>NC_089980.1:123452251-124067147 GCF_036417845.1 Apteryx mantelli
TTTAATAAAGGCATGCACCTGCTAAAGTTTAAATCATATCTGAAGACAGAGGAACACATCCTACAAAGCACACACATTAAAAATAATTAAGTAAAAGGTCTTCATGGCCCTATAACACGGCCAAACTATTATTGTCCGGTTTCCCAAGTTGTTAACTGGCTGTATCCCAAATTCTGTATTTCTGTTATTTAGACCTCATTCTTCTTCCCTTGTAATGAAAGTCCAAGACAGTTCCCCCATGCTACCACACCAGCAACAAGTCAGAGAAGCAAAGGCGCTGCAGGGTAGATGAGGGACAGTCCACATGTTGGATGTCTGCATAGCGGATGGAGCAGTCCCATCCGCAGGGCTGCTTTGGGGGTGAGACCATGCCCCGAGTCCACATGACTGAGAAGGAGAGGAAGCCCAACATGGATCCTGCCGCCAGCCCCTCCTCAAGCAGCCAAAACCCACCAGCCCCACTGCAGAGCAGCTCTTTGAGCAGAGGAGGGCAGCTGCATCCAGGTGGGGGGCAGAGGAGGACCAGTGTTGCCCAGCCATCCACAGGCTTCACAGGGAGGCCTCCTCTCCGGCCTCTTCCTCCTGGTGGGAGCTACCTTGAGGATTTAGAGAAAGTAGCTGCATTGTCTTGTGTTGTTGTGCAACCATTTGTGGAATTAACAGATTTCCAGTTAAGGAGCTGCAGCAGGCAGTTTTATGTAGCCGGTCAGGTTTTATTCTGCCCTTTACCTCTGTTTTTATGCCTTATTGTTATGTGACAAAAGTAAGAAAATTCAGAGCTGCTTTTCTCCAACACCAAACACAGTATATGAATAAAAAACAAAAGGGGATTGTAACTACAAGCCATCCCTTCATCTGCTTTGCCAGACCCGGCTCTCCCTTGAGTTTCACAGCCCCACAGCTCTGGTTTCCTGCAGTAAGTTTAAAGAGACAGGATTCCCCTTAACCTCCTGCCCCCTTCTTCCTCCTCTTCCTCCCGGATATAGACACAGCTCATTTCTTTTGCATGCACCCGCTGAGTCACTGGTGATTGCATTGCCCTTCTCCACAGGGGCAAGAAATTGGAATTAGCTTGAGGCTCTTCTCAGCTCTTCAACTTCTGACACCAGCAAATTACACTATGTATTAAAGCAACATCTTTTTCCCCTAGGCTCCCGGCTGGCCTTGAGGAGAACGTGGTCCAGTTCCCAATTTTATTCCACTGCTCAATAAACAGTTTTCTTAAAAAAAGTCTAACATAGAACATTTTTTTCCAAGATATCATGAAATATTTATTTACTGTTTAGAATGCTTCAGTAAATAGCAAAGGTCTCTCATCTGGAAAACACAAAAGTTTATATAAAACCAATGTGAGCTTGCTAGCTGAATACTAAAATGCAAGATGGGTGAATTAGTAACTAATTCATGCATAATAAAAGCCATATGCTTCTAGAAGTAATTAGCCTATTGTTTTGATTCAGTGTTTGCTTAATAGCCTCAGTAACCACTCACTTTCCCAACCAGATCAAAATTAACATGCAGGGAAGTGACTTTCAAATAACATCAATCATTTCAGTAGTAAGAAATTCAGATTTTGTTGATGTTGATGTAGATGGTCCCAAATCACTGACTTTCAACTTTTCTGAGACCGGGAACTATTTGATTGTTTGATTTGGGCTAAATAAGCTCCTTTATTCACTTTATAACAGAAAGATGTCATTAAAAACATTTGGCAGTGGCAAGAAGTAAACGCTAAAGACATCTGCTTATTATAATTAGGCTAAACTTTACTCAAATGTGTAAGTGTATGGAATTTATGAAGGAAAGATGAGTGAAATATTAACCCAGCTACTGCACCTCCTGTATGCCAGCCAGACTGGATACTTAGCCCTGACTAGTCTTGTGGAGAAGAGGGTTAGTCCAGGCCAAGCAAGGGCCCACTTGTAGTGTGGGTAGGTTGGGCATGCTCTACCTTATCTAACATCATTTGTGTGGCAATAGCGTCATGTGTCACATAGGCAAGTGGGCTGCAGCATCGTGCGCTGAGGGGCAGCAGGAATTTCTAGGGAGTCAGAGCTTGGGTTGAAATGTTATTGCCAAAATACAGGAGCACTATGTTCTCAGGAATGTGTTGGGCTTTTGTTCTTTTTTGTCCTCTCTGTGTCTTCTGCAATGAAAGTTGCAAGCTCCATACTTCCATTTCCCCAATGGTCCCTCCAGATAGCACCTCCATTGCTGTCCAGCAGCTGCCATCGTAGCGTGATGTGGCATAATGGAATAAAACACAGTGGTCCAAAATGATTTTGCCAAGGCAGGCCCTGCTTTGATAAGAGTAAGGCTAGATCCAATAAACGACTGGATTCAGGAGCATTTAACACTGAATTGCCTGGCCCAGGGAATGCAATACAGGACCCAGGGATGGGTTCTTGGGAGATCTGCACAGCATATGGGGGCATCCCGTGGGGTATAAAACAGTCACCACATCATCCAAGGGAGTTCTGCAAAGGAAGCTAATGAGAAATATTAAGAACAGAGCTGTGCCTGAATTCAACCCTTCTTTCCTGTTGGAGTCCCAGAGTACAGAGAGAAGCAATAAAATGGGAACACGACTTCAGGACAGGCTCTGCAGGCATTAACCTGGAAGGCACAAATTGGGGCTCTTCTAAAAGAGGGCAAGCACAAGTCCAATCCGGTCAATCTATTTATGATGAATTACAGTTTGATGCAGCTGGGGAATGCTCAAATTTAGGTGAAGTTAGGTGTCTCCAGATGCAGGTAGAGCTAAGCAGGACTTTTAAAAATCTTTCTTAAACTTTGGCCTCAGAAAGCCCAGGTTGGCCTGAGTTCTGCTGTAAATGCCTTATTACCTTATTAGATTCCCCCTTAAGCGATTAGTAACACATGTCAAAGGCCACCCTGAATTAATAGCTATCTCCTGTACATCCCTGTCTACTCTAAATTTTGTTTAGCAAATGCACCGTTACAATTTAGTTATCTGAAGTTCCTCATCTGATCACAAATAGAGGTAAAAGAGCTGTAACTGAGCTAAATTTGTATTTCCTTAAAAAACTCTCAACAGTAACTTTTCAGTTTTAAGTCAGTGCTAGAAATATAAGTCACTCAGGTGCAGAGTAGTCAGTAATAATCCTCTTAGGAGTGAAGGGAGATGGGATGGGATTTAGATCAAGACTGAGATAACTACATTCAGGTGTTTGCATATAGGTATCTGCAGGAGTTGCCAGTGCCTGAGCAGACTGTATAGTCAAAGGAGATCTAGAATGAGGTTTGGCAGTCTAGACATATGGGACTAGTGGAATTTGAGACATCCTAGAACAGCTAAGATTGGCACAGGGATAGCTGTGGACATATGACACAGGATAAGACTTCACTCAAGTTGTTTAAATATAGATGTCTGCTGACCGATTGACCCTTGCAGATCCATAATTCCCCAGGGACTTGAGTTCAAGTCATAAAATCTCCCTCACAGCTGGCACTGCGGTCCCAGTGGGTCTGAATAACTTTTTGGAAGCAGAAGTGATCCTTTCACCACAAGGCCAGTATATGCTTCCCTGGGCTATCCATGTTGTGCTCATCTTGAATTGGTCATATTGATAACAAGAGAACTTCCTTTTCTAAGAGTGCTATGCTCTGGAATTAAATCTAGTCAATACTATGCATAATTACATACAATTACATCTATTAAATCAGTTTCTCTAGGCATGGGTATAAAAGCTACTTTGTTGTGTGGTTTATTTGCAGAGCTACAGCATGGGTGCTAGAAAAGCTGTGGGATATAAAAAACAAACAAAAAAATAATAAATGACAGTAAACTGTAAGACAGTGAACGTCTTGCATCTTTCTGCGGGGGGGGGGGGGGCTGTGAACAGCTACTAAATGCTACAGAAACTGTGGCAAGAACTGTACAACTACAAACTTGCCAAAAAATACCTTACTCTTACCCTCTAGACCAGGTCTGTGTTCTGAAGTACCTGCTTTGTAAATCCTGGGTCTTTTTAAAATCTTTACTTAATGTAGCTGAATATTAATGTAAAAAGTGCTTGGTCTCATACATATTCTTACTGAAAACCAAGATGTTCTTTGGCATCAAGATAGGTATTTTAACATGCAGCCTTAGCAGAAACAAGGCACTGTAGTTTTTATCCCGCTGTAACTGGCGAAATAAAGACATAAAGCTTGCCTTGACTAGTTATAGCTACCAGAGACCTGTGCCTTGTTCTCCACCACGATTTGATGCTGTGATGTCCTTTGAAATAGCTCTCAGACATAAACCCCTTTTTCTTTTTCAGTGAAGATGCAGAAACTTTACTTGTCATTCAAACAAAGTGCCAAAATCACAGTTCCCTTTCACTTTTCACTTATTCTAAGATTTGTATTCCTCTCTCTCTTTTTCAGCCTAACATCTCTCTCCTTTTTAAACTGCTTCTGAAACAGACTACTTCTCAGTGACAAATGTATTTGGATGCTCTGCCATCTTGTGCTGAAAACTTAAGAAATGGCCATATCATGTTGGAAATAAGATATTCAATATATTCTTTGCTCCTAAATAAACAGGCTGTCAATACGGAGTCTATAGATGTTTGCCCTTAGGTAAGTTCACATTAAGCCCTCTTGGGATGTTGCCAGGGTGTCTGTGGAAGAAAGGAGGGCTTTGGGAGGGCAGGCACAAAAGAACCCCCCAAAACCCAAAGAACATCCAAACTATGTAGAGAGCCTGAATCTGGGTTCAGTCACATGGGTGTAATTCCTTTGGCTTCATTGGAATTAGTCCTTCATTAAACAAAGGCAAATAGATCAGAGTTAAGCTCAAGTACATTAATTTAATATAGCAGAGATTTACATATGAAAGCCCACTTGTGTAATACAGCAAGAATGATGATCCTACACTGTTTGAAGTGGTCCTGACACTAAGTACATTTTTTTATCTCCCTGGGGCTTTCTTCACTATAGTGTGATTTCATGCTTTGCATAATACCAAGGTGATAGCTTGCCTTTGGTTTGCCTTTGGTTTTTGGGATACACTTTGTTTCCAAAATCAAACAGAGTTAAGTTAGGAAAAAACACATTTTGCTTAAAAGTCGGGGTAAGATTTTCTCCTCTCAGGTTGATATAACCTGATAGATTTAAAAATTGATAAGCTTGAAAAATACTGAACACTTTCATTACAGTTAGAGATTAACATTAAAAGCAAGGGGTTATTTTTAGCAGCAAGGCACCCTTGTCTTTATTCATATGTTGCTTCACTGGAATATTAAATAGTAATTCACAATTCATGCATTTTGACATCTTGCTACTCTTATCTCCATTTTCTTGTCAAAGAAAGTGTCTTAAAATCTGATCTGGTTAACATACAATATTAATTCTCTGCTGAGTGTCCTTGAAAGTCACTCCTTTTCTTAAATGGATTGGTCAATTTGACTAAATGGTAAATGGCAGTACATTATTTGCTCATTTTCCATTCTTCAACATCCAAAATGCATGTTGACTAGAGGGAGGCTTTTGAATATGAGAAGTTGAGATCTCTGCATTTAAACCAGGCTATTTGAGAAAGAATCCAAATTGTGCTGAACATCTCAAAATGCATGGGTGACAGGTAGTAACAAAAAGCTTGAAGTCATGCATATGACAGTCACTTCTGCTATACATTTTAAAACACTAGGAAAAATCATCTGACATTATTTCCATATCAGAAGGAGAGCTGTTTGTTAACAAAAAAAAAAAAAAAAGGCTATTAGGTTAGATTCTGACATGTGTAAAATAAATATACACTTCAAAACTGCAGTTTTCACATAATTTTAAAAGGTTTTTATTTAACTGAAAACATGATTGCATTCTTTAGCCAAATTGCTGCTCTGTGGAATTTTACAAAAAGGAGTAGCATCAGGGATACAACATGGGATCTGTTTTCTGAATTTTCACAACCTAGACTTTGCCTTCATGTAAGCCTTACAGTGTACTGTAAAAAATTAATTTCTCAGAAATGCTTTAACACTGGAGTAAATCCTGCACTGTGTTAGACAGTGCTTCTGCAAGATTAATCAAGATTTTTGTCTCCTTTCTTAATTCTGGGTATATAAAACAGTTAATGAAGCTGAAAGCTGTTATTAAACCTCTTAATAATTTAGGAATAAAGTATTTTAGAGGGAGGTTTAAATGAGATAATTAGATATTTGAAAACCTACCCCAGGGCTAGACCTTACCAACAGGTTTTAAATGGTTCTCTGCACAGAGCCTTGGCATAAACAAGCCGGCAAAAACGGGCGAAGTGATGGACTGCTGACAAGCTTTGTGTTTCGGCTGTCCAGTCTTAGTTAGTTCGTTTGCAGCATGATTCTCAGAGTCCAAGCAACGTGCAGAGTGAGGGGAGAGAGCGGGGTCTGAGGGAAAAGAAGGAGACTTTTGTCAGCTGAGTCAGGAGAAAGCTGCCCAGCATTTTGGGAGGGGAAGCGGAAGGAAGAGGGTCATTTTCGCTGGGCTTAATTTTCCATGCAGACTTGCTGTGGGGCCAGGGAAGAGGCAGCGCCAGGGCGGAGGCAGGACGACCGCTGGTGGCCGCAGCTGAGCAGCAGAAGGGGCTCAGCTCTGCGACTGCAGAGTTGCCTTCCGGGGGGCCGCAGGCCACCAGCTAAAGCCACGCTTCAGCAGACCATAGATCCATCTGCTCCAGTATCCTGTCTCTATGATCTAGTGATAAATACAAACTATAGAGCTATATCCTGTATAACAGGCAGGATGTTATCTGCTTCCCACCGAGGTCTCGCCCTGGTCTCACCAGGGAAGGGATGACTTGGGGGCACGATATAGATATACAGAATCACAGCGCATGGCATATGGGGTCTGACTGTTCAGCTAATACAAGAACTAGGTATGCAGTAGAAAACAGATCAAAACATTTTTATTGCCCGCTTCAAGGGGGGTTAACTGCATATCTAGGAGCAAGCTGCCTTGTCCAGGACTTTCTGCCCAGTTAGCTGTCCTGCATTAGCCAAATGAAGGATGTGACACAAACCTTTGGATTGCTACTTTTAGCATACATTATTCTGGCTGCCCATTTGCTAGGGATGAAGCACACGAAAATATGAGTGTTTAATTAGTGGGGAGAGTATTATAAAACAATCAAGACCCAATATTACTGACAAGTAGATGCAGTGAATATTGTATTTGCCCAACGGTGATCTGCAAGCATCAAAAATCACATCTGAGGCTCCAAAATCAAGAGATTTTATTTTAAAAACAGGAAGTCATTTTTAGATAATCTGTTCCTATTTGTTTTATGTATATGTTAGGATTCCACCTTCCATATTAAACTTTATTCATATTTTTGAAGTTTTTTTTCTCAAACTTTTCTTTAAAAGTGCAAGCTGATGCTCCTTTGCAGTTTCTGTATTTCATCAGCTGGGACCTTCTGAGAAATGCTAAATTACAAGGCACATGACAGAATCATAAGAGTTGGCAAGATTCATGGAGTGAAGGCTTTTCTTTTCATATTGATCAAATGGTCTGTCTGCAAAGAAAACAGCATGTTTCTTTCCTCAAGATTTAACTGGGTAGATGGAGCTGACTTTACAAGAAAAATAGCACAAAATAACCAGAAAATGCACTGCAAATCTTCCTGTCTTGCAATTCATCTGAGTTCTCTAACCCTTGAAAGAAGCTCATCACCTTTTGCTTAAAAAAATCCTTCCTGTTCTAGGATTACTCCTAAGAGGAATCCATTACATATCTTCTCCCTACACACCTGGAATTGGAGCTGACCTTGCCCATCTCCTTCCCCACCTAAAGCTGACTAACTGGGGGCTGGGATGTACCGCTGGAAACTTATTGGCATTTCCATGATAGTGGCCAAGCAATCAAATTTGGAGGGAAGACTTTGACCCACAGGGCATGGCATCTGCAGAGACCATCATTATTTTTCAGAAAAGACATCAAAGAAAGAAAGTAAACCAGCTCTGCACTGGGGAGGTCATTGAATGCTGTAGTTCTATCACTCATGAAGTTACTTATAACTTTAGGGATCAATGCTGTGCCAATAAAATTAATGGGAATTTTGTCATTGCCAAAAAAGAGAGCAGGATTTGGCCTTCTAAAGCAACACACTTAATTCTAGTGTGCAGCCTGGTTTCAATTTTTAATGAGAAAATGGGAATAAGCAGAACAAGAAGTGTTCCACAAGTCCCAGTTCCTCAATAAATGTGGCATAATGGTAGAGCTAAAATTAATGCTATTTTTTACAGTCTGGATAAGAGGGTGAGAGTCTGAGGAGTGTTTGCTTTGTCATGCACTGCAGCTGAACTTCTTCCTGCTCATTTGGATTTACAGGATGTCTGAGTTTCAAATTCATGAAGCATTGTTATTCTGAGAAAAAGACTGAAAGATGCTGAAGAGTCATGCTGGGCTGATATTGATATCCTAGAAATGCAGTGACCTCCATGTATGGTTTGGTCCATGTTCCAAGAAGCTGTGTTCACTCTGACACCTACCAACCCCTGGTGGCTAGCAAAGCAGATACAGCAGGCTGCTATGTGGAAAATGTGCCTGCTAACAAATTTCCATTGGGTAGCACTTAAGCATGAGGAGGAACTGTGGTCCCAGCTGTACCCTGAATCACATCTCACAGAACAGTAGGTAAAGCTTGAGCTATCACTTTAACTACAATGCTGGCAAACACCAGAGAAAGAGAAGCAGATTCAACTTAGTCTGTAGGAAGCATTTTTGGCTAGTTATAGACCTGAAAATAAACAAAAAGCCTCCAAGTTATTCTTATTTTTCAAGATAGAAAAGATTATATTAGCCAGCCTCAAGGAATTTTTGGAAAGAGCTATATCATTCTCTTTCTGTTGTTCAGCCATCATTGCAAATGGATATGAAAACCTCTGACTACTCCTTTTAGAACTGCTTTAAATCTAGTGCCTTTAAGGTATCCTGTCAGCTCCAAGAAAATACTTAAAACTTGGTTGACGAATATTGAGTTAGGCCGCCTGCAAACAAGTATTTCCCTCGCCTAGCTATGGGCTTCCTAAATGTAATTACTGAGGTTTGTGGTTCAGCAGCAGTTTCAACCCTAATTATGAAAAGGATTCCTAGAAGATTTCACCTGTATTTTTTAACCAAAAAGTGATGATCATTCTTCTACCTCTTATGATTACAAGCCTGACCTCTTCTTCCCCCGGAAATCAGAGATAGTGCCTACCTCCTGTGGGATTGTCTAAAAAAGTGAATGAGGGCTGCCCATGGCCTGGGAGCATACAGAGATCTTTCTTTAGTTTTGTATACAAAAGTGAAAAGGGAACTGATTCATGTTCTTAATGGCACTTCAGGCGCAATTCACAGCAGGAACAAAACTCTCAGCGAGCATTGCCTATTTCCTGTCCTTATGGGGCCCCTATCCCATTCTCTCTGAAAGTGAATTTCTCTCAGAGTCCTACTGCAGTCCATCTGCAGTGGAGCACCTCCTGCTCCTTTGGAGTCGATTGAGAGAAACAGGCACTTTCAGCATAAGATTCATATGAACTATTTAGCTGCTACTTTAGGGGAAGGGGGAGTGTGTCCTCGAATTGCTTAGGCTGTAGACATCAACACATGGTGGGCTGAATTCTGCCCTCAGAGTCTCAGTTTTTGATACTTCTCCTAACGACCCCTTGTGAATTAGGAAATTTCCAGTTTTGTAAGGTATAGACAAGTGTCTTGCCTGAGGTCTGATAAGATGTGACAGGACAAGGAACAAACCTGGTTTCCTGAATCCCAGGCTGGTTCCCTAACCAATGTCAGTTGGTCTTGCTGGAGAAAATACCACAGAGTTCCTCCTGCCCTGTCAGACGCTGACCTCCTCAGCAGTGTGACACGAGACTAACCACAAAGCTAACACGCGCAGTTGGTGCTCCAGGTATTCAGGCCTATTCTGCAAAGCCATATGGCAATATAGCTACTCATCTGCATACACGTTCAGTTCATTTGTGCGTCCCAGTAGGATGTCTGGCCCAAAATCTCAGGGCAGTTCATGTATTTTATACCATCATCCAGATCCTGTAACTGTCTTTAGCCAATTGATCTTATTACTGAGAGACAGGATTTGACTGGGAAAAGCAGATGCTAGATCCCAGTTCTCCTGCTCCCCCTGCAAGTGTGCTCATTGCAAGGGCACTATGCCAAAGGCAGACAGTACTGCCATCACAGAGGACCTCCACATCTTGGGGGCATGGAGACACCAAGCATGCAGTTCTGAATTAGTAGTATAAGGCAGGAATTCACATGCCCTTGGGCTAGTTTGCTGCACTAAGGATCCTCTGATGCAGCCATTTCCTTGACTGCCCTTAGGCAGTCCTTGAGTTCCTCCATGGGGAACCCCAGTGTCCTGTTCACCACCCTGGAGCAAGGTACCTGAATTACAAGCATTAAGGCACATGCAATAGGCATCCCAGAGGAGTCAGTCTAGCTCATAGTCACAAGAGGGAATTTGCTTTTGTTTTTTGCCTGGTGCTTTGTTTTTAATCAAATTAGGCATCTGCCCGGTCCCCCACTGTGGTAACTTTAGTAGTGAAAGCTACTTAAAAAAATATCAGTGATGACAGTTTGCAGTGATAGATTTGGGATCTGAAGGGGCATTCACAGTACCTGAATGCAGAGAGTCCATCGCTGTCCCAGGACAATGACTGGGAAAACTGCCAACGGAGAAGGGAAGCAAAAGTGCTCTTGCCCACGGGCTTCCCCCAGCTCCCAAGGTTGAGACTGTTAGACTTGAATAACATCTTTCAGGGCCTCCTGCATCTCCTGGCCCAGGTCTGTTGAGGAAGAGACAGAGGTAGGAGAAAGGACAGGGAAGGGCAGTGTCCAAGAAGGGAGACAAAATCACAACATGCCGTGACAGGAGGACTAGACAACACTGTCAAGGGACCTGCGTGCCCCAGGTCTCCAGCTGGCTCAGGAGCAGGGGAAATACATGATGGCTGGCTCATGAAGCACGACTTTGTGTCCTAGGGGACTGCTGACACCATGGCTGACCACACACACCAGCCTGCCAGAGTTATTTCTCAACTGCTGTGTAAACACATCTGTTGCACTGCCGTCTGCAGTGGGGCTATTAAAAGACCTTACGAGAACTTGCTTTGCCTACAGAGGCTTTTGTTACGTGATGAATTTCTGACCTTTCAGTATTACCATCCCCTGACTAGAGTAATGACAGAGAGAGGCTAAAGAAAGACCAGATGCATCTGTCTGTCTCTGACTTTTTTTTTTCTTTTTTTTTAAATAACGCCTGCATGTGCTGGGTACAATAGCCTTGAATATGTCCCTAGATGACTCACAAGGGCCTCCTGTGAGCTCAGTCCAAGCGCTGGTCTGACTGCAGTCTCAGAGGCCCTGCTTTCTCTACACCTAGCTCCAATGGGCTCCCTTCCCAGAGTGGTCTCAAGAGTGCAGCAAACAGCAGCACTAGAGCATTTCAAGAGCCAAGAGCAATGGCTATGGGAGAATGGAGTGGTTCTTGAATATTAAGCAGAGGCTGGGGTCATGTATATGTAACAGAGATGCCCAAAAGGTTCTTCCAGTAATTTATTGCTGTCTGCTTTACAGGATAAAATATGAGATGCTTTCCATTTGCTAATAAATTCTTCTTAATGGGCTTAAACTGCAGCAAGGGAGATATAGGCTAAACACTAGGAAAAAATTCCCAGGGATAAGGAGAGCTAACCCCTGTAACAGCTTGGCTAGGGAGGTCGTAGTATCCCATCACGGGAGCTGAAAAAACAAGTTGGACTGGTGTCTCTCAGAAGGGGTTTGGGAATAGCTGATCCTGCTGGGGCAGGGACTTGGATGTGATGTTCTCCCCTGCTCTATTTTGTAGGAATATAATTATATGGTGCAGTTGGTGTAGCCACCAGCTACCTCAGCTGCTCCAAGATTATGTGTCCTCAGCATGGGGACTCCAGGAGAATGGCGGCTGGGAATGACTAGAAGATCCTAAGGAAAGGATACCAGGAAGGGAGGACAGAAGCTATGTACAGACAAAAATGAGTGAAATCAGCTTTATTAGAAACTCCCCCAAACAATGCAAGCACTCTTCCAAAACCACTGCTGGTTTTCTGTTCCAGTAAATTTGTATTAAATATTTCCAAGCCTTAAAATCATAAGGACAAAATGTAGTGGAAAACAGTTACAATTTAAAGCAGAATCCCCCAGATTTATACTGCAAACTGGCATCCAGAGGAATAAAGTCAGGCAAAGGGCTACATGCCTATAAATGGGCTTTCAGGACAATACTGCCAGGCTGATAGAAGCTATAAAGAATGGCAGTGATTGATCTATAAACATGGGAAGTACTTGGGAAAGTCATTTTTGCAATCTAGCAGGAATCCTATATTTTAATGAAACCCAAGCAGATAATGATATTTAACAAATTTTATCCCAAGATTTTAAATCACCTTCTAAAAGGTGCACTTTTGTATTTATTATTTTCCCCATACCTCCCTGAAGAGGTAATGACTTCTATATCCATGTGATGTTCAAAGAAGAGACACAAAACCAAGATTTTGAAAAGGCTTTAGGGCACCTCCCTTCTGGGCGTTGTTTCTCAGCAGGTACCTATGAGCACCATGATGCCATAGATGGGCTGTGTATAGTGTGTATAGCCCCCAAAATGTGGGTTTCTCAACACTCCACTCTATCATGCAGTGCAGAAATGTCAAGATGATGGAAGTGAACAATCCTCCCATTGGCTGGAAACTTTTTTTCAAGTTACTTGTTAAAAAATTCCAGTTATAATTGCAGCGGACGGAAGATACTTGTCTAATCTCTGAGAAAAATCCTTTCTGATCTGTAGATTTTATGTTCTTCAAGGAACACTCTGAAATTTTCTGAGATCACTGACTTAGCAAATATCTAAAAAGACAGCTGTTTAAAAAGCTGGAAACTTAGGGTGATATTAAGGTTTGTGTGCTTATCAATACCAATTCCACAAGAATAAGGGAAAAAGTGATGGCAAGACAAGCTGGTAGAAGCTTTATTGCTTTTTTAAGCAAATGTATTAAATTTATTGCCAGAGCAAACCATGGTTTATATAACCTGTTTCCTGCTTTAAAACAGACTCCTGTTGCTGGGCTGGGCCCATAATTTTAATTGTAAAGTATGTCACCGCTAGCACACACCAAAATCCAAAACTTAAGGCTTGTCAACAGAGGCAATTGTAGTGTGCAGTGCAGTTTTTGGAGGAAAGAGGATAAATGCTGTGCTAATCTCTAAGGGAACCCTTTCTTCCACTTACAATAGCTTTGCAGCTTCTATTATGTGTACAGCATCCTCCTAGTCCTCTCCTAAAGTGCTGTATGCTCTTTATAAACTGCTTTAAATTGTGTGCCTGTGCTCCTCTAGAGGGTTGCAAGAAACGGTTAAACTCTGGTAGCAGTCTCTCCCGCCACGACCCAGGTGCCCGTTACTGCAGACACCAAGCCATCTGCAGGCAGAGGGGCTACTTTTTGTGACATGCATGTGCTGGTGATGGAGAGGCAGAAAGAGGAGACTGCCAAGCTGCACCAGACCTGAACTGGCCAAGCACTGAGAAAGTGCCCTTGAGAAAAATCCTGGTGAGCTTTTGAGACCAGGCACTGGCTGAAGGGAGCTCAAAACCAGGAGCAAAGACAGTTGCTGTCTGATTCCTGCTACGCTCAAGGAAAGTGGCGCTCACATGTTCCTTGAACGCGAGCAGGAGGTGAGGAAATGCTAGACTCCATCAGCTGTTTCGCCTCTTAACAGCCACAAGTTTTTAACTGCCTGCGTGGTTTAAAAGGGCTGTTGGTTTAAAAAGCTAGAAAAAGGACTTAGTATTGAATGTCAGTTAGCCCCTCTTTCCCTGGAAAACTCACTCTGTGATTCTTCTTTGGAGAGGTTTTCCTGCTGGAGCCAGACTAAGCCAGTAATTAGTACTCACAACTGAATTCCATGAATTTCCAGATGGAAAAGGTCCTGATTTTTATCATGATGTTTTTGGGTCATCACAGCAATGACAGCACAGTTTGTGGTTCTTAGAGCTTTCCATGTTTCCATTCCCTAAGTCTCCAGCTTGAACAGGTCGCTATGTTGCTTGCCAGCACCGAACTTGAGCTGCGGTCACACTCACACGGGACTGTGCCAAACAACAGGAGTTTAAAGCATTTGTCTGGTACTTGCCAATCTGCTGTCCTTCCCGAGAGCTTCCGCTCGGGCTTGGATGACGGCCAGGAGCGACACTGCAACTGCAAATTGACAAGATCTACTGCATGGCACGAATCCAGTCTCCCCTTTCCTGGTCTGCGAAAGGAATCCAACTCACCTTGTCTGCATCAAATATTTGACACATATCCCTGTCATATGTAAACCAAGTATCTGTTGCAGTATATGGTTAGGAAGTAGCTTCAGTCAGAGGTAATAGGAAATGTATGATGCAGGAAGATTTGTGCGCAGGGGAAGAGGGAAGAAGATACAGAAAAGTGAGCCAAAGTGAGCGTGTGACCCAGGACCATGTGAGTGCAAAGGCTTCCATGGGCTCAATATCGGTGAGGAAAGTTTAGGCTGCCCTGAAGCCTGTAGTGCTGTAAAGAAACGTTCCCATATACTTTTCCAAGTGTTAGAAGAGAGCGTTTGTCTGCCATTATAAAAGTGAAGTATCAGAAAAAGTGGCAAGGAAACAACTCTAGAGAAAACTGGCTTCGGACAGCCTGGCAGGGAGCTGGGTGCTCAGAGCCTGCCCAGTTTGCCTCTACTAACCAGGCACACTGGCACCGGTGACTCGGAGAGTCACAGGGTGCCAGACTGACTGGTGCAACCCATACCGGGACAAATTAGGATTTACATTAATAACCCCCTGCCATAAGCACAAATTTCGTGCAGTGCCTAAGTACAAAACAGATATCTGGGCTCATAGAAAGTGCTTCTGTAACACTCTGGATAACTTCCTTACCCATGCTGGACTATTCCACAGATCCTTTCATTATGGTATTGAGACAGTCTCTGGAGTGAATAGATGAGTGGGGTTAGCAGCACTGAGTGCTCGTAGCTCCACATTCATCTGGCCTGTCAAGGTAGCTGGTCACTTGAGAGACTTCCCCTTGATTAGCAGAGACAGAGAGGCAGCTCTAGAGGGTGACTCAAACCACTCATGATCTTGCTGTCCTCCGGCAGCACGAAACTCTTTCCACTGACTGTAGAGACAGCCAGAGGCGACTGTGCTTCTCGTCGATGTACCTAGGTTTAACACCTAAATGCCAGTAGGACAAATCTGTGCCCTAATGTCTGAAAAGCACTTCATGACTCTGAAAGAAGCCCATGGTATAAAAACACTACAAATTCTGAATCACTCCTGCTGCTCTTAAAATTGTATCACCAATGGGAAGGAGAATGAACTTCTTATAATTTAATTAGTGATTATAATCACTATATCCTTTAGACTTGGGGAAACTTTAAAACATTACTTGGGGTTTGCAGCCATAATCTGCATCCTCAAGGTGTTTGTGAATGGTAAAAATGTACTGAGACACTGGTATCTGCTGCGCTTCAAGGTTTCAGAAACTCGGTTATTTCTGGGATTCAGCTGCAGAAGAGCCTTGCTTGGTGATACAGCAGGTGTTTTTCCTAGGTGGGATAGGTCTTCCCCCCAGCAGCAATCGCTTCTGTGCGCTCACCCCCTGCCTCTCCCCGTGGCAGAGGCAGAGACCACAGGACTGGAGCTGCACTGGGTCAGGAGATCTTTGCCAAGCCCCTCTCTCCTGCAGAGCAGAGCATTTGCCACCTGCTGACCGGCATCAGGCACACAAGGCTCCCCAGAAAGCTCTTGCAACAGCTGCTGAATTTGTGGCAAAGCCCCACCAATGTGACCTTGCTATAAAAACAGAGGGCTTGTTTACAATCCCGTTTGGATGCTCGTCATTCCAGGTAAGAATAAATATACAGTGCTGATGAATAATCTCTTGCACATGAGATGCCTCATAACGCACAAGGACAAGAATAAAACAGTTGGGTCCTCTTCTCTCTTCTCAGATCCATTCTGCCCAAAGAAGCAATGTATTATTCAGAAATGGCACCAGTAGTGATTTAATTTTTACTTTTAGACTTACAGGACACTATATAGTGTGTGTGGTGGGGGAGATCTAGTCAGAAACTCAGACAGCTACAGCAAAGGCCTGCCCGTCTCCTTCCACTGCTATGAAGAAGACCCTAAGACAGCCAGGGTTTTGATATACAGTCCCTCACACCATGGCCATGGAGAGGACTCCCAAGCCAGCAGGCAACTAATTACAGATTAGGCAGGCTGGGATTTAGGAATACCCAAGTAGAGGGATGTCCTCAGTAAGCAGATCAAGCCACCCACTACTGCAGACACTGCATCATCTCAGCGCATCTGCACACAAGGTGAGCATGCTCCACCTTGGCGTGTAACTGAGAGAGCTGCTCCAGCCACGCAGGGCTCTGCTAGGTGCCATCTCCAGCACTGCCTGAGAGCCTGGTGGCCCATTTGGGAGAGATAACACAACAAAAAGCATCGCAGCAGCAGGAAAGTGAGCACATGTGGCCATGAGCCTTCATCAGGAAACACAGCTGTGGGGCAGAAAACCTGCAGAGGTGGGAAGAGAAAGATCTGTGAAGAAACCCACAGAAGCATCTCAGAGCCTGGTATGTACAGATGCGTATTAGTATACACACATATGCATGTATTTCCAAAGAAGAAAGGTAAATGATTACTGGGAAACACATGGGATAATATAAAATAAAACTTCATAAAAATGACATGACTGTGAATAGGAGCAGCACTTAGGATGATGTCTCAGTCAGACAGGGAGTATGTAATGGGCTGCAGCTATACAGTGTCAGACTGTCTACCTGTCTATCGCTCAGGTAGGTATGGTCCACCTCTACCAAACACCCGCTGCTGCCTAGCCAGTGAGATGCTGATTGGGCAGCTACAGGTATCCAATACCAAGCAATGCATGGAGGGCAACACTGCAGCGAGTGACTTGAAACCCAGAAATGATCTCTGAAAACAACTAGGAGGCAAGTGGCTGTGCATAAACATTGACAGCACTCACCGCAGTGCAGCAAAAACAAGGCATTCAGATTACATCTGCTAGACCGCACATCTGCAATGTTATAGTCTGCAAACTGTAACTCCCTGCATAGTCTTTTCTCATTTTCTTCTCCATAAACTTGCCACCCCATGGATGGAGACTACGGCAACGTGGTGGGGGCACTTCTGCACTCCCCCCAAGCTGAGCTGGGTGCTTCCAGTAAAGTACACATGTAGACCTGTGTGCATGTATGCATGAGTGCACGAAAGAAAGCAGGAGCTTCCCAAACCGTAACACCAATGTAGCCTGAAAAGGGTGTGCTGCAAAATTAGGAGGAAGGCTCTGCCATTCATGCTTATCCCAGTCTCCCAGATTGCACAAACTCAATGCTTTGGCTGTTTGTCTCTCCCTTCCCCCTGCTATTCCAGCTGGGAACATGAGCTATCAGTGGGGATACAGACACACACAAGAACAATTGCTGGCACAAGGACACACAAGAAAAATGTTCTGCATCACTCATTACCAGGCTTTGTCTTATGCAATTTCTGATGGGTTAGCCTATATTTTCCTTCCTTCCTGTACTATGGATGCTTCCTATGACACATTCTTGATTTTGGTTTGAAGCATCTGAAAGTACATCTCATCCAGTATCTGAAAGGTGGATATTTCAGCCTCCACAGCAAATGGCACATAGCTCAGTTTTCCTGAAGAGTGTCAAAATACTGTTGTGACCACATATCAAAGTAACAGTTATTTAAGCATGAAATGCAGCAGCAAGTTGCTCAGGTAGTACCTGCCATGGTATGGTGTTACTGCCTAGACACAACTGAAAATGAAAGTCATGTTTCTTTTTTATAGAAATATGTCAAAATCTGACACCTTAATTTAAAGGCACAGCAGTAACCCACAAAGAGGTGGATGCAAAAATATGGATAACACAAAGAAATCTGCATAGTATGTAGAGGGTGGAGAGGCATATTTAGTTGCTTAAGCTCTGTAGGGAAAGAGAAGAGCAGCAAAAAAATAGAATGTTATTACCAAGCCAAGGCACTAAGGGAAATAAGACAAAATATCCTTATAAATCTGCTGAAAATAGAGATCATACCTGGACAGTCCTCTCCAACCATGCAGCAGATGATACTGTTTGGGGTCTTAGAACTGTTCCTTTAAATGTTAGCTTAAAAGCAAAAGAGAATCCCTGGGAAACCACGGATATCCATACGTTACAATTTGTAAGACATTTGCTAATGAGCTTGTTGACCACTGACAAATAGTTTTGAAAGTCAGAACAAAAAGAGAAATCCAAAAGATCAGAAATAAAATTCACCTGTAATTTTCAAGGCAAAAGAGAGATATGCTGTTCAAATTAGGTTTGTAAATTTGCACAGAGATGCTGTCTTAACTGTGATTTTTCTGTAAACCTGGAGATTTTCTTTTTCCCCAGTTACTTTTTTATGTCTCTAGCTTTGAGGAAGTGTTTTCAAGGCAGATGTGCCACTTTGCCCTCACTTTGCATCCGGCAAGTAGTTTGCAGTCTGAGCTGCTGTGCAGCAAACTGTTTTTTCAAACTTTTTAGGCAGTTTCAAACTGCCTTTCCTTTTATTAGGAAGGCTGTAATTACTATCTAAGGGCAACCTTTGTTATGACATGAAAAGAAGCACTCCAACTACTGTGCTAAACATTAGATGTTCAGCTGAGTGATAAAACACTATAATCAAGCCCCACATGTGACTATCTATCTCCTTCAACCAACCTTTGCATATTTAAGTGCTAAAATTTCAAATAACATAGTATTTATTAGGGCACAGCATAGGCTTGAGAAATGAATGTGTTATTTTGCACATGTTTAGAAAAAGAAAAAGCTGAACAACCGTTTTTGTGCATCGTGTTCTTCTCAACTGGCACACTTTCTCATTAATAGCAAAAGTCATTGTAAAAACATGAATCCTGCTACTCTAGAGACAGAGTGTTTCTCCGCATGTGGTGGACAGGTGCAAAGGTTTAAGCAGTAGGTTTTTTTTTAAAGCAAACGTAAAAGTCCAAATCACACATTAACATTGCACGAGGTGTGACATTTACTTGGTCTCACATTTCTAACTCCTTGCAAATGTGCAGGTGCAAATTCTCAAAATTTTATAGGTTTTTTTGTGAATTTGGAGATGGGATTCCTCTAAGACACAGGGGTCTAGTCCAGGCGGTAACCCAATTCTTTCCAGAGTAAATAGAGGTACCTCTAGGAAAAGATTTCACCAATCTACCTTGGCCATTTATTTTAGGATGGATGAATAGCTCTCCATAGCTATTTTGACATGGCTACAGCTTTTCCACATGACCCTCAGAAGTGGCATTTTTCAAATACAGCTTCAGAAATTAGGGAATTATGAGAAAACCTTTGCTTTTAACTGAAAGAAAGAGAGAGAAAATAAAAGATATTTCTATGGCAATTGGTTTCAGAAAAGAGTTTAACATATGAGTCCTAATGGCTGAAACATTGGAAAACACATGAAAAGATCTTTAATCCTTAAACCAATCTCAGTAGTTTCTGATACCTTCCACTATAGTCCCTAACTACATTTCTTAATGTCACCAACAGATGTTTCCTTCCTATCTTTGAAAGGATCATTTCCATCAGAATACTTTGACCAAAATTTTGTTGTGGGAAATTCTCATTCCCCACAGGGTATGGAAAAGCCGGGTGTAAGGCTTGGCTGAAGAGAGGAGGGCAATAAGGTGTAATGCTGCGACAAAGTAGGTCCCCGCCGCTCAGTTTTACCGTTGTCAGAGCACGATGGTGGGAATCCTGACACCTCGAGCAGGAACACAGGCGTGAGCGTTTCCCTCCATGCTGGGAGGAGGAGTCACTCGTTTTAGTTCCACCTCTGTAAAGTGTTTTCATTGAAGCTCCCCGCATCCTCACCAAAAGCTTTAAATTGCATAAAAACTGATAATAATCCATAGATGGGGATTTGTGTTTCTCTTACAGAACAATAGTGATGCTGGGTGTCATATGCTGTCAGTAACTTTTTATCCCAACTGGAAAATGATTCATTGCACTAAACCAGTTATGGAATTGCATTAATATCCCCAAGAAAAAAATTGCTACATTCACAAAATATTAACCGTGAAACTGGGAAAATGTTCATAACAGTTAGTCAGCTACGATGCAGGTCATTATAACAGGTCATGAGGACAGAGATCATTTTGAATTAACTTGGGAAATCCATAAATTGGAAACATGAAGAGGAGTTTTGCATGTGGAAATTTACAGTTCTGTTTCCAACATTACAGCACTTCCAGGATATTGCCCCAGTACAGCAGTAGACACTCAGGAATAACCCATCTGAGAGTACATGATGTTCAGCAAACCGGGCGCTGAAAACCCATCACGATGAGCTAGATTCAGACTTTGGGCATGGTATGGAGCAGGGGCAAAGCATCAGCTCTATGGCCCAGGTGTAGCTCTGGGACCTCTTCTGATTCCCTTTGATTCAGGAAATCATAATCCTTCTATGTTAAAGGAAACAGGGGGAATAAATATAGTGCACACCAAATAAATACAGCTTTTGCTTGTGCAAGTCTTAGGTCTAAGAGTTAAAGCATGAATCCAGAGATCTGTCCTTTCTGTATCATGTTCTCTTCCATGTTATGGGAAGGGATAAGCAGCAGGTAACTCTGCAAATTTGTGTTTCTCTGCCCAGGAGCTCAGTAACTGGTGTACAAATTACAGGGAGGGGAGTTACAGGGAGGAGACTTTACTTTCACTCAGTTCCCTATACTAGTGAGCACAAAATCTAGCTTTCTGTTATGTTCTCAGCAAGCAATTAAAAAAGAACTGGTTTTTTTTGTTTGTTTGTTTGTTTTAGATTTTCACTGCCCAGAAGAAAATCCGAATGGGAAGGTAGGCAGATAGCAAAAGAATTACAAGAATTATAACCTCGTTAGCATCTGCAGTCATGATGCAAGGAGCAAGAAGGTTTTGTACTCTCAGATGGGTTATTCTTGAGTGAAGGGATGGCTGCAGACTCCAGAGAATCATTTCTAAATGAGTTTTTCTTTCCTCTTTCCTCTTTCTTCTGTTCTGAGAGTAAATAACAATATAAAGTAAAAAAAAAAAAAAAAAGGAATTATTTATGTTGTAGTGTATACCAGCTCTGACATCAGTCAGCAGTAGACACTTGCTAAGATGTCATAACCTATTTTTCTCCTGTTTGCTGATGAAACATCTTCTTAATTATCACTGCTAATTCTTGTCCTGAACCACACATTATATTTTACTACATGTATGGATATCTAAACCAAACTAACTCTGGATATTCACTATGTTTTGCAAAGGGGGCCTGCAGGATAGAATCTACTTAATCCACTTTCCAAAAAGAGAAGAAATCTCTACACTGAGGACCAGATGCACAAGACACCATGGAAGAAAAGAGCATCTTTGGGCAATTACACACTGTAGGAAAACAATAGCTCTAGCCAGTTTTAAGTTTTCTGCCTCTCAATTTCATTACATTATATTTCTCCTGACTTTTTCTGAGAAAGGGTAAAGAGATCTCCATAGCTCTCTTTATGCCACTTACTTACTTTCTCTATTTCATACTCCTCTCTGCTTTCTGGTCATAATGGTATTTTCTAACTACACCTGTTACTGAAAGCACACAATCTACCCGTTATAAGCAAATGAGCTAAACATGCCTTGAAATGACAGACAAATCTGACTGAGATTTGATACTGAGATATTCTAAAGGATGTTGTCAAAATATTTATGACATGGAAGGAGCTCAGTTGAAGCATCACAGAAGTATAGCTGAAGATCATGAAGAATAATTTTGCAGAGATACATGGAGTATGGAGAATGCATGTTGCCAGACTGCTTGTTTGCATATACCGCACTGCAGAGCTGTTGAAATCCAACTTATTTCAGCTGCCAAACCCTCTGAGACAACAGATCTTCTCTGGCATGCCAATCAGGTTTTCAACATCCAGATAAAATCAGTCTTAGTGGGTCTGATCCTTGAAAGAGATAATGCAGTACATTCAAGTCAAGCTGGCAGACAACACATCTTGCAAGTTTTCCTATTATCTTCAGTGGTGAAAAGCACATGAGACAAACTACTCTTCGGGAGGTATTTCATAATAGCAAAAGGTCTTGTAGTAACTATATCATGATCAGTCTTAGGAAGAGATTGATTAGGCATCTGTATTTTGTCTAGTGCAATGGAACTATGATTATTATACAATAACATCTAGAAAATGAACTGACTAATAATAAAGATATTAATGGCATTTGGACACAGGTTCTTTTCAGTTTTATCTCTAAGCCAAAAATTTCAAACTCCAGGTATCAGCACAGAGAGGAAGGTTGAATCAAGTCCTAGATTTTTGACCCAGGGTTGCTCTGATGTCTGGTTATAGGCAATATTTCTATGGTATTTTCACAAAAGAATCACATAATAATTGTCACGCTCGACATGTGATTCTTTTGTGAAAATACCATGGAAATATTGTATCATTTTGTATACATCAATTACTTTGATTCATGCAACACATATTGAAAAGCTCCTGTTTCATGTACAGGATAGTACAAGTTTACTATCAACAGGATATATGTTATTAACATGACATAAAAACAGCCCACAGCTATTGCAGCACCTTTGTTTGAAAGGGAACCTGGATTAGATAGAGACCTGTGCTTGCTTTGACAGCTATATAAAGAGGAAAACCATGTAGTCCATTTCAGGACTTTTCATTTCAGGAAGAGACATAAGCCCAGACTTCACATTCTACTTTATCTTCTTCTGAGAGCACTGTTCCTTACCCTTTTTATGGGATAGAACAAATGGATTTAAACAGAAATAGCTCTCCAGCAGGCCCTTGGTTGGACGGAAGCTTCATAGTATGAGACAATTGTCATAGCAAAATACATGTGAATTTAGATCAAAACTTTCATATTCACATCCTCATTGTTTTATTTGCGCTATGGCTATAACATTTAATTGAGAAATCCATCTGAGTGGTCATAACTTAGCAAACCTTAGATTTTCTTTCACTTTCTTTAGATTTTCTTATATGTTAGTTTTCTTTTTAAGGTAAAGACATCAGTGTAAAAGGTAAGTGAGAAATAATTACCAAGAAATTACAAAAATTCAAGTTCTGCAAGTGAGTAATGACACATATAAACTCTTCTCTGCGGTAGCTAGGAGTCCTAGCTTGACTCTGGCATCTGAAGCCCACTGTGCTAGACAAACACATGCAGTTTTCCAGCTATGTGCACAAGCACAACTTTTTCTGTGCTGAAATTGTCAAGTATTTCTGTGTAGTTCTTTAGGCTGGATTTACCACAGCAAGTGACTCTATTCCTTGTCTCTGGTGGGGTAAGAGTACCCATTTTTCACATCAGGCCTTGCATTCAACAGGTATAGGCAGAAAAGCTAGTACTAGAAGGCTGACAGGCAGTGTTAATGCCCGCCTTGATTTGTAAAACTCAATCATATTTGCCCATTTCTCATAAAAAAGACATAGTCTGGTAAAGATTGGAGCAGAGCTGCCACCTACAAATAAATCACCTAGCAACAGGACACTAGTGCTCCTTACTTGTAGCCTAAGAATACTCTGAATTATGCAATTTCTGAGCTTTCAGGGTTTTTTGAAGAGCAGTAATCTATCGTTCAGCCTCATTCCCATCCATAAAATGGTGTGTTTACTATCTCTCACACTTTGGTTTCAGTAGTGTTTGGCCACAGGAGACTACACTCGGTATTTCTGCCATTCTTTGCTCTCCCTCAGTCCCAGCTGTGGAGCACTATCTGTCTCCCCTGCCTTCCCTGCACAGAGGTGGCTACAGCATGTAGCAGCCATAAGAATGTGGTATTTTTCAATTTAGAACTTTTCCTCTATAGTGCATTCCTGAAGAAGGCAAAAAGAGAGTTTTTTTCCATAAACAGCGCAAAACTTTTCCATGAAAAATCTTACAACACTTTAACAGGATAGTCCCAGTTCACTGCTTATTTACATCTGCTTAAGGTAGGAGCAACGTGGAGACAAAAATAGGGCCAATGCAATTAGACAGCAAATTTTGAAAGATTTATGGGAAACTTGTAAAGCGAGCTCCTGAAGGGCTTTGATTATTTATGCTCTTTGTTCTCCCTTTCAGCTGATGCCTCATCCAAAAGGTGCCTGTCCTTGATGTGGAACGAAGCCAAAATTGCTCACGGCAGCACTGGGAGCTCACAGTGTGATGGCACGGCAGAGGGGGCAGCTTGCTTGCCAAGTGAAGAGGCCTTTACATGAGGTAATTGCCCCCAGGGCTCTTCGGATGGAATTTCCTTTTCTGTCAGTATTACGCTAAATGCCAGCCTATCTTTTGATTCAGCCAGGTTCAAAGTTGCCTCAAGTCTTCTGAAGTTGTTCTAGCCTCCTCATGCTCTTCTTGATTTGATTTTTCTCCCTGTTTACAGAGTATAAAGCCAAGTCAGTGGGCTTTAGGATTCAGGGAGTTCTAAAGTGGTGCTCACTGAGAAAAAATAAAATGCAGAAACCTTACATCTGAGCTTTCTTTCTAGTCAATGGAGAGGCATAGACACTTCTAGAATGTGATTCATCTTAACCTAAAATTAGGCCTCTGAAATAGGACAGCTGTCTTGCACGCTAAACTGCCTATTTCTCGCCTTTGACTACAAAGTGAGCCAAAGGCGATTGGCTTAGATGTAGCTGTCAACACTGCAGACGTTTAAAGTTAGGTGGGATGAAACTCACTCACAAATTTTGAAGAGTATTGTACTGGCATAGGCTGAACCGATTTTAAGAAGAGAATGGAGAATAAAATGACTGCATCTTTCTGTTCCGATTACTGCAATGCCAGTGAACATTTCAGTGAGGTAACATTTGTTAGACTTCATTCTTTTTTGAATTTTCAAGTACAGCTAGGACACCACCCTGGGAAATTTATTTGTTGAATCCCACCTTGTTTCTCCATGTTCCAGGAAGATCATGATTCTCTCAGATGTATTTGTTACTTGGTGCAATTTGCTTAATCATTTCTGTCGCACTTTCTTGCTCTGTCATTTGCTCATGAACAGATCATTGCACACATCTTTGAAAATTTCATGTTGTTTTTATCAGACACAGAAGCATATATCATTCTTCTGAAGTAGGATGATAAAAGAAAAGGATTATTTATTTTGATGCCCTTGGATTGTGCTTTTAAATTATAATAATAGTTTGCAGTTAATAGCAGATCTTAAGATCTGTGTATTTCCTAAATACCCTAAACATCAGCTTATCTTGCATTGTATCAATTAAATAGACTGTGTAACTCAATGCCAACAACTAATGTCCTGCCATAAATTCCACTCCATAGTACCACTGTCCTTTTCCCTGTAAACTGGGTATCTGCATAGCCAAACGGCTGCTTTTGCTTAAATGGACATTTGTATTTACAACTTCCATAGTTACATGAAGCCTGCCCAGAAATGCATGTACAAGTTAACCACAAAGTCAGCAGACAGTTATGTGCAGTTTGTTTTTTAAAAAAATAGAATTGTATGGTTTACGTCCACTAAGATACCTAAACTATGAAATCCAGTCTGTCTAATTGCAGGCATCTAACTTGTGCTACACTTTAAATACCAAAGCGAATGAGTCCTCCTAAAATAAGATCTGATATTTTCTATACAGTCAGTGGTGAGATGCCTTCAAAGGAAGATCCTGTCTGCTTAGGTTTCTGGAGGCACCTAAAATACAGGCACAGATAACGTGTCTAAATTAGGCTAGCTGAATCCCATCACAGGTGCCAATTCTTTAAGAATCTACGTTCCCACTGAAGTTAATGGGAAATTGTGTATCTTTGTGGGAATTAGCTTTCTACATAGCTACATGAATTTAAGCTTAAGAGTTTAACCCAGGTCCTAGACAAAACTTGTAGCAAAGCTAGAAGTAGGATCCATGAAGCCCATTCTTAGGGCTTCATTCAGTTGCCCAAACATTGGCATCTAGTGCCCCTTGGGATGCCCAAGGATACCTGAGACGTAAGCATGGGCTTGTAGGTATGACAGAGACCCAAGGTCTAGGTCCTTCTGAACTGGTCCAAGAGGAATACCCTTGGTCATCTCAAAGAACACTAGATGTCTTTATGAAAGGAACTGCATTGAGCTTCTGGTCTTAACTGCAGGATTCAAAAAGCTACAGACAGGCTATTTTTACACTGAAGTGTAAAATGGCTTTATTATCTGAAAATTATGGCAAGCCTTTTTCCCTTCCCCCTTGATCAAGTTCTATTTACAATTAATATTTTCACTGCATGCCTACGCTGTCTCAGACCTATAGTGTTCATTATTTTAACAATCAAATGGAGGAAATTGTTATTATGAGTCTGAGAATTTCTTTCTCATAAAGCACCAAAAAGGCAGTTTCTTTCATAGCAGCCTTACTTGCCAATCTATGATTTCTTCAATCCTGCTAACACTTCTGATAACTAGGTATCTTTAACTGACAAGATTTCTCATTGTCACCATATTAATGAATAACAAGAAAATTTTTAGAGACAAGAATACCTCCTGGTTAAGTCAGAGACCTTGATGCCTCTAGTTCTCCCTCTCACTACTTTCTTATATGATCATAGGTCATTTTCTATATTCAAGTTAAAGGTAATGGCTCAAAGTGAAAGGAGAGTCAAAAAGTGATAGGGTAAGTCCATGCTGTTTTGTGCTGTGCAAATTTATCAGCTCATGCAAAAACTGCTCGGTGCTCAGGATAGCATAGCTGGGTTGACCTCAGCCAGCACAGCCAGCTGTGTCTCTCAGTTCTTCAGTTGCCCCTCAGGGATGTAGATCTGTGGGCAGAGCTCACAGATCTCCAGTCTCTGTGTCTAATCTGTCTGCAAGCAACAGATCACCCTTGCTTTCCCCAGCTATACAAAGGAAATGGAAAAGCAGGCATGCTATGGCAACTGGAGGACAGATTTCAAGATACAGGAGGTTTTTTTGTCACTATGGTAAATTCATCCTCCCTCCTATTTACGTATTTGTTTTTAATTTAATGCTCTGGAGAGTAACCAGTTAATTACCAATAAGGCCTTTGAATAGGATCCGTTAAACCAGTGTAGACATTTACAACTTAGGTGTCTAAGCCAGATGAGATGAACCCTTCCCTTTACAACTTTATTTGCTATTCCGTTAGCCCATTTCAGCTGTCTTCAGCCCCACAGACTCAACTGAGAGCACTGGAACTGCCTTCTCAGTTTTGGGTGTTTGTGAGTTAGCTCAGGTAATCCTGATCAGCTACAAATATATTAGAAAATCGAACATGCCCAGGAGTGCTGCTGGGTGCGGAGGCCAGTTGCCATGGGGGAGCCTCCAACTCGGCTAGCAAGCTCCCTGAGCCTCCTGAGCAAAGTGCCTTCTTGCAGGTTGCTTTTGGGAATGGTCGCAGGAAAGCTCTCATGCCCAAACCAGGCCCAGGACACCTATGGGAGAGCTGACCAAATCAAAACCTCACCAGGAACAGCTGACAGCTTACCAAGGCCGGTGGTCCACCATCACGAGGACAAGACCATTCCTGGGCACTCGTACGGACGTAGCCTGGGTTTCTCGGACCATTAACTCAGGCCTGTTCCCTAGCTCTCTTGCAACCAACCACATTTTAGAAATCAGAATAGCAATGAATTGAAATTTATGCTCATCTGCAGCAGCCATCTAGGTTGCAAGGTGCCACACTCTTCCCAGCACTGAAAGAAGAACTGAGGTAGCTCAGCACTTTACAGGATTAGGCTCACAGTTGCCTAAACCAGAACCATTTTTCTCCCACTTTCCCAGCCCTCTCCAGCTCTGTAGGTATCAGCTATTATCCTTTAATAGCTTTAATAGCACTATTATTGTTCTTCTTTAGCTAAGTAAAAAAATCCATAATCCAAGCTGTCTGAAAATTGCCTGATAAAATGTTTGGAGAAAATTGCCACCCACATACTGTGTTCCTCTGCAGTGTATGGGAGCATTTCCAGCCCTTCTACAAGATGAGAGAACATGTGTATTTACAAATGCAGATACTTATGTTTAAACATAAATATACTAATGCAGATAGGAAAATTGGATAGGGAAATGTTTATATATGATTTTAAAAAGCTACCAGGCGGACATGTTAGTCATCTAGCTTTTTAAACAAGAGCTTTGCACCTTTACTTTTCCTGTACCTCTTAATAGTTATATAACATTATGGAAAGCAGTAAAGCTATTTACTTGTGTGAGAAAGGCATCAGACTCACAGAATCCAAAGCCTTGATACCCAAATATACGAAATTGAACATTTAACATTGTATTTTGGCAATTTGGTAAAAGCAGTATGATCTCCCAATTAGAATAGTAACTGCAGATGGCAGACCACTCAGAATGGGATTGTTGCTCTGACTATCTAGACACAGACTTGAGATGTCTGCCTTTAAACGCATGTATTTGAAAATGCTGGATGCTGTATTTGTGTCCAATACTATGGTGCAATACTATAGAATTAAAAGTCATTACCATGTAAATGAAATGTGTCTTCACATACTGTTATAGTACTGGCATGGCTGATAATAAACAGCCAGAATTTTAATACTGCTAATATATTCATACCTCTGGCCAATAGGACTGAATTGTAGCATTATTTCAGACAAAAATAGTTATTATTGCAGAATTACAGACTTTCAAAATCAAACGTTATTATTAACTCACAAAAAATCACACTTCAGAAAGCATAGCAATTTTTAAGCTCTAACTGTAACTGGAAACCACTAAAACCAGTATTTCATAAATAACCCCAACTATTTTAATCTCTGTCTCAAGGACCCTGCCTCTGATACATCCCAAGGCAACAGCTGGGATGAAAAAAATTCTATTATTTCCTTCATTTTTCAGAAGGGGAAAAGGAAGACTGAGACAAAGGTATTACCAAGCATTGCTCCAAAATAAGGGCTATATTTCTCCAGGGTGGAGAGAGGGATCTCAGGTTCCAGTCTTACCTCTCATCCCTGCACAGTCACTTAAATTACAGTTAAATTGTCAATGGACAGCAACAATCCATTCTGCATTCATTTCAGTCATTCAGTATATCCCAATGTTGCTTACATTGTGTCACTTAGTCACCACAAACACACCTCCATAATTTCAATGCAAGTGGAATTCTCTGCTTTGTTCCAAGTCGGTAGGTCTTATCACTAGTGTTCCCTGCCAGGCTGTATGAAATCTTGCATTTTGTAGGACAATAACATCCTTAAAAGAAGGAAATAGACCACCAAATCTTTTTTTCAAAACCACTGAGACAACACTCACATCTTTTTCTCCCTTCTGCACTTTTCTTTCAGACCGCTCTTTCCAAGGATTTAAGGATTTCTCTCTCGGCAGCACTGAAAAACTAACCCCAAGAAGCCAAAGTCAAACTATGTGGTTTCTACCTACCTGAAAGATGAAGTACTGCTCCCCTTGATTTGCTCTAGTTCCTTGATGAGCAGGTCTCATTGAAAAATGTATCAGGAAATGCATGCCTCTCTCTGCCTGTAAAATGCCCACAAACGTTTCACAGATGTTTTGTGTATTTGAGATTACCTAATGAATATTTTGGGCAAACCCATGTATATTTTGGCTCCTGGACTATTCAAGAGCTGGTTGGTCTGAATGTTGTGTAGCACTTTAATATACAAACTTTGGAATTAAAGTTTTGTAAAAGATGACTTAAGCTACTCAGTAGCGTTTCTCTCCTCTTATTGGATTACCCAACCTGTCTAAACTGGGGTCAGTTTTGCTGCCAGCACAGAGGAGCCCTAGGATATCTGAGGCATTGGTGTGAGGCTAGTTAATATGATGCACAGCCATTGGGAGTCTTGTGTCTGTCTGGCAGGATACAACAGAGCATCTACAATGGTTCTGTATGCCTGTGTATGGGCACTGAACCGAGCCCATCTGGCTGAAATGTGAAATTCATATTTCAGATGAAGGGATAGATGTGGAGGCAAACTTGGAACCAGTACCAGGGCATAAAGCAAAACTATAATCCTGCCATCTCACTTGCAAAAACCTGAATCCCAGTGTAAGTGAGAGACAGCTGATCAAGAGTTTTCAGACCTTCACCTGACTTCACCTCCCAGTACAATGTCTGAGTTGGAAAAGAAGGCCACTATACTTTGATTTGGGCATAAATCAAGAGAGAGAATTCCTCCCCTTGTCCTGATAGCACTGAAATGGGGAAGGAATACTGAATTCTCGAAAGGCTCTTGGGATCATTATGCATCTCTACCATCGTCTCAAGGCAGCATAAGAAAGCATTGTCCATCCCCAAATGAATTTCATCTGTGGCAAGTGTCCTGGTTCTTCTGCTCATGGGCTGAGTACCCTTTCACTCCATCCTGTTTACACCTGCATGAATGATAGCTGAAGAAGCCAACCCTTTCTGTTGATCTAAGTTATAAGAGGATAGGACCCCAAAATTCAGTTTGCACAGGGCTGAATGAATAACCCCTTGCATTTGCAAACATCACAGAGAATGAGATCAAAAGTGATGTTATCAAAGGTAAAAGGTGAGTGTTCCTGAGTAACCACTTTTAGTGGTTACTGCACTCTATCTTATGGGGCACTTAGCAAAAGAGGACTCATGAACAGATATTTCACTTCAGTCGGCATATTGTAGGTAACACTTGCTTTATATTTTCCAAGAGTTCCTGCTTCTAACATCTGCTTATGGCAGCTGTTAGATGTTTTATTTGTTCAGTGAATTTTCCGATGATAGCACTCATAGCTGTTCCTCACGATCAGAGAAGGAATTTCTGTGCCACGTGGTGAGGTTGTTAGCAGGGTGGGTACTAAGTGCAGGATCAGACTTTCAGTGATGGTAGGGTGGAAACTAAACTGTTTGACAAAAACAATATAACCAAAACTGTTCATCAGTTATTGATCTTTGCTTTGCCTTTGGCTCCAATGAGACCAAGATGTTGTCCTACGTGAGTAACAGCACAGAACAGAGTGGAAACCATAGTACAGTTCTGATCACTTTGCCTAGCCCTGCCATATTTGTCATTGCTACTCCACAAAACTAAACTACCTGAAAACTGCTTTCTTCACCATTACTCTGTAGCAAATTACATAAATGTCTAGGACAGTTTATTTACAGCTGCACTGGAGCTATGACTCTTAGTATGTTCATATGGCTTCTGAGTTGGCATATATCATCTTTTCCCCCATGAAACTGTTCCGCCATTTTCCTTTCTCAAAAGATGTGGATAATGGGTAAAGTTATGCATTTGGTCACCTCTTGCTCTGGAGGCTATGAGACAACAGTCTTATTCCAGATTACTTTTCCCAAAGGGTGTGATGCAGACTGTCTGGGCTATAATGTCAAACCTGACTGTGACGGCAGATGCTGAATAACACTCCACAGTGCTTTCTATTACAAATGCCAGTTATATCTTGTGAGTTCTCTGGGTTCTCAGCTTTTGGAGCTAAAGATTCCCACCAGTGTCCGACCAGTTTCACAGGAAAGTCCTTCAGTCCTGCTTGACACTGACAAAGGGGGATTCAGTTTGAGATTAAGCCACCCAAATTCAGATGTCTACATGTGGATGTCTAGAAGCTCCCAGTACAGTCAGTGGAGGCCTGTTCACTACAGTCTGTGAAGCAAAGAGCGTTTTTTCTCCCCAGGCTCGGGCACGTAAATGTAGATGTCTGCTGCCATCCCAGATGCCCTAGGACATTCTGTTTGGCCCATAGTTCCTAGTCCCACAGATGCTGTGTGAGATGTGACAGCTCTGTCCAGATGACTTTAGGCACTTCAGCTGGACCAGACATAGCCACCCAGGAGCCCAAGGTCTTCACTGACTACAGAGGCAGCTCTGACATAGAGCATGGCTGCAGACATACCTGTACTAGCCTGTGACCTTCTTAACCAGAGCTTGAGCCTGACCTGTGAGCACACGTGGGCTCTGCTCTGCGCATGCTGGGGACTGCTGTATGGATTAATGTCCAACATGGCATGGCTCATAGCAATGGATTGGTCTAGGATTTGGTACTGTTTAAAAAGGGTTGTCAAGTGAAACCTAGGGCTGGTGCTGACAGGAACCACCTAGATTAGACTAGTCTTGGATCTGGCAGGGACATTTATGTAATCTTAGGAGTGGGTTTTTATTGCTCACTTATGACAGACAAATTCAGAATACTTAATAAGGCAGGTAGTTCCAACTTGTTTGTTTCAACAGGAGGATCAAACACCAGATATACAATAACTCATTGATTTTCTTATGATACCAAGCCAGCTGTAAATTAATCCTCTACTCGTGCTGTATCATAATAAGGATTGGTCCTGCATGTAATGACATACCATTCATATGGGTTGCTTTAAATCCACAGCAAGAATTTGGGTAACTATAAAGTGAAACCCAGCAGTGAATGCTTTGATATAAACGTAGAGGAACAGTTATCTGCAGAGAATTTTTTTATTTATCTTCAATTCACAGGTTGTTTAACTCTTGCTATTTACTCTTTCATTTTAATTACAATGACTTGCTGGGATTTACCCTTAATTAAACTAGACAGAGTCTAGGGAATTTATACCAGTTACATATAGTTCTGAATAATTCAACAGCTTTTGTGCAGTACCTTCATTGAAATTAGAAATTTGGAATAAAAGTTATCATAGTGCCCCAAGGAGTGTTAAGACTGGAGAATAAGCTTCTTATAGAGGCATTTGTGACTAAAGAACAGAAAATGGCAATATGCCTGAGAACCTGAAAAGTCTAGCAGAAAAATGAATCTATAATGTGACTGAAGCCCAGGAGGTAAAGCACAGGTATTAGACTTGAGGTTTGGCTAAGATTTCCAGAGCCAGCCGGGAGGACAAACACAACAACTTTTAATTTTAATGGGAATACCTATTGCAATTACTCCTTTTTTTTTTCTTTCTCTTTTGTTTGCCAGCCCACAGTATCACTGTAACACAGAGGCACAAAAAGCAGCCATGGTAGACAACTGAATGGAACAAGTCCAGCAGTTTGTGTGACCAACTCAAAAGCCTTCATCAAACTTTATTCTCCATAGCTTGACTGGGAATCTGATATGACCATAGGTTTTCATGCCATTTTGTTTAGAATTGAAGTTTTTAGAGGACAGAAGACATGAGAAGCATTCATTAAGGGTTTGGAAAGCACCAAAAGGAGAAGATTCTTCCCTGAGGGAGCCAGAAAAACTGAGCATATTTGAGCCACATGCTGCTTTAAGGAGCTGCTACTGCTCTTGACTCCCAACAAGCATTATGGTGGGGCTGATGAGTTTGGAGATGCTCTACCCCAGTGCTGGGTTTGAGACCAGAGTAGCTGCATTTGGGAGCAAATCCCAATTCACATCAAAGACTTAGCCCAGTGAATAAAATTAAGGTGCAATCTTACCTCATTAATTTTTCTTTATTACAGGCAGATTTAATTACTAGTCATCAAGATGCATTTTCCAGGATTAAAACTTGGTATTGCCAGCAACCTAAGAAATTAATCCAGTTTAACTATTGATAAATAGAGATAAAGTGACATTACTGCTCCCTTCCTGCAATTAAATCAGTATAAAGATAAGTTTGCCATATAAGAAGGTCGAGTGATCCTAGCAATGAGCAGATTTATACTGGAATATCCGTGCTCAAACTTGGAGTGGCAGTAGTATCTCAACGTGGCTAAATAATTACCCATAACCAGAAGAGAGAAGGGGAAAAATATAGATTGGTTGATTGGATTCTTTCTCAGTGCATCCTCTCAGTTTTAAATCAGTGTAATTCCACTGGATAAGCAAAATCAGTTTGGGGCTCCAAGACCAGAGACCATGAAGCAGGGAGGGACTTCTCAGTTCCTGCTATGGTAGGAATTTGCAATGGGGACTAAGGTGTTTGGACACCATCATAAGGATCAGGAGTCACTGCAGAGAGAGACGGATGGATGTGTTACCTGTTGAAGGCAACTCAAAGCTGCTGCTCCATGAGTAGTTGCAAAGGATAGTCACTATCTTCCCCCTACATCCCCGCTGCCCCACAGTCCAAGGAAGCATAAAACAGATATAATAAAGGATAAAGAAATAAAATGAACAAGAGAGGCACTGGTCATGGTAACAACAGGTTATTTAGAAAAGAGCAATGCTAGTTGTTTTCAAAAGAGTTTTTGCTTCCAGTGTCTCATCTAGCAGTGCCTTTCTGATCTTCCTCAGCACTGGGCACTCAATGTCCTTCTCCTAGTGAGAAGCCTGGTGAATTTATAATGCTATAGAAATACTGAGACTATAAAACCTGAGTTTTCATTGTGGATTTAGGAAATAAAGCCACATTATTATGCTAATGTCTGTGCACCACCAAATTTCTTTCCAAAATGCTGCTAAGATTAAAAGATGCAACATCAGAAAAAGAAATAAATCCATGATCAAATAAATGGATTTATATACTTGGGGGATGGGGGAGATTTTCAAGCTTAATCTGGAAAAAGAATTCTCTTTGCCATATTCTGACTTTATTTTCTATTTTTCTTCTCCAGAGACTGCACAAACAGTAGGAAGTGGATGGTTAATTCCAGATAGGCTAAAGTTGTTCACTTGATGGTAAGAAGCATACATATTTTGGGAAGGATAAAGCATACACTTCATGTTTTTCACTTAATCAGTAAGGTTATTTATAGACTCCAACAAAGTAGCTATTTTGTTTGACTGAAATGTCCACAGCTGACAGTAAATATCAAGCCTTATGCTTCTAAAAAGAAAAAACTTTCCAAATCTGACAAAAGAAAAATCCTTTCTCTTATGCCCACCACGCGTAGGAAGACAGATGAGAGATGTGTGGGAGCAATGTTTATTTTGGTGATTTTTCCTTCCTCAGGCAGGCATGACGACTTTCGCTGAGAGCCGAGGACAGCTGGGGGAGAAAGGAGACACTTACATGAAGCAGATAAATTGGGAGGATTTTGTGAATTAAGCAGAGGACTTGGTTTTGGTTATAGGCTGCCAAAGGACCCCCACAATACTGGGCCAAGCCTCCTTTTGGCTTCCATCCACTCACCTGCAAATTGAAAATAAGGGTTTCTTTTTCTTTTGGGGGCAGAGGCTGGCTTGTTTTATGACTGCACAGAGCAGATACAGCAATCTGAGACACGGCGGTGGCGTGTCGCAGAATATTTGCCCTGATGCTAATCACAGCCCCTAGCAGTTGCATGAGACATCCCTTTTAAACAGGGAGCAGTGATAAAACATGATTTTTTGCAGACCTGGGCCTTGCAGAGCAGGATTGAATGCCTGGCAAGAGGTGTGCGGTGGGCTGCAGCCTTAGGGGCACTGTAGTGTCCCAGATGCTATTTCAGATGGGTGTTTCCACATTCATTCTCATGGCCTGGATTTTGCAATGACTTCAACAAGTCTAAATTGTGCATTTTCAGAGCTGGGCTTAGGGGTATTTGAAGGAAAAATTTAAGGTCTGAACCAAGGAGACTGTAGATTTACTTTTCCCTTTTCAATGAAAAGCGAGATTCTGAAACCCGCAGGTAAGGGCAGGAGCTGAGCAGTCCCTCCCACACCCCGAAACTGGCCTGTATGTGCGCACAGTGCTTGCCATCGTCACTCCTGTCTACTGCCTACTGTAATACAAATAATAAATAACTGCAACAATAGAGAAGTGGAGGGGGTAAGAAGGTGAGAGGTAGAGAGGCAAAAACAAATAGAGTACAGCAGATGGAAACCAGAAAAGCTCAAAAAAAAAAGTGAGAATGGTTCATGCTTATGTTCATCTGCATTTGCTTGAATCCAAAGAGCTACTGGATCCATCCATACTCCCCTTTGCTTTACAATTTGCAGATATGCGCTCACAGGGGTTTTGTTTATATGTTGAGCAAGTGTTTGTTATTCATGCATAAACTATTACAGGTAACCACGTGGATAAAAGGTATTAGCATATGAACGTACTGTCTCTGCTCTTGATTGCTATTCATTCTTGGCTGCTTCTTGTTCATTTCTGGGATAATTTCCCAACTAGAAAAACAAGGCTTCAATGGTGCCTGTATGCACAATTGTAATACCAATAAATAATAAGTAGAGATAATGAATACATTTGAAGAAAACCAGGATCAGCTTGCAAGCAATTTGTGAGCAGGAAAATGAGCAAAATAGCTGCAATTATTTTCTGTATTTAAATTAATTTGAGAGAAGTCTTTGTAATGAGTTTATGGTAAACAGACAAGAGAATGCCTCTTTTTTAGTTACTTGAAATATGCAGCAAGTAGAGATGAATTGCTATCGTGTTGATTGTTACACCCATCTATGTTTATATCCTGCACTTACAGTCTACAAAATGTTTGAAATGCTGATTTGGAAGCTTTGGCATCATTTCAAAACCAGCTTAATATCATCAGTGAGTAACCCAACACAGAATTCCTGTGGAATACAGCAGGATCTTTATTAACTTGGTAATGTCTCAGTTAAAAACCAAAAAGTTCAGCCGTGTGTGCAACATTTATACATTTTATAAGTTATAGAGAAGCTTGTCAAAAATTGTCCATTTTGATAGAATGTTAGATTTTGGTCCAAAACCCAGGAGGTGCTGATTTCTTCACAGTCAAATTTGGAAAAGAAAAAGAAATCCCATTTTTCATCCATTTCTAATCAAGAAAAATTTGGGAACAGAGTGATCTGAGGAATTAACAACAGGATTCAGAGGTCCCACTGCTGGTAGTCAAAGCACACGTTGGGGAATGAATGCAGATGGAGCTTTGAATATACTCCAAGTCTGACATGCATTATATTGAACTGATATGCATAGATGTTGGACCATTACCTGAAGTATGGTGTTACAGAATAAATCAGTGTCCAGGGGCTGAAATTCAGATGTTCCTATAAACAATAAATTAATGTACAAAATGTTTTAAAATAAAAAGATATGTCATGTGTGAGGTATCTCGTTTTGTATCCATGTTCTGGGCTAGCAATTGTATCATTTGTGTGCTGCAAATATTTGGTATTCACATTAAAATACTGTGGTTAGAAACTGGGTGTGTGGTCAAACCTACAAAAGTGGGTTTTCTAAGATCTGAATTCTAATCTTCATTACATTCATATGCTGACACAAAATAAATTGCTTTCATTGGTGTTTTACAGACTTTCAGCTACACTCAAGACCTGAGTCTGTGCACAGTGGATGGATTGGTTTTGTTATTGTTTGATTAATGTAAAGAGAACTTTCATTACACCCCTGGGCTTCCCAACGGTTTTATTAAGGACATTCTTTCCTTTTGAAAAATGTATATATGGAGAGCAATTGAAGAGGATTCAGGCTTAGTAAGAAAAGAGGGGCTACAGAGAAAACAGAGGTAATAGCTGGTAAAAATCTGTGTGGAGGACACTGACTTTTTCTCTTGCCCTTGGGCTGTATGTACAGAAAATATCCTTTTCTCTCACAAATCCCATCTGTCATTTCTAATTTCTAAGAAAGGGTCTGGCAAGGAAATATGAAAAAACTTGTGAGTGTTAGAATTACTGGTGTTGTACACTGGGAATAGAACGGATAATTTTTTTGACAGAACAGATTGATGTCAGAAAACTTAGTTCAGTTAAATTGAAAGTTGCCAAAATTTTCAATAAAAACACTTAATTGAAATATATCCTAATGTTGAAAGAAAATGTTTTATACCGTCAAAATATATTCTATCACTATTGTTAACAATATATTCTATCACTATTGTTAAAATATTTAATTTTGGTTCTTTTCAGTTCTTTTTATTTGAAACCCCTTTTTATTTTATTGAGCTATTTGTATTGTATTTATAACACAATATTAGAATGCTTTACTTAGTGTGTAGTATATTTAAATTTTTACTATATAAAATTTCAGTGTTACTAAACTAAAGATTTGGATGTCCCAAATTTAGATATTTTGGACATGGAAAATTTTAAAATACAACTTACTTTTTTCTTTCTCCTAAATCTCAATGAAATGTCAGAATATCAGAAATTCCCAGAAAATATTCTATGTTCTGTATAGGTCTAGTTAGAATTAACTAGTATTAATTAACCCCATCAAAGAAAAAAAAAGAATTCAAAAGCGAAGAACCATCACTACATGATTGATTAGTAAATGATTTGTCACAAGCTCTGATGAGCAGCATCCTAGTTCCCCAGCTATGTGGTGTGATGTTTTATTTCACCATGCATATACATTAGATATTTATTGCAAAACACATAAGACATGTAGGACCGAATTTTGCCTACAGCTGCACCAGTATAAGACTAATATGAGAGGAGCATCTATACATGTAATGATTATTAATAAAATATTTAGAATATTTAAGTTACTAGCATTACTGTAATTCACTCTGTTCCCATATAAGCCAATGGTAAAACTCCTATGATAAGCCATTGCCAATCGCTTTCAAAGTCTCACCCATAAGCTGGAAAGTCATTTTCAAATATAAGTAATTCTTTCCTATGCCACTTGGATGCATAAGAACTGATAAATATGTATTCTTGACACGTTTATGGAGATGTTGGCAACTAACACCTGACAACAAATGTATGATGGTATCTCTGTTTACTGTAAACTAAAGAAAATCTGGAGGAATTGATTACAGATCTGAGCTATTTTTGATCTGACTGTGGAGTATTTAGCATGAGTGGGCTAATATTTTAGATCTGAAAAGCAGAAGGCACCACAGTTTCTACCCTGATCTTTAGTGTAACTCTCAAATTTTCTGTTGGAAAGGAATTTTTCTGCTTATCTGTGGTACAGGTCCCAGTGATTTGTGGCAAAATATGATTGTGGATATCCTAATCAAGGCAGTAACTTCTCTTTCAGCAATTTGTTATGTTATTTAGTATTCTAGCTACCTGTGCACAGAAGACTTAAAAAAAAGATTAGGGAGGATTCAAGAAGAAAAAAAATGGGCTAGAGCACCTGGGAGTTGTTTTCTATTAAGAGAAGTTTAGTATCACTGTTGGAAAACGCAAGCGCTCCTTTCTCAAGGTTACTGAAAATAAGTTACTATAACTACAGAAGATGGTTCAAATGTTCCCATCAACGCAGGTGGGGAGCCCCAACTGTCCAAAGACTAACCTGCGTCATCAGCAGCAATTTGCAATGAAGCTTAGCAAAAGCAATGAAGTCCTCATTACTCACTGTGACAGAGCAATTGAAAATGTCACTGAAGGGTAATAAAGAAAGGTCTCGGCAGCAATGTATTGCATTCATCACTGAATTTCCTTTCATCATCTTTGCTTTCTTTTGCTGAATGGGATAGCTTGGATTCTACATTCTCCGCTCTGAGGACACTACTTCTCGCACATACAATGAATCTATATTGTATGTATTGGGTTGTTCAAACAGACTTATGACTCTACCCGGAGCAAAGTGAATTAGTATGCAAAATGTCAATACAATGTTAAATTAAACAGCACATAGTAATGAAAGGCATTCCATTTAGAAAAGTAAAATGAAATCTTAACTGAGCAGAACTGATTATTGTATAAGACAGAATGGATAAAAGGCTTGACTCACCCATTGTCTAGACAAATCACTTAGAAACATGTGGGATGGCTTTAGAGCCACTGAAATAATGTAAAAACCTATTTGCAAGCTGTTTGTCAAATTAAAAATGTTTTTTTGATTGGACTTGTTTGTAAGCTGTTAAGAAATATGATGTGTTGTTAGCCTGCTTGAAGAAAGTAGCAAGAAGGTAAACAACTTGCCCAATGGCAGATAGCATAACCAAAGCAGGGCCAGGAAATTATTTCTGACAGACGATTTATCTTTCAGAAAACGTAGTTTTGATCGAATTAAAACTCTTTGCAAATTCCACTTGAATTCAGCAAACAGTTTGCTAAGTATAGGTATAAGACATGGGGAAAAATAGAGATGCTGTAATCAATTTTTCAAGGTGTGTTCCCACAGAGACTTGGACTTTTTTTCAAAGTCAGCAGAGTAAGAACACAGTCACTTATACGTTTTCAAAGCAGGGATTAGGACGCTATGGGAAACCAAGTTCGACTTCCCTCTTTGCTTGATCTACAATGCAAAGGTTCACTGATAAAAAGTGACTTGCATTGCCCCAAATCTGCACACGCTCAAGCTTCCATCCAGTGCCAGCTGGGCAAGCAGGACACTGACCAGCTAACACTGCCTCCTTGAGTCTTGACCTGACATTCTGGACACAGCCTGGGATGTGATAGTCATCCGCAGGCGGCTGAGAGAGTGAGCCTGAAGTGCCTGCAGGCTGGGGGACGCCATCCCGCTTGGTGGAGTAGAAGACCTTGCTGGAGACAGGGGGAAACCTTCAGTGCTCCAGAGTGTCATGCAACAACTCAAAGTCCTGCAGGATTTAAGAAGTAAAACGTCCAGAGGACTTTTCCATGGGTACCGCATGGACAAAACTACATTTGTGAAGCTCTGAACTCTGCTTCTGCTACTGCCTACGCACCTTCCTTTCCTTTGTCCCATACCACTCTATGCTCATTGAAAGAAGGAAAATTATAACTATACTTACAAAAGCCTGTGAGAACTGCAGGCTCCACTGAAGTGTATATTATTCTCAGTGCTGTAACGTTTTCTAGGATCAATGAAAGTGTTTTAGGCTTTATTACTGTTTCAGTACACTGATGAAATGTTTTCTATGTGTTTTTGTACTGTTTTGTTTTACAGCTTTTTCAGGCTAGAAAACACTTTCATATTTTTTCCTCGTCTTTGAGCACACAGCTAGGAGTGCTTTTGACCATGTTTACTGTGAATGATTTGATCATATGCTTTCTTTTGATTCCTCACAACAAAAAAATTAGTTCACATAAAAATCTCTTCTATTGTGAAATATTACACACTAAACTATTACACGTGCTCTCCTTGCAAAGAATCAAGAGCAATAGTTTGTATAGACTGTTATTAATCACTATTCAAACTCCACACACAATAGAGGGCTGCAATGTTGCTTTTTTTTAAAGCAAACACATTCAATCAAAAGTGTAGTGATCTCTCAACCAAACAATGCCACAACAGGCCTTTGAAATTGGCCTCATGTCTGGCTTTTCAAGCTTAGCAAACAGTCTGCCCATTGCCACTTCCCACCCTGCTAGCATGGTCTCGGACTTTCTTTTGGGTCCAATGTTGTGAACTGTAAGAGCAAGCAGCGACAGGGATATTCATCTTTGTCGAAAACCAGCCCAGTAACAAATGAATTGGTCATTTCACCTAACCAGTGCCACTGCCAAAAGCCCTCTTGCACTCGCCCAAGCAACGTTTACATCTCTCTGCTGATGCCCAGGAGTCCATCGCATGACTTGGCCAGACAAGGCAAGGCTTGAGGTAGGCAGGGTCCTCAAGGAAGGTGCTGCCTGCCCAGTAGCACCAGTGTGACAGGGTCCTCCAAGAAAATATGCAGAAAGTCATGCTAATAGTCACCAGCAGGGCTGCAGAGTAGGACACTCAGAAGCTGGGAAATGACAGAGCAGAGGTGACCCATACAAATGTCTTTCCACCACCCTGTGTATATTCATTTTGATACATGCCTTAATCACAGGAACATATGCAATTTTTTTGACCACTGCCACACTCAATGCCAGCAAAATCTTAGCAATGCAATCCTTAAGTCATTGTCTCTGCAACTGTAATAACAGTCTTGTCACCTAGTTTTTCTCTTCTCTATGTATATGCAACAAAATTCAAAGGGAGATATAATAACAGCCAAAAGCTTTTGATGACAGTGTTTAAGAGCAGAAAGCACACTTCCAATCCTTCCTCAAAGCACAGTGACTCTGAAAACAAGACAAGGCCATTGAAAGTTTTACAGCATCTCCCACTTACATCCTATTCATGGCTCACTAATATGCTTAATTTGAACCCAGCTGTTAGTTTCTTGCAGTGGAGGCTGCATCTTATTTATTTAAAGCCATTTACATTAAGTCAGAGATTTGGTTGGTCCCTCGAGTGGTCACTTAAGGCAGGTTTAATTGTATGGGAAAATAGACTCAATAATGTCAAATGGAAAGCAAGGCCAATTAAAACTTACAGCAAGCTATTACCAGTCTTTTAATAAGGAATTAATTAAAAGATTTGAGAAATCAATCTGCTATAATAAATTGACTGCATATATATAAATTTTGCAACTACGGAACTTGAAAAAAGGCCCAAAGTGACTAAGAGAGGGGAAAATAAACTGAGAAAAGACTTATTCAATATGAAATATTAGTCATGGGGAAATATGCATATATGCTGGAGATACAGACACATAGACCCCAGGCTCATGAGGAGAAGTTATTCTGGTATAGTCCAGATATTCATCTCGGTTCAAACAATTCATAACCTCTTGCTTCTGACCACAGTCATTTTGCTTTTACATATCGATCTGAAGGAAGCCTGATATATTGAGAAAGTGTCATACAAAACATGCAGATGTATTAAAAAATATAGTCTTTGTTTCACTCACTTTGCATTTCATGGAGCCCATATCAAGGGACTTGAAAGACTCACCCATTGAGAGAAATAGCTGTCAGCAGTGGACGAGTTTCACACTCAGACTCCCTCCATTAGGCCACTGCGAACACACAAGACCACCAGGCACCGCTGGGACCACGAGCCACTACCATGTGCAGTCAGGAAGCTTTCCTGGTAATGCTGAAAGCCCACAACACACCTCTCGCACACACATGGGGTTACTGTCATTGAAAGTGAGTCACACGCTGGTACCTCCAGATACGCAGGAGAAATGTATGGGGTTGGAGTGCTGGTAATGGGAAAGCGTCCCGGCATCTGTGCTGGCAACCATCGTGGCTGTGGGAACATAATGCCATGTTTTCTCACAGAGTGCCAAAACAGTGAGTTTCAAGGATAAATGAAGATATTATCTAAAAATGGATTTGCAATACTGAGTTACAAACAATAAAACAACACAATGCATTAGCTGGATTAATTTGCCAGAGTTTGCTTAGATGTTCCCATGGGGCATGCAAGGCCATCTAACTAACTGCTACAAGCTACCTTTGACTTGGAAACCCTGAAAAATTCTTAGATCAAAGTCTTTTCTGTTCCTCTTATTAAAGCTGGCAACAGTAAAGTAACCAGAGTAGCTGCTCTGGATGACCTGCTCTTTCTGAAGCCTAAGAAGATGTTGTTCATTGCTCTTTTTTCTTCCTGATTATCTTGCTCTCATTTCTTGTTACTGGCACTAAGTAATTATATGGTGCTTCTTCCACACAGAAACTTGTGCTAACAGCTACCAAAGTAGCCCATGCAGCAAACTGAAAGCATTATCCTCATAAAGCACTAAGGAAAGGAGAAGGAATAAGATATTTCAAATATTTTTTGCTTTCTCCTTTAGGTCTCTGAGTGACTTTTCTATGGTACATTTTCAATGACATGTTCTTGTCTTGAGCAGCTTTCCATAGTTTGCAGCTGTCTGAAAGTAAGTTGTATGTCAGATGCAGAGATCTCTTGCTAGATGCATCACAATTCCAACCCTATGTCATTTAAAAAACAAATACAGCATAGCAGAAGGAAAAGTGTGGGGGGTGTTTATGTTGAGTAAGAACGAGTATCACACCACACCTGCTGTTAGTTCTGAGGTCTCTGAGGACCACATGACAGTGCCCGCCTTAGAAGTCACAGTACTGAAAAATCAGGTGCATAGCGGCAGCAGGTGACTCAGCACCCCTTGGTATGTCCAGACTAGCCTTACCTGTGCTCAAGGATGTTTCTGGGCACTGAGGCCAAGTGGCAACTGGTCTCCACCTAGTCTAGGAAGTCCTTGTTGTCTCCAAAACAGGTGACTACTTGCAGAGTGCCTGTTGGGAATGGTCCCTGACTGCCGCATCCTGCTGGGGGTTGCCCAAGGAGGACGCTGGTCAGTGTGGGCCATATCTGTGCAGTTACGCTGTAACATTTTTCTAGCTTGGACAATCATGGTCCAGCACCTGCAGCCCTAAATTGCTTCAACTTGCAAGTGTAGACACAACCCTAAACTCTTTGTACAGTCCAGGAGGAGAAAGAGGCAGAAGGTAGTGTCCCACTCCCACATCCTGAAAGTGGAGACTGCTTTCGGTGCAAAGGTCTGCCAAAACTCCAGACTTCCTGCGGAGAGGCTGCCTGACTCCTGCCTCTGCACTAACAGCCCTGCCCACACAGTGCCCGATCGTTGCTCCCCAGGGCTGACACCCAGCCCCTTTACTCATCTTCAAACCCTGCTACTGCCTTTAGCTCTGCCACAGAGCGGGGGCACATCAGCCACGAAGGCAGCGAGGCTGGTTGTGCTCCCTGGGTGCATTATGTACCAGACAGTACCTTAAGAGGAGCAGGCCCTCTTCCAATCTGGTCTAAAGCCTGGTGGTTAAGGCCGGTTCCAAAAAAGTGGCTAATGAGCCACTCCAAAAATTGGCATCTGAGCCTGTTGGGTCAGAGCCACCCGGAGGGATCTCAGGGTGTCTCTGCTCAGGCTGGGGAGCTGCCTGTGGCAGGCAGGTGCCCAGCAATCCAGGAGCCGCTTTCCCTTCAGCTGCAGTGGTTGAACCCAACCTGAGCCCAGCCTCCCACATAGGAAGAAACCCCGCTCCGTTTCTTGTAAGGTCTCTAAGAATTCAGCTCCCCGCTCTCCCTCGCTTCCAACAGAGAGCAGGACATGGCATGACCTGTTTGCTGAATCCACATAAATCAACAGAATTTGAATTCAGAATCCCTAATAATTGCAGCAAACTATTCATAAGTGAGTTACAGGACAAGAATTATCTACTGAAATTATTAAATCAGAGAAATCCTCTTTTCATGGATCAAAAATGAATTAAATTAGTGAAATAAATTATTTGCTCCAAATTATTCATTCCACTCTTGTCATTTGCTGCTCTGTGATAAGTCTGATAAAAAACATTTGTCAAGTGAGCCTGTCTCATTCATTTAGTCCACAAAAACAAGGTCTTAATTCATTATGATTTCCCCTGACCCCTCTTTGGATCATTTACATTTGTAAAAGTGGATTTAAAATGCTACCAGATCACTAACACTTGACAGTCACATTGAAAGGCGTAAAGAACTCTGAAAAGGTGCAAGACAAGGAAGAAAAAAGTACAAGAATTTTAGCAATCACAGTAAGTAAAATCTTCATAAAAACTGATCTGGCATTTCAAAAATAGTTTTTTCCCAGCCCTTTAAAAATGTGCTGAAATATATCTTTGAGAGAAACTGATTTCACCTTTCAAACTGAACGATATATGTACTAATCCTGTGTGACTATTTTAAAGGTGTTTTTTTTTTCTGTAAAATTACAGGGCAGGGAAAAAAAAGCATTTTTGAAAACGAAAGTGCTGCTTTCTGTATTGGTCAGGCTGGACCACACATTCATTTGTTATTGCTACCTAAAGAAAAGTCAAAAGGTCACTGTAATGAGTCATTGATTAAAGAGAGCATACGTCTGAGGTGGTAAAATCTGAGCTTAGAACCTAAAGAACCTGGTTTCCTACACAGATGCACTCCAACAACATCTAAAATATAACTTTCCCAGATCTCACTTTGATTTTAAAGATCTGGTAGTCAGTAATCCCATCCACATTTTCACCTGTGCAAGCATGTCACTGCTATTGTCATCTTAAAATTTATTGTGCTAAAATCAAACTACACCATTCATGAAAGTGGGCAAAGAAGTCCCACTCCAGTGTGTGGTTGGTTGAGTAAATATTTATTGCTGAACCCTCAGCAATGTAGGATTTTTCCACATCTTCAAGGTAATTTTCTTGTCCCCAAAACCTCACAAATCTCATATAAGTGCCTGAAAAAACCTCAAATTACATCTTGTATTACATCTACACTAGGTGGTATCCTCAGAAACACATCAGAGATGGCACTGACCTCCAGAGTTTAAGGATATGGCACAGGAGCAGTCTGATAGATTTTACCCTTTTTCCTGGAACTGTCACTTGAATAAAGTGAGGGTTGCAAAGATTAAAACCACAGGGTACACAGGTTCCTCTGCCAGGGTAGAAAATAAATCTCTACCAACCCCTGTAGTTACTGGTCCTTGCCCTCTTTGCTCTTCTGTAGCATGGGAATGAGTGACACAACTCAGGCACTCAAAGAAGATTATGTAGCTGTGGTCATAGTGGTGGGTGCACAGATGTGTGTGACGAGAGAAAATGTTTGTGCTAATTCACAGGTTTCTTGCAAGTCTTCATCTATCACAAATTCACCTCTTCCCTGTTATGTTTTCACTCTCCTCAAGCATGCAAGAGCTCAGGGACAAGGAAGGTCATTTGAAGGTCTGGAAAGGACCTAGATCAGTGATTTTAACTCATAGGTTGTGCATGCCTAAGGCTCATGGGTTATCTGAAAGGGGCATGTAAGGTATTCAAGGCTGTGTCCACACTCCATGTCAAGACAAGGTCTAGTGTGTATCCTCTTACTAATCCCCAAGAGTTTCCATGGGGAAGGCACACCAGCAAGGGAGTTGGCATGGAGCAGTGTGGCCCTGGAGCCCCCTCACCGGTGCCGCCGGCATGAGTACAGCGCTCCCCTTTCTCCCTAGGTGGGCACGAGCCTAGAGAAGCAAACTACCAGTTGGATTCGCCCCTCGCCACCCTTCCACTTGCAAACTTTTCAGAGACCAGTAAATTGGAAAAGGCCAAACACTACTTAAATAGAGCATTTTGGTGTGGCCAGGAACAATTAACTAATTAACTATGGCTTTTGCTGGATCACGGCCTTTAGAACCCACTGCAATGAACTGTATAGTCAGACTGAGGCATAGTAAATGCAAAGATGACACAGCGATAGGCTCATGTGCATGCAAAGGTCCATGGAACAAATGTCTGTCAACCTCTGGAACCTGGAGAAAGCAAAGTCAAAAGGAAATACTTGTTATTTTATTCCTATTTGTTAAGTGCTAGATGGAATACAAAGCATTATTGATGGAAGGCAGCATTCAGGGAGAAATCATTATAGGTAAAATAGTTGAACATCCAGGGTCAGTTGACCACAGATCTAAAAAACATAGCTAAAAGCAAGCACACAGATCTTTGGGAAACGTGCATAAAGTGCGGCAGAAGTTTTGCTCTACAGCTGCAAAGAAAACTTTACGGTCTCTGTTCTGTTCTCAGAGACACTAGTACGAATCTACAGTAAATCAATGTCCTGACAGAGAATTACTCTAGACTTGCACCAGTCCCACTGAAAGCAAGATTTATATTGTGTATTTATTCTAAAATACAATATTTTTTCTCTGACTTCTGCCATCAGAAAGAAATTGATAGGGGAGTCTTTCCCATGGAAGAGCTGTACTGCAGCTCTGAATTACTTTATGTTGTATTATGTTTTCTGGTTGATTCTTAAAAATTGGGTCTTTTTTAAATCATTAAAGTGCACTAAATTATAAAAACAGATTACTTTACAGGTAGGCAGGCATATAAATAGCTGAGCTGTATATTCTGTAGAGCTGGTGCTTTGCTGGCTTTCACCAGAAGAGGGTACAGCTTGGAAAGAACTCCTCGCAGCCTGGATTCCCTATTGTGTTGGGAAACAGCAAAGGGAAAACAAGCACAAGTTTCTCCTCTGCACACTTGCACTGACTGTGTGACAGAGTCAGCAGATGAACTCTGGAAGATCTCAAAGTAAAACGAAAACGGAAAGAAAAACAAAACTAAAAAGCAGCTTCCTAGGGAAATCTGTGGAATCGAAGACAAAACTGCAACAGTTTTCTGTGGGCTCACCCTGCTGCTTGTCTCTTTGAGAACTGTCAGTCACTTCACTTTGAATTAATCAGAGCACAGGATTTATTTCTCTGCCGTGACTTCCAGCCTGTGAATAAATATCACTTTAGAGAGAGAATGGAACCTGAAAAGACTCTCAAGCACTGAGCAGAGGGGTGAGTTTTATTAAATGGTTTCTTCTCTTTCAAATCTGCTGGAGCTTTCTAACATCCTGCTTTCAGGCACAACAGCCCGATGACTTGTCTTTTCACCGCAGCTTGTTGCATACCTCACCAGGTTTTCCTGACTGCAGGTTTATTTCTGTAACCTTTCCCACCACGACTCCAAGTCAATTTGGTAACATTTGTAATATAGATGACTTTGTGCTGATTTGCTTTCATGAGAAATTAAAAACACAAAGCTTTGAAGCCAAACAACAGGCTAAAAATCAAATAAAATCCAATACAATTAAAATGGCAGGTGACTCTAGGTTCCCAGATGTGAATACTGATGTATCAGAAAAAAATGAAGAAGCAGAGATTGTAGTCAATGTTGGTGGGGTAAGGCAGGTGTTCTACGGAGATAACCTGAACCAGTATCCAGAAACACGGCTGGCAGAGCTGGTCAACTGTTTATCAGGGGGATATGATAGCATATTCTCCCTCTGCGATGACTATGATCCTGGAAAAAGGGAGTTTTACTTTGACAGAGATCCAGATGCTTTCAAATGCATTATTGATGTATACTACTTTGGAGAAATTCACATGAAGAAAGGAATATGCCCTATATGTTTCAAGAATGAAATGGAATTTTGGAAAGTGGATCTTAAATTTTTGGATGACTGCTGCAAAACTCACCTGAGTGAAAAAAAGGAGGAACTGGAAGAAATAGCCCGAAGAGTGCAATTGATTCTGGATGACTTGGGAGTAGATGCCTCCGAAAATCGCTGGAAAAGATGCCAAAAATACATCTGGAAATTCATGGAGAAGCCAGAATCGTCCTACCCAGCTAGAGTAATTGCAGTCCTGTCCTTTCTGTTTATTTTGATCTCCTCCATAGTGATGTGTGTGGGGACCATTCCGGACCTGCAGGTCATAGACCCAGAGGGGAATCGCATGGAGCATCCAACCCTGGACAGCATAGAGACCGCCTGTATAGGCTGGTTCACCATGGAGTATGTGCTTAGACTAATCTCTTCTCCAAATAAACTCTATTTTGCTCTGTCTTTCATGAACATTGTCGATGTGCTAGCAATACTTCCCTTCTATGTCAGCCTGATCTTGACCCACTTGGGAGCCAAACTCATGGAGCTGAGCAATGTCCAACAGGCTGTGCAGGCACTGCGCATCATGAGGATCGCAAGGATTTTCAAGCTTGCACGGCACTCCTCAGGGCTCCAGACTCTAACATATGCTCTGAAAAGAAGCTTCAAGGAGCTGGGACTGCTCCTGATGTACTTAGCTGTGGGAATCTTTGTCTTTTCTGCCCTGGGTTATACCATGGAGCAAAGTCACCCCGAAACCTTATTTAAAAGCATCCCTCAGTCATTTTGGTGGGCAATCATCACCATGACCACAGTTGGATATGGAGACATATATCCTAAAACAACGCTAGGAAAACTGAATGCTGCCATCAGTTTTCTTTGTGGGGTGATAGCAATTGCCCTTCCCATCCATCCCATCATTAACAACTTTGTCAGGTATTATAACAAACAGAGAGTTTTAGAAACAGCTGCCAAGCACGAATTGGAGCTGATGGAGCTAAACTCAGCTGAGGGGAAAGCTGCAAGCACCAAGAGCGAACCAGAGGATTTTGTGAGGGAAGGCAAGGAGGGTTCTTTCTGTAGCAGCCGGTTAAAAGTCTCCCACAGTGACACCTTCATTCATCTGCTCTCAGAACAGAAACACTACAGGACCAGGCTTCAAAGCTGCAAATAAACTGGGAGCTGTTGTCAGCACTGAGCTATAGATCAGGACAACCTGACAATCAGCTAATGAGAAGACGCGAGGGATCTGTCAGTGTTGGGAGTGAGCACTGCTTTCCTTTTCCAGTGTGAATATAAATTAACCCCATGGTATCTTCATCAACAGTTGGTAAGACTTTGCTGTTATTACCCCAAATAAAATATTAGGACTCCATTGAGATCAGAGTGATTATAATGAATGCATCCTGACAAAACCCATTTGTAACCATTTTAGAGACTGCAAATTCCTTCTTGACCAGTAAATGTTCAGTGATCTGAATGTGCAACATTGCCAAACCAGATTTCTGTACCTGTAATAATAAAGAAGAAGAACATCACAAAGAATGCGTCTTTTAGGCTGTGTCCAATGCTTTTGCAGTTAAGAAACACTGTTCCTTAAAACAGTAACACAAACTCTCACTTGTATTGGATTCAGGTTTACAGCAAAAGGTTAAAGTAGTGTCAGCCTAGAGGTATTAAAAGTATGATCATGTGCTATGTGTAGAATAATACAGTCAATGAATGGTTTTATTTTAATAAAATGCAATTTCAGGTTGATTTTTTTGGATAGGTATCTGTTCCTCTTTCCACTAAAAATCCAATTTTAAACATTACCTGAAACTATTTGTTGGCAGAGATATGGAACAAAATCAATGCATTTAAAGAAGTAAATGAAATAAATGTTTGTTCTAACATCTTACAGCATAATAATTTATAGTTGCAGGGACCTTTCAGGAAGGCTTTTTACTCAAGTAGTTTTTGAAATGGAAAATTAATTTACAATTTTTTTTAATTTACTATTAAAGCAAGGGAAGTTTATAGAGGAATTAAACTGTGGTTTTGCTAAATAAGAAACTTTAACTCTTTGAAAGTCAGTGTAGAGAAACTTTCAAAAAAATAAAATAATCTGCAATTGATTTATGCTAAAATAGCTGTCAAAGTGAAAAAATTACTGGGTTATTTAAAAAAGATACTAAGCACATTCCAGTCGTGCAATAACTATGGTTTTGCAAATATTATTTTACACAGGTAATAGGTACTACTCAATCAGTAACCTATTCATTAATCAACAAATTAATCAACACCAGCACCATCAAAGTGTGCATTACTTTGGCTAGAGTAAAGATTGCAATGTATGGGTCTGATCCCTGCTAGAGAAACCCATTGAAACCAAGAGGTACACCAACCTAAAGGGGAGGGGAGAATTTGCACAGAGGCACATTTACATATATAAAGGTAGGATCCCAAATGATACAAGAACTGCTAGTGCTTTCCTAGGGTTGCTGTCCTTATTCGTTCCCCTCCTGTGGAGCGGCCCCTTGCCTGGTTGAAATACAGCAGCATGAGCCAAGCCATGACCCTGGGTAGCTCACGGTCAACTCCTTCCCAGGATGCTCATTCAGGTCCCTGGGCTCTTTCCCTGAGACGTGGATGAAAGGTCCTGCACGAAGTGACCATGCAGTGATGCTGTGATATGGCCATGGGGTCTCGGGGAGCTGCGGGAAGAGAGGAGGGATGCAGGGGGCTCCCTCCCCGCTCCCGCGCTTGGCTTGGCTCGCCCAGGCCTGGCGAGGACCTTGCGCCTGCGGTGCTGGGTGATGGAGGACAGGCTGCGTTGGCAGCAGTCCTTGCCCTCCCCACTGTGGCTCCTGGCCCATCCCGTGGAGCTGTCAGTGCAGGGGGAGCCATGACTCTCGCAGGGTATATGCAGACTGGCTCTAACCACCCTCTTCTCAGCGGAGGCAGAGCCTCTGAGGCCCTTTCCCTCCCATGTCTTTGCCCCCAAACAACTCATGATTATTGGGCAATTTCAAGTTAGACTTCAAGCTTGCTTCGTTTTCCCTTCCTCTCTGAATACAGAGTACATGAAGCAGTGTTGAAAGCCACTTATTCTTTCTGTAACTCTAGGGATGCTGCATTTCTGACAGCAAAAGCAAGGATGGGACAGAGAGTCGGGAGCAGTCCTGTTCCAGGTTGGGGGGGTTTTGGAGGGAGCGGGGTAGCGATGGTGCACGAGGCCTGGACGCCAGTGCGGAGGTAGTCAGTGGCCCACCGGCACCCAGTGCCCCAGGCAGCGCTCCCCGTTCTGCACATCTCCTTCCACAGAAATCCCACCCCCAGGCTCTTCCCCTGCTCAGGCCCTTTCCCAACACTACCCACTAGCCACTCAAACCCCAAAAGACGCTCGCCTCCAAGAACACCTACTACTCTGTACCCCTGTGCCTCTTAATACTTGAAGACAGGGTCCCAGCTGTGTCAGACTGGCTGCCCTTCTCCTCATTCCCTTTACCATGTCCTGCCTTAAGTCATCAGGTAACATAATTCAAAGCAAGCCTGAACCCTTTCTATACCAGAAGCCTCCCACCAGCCTTTGTGCCAAATCCTCTCCCATCTAAGGCCCGCAATCAGTCCAGGTGACCTCCTTAGCCTGAGCATCCCTTCACTCCCCATCCTTCCATCCCTATCCCCAGCATCCCAGCCCAGAGCCTCTAGATCTGCTCTCTAAATCCTTCTCGTCTGCTTAGACCTCTCCCTTCCTAGGACCTTAGCTGGCTCTCATTACAGAGACAGGATCCTGGTCCTTGCTCTGCTGGGGATTTCCAGGACATAAGTATGGGCTGCAACCATCAAAAATCAGCTCGGGTGGGATTAAGGGCAGGAGAAGAGGGAAAGTAACAGAGCTCTGCCATTCCCAACAGTATGCCTCATCTGTCATTGGGGATATTAATATTCCTGACTTCCCTCATGATATGCAGATGGTGGCTGAATTGAGTTAGCAAAGGACTCTGAATGAGGAAAGCACTATACAAATGCTAAGTAATACAGTTAGTACTGTAAGTACTAAATCCTCACTGCAGCAATTTGCAATTTATTTAACATAGTATTAAATAAAGGATAAACCTCTTTTATCAGAAATGATTTTGTTGGCTAATTTCTCCAGTGAGTCATGCTTTTGAGCATAGGGGTTTGCTTAAGTTACATCAGTGTGGAAAGAGCTTTGGGACAACCTTAGTGCCCTTCAAGCCCAGGGTGGGGTCAAGCCAGATTCCATGTGGTTTGATACACTGGGAAACATATTTGTTGGATTTGTTATATGTTGGTGAAAGGCTGCGGGTGGGCAGCATGGATTCTTACTGGTTTACCTTGCCCTCACTGAGGGACTGCCTTAGGAGCAAGGGGAGATGCGGGCAGCAAATGAGGGACATGGCAGGCAGCCTGCAGCACGCAGAGGGACTTGAGGTGAGTGGGGTGCTCATGCACTGCTGGGCTCTGCTGGCTCAAAGAAAGAGACTTTCTAGAGACCCAGGGGAGGCAGCTCTCGCAGACCAAGAAACCACCGTACACTACTGTCCTTGAAATCAGGGCTGGAGGAAAGGCCCTGCCTCACACGATAGAGTGTGCTGGGGGACATTTGTTTTCACATCCTTTTGATCAGTCTGCCTCATCCAGCAGAGATAAATTTCATTTCTTACAGGTTAATTTCGTAAAATAGAGCTTGAGAGACTGGAAGGCTTTTACTGTGAGGGGCAGTCTGTGCTTTCACGGGGAGGAAGCAATCCCATCCAACAGCTCTGGCTGAGTCGGGGTCTCCCAGCTCCTGTGCACTGGATGTTTTCAAGTGCAAAGTTAGAACAAGCTCTGAAGTCCTTGCAAGGGGAAAACTTGAACCTGCTTGGTCCATTAGATCTCATGTCTGTGGTCTGCATGAGGAGGGCACCAGTTGTACCAGCCCAATCCACCAATGACTTTCCCAAATTTGGCTTTTCCTGAGTAATTTGTGGACATTTTGGCTAAGTCTGTACTGTTAAAGCCAAAGCATGGGCCCTGGGACTGCAACCAGTCACTCACAGCATTCAGCTATTTGGTCAGACCCTGGCACAATTTTCATTCGCACTAGCTAGTGCTCCCCAAACAATTCCTAGGCACAGTTAGGGAGCTGGCCTAGGGACCAATGCCAATGGGAGATCTGGATGCAGCACTGTAATTTGAAGGCTAGAAGAGTTTAATTGCATGAATATGTCCACATCAAGCCAGCGGATGGGCTGTGGCTCTGCACAGTTCACTGCAAAAGAGGTAGCCTTTGGCTCTCTCTCTCCATTGTCCTCGAAAGAGTGGGCTGTGACTCTACCAAGTCCAAAGTAACAAGGTGTGTAATACCTAGTTAGTCCCCAGGGTGTCTAATTTACCTTCTGGTCAAAAACTATCTTTACAAGCCCAGTGCAGAGCAAATTCATCACTAACACTACCTACCTGTGGGAGTCACTGTCACCAGCTGGAACTGGCTTAATAAAAAGTAAATGCAGGTTTAAAGGCCAGCTCCCTTTCCTATGTGAATCAACATGAATTCATGCACTGGTTTCAGTGGTAAATGCGGGCTCAGCTGCAGGGCTGCTATGAAGCTGTTTTCTTTCCCCTTTCCAGCGTGTCCACCTCCAGACCTACAGAATCAGCATCAGCCCTTGCATTGAGCTTCCCCAAGTGTTTGCAGCATGTGGGAAGCTCTGCTGCACAATAGTGTCTCGAGGGCAAGCCCTGCCCCTAGAGTTTAATCCCCTCGACCTGGAAACCCTCCCAAAAGGTATGAGTAAAGAAAACTGCACAAACTCTCTGGATCTCTCTGGCTATCCCTGCTTCCCAAATATTCATCTTCAGACTCCCAAGAGTATGATGACACCCCCACATAAGAAATTGGGAACTCTGGGAGGAAAATGTAGTGCTCTAGAAAATCTAGAAAAGCAGAATTAGGGAGAGAAAACAGAGCTACTATGATTTTAATTGACATCAATCCACTTCTGATACAAAAACTCCTCAGTTCACTGCACAGGAAATTTCAGTCTACGGTGAGCAGGTCAGACCACCCTCTAAAGAAGATATCCCATAGGACATCTGCTCTCTGCAGCCATCCATGGCTGGTTCTAGAAGACTTTGAATATGTACAATACAGCCTGAAAATGTACAGAGGGAAAATTCAAAGAGATCCTCTTTCAGTTCCTAACCAACACCAACGTCAGCAGTAAATATGGGATTAGTCCAGATTCGACACAGAATAGCTGCCAGCAGAATCTGATTGAGTAGTTTTAATTTAATAAGCCATAAAGGGTAGATTGGTGGCAATTGCTAAAACTGTAGGTAAAATGAAGCCTATTTCTAGCTTTCAGGACACCATAAAGGATAGAACTTAATGGAGTGGAAATTGCTTTTAGAAGTGTGGGAAACGGCTGTAGTATTTTGTGACACATTGCATTAGTCTCAATGAAGTGACAGGCACATAACACATCAACTCATACTACACTCTGGGTGGCATGTCACAGCTGAAAAGCAACCTTGACTTTGGAGACAACTTCAATTTCAGGCAGAAACAACCATCTACAGCTAGCTTTTTTGCTGGACTGCTGTACATATATGATTAGAAGAGACCAAAAAAAATATTCAGTTGTGAGACATGCATGTGAGATTTTCTGAATCACTATTGTCTACTGTTAGATGTGTAGGAGAACCTGCCTCGAGCTGCAGGTATGGTATGTGCCACACAAGGTTAATTTAATCACCAGTCTGGTCTGAGCGCAGGTCAAGGTGGAAATCTGCACATGTGAAAAGGCAGAACAGACTCCCAAGAAGAAAAAGACGGCCGATGGACACGCAGCATGTAACTGCACAGAGAACAAAGCTGACACACAGCAGATGAAGTTGGCCAGGCCATCTGCTGTTGTAAGGAGCCTCATTGCTAAGGGCCTTTTTTTTAGGTGAAGGTGACAGTGGTGCTGTTTCAGTAGCCCTTTGGGCAACATTCTTCCGCATAATGTGCTATTTGAATCATCCTGATAAAAAAGTTTAGGAGGGGGAACCGAGAACCTGTTGTTTTCAAAATCTCAGATATTCTTTTGGTACATACAGACTTTTCAGGAAGGGGTCTGTAATAAACCCTTTTAATTTCCAATAAATACCTCAAATGCTCACCTGAGACTGCATGAAAGAATGAGGAACAGGTGTTGAAACACAGCACTTAAATGTTGGTAAAAGTAAGGGTTCAGATATGTGTGTTGATAATTAATCATATTGAAAGAAACAAAAAAATTCCCACAATCCTCTTTCAGCCACATCTGCATTAACAGATGTCCTAAATGAAATAAGCAATATCCCCTGTAAATCATGCTAGGCAGAAGTGCTTCCTCCCTCCTCACTGCTGTCAGTCCTATGTACCCTGACAAACCTCAATATTTCTTACTCACACAGGTATTACTTGCCCATGGCACGTGCACATGAGAACACACTTGAAAACCAACTAGATTTTCAGGATCTGGCTCTCTGTCCATTCAGGTATCAGCTGTATTTTGCCTAGGATATCCAGTCACACACATATCAACATTTTCTTCTGCTTTCCCAGGACACAGTTCCTTCAAGACAAACTGTTCTTAGTGATGTTAGGACTAAATTTTGTACTGACCAGTGCAAGTTAGATGCATCTTCACCAAAAGTTGCAGTGATATAACACTGGTGTGAATGTAGACTCCAGGCAATGTGTATTACATGCACTTGCTTAAATCATAGATATACTACTAAAACAGAAATAGGTTTCTCTTCCTCCGATTACCCATATTAGGCTTGAATTCAGTGGGAGCTTTGCCTGCCTTAGGACTGTCAGACTGGGTAATGATGCAGGTGACTGAGCCAGCCTAATGCACAAGGAATGTTCACATAAATTGCTAAGAGGAAAATGAAGATGATAGAAAGGTCTGAAAACTTCAGGGGAAGCTGTGCCATTTAATTGTTTGGGGTTTTTTTTCTGTGTCTTTCATATGTATATGAGAAAGTTGACAATGTCTCGGAGCTGCTTTTGCCTTCCCATGTAAGGGGAGCCTGGAATATCTTTTAACATGCTGAGAGTCAAGTACCGCTAAATCACCCTGGTCAGTTAAAGATATACAATAGCCACAGAAAGGAAGGAAAATCTTCAAAGGAACTTATGTAGACGACTGCTTTCAAACATTACATCTCAAAATAGAAAAGAAGACTGAATGGTATGTTGTATGTGCCTACACAGATCCTGTTATTTTAAGTATATTACTCTACTGATTTCAATGGGAATCAGATATGTACACCTAGGGGCTGACTCTAGAGCTTTGTTTTTTGGTTTAAGCACGAAATGTTGTGATCCTCTATTCTGTAAGGAGGCAACCTATACACATTATACCAGTTAAACATCTTAAAAAAATTTTAGAAAAAGATCTGTATTTATTAGAGTCTGTGTTAGAGCACACAAGTTCCCCAAAGTGCTGGAAAATCGGACAAGCAATTGATGATGAATGCAGCAAATTGGTCAGCACTGTAAAGAGGAGATTTAAAAAATATTCTAGCAGTTTCAACCTGCTTTGCTATGCAAGAGATAAAACACAGCTTCAATTACTATAACGGCATTAAGGGGGAATTCTTTATCACTGAGATGCACTCCACTGATCCCAAGCAATGTTTCCACTGCATTACAGTTATCAGCATTACAAAGTCAGCATTTTCCAGGCTTAGTAGCATAGTAATATCTAAGATACAACAATTTTACCCAGACTATGAAGTAGCTGTATTGACTCAGTCATGCTCTGTGGTAGATGTTGGTCAATGTTAATTTTTTGTATTACTTTTTACAGCAAAAACTCTATGCCACATATATTCTTTGCCATATTCACCTAAATAATGTATTCATTAGCATACATTAACTTTCCATACATCTGACAAGTCTCAGCTTGTCCATTATCAACCAGTGAAGAATTAACACTGCTCTCTGAGTCTATACCAGATTAATTACCATTAAATACTACGTGCCATTTTGTTTGCTTCCATTTTCCCATCAAGATTTCTCTATAATTGGGCAGCTCTTGTTACTGGCATATTTTTCTTTTCATTCAGCCTCACTTTTCATAGCTTAATTTCAGCCTATTATACTTCATTAGCTTGTTTAGGAAAATTGAAATGATTCACCTCTCTTACTGCTCACACCCCTTACACACTTGCAGATGACTAGTGCTCTCCCACTAGCCACTGTTCTCTGCAGGAGTGTTAGTTTACTGGGGCTGGCTTTGAACACGCCTATGAGAGAAACTTATCTGTTCATCTTATCCAAAACCCCTCAAAAACCCTATATACATCTAAAGGAAACTCTCTCTTATATGTGGAATGCTGAAAAGATGCAAGGTTTGGGTGCAGCACCCCTTTCTGCTTTAGCCAAGTACTTTTGCACATGCCTAACTTCTACTTTCTTCAAGAGGACCAAAACACTCTGAAATGTTTTGCTGGACAGAGATTGCCTTAAACATGCGCTTACGTGCTTTGCTGATCAGAACGTGCTGATGCTAAACCTTACATGGCAAAAAAGGGATGTTTCTGAGCTGTAGCCAAGTAGGCTCTGGCAATTTTCTGCTCATGGCCACCAATCAGGCATCAGCACAATGGGGCTTTGATTGATCCCTACAGAAGCGGCTGTGATATAAATGAGAATGATTCTCTGTTCATGAATAACAGATAAAGTGCAGCCCTATTGCTTGAGAAGTGAAATATCTGGAAGACAGCTGGACACCTGACCTTTGCACCCCCCTGACTTATTCACTTTGTAGAGACATTACTAAATACGAATGTATTTTGGTGCAAAATAAAGAACTAATTCCTTTACTGTTTAACAAGCAAAACTCAAGCAGAGAGGAGATAAAAACCCTGTGTCCTCCACTGGGCTTTTGCCTGGGAATGGCCACTGGCCAGCTGGACATTTCTTGCTTGTTTGCAAAGGAACAAATCACAGACTCGCTTGCCAGCAGGTCCTTCTATTTCTAATGGTTGTCACAGTAATAAATCAATTGCTGCTGCAAAACACAGCTCCTATCCAACTCATGGGGAATCTGTAAACTCTTTGCAGCACAAATGTCAACCAATTGCTGGCTGGGGTTACAGGCTCGAGTGGTTATTGTTTGCCAGTTAGTTATTTGCATTGGAACAGTAAATTCCATTTGCAAAAGCCTTTACCATTTGGACCCATTTGCCTTAGGAGCAAATTAATTGCTGCTGTACGACATCACCCCTGCTGTGACTCACATACTGCACATTTGTACTACCTTGGCTGGAGAAGTGAACATCAGTTGCCAGTTGGACTACATCCTTGCAAACTGGAGCAGTTATTGCCTGCCTAATGTTGAGACTCATACGACCAGGACTGTTAACCTGAGATCTGAGCGACTCAAAGGTACGTTAAAGTGTGCTTTTCCCATATCTAAATTGATGTGTCTGCACAAAGTGACTGCAAAACATTTCTGAGTTAGAAAATAAGTGTTCAAAAGAGCACAAAAGACCTCAGTGAGAAGCTAAGGGCTGGCTTGGGGGAAGTGTATGTTGTCTCCCGCTTGTGAGGTTGGGCTGCCAGAGTAGTTTTGGCTCAGCGACACAAGCAAAGTTGGCCAAGCGAGGCACCCAAACCTCACTCCTTCCCTCGCTCAGCTTGCTGCCTTTGAAGCATCAGCTCGTAGTGAGCAGGGGGATGGCAAAGGGTTGTGTCTGGCATTGCCTGGATGCCAGGAGGTCTGTTCCTTCCAGCTCCCTAGACAGAAATCCACCATTGCCCAAATACCGCAAGGCTCCAAGTATGAGAGACGTTGTAAGAGCTGAATAAACCAGCTGAGCAGATGTCCTATCCTCAGCTCAAGTGATGGAAAAAGGTTTTTTTGAGGGGGAAAGGGAATACTTTTTTAATCATAAGGTTGTAGATAGCCCTGCCATGAAAATGTTCTGATCCATGACTGAGACTTGAAGATGTTAGTGCATAAAACAGTGACTATTTGGCTAGACTGGTTAAGCCAACCATATAAAAATATTTGCCACTCTAAAAATTTCATGGTTTTTGATTTTCAGAAATATTAAGGAGAAAAAATAAATCCTATTCAACATGAATGAAGGTGTTGCAATTAGTTCAAAGTAAACTGGCTGTTTGTTGAAATCCCCAGGTAGGTTAGAGCAGCTCAGTAGAACCCAAGCAGCTGTGTCACATCCACCAAGGGCAATAAAGACAGCTAAGTAGATTCCTCTACGTTTCTCACTGTTCCATGGTAAATGAGATTATAGAGCTGATGGAGAGGTGGGGGAGAGTGAGATAATTTGCTGGCACACTCCCTTTTGCTGTTTCCAAGCCTAACTTGCTCATCTGAATGTCATCCAAATTGGTATGTCTTCTAGATTAAAAAATTGGATTTTGAGCATTAAGGCAAAGAAATTATGGAGCAGTCCAATAATGCTGACTCTTGGGCATTCTGCAATTAGAAGTGGAACACAATGAACTCATCTAAAATTCCAGTTTTCTGACTAATTGACTCTTATATCAATCTGAGCCACAACATGCTCAGTGATAGCAGCTGCAACAAAAATGCAAAGGGTCCATCTGTATGTAAGTCCTGCAAAGTGATGGGAAGAGGGCACTTGCAGCTATGGCAGCTCCCACAGCATGGGTAGGACCTTGACAGTAGGTTGCTGCCCTGCAAACATGCCTTATGGCGAGGTCCTGTGAAAGGACCCCACCTGCGGCCAGGCGCCACAGTTTCCCATCCGTTCAGGGAACACAGGAAGGACTTTCCAATGCTGCACTATAGACGTGTGAGAATTTGGGGTGAATGTCATTGGGTACATCTCCATTTTTAAATGAAGACTAAAATGAAAACAACAATTTTCGTCCTTCCTTTGTTTGCATGTCTGTCTGTCCACCTCCTGAATTTCTGTGTCACTTGGCTGAGGCACAGAGGACTTTGTTCAAGGTACAGCTGGGATTTAAAATAATGCCTACCAAAACCACAGGTGAGTGGTCTTTTTTTTCCACAAAAGATTGAATTTCTCCCTTGCTGCCTGGTTAAACAAAGATCTCCCACATACAGATACAGAAGCCTTAAGCACATGGTCCCACATCCTGTGACACAGAGGTGTCCTTCTGACTTTTCAGCCTTCCCCATAGATCAGTGAGTGCCTGGATCTGGCTGCTGGAGCCAAGCGTCAGACCTGTAAACCCTGTCCCCAAATCATCAAGCAAGGACATTCATTATTAAGTGACTAATATGCCCAAGGTCTGCCTCTGATCTCATAGATCAAACAAGGACTTGTGCCAGTTATGCCAGTCGGAAATGAGATACAAAGATCAGAAACAGGTCAGGCATTCTGACACTGCAACAGAAACAAATTCCAGAGCAGCATGATGCTTGCTCTCCAAAATACAAGCGCCAGCCATGTGGCTTTCTTGGGTTTCACTGCAGCCCATAATCACGACAAAGCAGCGGTTCCTTGATGCAGCTCCCCTTTTTGTCCTGCCACCCCGAAGCGTCTGCAGCTTTGGATCCTCAGATCCTTTGTGCCAGAAGACAGAATTACAAACTGTGCTATCATCTCCTATTTTGGAAACCTAAATTCAAGGCTCTTTCTTCAATGACAGGGAACACTGTGGTTAATGTTTTCCAGTTTGAGACTAAACCAAGCCCTTCAGATATTATTAATGCTTTTTTCTTACAGCTAACATTCTGCAAGGAGATCTAGCTCTGGGTTTACATATTGATTCCTGAATGATAAAGTATGAAAGATATTTTTGTAAACCAACTCAGCACCAGTTTTTTACTGCTATAGTACTTAAAGGCTGCTTCTGACTCTGCAAAATCCTTATTTTTTTTACTTAGCTTTCTAAAACAAAACAGTTTTATTGTTATTCTGATACATATTTAGCATTCTCTGGACAGCTTCTCATACATATTCAAATCAAACAAGCTAAATTCCCAGTAATAATTCTAATGTTATTTTCCTGTGATTTCAATAGGAGTGAAGATCACTTGGTATATCTGATGACTGAATTCAGTGCTTTACTATAGACAAAATAACTAAATCATGTGATTTTGTGCAATCATCTGAACAAAAATAAAATACTAACCACCCACACAGCTCAGCTAAAAACCAATCAAGATGCACTCCCATGCTTATTATTAAAATAAATCTGTGATTTAAATTCACTGGCAAAATATTTGCAAACACTTATTCCATTATTGCATGCTCATTTTTTATCATGAGATGAGATGGATCAGACAAAATTCAAGTAGTGGTGTAGTTCCATGACATTTAGTGCCACACTTATGCCTAGCGTCATGTTCCCTAGTCTTTGCTGTGCCCCTACATAGAAATGGTGTGACTTCATCATCCATTTATCACAGATTGAGTGACAGACACAGATTTTACTACTGTCAAAACAGCAGAGCTAGAATTAACACTTGGTAGTACTTGGGTATTGAAATGCCATGAACTTATCTCTCTATCAGACTGCTTGGTATGGTGTTATATTGCAGAAAAGATACTGTCATCAACGTGTTACTGGGAAGAACAGGAATATCAAAGCGGCAGCACAGTGAGTGAGGAACAAAATGGAGGGACTTCTGAATGCACTTCATTGCCCCAGAAAATCCAGCCTGAAACAAATGGTCTCAAAGAGTCAGCACAGTTACTGCGCCTTTTCAGCTGAGGAGAATGAGAAGAGTTAATGCGTGTGAGAGAGAGCAATCGCCACTTGGCCAGGCTACGCAGAAACATGAAAGCACAAACTGCTAGTTAGCATGAAAGCAGAAGAACAGAGTGGCTGGGACTAGCACAGGTGCGTGACAGAGTTGAGAAGGGTAACAGGGAGCAGAAGAATGAAAAGCAATATAGAGAGAACCAATAAGGAAGAAAGAAGCAAAAGGGGAGAGGATGAGAGACCTTTTCCATTTTTATACTGGTCCTTCCTTTGCATAAAGCCCCATGTTCCAATTTTCTTTGACGGATTTTAATTGAACATGATGAAAGTCCCTTTATTATTTTTAGCACTGTTAGCCATTTGTTAAAGACAATTTCAGCCAGAGCAGTGATAATGTATATGTATGTGTATCTATGTAAACATATATGTATATGCACAATAGTCAGCACTACAGAAAAAATTTAAAATATTTCCAAATACTTTCTGAAAAGTTCATTGCAACTATAATAAAAATAACTTGTAATAAATGTATTTATTGCTGATTGCATATATAAACTAACACATACCGGCATGTTTATCCTATATGCTTATGTACACAAGCAAAATAATTCTTCTATTAGTAGTTATTTTCTGTATGGTGCTGAAAAGATCTTTCTGCATCATATAGTGTTACCCATTTACAATCCAGAGGTTGGCAACCAAGAAGCTATGAAGTGAACTCGGTAGCAAGCTTCTCTCTGTTGACATTTCCCTCAGAATTAACTTGTCATTACTTTACTTTTCCACAACCAGCACAGAACTGACTCACTTAATTGGAAAAATTCCAGCACAAAAAATATTGAAAGTTTCTGAAAATTGATGGATATATGTTTTATCCCTTTAATTTCCAGCTCGCAATTCTTTCTAGTGAGTCCTATGGGAAAATTCTCTGTGAATATGAATACATGAATAATTTTTTATTAAATAAAATCATTATGTTATTCTCATCAAGATACTGTTCTTCCTCTGATTGCTTCTGATGGGTATCTCCTGGAAAAGCAAGGGAACAAGCAATGAGGATGTGGTGAATAAATCAAAAGAATATTTTTGTATAAGACAGCATGAAAAAGTTCTCTGCTGTTCTAAAATATTTTCTAATTCTTCAGGAAATCAAACATTTGGCTTAATTGCTTCTAAGTAGTCTGTTGTCAGGGATAGCATTATAAATCAGTATAATAAATATCTTCTACACTTTAATACTGCCACCTCTGTGACTGATATCTGGCTTCTGATCTTACTGTTCAGCTGCTAAGAAAAGAGTTAATAGTTTGTTTTTAAAGGTCCATGAAGCAAATGCAGAGTAATATCTCTTCATTCATTTAATCACGTATAAAAAAAGCCATGGTTACTGAGTGCTTTGAACTATGCGGATGAAATGCTAAGCAAAAGTTAGATATCAGCTTTATTACTTTCCCTTGCAGAAAAGTGCAACTTCTCCATCTTTGATATAAAGAGACAACATTCCTGAATTTCTGCAGATGGATGTTTAAAGACTTTTGTTTAATGGATGTTTAAAGACTCCTGGCCGGTGGAGGAGGAGGATCTGAGCTCTCCCCTCACTGCCCCACCGTAGACATGGGTGTGCTGGCTCCTGCGCTACTCTTGCTTGGCCTTGCACAAGCAAAGCAGGTGGTAGGTGGCTAGTTGGCTTCACATGCTGCCATAAAAGCCATTTTCCTTCTCTCTCTGAGCAAAGCCAATTGCCTGGCTGACTTTGGCCAGCCTGCTGGCCAGTACCAGGAGAGCTCAGCTCTCCAAGGGGCTTAGCCCTGCATCAACTCTTCCTCTACCTGTGCCAGCACAAACTCTCGGGGCATCCCAGCTTTCCTTATGAAACTCAGGGGTAGCACAAAGTAAAACTGGGCAAGCTTGCATGTTTTGAGTAATTCCAGAGAAGGTAAACATTGGTCAGACAAAAAGCCCTAGAGGAGATGTCAAGGAAAAAAGAAAGGAATAGTCTTGATATGCTGCCCTGATGACTTGACTCTTGCAAAGGCAGTCTGAGATATTTATAGGCATCTGTGAAAAAGAAGCCATCACAAATGAACTTTGCTCACTTTTGAAACCCAAGCAGAAATAAAAAGACAGGTTTTCCTGCAAAGAGAGAGCCCTGGGTGTGATACAGGGTCCTCTCAGCAGCACACAGTCACAGAGCATCTCTGTGATCCTATGCTTCAAACTGTGAAGGGAAAGCCTCACAAGGAGGGACATGTGAGAGGCTTGCCATGCCTCTAAACAAGCAGAAATATTTCTTCACGTCTTCAAGACAGTTTATTTTTTCCTGATTTTTAGTCTTACTAGAAGTAGCATTTCTAGGACCGCAATTAAAGGTAGTGATGTGTGTTGCTGCAACAGTAGAGGTAAATATTCCACCCAACACAATAATCTCAGTTATTCAGTATCACACAGTTCATTGCCCACTTCTTCCCACAATGGTGAATCTCATTCACCCTCATTTTTGAAGGAGACAGACAATGGACTCTGGGTCATCAAAGACTGTTGCTGAACTCCAGGAGGTTCCCATCAGCCCATTTCTCTGGCCCACCAAGGGCTGTCTGTACAGCAGTCCTGCCCTCTAGTGCATCAGCTGCTCCCCCCAGTTTGGTATCATCTACACCTGGTATCTTCCGTCAATGGTGAAGGTAAGGTAGAGCTCAGACATGACTTTTCAAGCACCATTTAGAAATAAAGACACAGAATGCATTATCCCTTTCATGCATATTGCTATCCTGAGGTCCTTAGAAAAAGACCTCTTTTGCAGATGAGCCTGGAAGTGACTTTAAACATTCTTGCCCTGCATGCATGCTTGTGTCCTGTCCCAAGAAGCTCCCTGTTGCTGTTCAGCCAGGGCACTGTTCAGCTGTTCAGCCTCCCATTGTAGGACTTTATTGACTTGCCAGAACAGGAAGCAATTTGAAAACTTTTTTTCAAGCACCTATTGACTTTCATGCCGCTCCATTAAAAGAATTACTGGATGTTCAGATAGTGAATAATGTTATTATCAATAAAGAAATCATGAAATCTGAAAAATGACTTCCATCCATGCAAAAAAACTGAAAAAAAGACATTGCAGGGAAAACACATATAATGATCTCAATGAGATTTTCAAAAGGTAGTTAATATGAGCAGTGCTTCTTAGGGACTGGTAATAGATTTTGCTTTCTTAACAGTGCTAAGAGATTAACTCAATGAATTGCAAGAGGAAGGAATGCTGTAAAAATATACATGAGGGAAACGCAAGTGTAAGACCTTGATTCTGCAATTATTTCTGTAGAAATCTGGGTCTCTACAGAGACAAGTGCAGGCCTGGGGTCTACTACAGTGGAACTCAGAGTAAATAAGGACAACACATGCAGTCAATCTTGACTCTTAACCAAACCTTGTCAATGAACTGGAATTAATCATGGAAACAGGATGTTTATGGACCAGTTTGCTGTCGGTTTGACCTGTTTTATCTTTTCTGGTTTCTGTGGAGTTTCACAATCCACTGTGAATCCAAACTGAGTTCTGTGGATTCTTCAGCAATTCCCGCTGACCCCATGGTTTTGTGCCAGGACATTGCTGAGCTGAAGGAGTAGAAGGACTGTACCCTCATCAAGTCTGCAGATAATATCAGTTTGGGAGGTGCAGTCCATGCACTCAAGGGCAGGGCTGCCATTCACAGGGACCGGGACAGGCTGGAGGAACGGGTCAATATGAGCCTCATGAAATTCAACAAGGACAGATGTGAAGTCCTGCTCCTGGGGCAGACTAACACCCTGCAGTGATACAGGCCGGGCACTGCCTGGCTGGGGAGCAGCTTTGCAGGAAAGGCCCTGGGGCCCTGGTGGGCACTGGCTGGACATGGCCAGTCACGCATCCCAGCTGATGGCAGGTCTGCAGCATCCAGGGCTGCATGAACAGGAGCATGGCCAAGGAAAGGAGTTATCCCCCTCTATTTGACACCTGTGAGATTATGTCTAGACATGGCATCCAGTTTTGGCCCTCCTGTGCAGGAAAACATCAACAAATTGGGGAAAGTTCATGGAGACCACTGGGATGGTCAGGGCTGGAGCACTTGCCCTGTGAGGAGAGGCTGAGGGAGCTGGAGGTTGGACTGGAGACCTCCTGAAGCCCATCCCATGTGGATGACTCAGTGATTCTCACATAATATGGAGACATTTGCACCTCTGTGTACTGGTTTGCCAGGAACTCTAAAGGTGATCACCACTGAAAGATGAATATGTATTATCATCATCACCACTTCAAATATGGTTATCTTTACAATGAAACAAGCTAACTTGCCCATCCATATTCATATATCCAGGTGATAGCAACCTAGAGACAGCCATAAAACCACCAGGGGAAAATAAAAACCAGAGCATGTCGCTTACTGTACAAGACTCAGTCCTCTTACACCCCTGTCCCCTAGCAAACAGATAGGTTTTTACATCAAGATGCCCTGGGAAAAGAATAATGACTACGAGCAACAATTCCTAAGTCCCACAAGTGATGTGAAAATCCCATGCAAGTCTGTTCGCAAAGTCAGTCCAATCTCTGCTGTTGAAGCACTCCCATTCATACTAATCTATTCCAAAGACTGAGAGCTTCTCCATTCCCACAGGCACTCATCCAGAATTATGTTGAAAGCATATTGCAGAAGCCCTGCATTTCAGAGATAAAAAACATGTGCTAAACCAGACAGACACTTCCAAGCACAGAACACATGCGTGAAGGCTAAACTGCTCCATACAAGGCAGAGAATCTATTTTCTCAGCAGGACTGCACCCCCAAACCATTTGCAACCATATACATCAGGTGAAAAGTTTCAGGCCATCAGAAAAGATGGTGCTTCCTCTGCCTACAGAAAGAGCAGATTGCTCTCTGTAAGTAATTCAGGGCTGTTACAAAAGATCTTATTTATTTTAGCACAAATATGGTTATGAAGGTTATTAAAAATCGTATAGTAATGAGCTTGAGCTGGATATGACTAGCACATTTTCATGTTCATTATTAGTAATGTCAGTCATGTTCAGCTTAAATATGTACATACACCTAAAGTATAATGATCTTTTTCAGCTAAAAAGTATATTGAAAAGAAATTTAAAGATAAAAATGTTATCTTATAAACCACAGAAGTAGAAAGTTCTACTTGAATTACTGAGTCAAATTAGCCCTTGCTAAATAGAAGCCAATGGAGTCTTAACAGTAAGAAGTTTGACCTATTTTTGCCTCAAAATTGAAAGGCTAATAAAGCCACATATTCAAGTGTTACAGTAGCCCTAGCATGGAGATGCAATGTATTTCTGAAGGCAGAGTGGTTTGTACAAATGCAGGAACAGCCCTCCATAGAGTAATGTAAGATTAGGTGCATTAAAGCTGGAGGATTTGGTTAATGAAACTGATTTATACTGATTTTGGAAGGGCTCAAAATCTATACAAGATAATGGTGTAGCTGGGATCCTCTAGTTGCTGTCTCCCTCATTCTTCTGTTTTGTGGGCAAGCAGAAAAATATTTCTTTCCTGAAAGCAAAAGAAAATTGTTTCATACAGATTATTATGTTCAACCTCCCAGAGCAAAAACTAAAACCTAAATGGGAAAAGAACAGCAGAGATTCCATTTCTGGGGTGGAATGATCTAATAATAATTGAACAATTTAGTATGTATGACTTGTAACTTCACTGCATGGGTCTGTCATCTTTTTAAATGCCATTAAACCTTAGTGTCAAAATGCCTGCTAAGAAAGGTGACTATTGTTCAGAAAGACAGATAATAAAAATCAGGCAGATTAATGAACTATATGGGAAGTCTTGCTCCAGAAATAACAAAGCTCATAAACTGAGCTTCACCATTTACATCCACATCCTAAATCAACCAAACACTTTAATACACCCAACTCTGACCAAGAGCAATTTACCAGGCAGGGAAAGCATCAGTCAGAACTTAATAAAAGTTTTTATACATTCTGTCTATGATATTAGGTCATATACAGACAGAACAACAAGGTTTCAAAGGATGTTTCTTTTCTTCTTCCTTCAGAAACATGGATAACGTTCAGGAAACAGGACACTGGACTTTTGGTTTCCTGTAAGTCCATATAAATCCCTAATGAGGTCCACATGGCCTATTTGTGCAAAGGATCGTGTTCAGATAACAAATGGGAATGGGATTCTGCACACACTACAAATATACACTAGACACCAGAACTGCAGTTATAAGTCATAAATAACCTCACAAATCTATGGTCACCCCAGAGCCTGCCAGAACAAGTTGCTTCTGGATTGCCAGAGCTTCCAAATCCACCTACTCAATGTCTAAAACTGATAGTTGAGCATCTGGACCAACATTATGACAATATGAAAATGGTATGGACTGTGTCAACAAGAATCTACTAATACCTCTGGCCATTGATAGCGTTTATAATTTTAGAACATAATTTTAGAACACTATTTCATTTACAGGATTTTGAAAAAGGATTTGGGAGATAAGAAGCTGGTGTTTGAAATAAACATTTGAGATGAGGCACAACATTAATGAAAAATTCTGTAGCTACTCACAGTATTCACAGCTATGTTAAAAACACGACATTTGAGTTTGTTATATACAAATACGATAAATACATTATATATTATTTTTTCATGTAGATGTTAATATAAATATCTTAAGTAATTAATTTTGATTTGCTGGGTAAACAGTGACCTCTTGTTCAAATGAGAACTTTTTGATGTATAATAATGAATTCTCACAATGATCAGTTTTTGTGCAAAATGGAAGCATTCTTGGAATATAATTCACAGAAAGATCAAAAGATTAAAGCAGCTGAAATGATGCACTGTAAAAACTGATTCAAAAAAACAAACTTTCGACTAACCAATGGTATGTTAAAATGGGAGACAAGAAAACTGAATTTTTTGTTTGCCTCTTCAGTCTGCAAAATTCCATGACAGAAAGAATCATCACATTTTAAACCTATTGACCTACATTTTGTGAGAATTAATAAAATAACAGAATGAGAATTATATTCACTATCTGAAGATAATATTGCATCTTCACACTAGCTAGCACAATTTCCTTATATTGTCTTAAATAGTCTAATCTTTCCACACAAATAATCTTTCAGAAATATCATCTCATTTGTTTCCTAATGGAATACTATGCAAGGCTGGCTGTTGAACTAGCTAAAGCATTAATTCGTAAAACTTAGTATTTTAGGTTTTCGTGCTGTTAGAAATGCCTTTTATTTCCATTCAGATAACTCCACTAGGAACTACCAAATTCTGAACCCTTGAAATGTTTGTCATTATGAGGACCTCCGCCAGCCCCTCCGAGGTCAGAGGAATATTTTCATTTTCTTCAGCAGTCTTTAGATCAAACCATTGACCCAACAGCTAAGCTCCTGAGATCATTGCCACCTCCTCTACTGATCCATTCGTAATGTGATCCTCAGTCATTGAAGACAGTATCAGCCACAGATCAAGTCATTTCTAACTTAGGAATTCGTATCCCTGGTAATGGATTGCTTACCAGATGCATCACGTGTCTCAGCTACAAAGCATTTCTTGGGCTGAACTGAGTGCTAGAAGGAAAAGTCATGCTAGTGAAGAATTTGACTCAATTTCTGTATGCCTCAGGTTACTCATTTGTAAGATGAGAGATAGTGGCACCCATCCCATAAGTAAATTGTGATGTTTAATGATGGTTTTAAACCATTTCTAAATTCCAGTCTTGATGTATAGGGAAATCTGCAAAAAGTACATGAAACAAAATCCTAACAAAATTCTGTTTGAATTATTTTAAATGTTTCAATTCCATAATATTGAGATAGGTATTTTATTAGCAGCCTCTTTTTTTTCTTTTTGAAAACTCCTCAAAAGTATAAATTTTCTACAGATTCTGAAAAAAGTCATTTTCAAATGAACTGAAATGTTTGGTTTTGATAAAAAACATAAACATAGAACATTTCAGAATTTTTCTCATTTATGCTTCTCATCTGAGATAATTATTGAAGCTGCTCATGGTTTGCAACCATTTTCCTTCTTGAAGAGCTGAAATCATTCCCAGAAAAATTTTATCGGCCTATTCCTAACACCAAAAGCTACACAGATTCTTTCTCTGTAACAGGAATGAGGGAAAGAAATGAGAACAAAATCCTATATGCATCAATAAGAGTTATGCACTTGTAGGAAAGGAAAAAAGACTTCAGGCCTCACAGTTTCTCTTTTTTGTCCCAGTTTCCTAAGAAAACAAGGCCTATGTGATCACTTTATATGCGTGTGCTTAACTCCCAGATCACAGACATTTCACCCACTCTTTTTCCTTCTCCATGAGTAACTTTTAAGTTTAGTGATCGCATTTAACCATTCTGATTCAAACATACCGTGTTCCCTGGGCTCCTAGAAAATAGGCAGCCCAGTAAAGGAGGGAGTGAGTGCAATCCTATTATGAGAGACTCATCTATTCCTAGTGCCAAGAGTAACCCAAAAGAGAGAGGCAAGCTTACCTTTGATATTTATTTCCAATTTATATCATTATATTTAAAAAACAGTCCTGATTTCCCAGTGCCAAACACAGGAAGAGAGGATATTGCTGCAACATTTCCAAATAGAGTAAATTTATTCCTTATTGGCGCGCTAATAAAAGTTTTTCTAATTTATCTCTCTATGGATTCTTTATTACTGATTTGCCTCAAGAATCCCACCATTTCTTAACAAGATCGTATCTTTAACCTCTTCCTACAAGCTGAACTGAACATTTTTACACATAACAGGAGTAAAATGTTTGCAGTGAGATAAGATCAGCTTTCCACAAAAAGTTTCCATTCGAACATGAACTAGCTGGGGATGATTTGTAAACCACTTTGCAAAAGCTATAAAAAATTAATTTTGTTTAGACAACCAGTCTTATTTTTATTTTATTTGGTTTAATTCTACCCTTATTAAAAGGGCTTTTTTGCTGTTTGCTCCCTTGACGTATGGAGATAATCTGGCACAATTTTCACATCAGATTGCAGCAACTTCCCTCTCAAAGGTGGCTACCTCATGCTGTTACCAGTCTGGGTGTTCAGCTGGGTGTTGGCAAATGAATCTCCAGCTCCCCACCCATGATGCTGACCAAGCAATTGCTGCTCTGGATGGCTGATGGGCGACGGAGGTGGTCTCCAGGCTACTGGAGAAGGCCACTGATGTTGGCATATGTAGACTCGCTATTGATCCATGGTCGTAGTAGATCCCAGAGTCCATCCATGAATACACCAGCAAACCCGTAGAGGCTGGACTTTGTGCCAGAGATGTGAGCTGTTTCAATATGACCAAGCAATCCCTTTGCTCCTGTCCAACAACATGAACCATCAGCTGGACAGCTGCTCTTGCTGATAGTCTGGTAGATGCAGCTGGTCTCCTTCTCTGGCTCACAATGCTGACCGTGTGCAAGCTGCTGGCAGGAGACAGCTTGCCTACACATCAAGCAGTTGTGGGATGTTCAGGGGATGGAAAAATGAATGATGCTGCCTAAAAATGTAACTGGGGCTATAGAACGTCTAGTGCGTGCTTGAGAGTGAGCTGCACGTGGCACAGCAAAGATTGTAAGGTAGCAGTAGCAGGTATATGAGTATGTGCTCCACAGTCCCACTCTAGGCAATGGGTCACAGTAGCTCTGGAAACAAAGGAACCAGAAAAAAGAGAGATATCTTCAATTCTACAACCTTAGTTTGCAAGGTTAGATGCTGTAAAAAGGGCATAACATTAGGGCTCTGTATTCATTTCCTTCAGATTACAGTGCAACATAAAGATAAGGCTTAGTTTCATGGCAACTGTGCTTAGTTGGACTTGTACCAGCTGCTTGATGCGCTTACCTAAGAGTACTGTGATCTAAATTCACTTCTCAGTGACTCTTTTCCCATTACTGTTTTACATGCACACCAGAGGAGTGCAGTAAAGGAGAAAAGGGAAACAAAAAAGCGAACTGCAAGAAGCATAACAATAGCAGTTCTTGCCCAGTTTTGTCCCCAAACCCAAAGCTGACTAAACTACGTTTGTGACAAATATGCAAATACCACATGAAGAGCAAGGTCACATGTAAAAGAATTAATTCTGTGACTCCTTTCTGGAGGTGGTAACAATTTCTCAATGGTTGTATAAGGCAATAATTACTTTTGCTGCTTCAGTGTCACACATCAAGCAAGTCTGGGTTGCAGAGGCCAAGCTGAAACGGACACCTTGTTCCTTGCCCTGCAACACAGGGCTGGTTGTCTCCCTGGATATGCACAGGTGGGTGCTCTTCCATCACAGAGTCACCCTAGAAGAGTGAAAGTCCAGGCTAATATTTAGCCTACACACTCACAGGAATATGGATTTATACACAGAGTACCTGACTTTAACTTTCAGGGCCAGAGGTGGCTTGGTTACAGGTATATTCTGGGCAGGAAGAAGGGAAGGCTGGGGAACCAGATCAAGTGATAATATCAAGAGAAATTTTCTCCTGACTCATCTCCTGTTCTCCTCTGCTTAGAATCACAGCATGGTTAACTGGATCTTTCCAGGTCAGAGCAACAAACCTAATTTATAATGTTCTTAAGTGTTTTTCTTTTTCTTCTCCCCTGGCTGGCAGATGGACCTGCATCATATCAGCAATGCTTTGCATTGTGCTTACAAGAACGATAACAGAGCCACACAATAATTTTAGTCCCTGATCTCTGCACACTGCAAGGAAGGTTCAGTAAGCAGTATTTGGTCTTTATTTTTTTATTTTCACTCTCAGCTCTTGCCATAAATCAGAAATAATTTCTGTCGTATTTTGTTTACTTTTGTTATATGGAGTTCTGAGTTGTCTCTTTTAATTGCCACAAAGAAAGCTTTTTTGAAGCAAGCCAAGCTTGCTGGAACCCTCCTGTGGATGCAGAAAGGCAAAGGATGCTGCAGGATGGCACACAGCAGAGTGCTTGCAGTCTCCCAACAGGTAGGGGTAAAAGAAGATGACACTTATCACATGTATCAGGCAAGAAATACATATACCTGGGGCTGGGTATAAAGAAGATTATAATTGTAATTGAGATAATTAATCCCCATTACAATTGCCTGCCTTCAGAGGTAAGACAGATTCAACTCAAAGCAGAGAGATCCTCAAATGCAGCCTCACATTTAGTGAGGTTCACAACAATTTTAACATCTACCAAATCAGAAGTAGTCTTTTGCACATTCCTGTTATTTTACCAGGTCATGAAGAAGTGTTTCAGAGTCCTGTTTGTGCCAACTTCTGGGATGAATCCACCATCATATTTTTGAATATGTATATAGTTGTTCTACCCCTCTCAAATGGATATTTGACTCAGAAAAATGAAGTATATTCAAATCCAAATTTTAAAAATTTCAAAGATTTCAAAATCTGAAGAGTTGGTCCAGGCGTGTTCAGGTGACCTACTAAGACTTGGTCTGTTGCACTTATTTGCAGAAGGAAAAGATGGGTGGATTAGACTCCATACAGTTTTGAATTGACTCTATCAATTGTGATACAGAAAAGTCAGGCTAAAAAGTCCCTTCTGACAGTAAATGTTATTAAATTCTAATTATTATCTAATGTTTTATATAAAAATTGTTTTTTTTTTGAGGTAATTTTAACATAGCATAGTTGTATCCTTCTCAAATGTTATGCTTTTGAAAGAAAAATTCCTAGTTTTGTCCTTTATCACCCTTACAGTCCAAAAGCTGTATGTGGAAAAGCAATGCACAAATGCACAAAAGTTTGCCTTCTCCTTGCAGAGGGGGGCTCAAGCAAATTGGCATTTCTACAATGGTGACTTTGATTTTAGCATTATTTTCTTTTTCACGGGGTGGTCTGGTGAGGAGACAGTCGCAGCAGACAGCAGAGTGCTATGCTGCACCCTGAAGAAGGCTGTGAGGGAGCATGAAATCAGTTCAGCTAGTCTTTGTGCTAAGTAACATTAATTTAAATACACTTGTAAAGTAGAAAAAAATCCAGGCTGGGACCAGATCAGCCCTTGTGCAATACAACTGCCTGCTATTGCATTTAAGGAGTTACGACGCAGCCAGCTTTGAGGACACAGCTGCTGCTCTCCACGCGCTCCCCAGGAGAACCAGTGTTGCCTCCTCACAGGGTCTGCGATGGCACTGAAACGTCCAAGGAGACCTCAGCGGCCCAGGAAATCAGCTCCGTAGGAAACTTCTGCCTTTCAAAGACAGTCTGAAAGCACTGGCCTGCCTTTAGAGCCATCAGCGTTTTGCAAGCTCTGGGTTATTCAATCTGTATCCAGACCTTCCCTTGATGCATCCAGCTCATTGCTTACGTCCCAAGGCTTTTGCACGGCTCCCTTCTCAGTCAAGCAAACCACGAGTGCCTGTGAGGGTCAGAGAAGCCAGGGTTCAGTTTATGCTGCTGGAGACTGAAGCATCAGATTCAAAATTCACTCCCAGATGCACTATTAAGAAGTGTCAGGCTATCTCATATGTGAATGATTTTTTTTTTTTTTAAACCGTCCATCACTTTCTGGTGAAAATGTACACTTTCTTAGTCTTCATTGCTTATACATTAATTTCAAGCACCAATTAATCTCTTGGTGGGTGATTTCTCACTAACTCAAGTAAACATAGACAGAAATTTTTGTCTCAAATCACAGAGGTGATCTGCTCTTGCTTCTCCCTTCTTTAGCAGCTGAGCTGAACCCTTTTCATTCAAGGTTGTATTGGCTGAACTTCCATGTAGAGACAGAGAGAATATAGGAAAAAAAAAAGAATCTGTGCTTTTGTTTTTTCTGGTGGTGTTCTCCTGCCCACGCTAGTTGAGAGCTGGGGTGAGACCAATGAGAGGATTAAAGAGCAGTTGTAGGGGCTCACAGCTGCTGGGAGCCACTTCCTCCCTACGTCCTTTTCATTTCATGCATCCATTTCATGGATCCTTTGCAATGCACAAGCCAGTTCCCACACAAGCTGAAGAGGTCTTTGTCAGACCATCTCCTTTAGCAGTGGCAGGATTAGAGGGATGTCTTTGTTCACTGCCAAATTCGGAGAGTGTCTCAGGGAAAGAGTGTTTGAAGGCACAGTTACCAGTACAGATTGATGCAGTGTAAGGGCCCGAAAATTCCTCTGGAGTGAGCTCAGGGGGGCATGGATTTCTTAAAAAAAAAAAAAAGAAGAAGAAGAAGAAAAGAAAACAATCTAGCGAGTATCACAAAATTAGCTGAATTATTTACATTTCAAACACAAATTTTGTAGCTGAAGAAGACATTATCAACAGAGGTTTTGTGTGTACTGATCCTAGCATTGTAATTTCCTCCCTGAAGAATGGTGTGCACTGTTTTCTTGGCATCTTGTCTTAGGTTTATCTCAGATCACATTTTTCTTGTGTTAATAAATGTCCTTTCCTCCTACTGGAAAAGTTAAGTGTTTACTACTCTGCTATAGGACAGTAAACATGGATTTAAATCCATCTCTCTCTGATAGGTAACTATTTTGCATAATTATTGCTTCAGTTTTATTCTACTAAAAGAGAGGTGACTTTCATTCAGTAGGACATGTAAGCAATAGTGTCCAAGACTAACCCTCATGGCAGGCAATTCTTTTCCTGTTTTAGTGCCTAGAAACCTACTAATATTGCTGTTATTGTTATTTTTAAATGGTGGTAGTTCCCACCATGTTTATTTGACGAAATCATCCCAGTCATTTTTCTTCTGAACTTTTTAAGTAAAGCACTCAGGGTCTCCTTCGTAGTGCTTAGCATTTCCAGCTCCTGTGAGGATCAATGTACGTACAGGTACCTACTGCTGTTCGAGGCATTTGCCTTTCGCATGAAATGTCAGTTCTTTTGGCATTCGTCCCCTCCGAGAAAGCTCCTCCATAGCAGGGAGGGTTATATAAAGGGCAAGTTTCTGTTTCTTGTTACCTAGAAATTCAGAGTGATATTTCTTATTGATATTTGAATGTACGCTGCTATGACATGAAGAGCATATTCATTAGTATCTACCTCTGATAGATTTATTGTCAGCTGCCCCAAAAAATGAGAGCCTTGAAGCCAGTTGCTAAATAAGGCTCTTATTCTAAACAGTTTCAGTAAAGCCAGTTAACAATTTATTTCCAGTGTAATGAGCACTGGCTTCATTAAATAAACACTAGGTTACACAAATCCATATTTATGACTCTCTGCAGCACACAGAAATCTACAGTGACTTTTTGAAATAAATCACAGGTGGCAACACGAATAATACACGGGGAGAAGGTAAGTGTATACCACAGAAAGGATGGTGATGCCATTCTGTCCTCATGATAATGCATGAAGAAGAAAGACATTGAACTAGTAGCTAGACTGTCATATCAATAGTGACAGAGTGAGGCAAATGTCATAACATCTTTTGTAAAATGCTCTACATTAATTGACAAACAAGATGTTCCATTTCTCCACTATATTCAGAGGATAATGGTTAAAAAAAATAATTGAAAATGACAAAACCTATTGCCAAAAGTTACTTGAAAACAGTTTTTCTTCTGGCTCCATGTTGTCTCTGCCTCCGAGGAGAATTCAATGTCTACAAAATCCTTGGCAGGCTGGCAATTTTTTTGTCACTCTCTCCATTTGGAGGTGATTATTTGGGGCAATGTAATTAGAGGTTTTGCACACAAACAGCAAAAATACGCCACTGAAATTTTAAATCAGGATATTTCAGAAGATGGAGTGTTTGCTGAAAATGTGCTGTGCTCAACTCAGCTACTGAAAAGATTTCAAAATGGACTTTTTCTCTGTCTTATCTGGAACAGGAGGGAAAAGATCGTATGTTCAAAAGGTCCAAAATAGAAAAGCACAAATGAGAAAGGAAAACAAAACAAAACCTGACTAAATAAATGGCTCATGACCAAGCTGTAAAAATTAGTTTTGCCTCACAGAAGCATAGACTATAGCAAAAATTAATGAGTAAGCTGGAAGCAAATACAGTTACCGCTTCTAATCTGCTCATTACATGCATACACTATATGCTTATGCAGCCTATGCAAAACATGCCTGTAGGAGTTGCCTCTCACGTCTCCCGCTGTGTTTGTTTTGTTCCACTGGTGCTGTTGTACACTCAAAGTGTAATTCTTTGAAGGAGAGACTCAGGGTTTTTTTTTATACTGTGCATCTGTGTAATGCCTTGTATAAAGGACATAGCCAGTCACAGTCTCTGGGCTTGCCTGCACTGCAAACAGTAAATAACTTTTAAAAGAAATTTGCAGAAATGTTCTCCAGTCTTGCAATATGTGAACTGAGTTTATGATTTTTAATAGGTTTATAATCATCACCCAGCAGGCTTTGAAAGTGGAAGGCTTCTAGGAAACCTACAGTAAAACTGAGATTCATCTCATTTCCCTTTAGCTATTTCAGAGCTGTTGGCTTAAGACAAGCACCCCCAGGCACCTCAGCCATCCTCAGGCAGCTAAGAGGAGCGAGGTGACTTGACAGGAAAGGGAGCCTAGGCAAACAGCTAGGTAAATGTAGGTGAATTTAATTCTGTCCTTCAAATGCCTGGAGGAAAGGTCTTCACCAAGAGGCAAGGATAAATATTAATATCCACTGTAAGTCAGGAGAATCTGGTTAGATTCAGTAGCACTGTTCTAACAGTTAGTAAATTCTGCTGCAAACAATCCAACAACAGAATTACCTCACTATTGTGGAAGTTTAATTATCTTCTGTAGAAAGAGCTTTTTAGGGATCACTTCTCTCCTTAGTATACATCATTCATTAATACTAATTTTAACTGAGAGTTAAACTGTATTTTTCAAATTACACCTCATAACTTAATCAATACACATTCACTATCCTCCCCTAGCAAGATGTAGGTACAAAACCTTGCAGCTTGCTTTCCAGATAGCTGAACTTTAGCTGTAGCTAAGAAAAGGAGCACTTTCTGCAGCAACAGCTGCTCTGTGAATTCAGAAGGAAAGTGTTTTGAAACAGATCACCCCAATTGTGTAATCCATCCTAAGCTTTGAAGCAGTTCAATAGATATTGTAAAAAGTTGTTGGAAGTTTAGATATGACTTGTTGACCCTGAATTGTCCAGAGTATTAGGAAGGGGAGTTCATCATTTTAAAATATTTATTCTGTTATTAACAGAAATAATGAAGCCTATTTTCCTATGTAGTTGCATAGAAAAGAAACCTTATGGAGTCTTTCCTTCTTGTGATCATTAAATCTGCATGATTGGCCATCTGTATTATTAAATGACAGTTGAAACATGGAAATGCCTGGAGACAAACTGAGTTGAATATCTATTGCATTAGCTACAGTACATGTAAACAAACAACATTTCCTATGCCAGAAAGCTTAAAACCCACAAGAAAACTCATAAGGAGAGAGGTAACAGGGAAAGTGAGTGAAGCAGGAGGCTATCAGTTCAAATACAGGAGTTTCACTGATTTTTGTTTCTTTGCAAATGACCTAGGATTCAATCCTAAATGTGCAGAGGTCAATAAAATATTCCCATCAAAAATAATAGGCTTTCTGTCAGCCTCAGAATAAATAAATAAATAAAATCTTAAGATTTCCCTTCTACCTATTCTGTAAAGCCTGCTTTAAAGTCATCCTAAGGAAAACAAGTCCTTTTCATTTTATTAAAAAAGTATATCAAAGCAATAATAAGCAGTTTGATCCCAGTATGAAAGAACATTTTATGTCTTATTTTTTATTAAATAATCCCTTTCAGTTAATAACAATCCTATTTTCAAAGTAAGGAACTAGAAATTCTCTGTGTGACCATTCCTTATAACAACAGTAAGTTTGTTTTTATTTCTTCAGGGACAATAAATTGGAGCCTTTCATCAGCTACCATTTATCTCCTCTTTTCATGAGGATGCAAGCAAGCAATTACCAGTGAAGTTCAATGATCAAGGCTCTGCATAAATTTGCAGTAGAAACTAATCCTGACTAATTAATCTGACAAAATGTATGGTTTAACATAATCTTCAATGTCAGTAGTTCTCCCTCAGTCATTTACTTTTATATCAGAATTTCATTTACCCCCCGTGCTTCTTATTTTAAATTGCACCCAAATGAACAATTTTTACCTGGGAATTTCCTGATGTTTTGCAAATATAGTCTCAGGTACGAGGAGACAAAGTGAATTATCTTTTGGTATAGATTAGTGCAGCTTCATGATAGTAATGAGCCAGAGTCAACTAATATTTGTAGGAAGTTTGGTCAAGGTAAGTAAGGAACATATTTGAGGGACACAATGGGCAGTGCAATGGAATAGTTATAGTTCTCCATCAGAGCTATGAGAAAGGTCTCCCCAAACCTAACTTTTGGAGGGAGGAAAAGGGAACAGAGACACCCTGTACAGTTGCTTTGCTTTTGGGTTTTGTTAATTTGAAACATTTTTGGCTGTGTTTTATTTTGAACAGATTTTTAGCCACATTAGAACTTCATTCCCCATATTCCTCTTGTTGTTTTAATCCTCCAAACACCTTCAAGACATATGCCTAAGGTTAGAAGGGACTCAAATGTATGCAGACTGGGAAATTTTGATGTTTATATTAAATTTGGCATTTTGTTGTCATGGCCAGCCAGGAACTCTGCTGTGCCTTCTCTGACCTTCTGAGCCATCCCCGAGCCTCAGGCCCCCCCATGCCATGGCCTGGGGCAGGAGCCACCTACCTATTTGATAAATTCGCCATCAACTCTGCGCTCAAGAGACATGTGTAAAAAATATGTAAAGACATTTTAATTACTAAGTATATACGTAGCTGTGTCAAAGTCTAGAGGATTCAAACACGTCCTCCCACTGAGATCTGAGCGTCTCCGAGTGCTGGCATGGGCACTGAATTGCTTCCCCGTATTTACACATCAACAAGCATACGAGTTGTCTTGTGTACTGTAAAATCAGCAAGGCCCCCGCAGATAATCGGCAAAACACTCCCCCATGTTGTAATCAAGTGGACACCAAGAAGCACAGTCCTTCCAAGCAATGGCTATGCTGCAAAGCAGGTAAGTGCCCAAGCACCGGCCCCCGTCAGAGCTGGAGTCAGGAGAGCCTGTAAACAGCGCTGAGAACGCGGCCCTGTGACGCAGCCTCCCATCTACACCCCAGTGTGTGCGTCACAGTCACTTTCTTTTTCTACCATTTTCTAAATAAACATAAACTGGCAGGCACTTTTTGGATGATTACAAATCTTTCCATGGCAGAAATAGATACAACCCTATTTTTGGCTGTCACTGTTATGGATTTGTAACAAATATACATTTGGTTTTGAAAAACTAATTGGGAAATAAAATTCTAGCTAATTAGAAAATAAATACATGAACAGTCACATATTTTAATATCATTCTCTTTCTCTTCCCTGGATTTGATTTAAAATGCTCTGGAAAATCTCAAGTTGTTTACAATACTATGTTTTTCTCTAGATGACAAGCAGGAAAAAAAGAAAGCAGCTTAAGGGAATGATCCTGCAAATACTTATGCACATGACTTCTTTGGCTTATGTGGATAGCATAAACTCCAGTAGCTGCTCACACAAAATTCACAAGCTAACAAGAGATAGCTGAGTTTCTGCATGAACTCACTTTGACATTTTTTCAAGGGAAACTGGGGACAGACTGATTACAAATAGTCATTTCTGAAGTCTAAACCATTTCTGAAAGAGTAATAGAAACTTAAAGGACTTGGAGCAATCATAGGTGTGATTCTGATCGCAGTTAACCCAGAACAAGTCTGGAATATTGCCCCTGAATACAGCAGCAATATTGCACATTGTTACGGGGTAACAGAGAGCAGAATCTCAAGCCTTAAGCACCTACTAGTGTCCAGAAAATGTTTAGATTTGGGAGAACTCATAGTCTGTTTGCCACTGTGTTTCCTTTAAGGAAATAGCGAGGTTTTTTTCAGGTAAGAATTTTTACATTATTTTGACCTTTAGATCTTTTCCAGCAGGGCAAGTTACAGTAAAGCTAGGCTGAAAAAAATTCTGCTGGTTAGAAGTTAGCTTCTGGAAGTAGAGAAAATGGTTTTACTTTTAATCCTGTCTGTCATTATTATGCTTATTCCAAGAGAAAAGGAAGATGTCTTCCTAAGCTTAAAAAGTACATCTGACACACACATATCCCTCATTGGCAGAGCTTGGTTGAGGATGGGGCATGGAATGTAACACCGAAACTTGGTGTAAACTGCCTGCGGAGGGACTCTGTGCTGTAGATGCACGTAGCATATTCCAGTGAGACCGAAACTGAGGAAAGATGTCACCTGGGTTGCAGCCTCTCAGGCTCAGTTGAAACAGGAAATACTCCACCTGCTCTGGCGAAAGGTTTCGTCTTCTGAAAATCTCTCTCCTGCTCAAAAATCCAGTATTTCTGTTCTTAAAGGTCCTTTCTGTTCCTACAGATCACTTACTATAGGAGAAGCGACTCTCATCCAGCACATAATGTAACAACACACATAATTGATTAGTTGCAATGTGTTTCAAATAACTGAAGTCACAAGGTTTTTGTTTTGTTTTGTTTTTACTTAGTCTTTGTAAGATTTGTACCATTTCCTTGTTAGGAAGAAGAGAGAGCTTATAGAAGGGGACCATATGGTGATGCTTATAAGCAGTAGAGGCAAAGGGCCAGAACTTCTTTGGAGCTGGGAACCCACAATAGGATTTACACTATCTATAATTATTTTTCAGCCTGTTTCTACCCTGCCTATAATGCGTGTGCACTTGTATTTCTAAACTTTTTTTATTTAAAGATACCATTGTTAATGAGAATATACATTTCATTTCTTTGCTTCAGAGTTTTTTGTAAGAAACATAACCCCACAGTAGCCCTTATGCAGAGAGTGCTACAACTCAGATTTTTCTGGGTCAGTCTTGCACACATCACACAGATCACATCACAGAACCAAGCTGATAGGATAAAGTGCTCAGACTTGGAGCACTGATTGGTGGAGATCCTAAATGAACATACCACTGTACCACATCCTATTCATATACTCATTGAGTTGTGCTGGAGAAAGCAGCATTCAAAAACAAGAATTCACCTGGAGTCCCACAATTAAATTTGGAGAAACCTTCCCAGTTGTTTGTTAGGCAGAAACATATTTCCTACAGTGTTTTTTTTACAAAGATATTACTCACACTTTGGAGATTAGCAGAAAAGGTTGAACCAGCTGACAATTAGTGAAGGTCAGTACCGCATCTGCTTGCCATTTGCAATCCTCAAAGCATTAGCTTTTCGTCCTGACAGCTGTCTTCTGTTTCGAGAATATAAGATGGTTTTGGCTGTTACTCCTCTATCACCTTCCAAGATTTTGGTGGGGTTACCTTCATGCAAGCTTCCATGCATAGACACCTCAAACTTTCTTCTGTGGGTTAAAAATACATTAGTACAGCTTGTTAATGCTAGCAGAGCACCCACTCCTGCTTCACAAACAGGATTTAAGCAAACAGACAAAATAATTTGAAAGCTCTTCTCAGAGTTTTCAGCCTGAATGTAGATGCCCTTCCTTGTACAGGCAGCTGTCTGAGGCACTGTGAACACTATAATGTCTGAGTTCGAGAGAGCACTGAGTAACCTAGACAGCTTAGACAGTCTGTTACAGAGCCTACAACAGCTCCTTCTTCCTTTTACATATACAGGGAGCTGGGAACTGGAGCCCTGGGGAGCAGATATTCCCAATTTCTCATTGCTCTGTTGAGCTTTGATGCCATGGTAGCCATATCATGTAACTTAGGTACTTATACGTAGGTGCTCTGAATATGCCCCTCTACACTTCCCTCCCAGCTCCGACTCCATCTCCCAAACGGCTGCACAGCCTAGTCCTGCACAAGCCTAGCTGATACCCCTGGGTCCAGCTGCTTCCTTGCCAGAAGGGATGATCAGTCTCATTAACAGTGTTAATCTCCATTTTGAGCAGAGCTTGGGAAAAAGAGCTGGTCCTCGTTTGTACTGATGTGAACTGACAGTAACTTACTTGCAAAATGCAAACCTGGTAATGAAGAAGGCTGGTGTTAGAGCAATTATTGTTCAAAATTGTTTGGGGGGATTTGGGGAGAGAGTGTGTGTAAAGAAATAACCTCAATGAGCAAGCGCACTTTGGCTATCAAGTTAGCTAGTATGTGACTGTGCATGTATCTATGTACAGAAAGCAGTTTAAAATAACCAAGGCAGCCTTGACTGATCATCCAACCTTCAGAGAACAAGGTTTTTATGGATAATTTATCAAAACAAAACCATCTTCCAGACAGAAGTTTGATTTATCAATTTTTTGAGCTAGCTAAATAAACACATTACAAATATTCCATTATGTTTTGCTATCTATACAAGCACCACAGCATTTTCAGTACCAAGATAAACATTTATAAAAGTGAATCTAAGCTATTATCATCAGCTCTTGATAAAACAGATTATTATGGACCAGTGAGAATACAATGGACTTACACAATCACGCAAACAAGTCAATGTTTTTCAGTAATTGCCCATGTTATGTTCTTGTCCCATAATAACTGTGAAATTATTTATTATTCAATAAAACAAGGCTAATCTACTTCACATTACCAAGGGGAAGAGCACATACAGATACATATTCCTGAACAGGTAACTTGGGGTACATGCACACCTAGCATAGTTCATGTTAACTTTCTTCTGTCCCCATACCAGCAGTTCACTTCATAACTGTGTACAAAGCGATGCCCTAAATCCAGAGAACTGTGATAAAAGTATGATTTTATTTAAACATATTGCTATCATCCAGTCTGTCTCATGATGCCTAGGTATCTTGCAACAGCTAGCAACAGCCTGCATTTCTTGTTGTTATCACGCAGATATTTGTATAAAATATGGTTTCCAAATTACATATGGTGAAAGTTGTCTAAACTTATGCGAACCTGTACTGCCAAAACATTCTAAGCAAGAAGAAGGAAGATCATGTTAGGTAAATGATTATTAACAAGACTCATTAAGCCTTTCTAGGTCTACCCAGCATTTCAACAACACCTTTGCATATCAAAGACTAATACCTCAATATCTGGCATCTCACTGGCTGAGAAATCACAAACTGATACTTTAATTAATTAACAAATTAAAATTTACATTTCACATTCACTGCTTTACCTACTCGCAGTAAGTCCCCAGTAAGATCAAGAGGCATATAAGGGAAAGATTAACCCTGACTAAATTTACATATTCAGTAAGAAAATGCCTAGAGGACATGGGGGAGATAAGGCTTTGAACCTAACACTGTGCTGTCACTGCTTTACTCCTCACCTCTGGGGCTGGAAAAGATGCCTAGGTTAAAATAAGTATCAAGCAGATATTAGGGCATGTTATCATGTTAGACATCTATATTTCTTTCCCCATGGCCAGTAGCTAGCATTTTAGGTGTGTTCCTCCCTCAAAGCTTGTCCGATGTTAGGAGAAAACTTCTGGTAACATTGTGTGCTGCAGTGATTGCTGAGGTTACCCTGGGGTTGTCACACTCGTCCTCCTTTGTGGACATCTCCTGGGGTTACTGGTAGGCATTCAGGATGGCAGGGGACATAAGGAGTGGGATCTTAGGCTGAATTTGGGGGAAAACAGAAAAACATACATTCAAAATTACAGTCAAAGAGGTGAAGTGAAGAAGTTCCATTAACTGCAGGGTTTAAAACCATGTTTCATAAAACACTAGAAAAAAACAACACAGGGTTTGATTGTGTCCTGGGAAAGAGATGATCTAGATTAGCAGTTCTTATTTGTCTCATTTGTACCTGACCTTCTGTTACAATAGAGAATTATGTCGGGAAAGTCTCCCCCTTTCCTGACAAAGAGAAGATAACCATGGAAGTGGAGCATGCTCCAGACTGAACTCCAGCCTGAAACCCACAATGCTATGATCTGATAGAGCTTTTCAATCTTTATAAATTCATGTCGTTGGCTGAAAGGGTTGATGTCCCTCAGAAATGCACCTTAATTAACCAGGGTTTTCTTACTGACATGATAAGTATATAGCTTACTGTGGAGTCAAAGCTCTTTGACAATTCTCTGACTGCACAGCAGAAATCTCTAAAAGAGTAATACCCAGTAATTAGCAAGGAAACCAGTGGTGCATGTGTAATCTACCATCAGATTTGAATTCTGTTTTGTTACTACCCAAAGCCTAAAAAAGATATAGAAAAATACATTTATCACTCCTTTTCCTGCAGTCCCTTGCAACCTATGAAGTTTCTAAAAACTGCCCTTGTTCCTCCAGGGAGAAGCTTACAGATGCTGATGCTGTGATCACTTCATCTATTTTTGCTGATGTACTATTCAGTGCTACAATTTGGGTCTACTAATTGATTCCTCCTACAAAAAGCCAGCTGATAAGCACCCTTTTTAAAAAGTATGCCTAAATAGGGTTGATCTGCCACTCTTTTGAGACTGCAGCTACTTTTGCTTACTTAAAATAACAATAAGCATCTTAGTCACTCAGTTGCCTTAGGTAACGCTGTATAATGCTTGCATATTCTCTCACTATTCCTTATTATAAGTATCTGAGGAAAAACTAATATATTATTTGTATTTTGGACTCTCTCTGTATCTCTCAGTGTTTCTGCTCTTCCACTAAAAAGTAGAAGACAGCTAGGATTAGCCTTGGCTGAAATGTTATTTCATAACGTCTAGTCTTTTTTTCACCCTAATTCTGGCTGCTGTGAGTCAGGAACCATGAAATAAATAAAGTTGCTTATGTATGAGAGATTTCACATACAAATTTGTTTGACAATTTTAAAATGAATTTCTTTTTTAAAACTCAGTTGAAGTTCTACTATAATAAAACTTTGAAAATGAAAGAGGCCAATAGCTATAAATGCAATTTAAGGTGCCCACAACAGCAAAGTACATGTCACTGCCCCTGGCCTGTACTAGGGAAACCGAGAACTCAGTGCTGCAGAGGAGGCATCCCAAATCATGTGGGAGTGTGCTGGGAAAAGCAATGTTTTAACTGCAAAAGAAACATGAGCAGGTTTGCTGTGAGGAAAGCTGGACGAGACTCCCAGCTGCCTTGAATCAGCTTTGCTTCACAGACTTCAAATGTCCCCACCATTATCTGCCACACAGCAGCATCACCACCCCATCAGCTTTTCCAGGAGGAATTTCACAGATTTTAGCAAGTTTTCCATTTTTTCACTTGCAATCACAGGGAGACCTGGGCACTGTACCAAAAATAAAAGAAGGATGTCCGCAGCTGTTGTGGGAGAAGGGTTTTTGCTTACCACCAAGTGGTAACCTGTATGTGGGTAAGTAGTTGCAAGCTGGTAAGCTCAACTGCCTTGGAAAGGTGTCTGTGAAAATTCAAGGGGTCAGGACATCCAGAAAGGTCCTTGTTGAAGCAATGAAAGGGTGAAAAGCTGTAGTCTTTTTTCTAGCAGAGCATTCAGTGATTGATAACTCCTGCAGACTGTAGCACTGCTCTGTATAATTTCCAGCATTTTGCTCTTTTTTCAGCCTCTGTAGTCTTTGATGATGCATCTGCTTCAGGTTCTCCACGTTTTATATTTGCAAGTTTCCTGACCCTACCTTATAGAAAGGCAACTCCAGAGAGTATAGAAAGCAAATCTTTATTTCAAAGAGTAAAGTGGTGGTGGTGTGGGGGAATAGTATGCTGTTTTTCATAAATGCTGGATGTGTCTTTACATACCTCTTTATATAAAGATATGAGGTTAAGTAGTCACTGGATAGAATAAGATTAGCTTTCATCTCCTGGCCAAATTCCATCTTAGATAATTATATTCTTCCTGACTAAATATCTTTATAATTTCAATTGGGTACAGTCTACTTCCTATCTTAAATTGCTGTATAGTATGTAATGTGAGCTCCTGTATTCTCTCTCAGCACTGAGTGTTCTCTGTTAATAGATGAAGTAATCATTATATATATGGTGAATAGTTACACTGTAAAGTTAGCAAAATGTCCATAAGATCCTTTTGGATACCGTGCTATACAGCTACAGATTTATAGTGATCATCCTTAGTACTGAGCAGAGACAATGAACTCTTGGGACTTCTTGGAGCCAATATATTGGAAAGAAGAGAGTCTGGTACCAGTCTGGAGAGCTCTGCCCCACTAGCCTCTGATCAGTGAGTGACAGTTCATCAGTGGGGATCTGATATTATGAATTACGGAAACACATGGGTGACAGCTGGATCTGTGGAAAAATTTGCCATGAAGTTGCTATAGTTTTGGCCTAGTTAACATAAAATGGCTGCATGTATCAGTTAGTGAAGCCCTTGGAAGAAGAAGGGAGGTGTACAGCTGCCTGGGTAGATCTAGTATGCAAAGCTGAATACTGAGATAGTTGCTAGTCGGTAGTGACAGACTTGGGTAATTAGAGGTAGGAACAGGCCAAAAAAGAGGACACTTGTAATTTAACTTATCTAACTTGACTTGATGTTTTGCAAACAATGATGGGAATAGCTGTGGGAACATATATTTGCTTCAGAAGCATCATCTTTGTCCATTAAGTGTCTCAGCAGACTAGGCAACCAGTCTACAATGCAATGTAGCACACTATATAATATAAAAAAGCCAGGTCTTTAAAGATGTGTCTATACCTGTAAATACAATGGGTTGGAGACAATTATCTGGCCCTGAGGCTGTCTGGCAGAGCATGAGTTTCATCTATATGGATAAGGTTTTTTGCACCTGAAGACAGAGTAGCTGTGCCCCATTCCCGGCAACAATGTTTCCTGGCATAGGACGTATCCCGAGCCACACCAGGACCTTGCAAAGGAGCACAGATCAAAACCATGCCAGGGATGTGTGAACTGTTCAACAGCATGGAGCATCACATGCCATTGTCCCAGCCCAAACTCTAGGCCTGCCTAGTTTCCTAGCGGAGACATAGCCATCGCTCCTGGAGAGCCATGCCAGCCTCCTGCTGCTTGCCTGCAGCCTCAATAAAGCAAACCTGAGCAACAGTTCTAGACAGCAGTTCAAACCCGAGTGGTCAGAGTCCCTGAGAGAGCCACAAAGCAGAGGAAGATATATCTGTGATGGGTTACCACTACAGACCCAGCCGACAGCTGCCCACGGTTCACTGAGAGGTCAGGAGCCAGAGGCACGATAAGCCAACTGCTACTTAAAGCTGGCCCGAGGAGCGACACAAGGGGTGACGAGGGGTTCGCTGCTCCCCGGCAGTCTTGGCCTGCGCCAGCCAGCTCTCCCCCAAACTTCACCTAGGGAAGCACTATGGCCCTGACCAGGCCAGACCTCACTCCTTCCAGAAGTCCTCCAGTGCCATCTCGGCAAGCATCATAACTGGAGTCCTAAATGTCTGAGGAACTGGAGTTATAGGAGCCACCTTTTGTGCTTTACTGTGCCACAGCAGAGACTAGAAACTTATTTTCTATATAAAACAAACTCTGCCATAAGAACACCCAAAGGCCAATGATAGGCCAAGGGTCCATACAGACCTGCACAGAGAGAAAGAAGGTATAAGAAAACACACAGAGAAGAATAAGAGCTGGTCAAGCTCATGTGATGCAACCCAGCTATTTTCAGATTCAAAATTAATCGCTTCATATCATTGCTGACTCCAGATTTTGGAACTGGAGGTAATGATAATAAAATCTCAAGAAGCACAAAGTCTCGCTGGTGCCAAGTTTTGCGTGTGTGTTTTCAGTTCACAACAATACAGCAACAATCCACCTTCGTACTTCCAAGGTGTCTGGAAAGCCTCCTCGTAGTGTTCAGCAACCAACCAGATTTATGAGCAATCAAAAAAACTGGTGTGATACAGCAATGGCTTCTTTCCAACTTCTCTTTTCTATAAAGAACAATGTTGTATATGGTGGAATTTTAAACTACACCTCTTAATTATAGATTAAAATTAAGTATACTCTTCATGCACAATACTGTACTCCTCTTTGTCTGAGCTCCTGCTGTTGTCTCTTCTTGGATTTCTTCTCCCTTTGTTAAGCTTATGAATATAATAAGCTGAAAATAAGTTTTCCAGCTGCATTTTACACAGTTGTCCGTTGACTGTGACAGTTCTCACAGACCATTTGAAATTACTCAGCACTAAGGCTCCATCTTCTTGTTGTTAACAAGCCACAAGATATACTAGGTTTTTAAAAAATATCCTTCTGTAGGCGGTTCCAGAGTACACTAGGTCTCTTACTTATCAACATACCCTGGATAATGATACAATGCTTAAAATAGCCAGGGAGGAAGTACAGTCATTAAACAACTATTTACATTGCACATCATGATTTATTATCTGCTTGGAGAGAAGCGCATGACTTTCTGTATATTATTTATTTCAATTGCAATGTGAAATCAAATATAATTTATTAATATTAAAAATATTAAAAGGATCCTGCAGAAGTCCTGACCCATCAACAGCCTTACAGTGGCACTAAGCAATATTTAAATCCTTGAGCTCTGCCTTGGTGATCCTTTCAGCATTTAGCATCCTCATTTTTATGACAAATGCAGCTAGTTCAATGGTTTTATCTACATCAGCTCAAGAAGCAGTCTTTGGCCTTCAAGACTAGCCCCTTATACAGCAGATGACCATATCAACATTGCATAGCATCTGCCCTGGGTCTACTCTGGCAGATGTAGCTACAGTGCCTTCCAGGATAGTGCAGGAAGGTCATGAAAGTGGCCAAACATAGTGAACAGCCCCAACACCATCCCCCGGTTTTGGCTCACATGGAATTAACTGAGTTATTTGGCAGAGCATATGTACCCAATAATTCCCTTTGCTTAGCTGGCAGAGCACAGGGCAACAATCTCAGGGGACAAAAATGAGTTTTGTTCCAGTGACTTCAGCAGGATCAGCCAGTCTAAATCAGGGAAGCAGCTAGTACAGTATTAACACCTTCAATACAGGCACAAATATTTCATGATTTGATCTTTTAGGATACTATTCAGAACAGGCCATGATTTGACTTCTGGGTACAGAAAATACCAAGTCAATGTGGAAATCTGAAGAACTATCTTGGCTGGGAAGCACTACCTTGCTGCCCACATGTTTGCTGGGATGAGGGAAGAAGCTGTAGTTTGTGAATGTCTCCCCAGAGGCTTGTGCTGCAGGTGAGCAGCTCAGTTGCCAGCTGAGGACACCCGGGCAGGGAAAGAATTGCTGCTGTACCGGTCATTTTAAATCTCAGTGCTTTTTAAGTGTGCCTCAAGTCATAAACCACACGCACAAATCACGTGCCAAGTGAGCTCTGAAGCCGAGTTCACGGTATTGCAAAGTGCCTTCGTAAAAAACATTCTCATCTGAAGCCTCTACTACGCAATGTACAGAAGTCAAATAGGTTTCTTTGTTATAATCTTAAATGAGAAGGTGAATTTTTCTCCGCCTGCTCCCAGCTGAGGATTAACATCATTTGTAGTTGCAATCCAAGTGAAGGGGTGTTTGGAGTGCCCTTGCACAGCCTCCTGCAGGGGCACAGCTGCAGGCCCCAAGCGCCCGCCTTGGCCAGGGTACAAATCCCACCTGGTGCAAGTGTCAAGTGTCCCCAGTGCTCAGCCCGCCCGGGCACTGTTTATGCGCAACACAAAGAACTAATGGAGAGCTTAGATCGAGGCACAGCAGAGTCGGGGCAGAGAGCTGAGTATTGCCCACAGCTCTGGCAGACTGGGGCCTGCAGTGCAGCATATGCAAACTGGTTGCAAAAAGAAAGTATGCAAAGCAATGCAAAAATTTCTCAAATGGGTGTGATTTTGAACAATTATTTCAGTAATCTGTGCCCAGGGCATGAATAAAAAACATTTCGTCCTCTGCTGAAATAGTTCCTTACACAACTCTTCCTACAATTGAGTCAAAATTTCCCTTCCTGTGACTTGTTACTCATGGCAATGTTATTTACTAATATGCCAGGATGTAGGCTGGCTACATGACTTGGCAGAAAACAGAGCACAACTGGATGATTCAGCCTTGCGGAGAAAGACCTGGGAGTGCTGGTGGACACCAAGTTAAGCACGAGGCAGCAATGTGCCCTTGTGGCCAAGAAGGCCAATGGTATCCTGGGCTGCATCAGGAAGAGTGTTGCCAGCAGGTCGAGGGAGGTGATTCTCCCCCTCTACTCAGCCCTGGTGAGGCCACATCTGGAGTACTGCGTCCAGTTCTGGGCTCCCCAGTACAAGAGGGATGTGGCACTACTGGAGCAAGTCCAGCGAAGGGCCACAAAGATGATTAGGGGACTGGAGCATCTCTCTTATGAGGAAAGGCTGAGAGAGCAGGGCCTGTTTAGCTTGGAGAAGAGAAGGCTGAGAGGAGATCTTATCAACGTGTACAAGTATCTGAAGGGAGGGTGTCGAGAGGATGGGACCAGACTCTTTTCAGTGGTGCCCAGCGACAGGATGGGAGGCAACGGGCACAAACTGAAACACAGACAATTCCATCTGAACATGAGGAAATACTTTTTCACTGTGAGGGTGACAGAGCCCTGGAGCAGGTTGCCCAGAGAGGTTGTGGAGTCTGCTTCTCTGGAGATATTCAAAAGCCGCCTGGACACAATCCTGTGCAATGTGCTCTAGGTGACCCTGCTTGAGCAGGGGGGTTGGACTAGATGATCTCCAGAGGTCCCTTCCAACCTCAGCGATTCTGTGATTCTGTGGTTCTTTTTCTCCAGGAAAAATTCTGTTTCAGCAAAATGATCAAACGATGTCCCAGTAGCTCTTCAGACTAACACAGGTGAGGCCTGGAGGTAGAGTCCTCCATTTAAGCTTGAAAGCCCAAAGTCCTTATGGAGACCCACACAAATTCTGGAATGGGGAGAGCCTTCTGGGTTTTAAGGATTACTGAAAAATTATTTGGTGACTAAAATAAACTCAACTGATGTTCAGCAGGTGGTCAATAATCCAACTAATTCTGGGGAAAAAAATCCAAAGAGAAAAAAAAATAAAATAAATAAAGTGAATCATTACTGGTTTCCTCCAACAAGGCCCTGCAGTCATTATAATATCAATGGTGTTGTTAATAGAATTGCATTTTTATAAAAGCGCTCTTAACAGAGTTGTTAGTGCAGTGTTTCCATGCTTGCATACTGATGCCTGATAGGGTAAGCCATGAGCTAACTAGATCATTTCCACATCCAAGAGTGTGTTCAACCTCCTGCACCAGAATGTGGAAGACCTGACAATGTCTGGCAATACTCAGGGTTACTGTTTAAGTGCGTGAGAATTTGGAAAGTGGGGGTGGTATCAGCTTTGCTTAAGGATGGCAAGAGGTGTGGTAGTAGAACTCCCTCTGACAGTCCCTGCACTGAATCCCGCTCTGCTGCCTCACCAGTGACTTACCTGGACCTCAGCATGGACAAGTCAGTCCAGTCCTTTCAGCCCAGGAGTCCTGTATTTATTACCTCCCTGTGCTCAGTTGCACTGTAACGACTGCCAATCTTTTTAATTATGTTATGACTTTAAATCAGGAGAACAACTCTTTTTTTTCTTTCATTTCACCTTTTCTAGGGGTGGGGTGAATAGTTAGGTATTCCTGATATAATTACTGCTTCATGCAAATGTCACTGCACTATAATCAAAATAACAAAGCAGAAGAATGCATTGCACGTTCCCCTGTGACAAAAATAATTTTTTAAAATAGCATGTATGGGAGGAAAACTTCCTCTTGCTTGTTTTATAGAGCAGCAACTGGAGAAATTAGTTTTGGAAACAGGAAATTTAACAGCACAGCCCATCAAGGGGCATGCAGCAATCTATCAACAGAATGAGTCAAAAAGGGAAGAACCAAATCACTGTATAATACCGCTTCAAGCTGTGTCTTCTATCAGGCACCTTTTGTTTGCTTTTAAACTTATTATCAACAAGATCAGTATAAATTGGCGTAGCTCCATTAAGTTCATGTATAGCAACCTACATTAGATACCTAACACTGCAGGAAGATAGTAGTCAGGTAAATCCTGTGGCTTTGATCATTTAACCTTGGTCTTACTGAAGGGAATTAGAGCTTTACCACTGCTAAAGAAGGGATTGACATCGTACCAAACCAGGTGCTTTGGTATTTGTTAGCCATGGCCCCACGGAGCCGGTGTCTCCCAGGCATAGAGCCCACCTCACTGTGCCCCATTTCCCTCTTCTCTATGGAATCATTTAGGTCAATATGACAAACCATCTCTGTTTTGCCTCTCAGGCTATCTCAGGTATAAGGCTATAGTAGTTTCCTGTAGTAGAAACCTGTAGTTTCAGGTGTCTTCTGTGTCTTCAAAACACCACAAGCTGTAGCTAGTTATACCTGCAACTAAAACAGTCAACTTATTAAAATGCCATACTAACATTAAAGAATCAAAAACAGGCCATTTTTCCAAAAATGGAAGTTAGAGACTGACACTAAAAAAATAGCGACTCTGCATTTATTGAAAGGTTGCATGGCTGGGTCTGACCCCCAGTGCACTCCTGCAAGCGTAGGGTTTCGACGCCACAGCTCTTCTCTGTCCCCCACTTGCAAACAGCAGTTTCACCAGGGAATGACATTAACGTGATACAATCCACTGTGAAATGGGTCATTTATAGATGGTATGTCTACTTACTATGTAGGAGGCTTCACTGGTATAAAAGCAATATTGTAAAGACAGTAACAGCAATACTAGTGTTTAATTATATGTGAGCGTAGGGATACACACACCATTTTGTACCACCTGAATGAGGCTAAAATCATCTTGTTGTTGAACAGCAATTGGTAAAAAGAAAAAGAAAACTGGGACATCCGTTTGGTATTTATCAGTTTTGTCTTGCTTTATTTTTTTCATTTTAATGAAGAAAAAAGTTAAAACCATTTATTTATTTATAACCTATTTAATCAAAAAAGCTAACTTTATTTAAAGTTACTAGAAAATAGAGAAGCTAAAGCAGCCTGTCATATTTGAATTTAGGTTGTGAATTTAAACAATTGCAGCTTGACTCTTCCACAATGAGGTTTGAAAGACAATGGCCTTATTCTGATTTCTACTCTGATTTTCTGCATTTCCTTTGCTGGCTTTAAGTTATTTATAACTTTTAAAAAGCTGTTTAAAATGCACTTAATAGCTGGACTAAAGTACTTTGATCATTGTTAAACTGTTTCCAAGAAGTGACGTGATTATTTTTGACAGAAGCTTGGCACTTTACCAAACTCAAAAGTTAATTAATGCTTCATATACTCTTCCCCAGTGAAAGTCTCTCCTTAATAAAATAAAGGGAATATAATTGTGGCATTTAGGTACACACAAAGAAGCAAGATGCATAGTATTTGATTTTAATAAAAGGCAAAGACTTCCTTTAACTTCCTAACTTTCAAATAGCAAAATAAGGGACATGGTGCGTCCTTCCCTCACCGTATCTACTTAGACTGCATGTTCTTTGGGGTGCAGAGTATCGCTTACCACATGTAGTTTCAGGATCCAGCAAAACTGCACTTTTGGAGAACTTGTTATAAGCACAGTGGGGGCTGGACTTCACTCATGTTCGCTGTAAAAGAGGAGCTCTCCAACCTGCCTCAAAAAGAAGAGCCCTGTCCATATCCAGAGGTTTTTTAATTTGTTCAGATTTCTCCCTCTGTACGAGTGCCTAAGGTGGTTACCTGCCCCTTCCCCTTCCTGAATGTCCCTTTAAAGTGGCACAAACTTCCAGAAATAAATCCCAGAAGAAACAATGATCTCAATATGAGATAATAATAATAAGGCAGGAAAAATCAGTTGCGATCGTTCAAAACGAAAAGAAACCCCAATCACAGAACAGCGAAGCTAATCAGCCAGCATGGCCCTCAGTCTGAGAGAGGGAGGACTGTCAGACCTTGCCTTGAAGAACTGCAGAGATTCCCAGTGAAGCTTTTGATATACATGAGTAATTACACTGCATCTAGCAGCAAGGTTTAATACCCAAATAAGAATTAGCACTTTAAAAATATATAATTAAGCTACCGTTTTAAACACCACTTGTGTTGCCCTTACTTCTGTGGCAGAAAGGAGTTTTAAACAATTACATAAACTTATTTTGTCAGGGAAAATATGCTGTGAAGTTGACACACACGGACGTTGACTTTTGTTAAATAGAGGATTTACGTAGGAAACAAAGAAGGAATTTAATTTGCTTTGCAAGAGATGTGTTTTTTCCTAATTTATGGGGTACAAGGAAAATGCATAGATCATCTTTATGCTTTCTTGGCCTCAACTGACTATTCTTAATGATTAGAATGGCAATTTGTTGACAAAATGAACGCCTTTACTTCTGCTGCCCTCAACCTACGGCATGGTCCACTACTTATCTTCTGTATGCATAAACCTCCAGGTCAGCATCCCTGGATGGCCAACACACCGCTGCTATTCTGTCCACAAACTGATTTCTTTAGTGATCAATAAAATTTTGCTTACACTTTAAACCTTAATTTTCAATTAATGCTAATACAAATAAACCCTTCCTACTGGAAATTTAAAGAAACTCAAAGACAGTTCAGACACCCATGAGATACACTGTCAGATTTGCATAATGCTTATCAGAAATATATTCGACCAACTCAGTACAGGATATGGAATTATTTTAGCTAATTTCCAGATGTCAGGAGCTCCCCACATGTAAGAAAAATGCCAAATATTTCAATAGTTCACACAGTCCATCTGCTGCTGATGGAAATATCAAAAACACATTTCTTAAAGAGAGATCTATCTGCAGGAACTCCCTTAGTTCTAGCGGATGAGGGAAGCAAACGGGCATGCTTATAATTTGTCCAGCCCAATCTTTCAGAGAACTAGTCATTAGAGGTCAGATATTGGCTTTCAGTCAAAAGATGGGGAATCATGAGCACCGAAGCAAGCCTGGAGGCAAAGCTGGGGCATAAAACTCATGTAATTTCAGCACATATTTCCAGACTGGCAGCAGTTCATTCTGCAACTGCGTCTTTTCTACTGCGACTTTCTGTTCTTGCTGTTGCCAGGCTGCATTCGCTGTAGCTAGCAATGTGGATATTCACTGTTTTTTTTTTTTTTTAAGCAATGCCTCCTTGCCTTCATCATGTTGTACACTTTCTAGAACTCAAAAACCCCCAGGACTTATCTGCGGGGATTACCTTGTGTGCCAGGTCAGGACTCCCACAAAAAATATTTTTTGCTATAAATTGCCACTTTGCTGTAATTGTTCAGACACATATATCAACAGGGACAAAATTTTCATCAAGACCATTTCTTGGATTCAGCCTAGGACTTGTTATCAGAAGCCAGAAAGATTAAAAAAAAAAAAAAAACACACAAAAGCTGTCAGCAGTCCTGTGGGTCAAGCCAGTCATCATGACAGTAGAAGATCCGGATTTAAATCCATGTTCCTGCTCCAATCACCTCACTACTGGCTACTTCAGGGTAGGTTTCCTCTTTGCTTTTGACCTGTATTTGTCCTGAGAAACTTCCCCAACATAAAATACAACAAAATCAAGAGAGATGCTTTGCTTATTTGGATGTCAGGAATTGAAGTTGTGCTCAGTACAACCCCAACTTACCTTTTAGGTATAAAGACAGTCTCCTATTCCTGAGCAGTATTCCTTGCTGGTCCAGCAAATATTAATCTCTTTATACAAACTAGAAAAGCTCCAGTGGGAGAGAAGGGAAAAGACCATGTCCTAGAGCTCAGGTCCTAAGCCTCATGCCACTGTCCTTCTCACAAGCAGCTGGGAGTTTATTTGTAGGAAGAAATGTGGATTAAATACGGAGTGAAATTACACACATGCTACAGACTTTCTTATCCCAGCATAACAGTGCTCTATTCTTTCTGGCTTTTTTTGGAACATGACACTCTGCTTACAGGATAAATCAGGGAGGCCTGCTCCAAAATAACTTTACACATGGAGAACATCTAGATAAGAGAGAGGAAGAAGGATCAATAGGGATGTTCATCAAGATCTGGTTCTGCCAGCCCAAACGCTAGCTACCAAAACTGCTCATACCCTGGCACGGGCAGCTTCATGCCAAGGGCCGCGACTGCCTGGTGGGGAAATGGGCTCGTTTGGGATGGCAGCACTTTCTCTTCCTTCTGGGGTTACCTGCATATACATGGGAACGCCCGGCTCCCTCATTTTTTCTCCTGAAAAATGAAGATAGCAACATTTCCTTGATTCCTGCGAGGGATGTTGCAAGGACTAATAAAGGTACAGAAAAGGATCTGAATGCTTCATCATTTTACACCAGCTCTAAGTATTACCAGGGCTGTTATTAACTGCTTATCCCACATCCAGATGTTCTGTCTCTCCAGCTAACAGCTGCAGGCGGAGGAGCGCCCAGCCGGCCTTGCGCCCAGTACCTCTCCTGGGTGCCACTGCAGGGAAGAGGTCCCACGCCACCCTTGGAGATGGCCCCAGCCCAGCCGCTGGCACCAAATCCTGCTCCCACCGCAGGCAGATGGAGACCCTGGCCCAAAACGCACTAATCCCTCCACTGACAAGAGAAAGGAGAAGGCCTATTTTTTGGAGCATAGCAGTAAAATAACAAAACTGTTGTGCTGCTCTCAGCCCGGAAGAGCAGCATTGAGTGAGCAGTCAGTGCTTCATACTCCCCCCAGGGTATCTTGCCACCGATGACAAGTGTCGGTTGCATCATCATTACAGGTTAATGCACCAGTTTTAATCATCTTCACCGTTCTATAATCTTATCACTTGTTGTTTTTCTGTTTTCAGGGAATCAAATTGTGGTTTTTAGGTTTCTTTCATCTGAATGAGTTTCACTTATTCAACTCGGAGTTGATTATTTTACTAAATTTTTTCAATCTACACAGAAAATGTGTAAAGCTGTGTGTGGTGTAGCTGTGACTGTTCACCAGAGTGGACATAAAGGGAATGATGCGCAGCCTATGCCTAACATATCTGTGAATTCCTAAAAAAAAACTAATAAAGCACAACGTTTTTTATTGTGACTGCTACATTTCAAATTTTTGTGTGATTTCATTACAATTATACATTCTGTTTGATAAATAGAAAATATTTTTATAAAATTGTTTTCTCTTTTAATGAGTCTAATAAATTGATTGCCAGGCCTTGAGGGATTTCAAATAACAAAACAGTATTCTCATCTAGGACTCAATAGCATTTTAAAAATATATATGAGCTTCAATTTTGTCTCAGAATACATTTACAGAATACAATTGTTCTTAATGAGCCATGAAGAGGAGCTGTACTTTTTAATATGTAGTTTCTAAAGAGATATCATAAAAGGACAGCTATTCTTCTCTTTCTGACTTTAAAGAACTTCTCTGGTTGTCATCAAACTGATTGAATCATGTTTGTTCAATGTCATCCGCTCTTTCAAAAATTGTGTATTAAGAAACAGTTGAGAATTACTAAAGGAAACAAGGAGGAAGCATATAATTTGGAGAAATTAATGGCGTAATTAATCACAAATTCTCTAGAAGTTTATTTTGTTAATATAATTTCGCTTTCCATGCATATATAGCATTTTTTTTATTTCTAGGCTGCATTGTATTTGGTCAATCTCTAACATTCATCTAGCCCAATTCCAAAAATGGCATATCACATTATAAAATCTATTTGATACTGATATTAGCGTTCTTGCTTTTTCCACAGCGTGAACTGCTGGAGGAGAGCACAAGACCTGCAGCAAGCGGCTCTTCGCCACGACGCACAAGCAAGGGGAAATGTGGGATGAATTTTGGTCGTTCTGGTGCCTGCCCAAGAGCAAGCTGCTGCAGCGCTGTCTCGCCTCCCCAAGGCGACGCCGGCTGAGCACTGGCAGCACTCGGTGCACCTGGCCGCATCCTGACTCCTTGGCAGGATGGACCCTGCCAACCCTCCCCTCGAACCCTCATTGGTGTCCAAGGGGGCTGGCAGCGGCTGCCAGCCCGGGCAGAGAGGGCAGCGGGGCTGCCGGCAGGGTGCTCGTGCAGCGAGGAAGATGTATAAATAGGCCCAGGCTTTCCTCAGACCAAAACGGACCTCCAACAAAGGCAATGTACCGAAACAAAGTTTGAAATCTGAGGCAGTTTTAATTTTATTCATGATCTGTGGACCTTATTCTCCTCTACAGCAAGGTAATTTAGACGATTTGTAAATGCAAGCAATTAAGCAGGTGTGAATATCACCACGGTGCATTTAAGTGTCCTTTTTTCCAACTGAGAACAACAAAGTTAAATTAAGTTGTTAATTTTGTCATTGGTAGGAATTGAGCATTACAGATACACACTAACACATTAATTAGTTAGTCAAGACTTTGTCATGATAATTTGATTCACAATATTTCACTTGAGAACAATTAAGATTCATCCATAGATACATGTGAATATTAAAATGGATTATGTAAATGATTATGTAAAACATGATCTACAAGTGAGATAGCAGCTTTCCAGCTCACTATTGTCTGGATGAGCAAAAAGAGGCATTTTACTACTGTGTTCATTTAGCCAAGCCAGTTTGCTGCAGCAAAACTGCTCTAACAAAATATGTTGTGGGAAGTTTAAAACAGTTTTTGCAGGTGATGTTTTCCTCTATTCAATCACGATACGATAGTGTTATTAAGGAAACTTGTGGGAAACTACACGCACCACTATTGCCTGGTTTAGGAGCGGGCTCTGGGCTTTGAGAAGTGGCCGTCAGCAGCTGGGAAGGTTCATGATCTGAAATTGCTTATTTTATGTTAGCACACAAGGAGAGGTATCACCCCCGTGCGGGGCGACAGACCAGCCCATGGGGTAGAGCCGACCCCTTTTCCATCCACCCTTCCAGCCCCACTGATCCTTCCTTGCTGGCTCTTCCCAAGGCAGCGGGGTTGGGCCTCGGTCTCTTAATTTCCCGAGAGCCTTAGCTTTGCTCTTCAGTATTTTTTATTGGTTCAGTTATTTGACTCTCTGTTCCTGTGGCTACTCCATTTAGGAGGTTCATTCTTCCTCTGCAGGGGGGAGAAAATTTTTGCAAGCAATAAGCCCAGAGGGAACATTGATGGGAGATATCCTTGATGGAAGACAGTCACCATTTTTCTGACATATTTTTCACCTGCAAGTAAAACAGGACTGAAAACCTGTTTTAAAACAGAAGCTGTTTGTTTGACAAGGGTTTAGTTTAAAAATATTTGAAACAAAATAAAACTAAAAAGAAAAGCATCAGGAAGATTTTTGCCAAAGTTTTCTGTTGCAAAATGAAGAGGTTTGCGTACTTTCTAGGTGGGTTTCGCCTGTAGCCTTACCATCTGTGAAACAGCTGGAACATATTAGAAGTGTTACTTTTCAAGAGAAAGTGTTGGATTTGGAAAACATTGTCAAATATGTAAAAGGGAAGTTATTACCTTTAAAAATGAAATATGGCTTTCTCCTTTTTTTCACACTCTCTTATGTTTCATCGCTCTACAAAAGCTGTGAGAGAGTAAAAGTTTGGGAAGGTGGGAAAAGAAAAAGCCCTTTTTCATGTATTCATCCTTTGCCCATGAAAAAAATTATAATTTCATGATGGAAAATATTCCTGAGAAAAGCTCTACTTTTCCAGTCCTAAATGTGTGTTATGCAGAAAAGATAGACTAAAAGAACTGTCAAAAGTTTCAATGTCAATAGCAGAGCAAAAAATAGAAACTCATTTTATCTGGTTTTGCCTCTCCTAGCGTTCTTATCGCTGCCTCTTCTACAGATGAAACACCCATTTCCAAAATGTTCCACGCTGTCTGAGTAAGACCAGGACCTGGCAAAGCTGGAAAAAAAATCAGGAATGAATCTGTAGGGTTCAAGAGACTGTTAATAATCTCTCTTTTTCAGTCATCCTGAAACTCTAATTAAAGATGTCATCAAAATGATTTTCTAAATGGGCACTGACACTTTTCAGTTGCTAAATTGCCACAGCAAATCAGTTTATCTTTTCCCATGACAAATTACAGCTTTTTTTGGTCTCCTCCTCCAGCCAAGCTCCTCAATCATATTTCTAGAGCTTCTTGTTATAGACCAGACAATTTCTTTTCATGCCTATTCTGACTGAGGAACCAAGTCTCCTTGCGTGTGCATATCATCCACACTCCCCGTTCCTCTAGGACTCAGTAATTTCCTTTCTTTTATCAGATCAGGAAACTGTGCAGCCACTTCCTTCTTTTCCATGTCCAGCCCTTTTCACTTACCTTGCAATAATTTTGACAGCCTGACTGTACATCAGCCTCTACTACCCCTAACAAGGATAACAAGGGTTAACTTCATCCTTAATTCTTTGCTGAGAGAAGACTCAGCAAAAGTCTCAATGGAAAATCTCTCAAGGAGGTAAGAAATCCCACAAATACTGAGACAAAATGAGACAAGCCGTTCAAATATATTTCTCTACTGTTATTAAAAGAACATAAAATGCTGTGGTTTGTCCTTTCATTGGGTTATGTCCTCAGAACTTCTCTGATTTCCTGATATCTCAGCCCTGCCTTTTGGGTGAGGCATCATCATTGGCAAGATGGTGTAACCAGGGAGGCAGACAGCACGCTGCCAGCAGAAGGTACTGAGTGCCCCTTGACAGCAGAAGCGCCCAAAAGCGAGCTATTATTTTTGGTAGACCTTACCATCTATCTGTCTCTCTCTTGGATGGTTTTCAGGTTATAGAATAGGTTACAGACAGAAGGTGACAGTGCGAGATGACATGAGAAGCAGTTACAAACAAGACAAGGTTAATGACTATCCCACGAGTTGCTCAGCTGAGGCACCTTGTCATTGTGCTACCTCATTAAAATGAAGTGGGTCCTAAAACAGAGTGCAAATACACTAAAAGTTACAGTAAGAAATAGGAATGGGGACATAAGAAAAAAAAGTTTACTTAATGTCATTATTATGTATAGAATATCAAACAGAGTAGAAGATCTTTTCTGCACATATGAGTTGTGTATGGGAGGCGCTCCATGCAGTAGAAAATAAAGCAGGTTTCCTCTGCTAGCACAGGAAATGATAGAAAAAACTTAACTCACCTTTTCCAAACATTAAGCTGTGGTTCTGTACACTGTTTCATGATGGATTAAAAGTTTTAATTGCACTACCAAGGAGTGTTATCTCTGACACATGGTTTTCAGTGCATCTTCCTTGGTCCCGGGTGGAAAAAGCCAGCGATCTATTGCCGTCTGTGATCAAGTTCTCCTAAGTTTAACAAGGTGAATGGGGTTTCCACAGATTTGTCACTCTCATTATCTTCGCAAGTCACCTTTAACAACAAACCAGACAACAAACAACTCAAAAAGCTCTCCAGTGCAAGGTAACTTAAATGGAAAAGTCAATTAGCCTTTCACACAAAACAGCTTTGATGCTGGAGAAGTTATACATCATTAGGTAGAATTCTAATGGTTTCCTGTGGATTTCTCTTTTTGTAACCAATAAGAGAGCCGGAAAGCAAAATTACTGCTGCTTTATAAGTTTTTGGTACACTTTCTCATTTATCCTTAAATATTCAACAGCAGTATCTCCAGCTCTGAGGAAATCAGTACAGTTTAAGTAGGCAGGCCTCTCCCTTATGTCTCACTGTTTCTCTGTGCAAGTGTGAACTGGGAAACACTAGACTGTCCACCACCCTCTTGAAAATTGTGCTCTCAAAACCTGCAGGGACATTCTGCACTGAATCTGCTCATTGGCAAATAATACAAACTCCCAGATTGAAGAAAGATACTTTTCTCAACATGTCTGTTAGCCTCAGCGGTTTTAGCAAGCAGCCTGAGGTAGCGGCATCATCATGAACATGCCATTTCTCCTGTTCTGCTGCTCTTCCTCCTCTTCCTGCTTGATGGGACACGTGGCCGCATGCATTATCCCATTTATTCCTGCACTCCAGGAGACTTGGGTAGTTCACAGGAGGACACAGGAAGGATCACTTGCTCATTAGCAGGATACTTAAATGGCCTGAGTAGCAAAGTCTCTACTACTAAATAAATCAGGGCCATGTGTTCAGTTACATCCCCCCTATCCAACATGCTGGTTAACTGTTGGTAGATTCCCTAACATCAGTTTAGCCAGGCCCGCTAACACTTTTTCAGAGATTGCCTCAGCACAGACCAGGGGTGATTAGCCCAGGCCAGGGGACCTTTCCAGTGGATGGTCTGGATGCAGCCACCTGGCTGATTTTACAGATGAGTAACAGTATAGCTACAAAGCTCTAGATCTCACTATTCTTTCTTCCTCTACAATATTTCCTTAGTAACTGATTGTCTTTATTTACTAAGAAACCCAGGTTAGAAAACAAAAACAAAAAAACATTGTAATAAGCTGTTCTTTGGAACAATAAAGCTCTCTCCAAGTAAGACATGAATCAAGGAATTAAACAAATGCCTTGGCTTTGCCCACAGCCTGTGCTGCTTTTCACTGGAACAAACAACATTTTCTACTACACTCAAGTGATTGGTGGGATCCTGAACTGGGTTGTTATAAACCAGAATGGAACATAGCTGCCAGGTTTTCCAGTGCTACCACAATGCATTTTACAAAACACCTACTTTTCCTAATGCAAAGCAACACGCTAGCAGCAAGCCAGAAGTCTTTTTCCTGCCTAGCAAATTTTAAGGTGTAATTACATGTTTATAAGTTGTAACTCTGAGCGCTCTCTAATCCCCTCCAGTACAAAGTCAGCAGGGTTTGAGCTCAAACAGGACTTTTTTTTATTATGGTTGCACTAAACTGGATTGGGAATTGATCACCTGATAACGGATAGAGATGATAACCTCCATCAGAGGAAGGGGTTTTTTTTCTGTTTTAACTGCTTCTGCTGGATCCACAAGAGATCCAACAATAATCTGAGCTGGCTGTGGAATTTAGATTGTACTAGCATCTATGCAGCAGGATAGAAGACATTAATGTTGGGCAAGAAAAGAAAAATAAAACACACAATGAGCCTAGCCCAGTTCTGCACTTGGACCACACTATAATCACAGACACTTGACAACACACTGAAATTCATGAGGGGACTTAGTCTCTTAGGCTCCTCAGAAAAACCTCAGCCCATAAAGTCAGTTTATAGGTAATAAAAATGTGGTTTTGGGTTACTTTAGCTAGAGCATGATGCTGAACATGAAACACTGCTGTTTAGAAAGAGGGTCCTGACTAATCTATGCCACAGCCACAGCAGAAGACTTTGAGCGGGTCTTCTACTTTCACAGAGGGAAGAGCTATTGTATCACCTGTACTTCAAACTATTTTAGGAAGTTTTCCAGTTGCAATCAATAAATCAAAATCAGTTACAAAGCAGTGACTACAGCTGCTACAAAAGCATCTCTTACCATGCTCCCAAGTACTGTCTTCTGTCAGCTTTCATTTTTACCTGAGAGGACATTGACCATTTTCTTCTTTTCTCCAGAGCATTTTGCCCATAAATATGCAAAACACAGAAAGAGGTACAGTTCCTTCAAATATTTTTGCTAAGTGAAATGTAAAAAAGCTAAATGTATGAAAAACAAACGACTAAAATCACCTATAAGAGGATTTTTTTATCTTTATAACATGGCTTCTATAGTACAGTGACTTTTACTATCACTCATACTGTTTCTAATGTATGATGGGGGGATTTCTATTTCACATCACATATTTCATCCTTTTCCAAGTTCCTTGCAAATATAAGAGGATAGGAAACCAAGGAAACAAAGTATTTATTCTGGTTAATTTTATGTTGTGACTTCATCCCACACAAAGTATTTCCTTTTGTCCAGTGCTTCCATAATCCTATTTTCAGTTAATGTTGAATGATTACAGTAAACACTAAAAAGCCTGTCTTTTCATGCTTTTTAATGTAAAGTCTGTCTCTGTACTCTTTTCAGAACACCTCTAAACTAAATAAGGGAAGAGAGTGGGGCTAGACTTTGGATATGAGAGTCTTCAGGAATAAGAGATTAACTGGCTACATATGTTTATCGTAGAGAGTCAAATGAGCTTTCATATTATTCATCAGATATGTTAGCAGGCTGATGATTTAAATATGTTTGTTCAGCATAATTAAGAAAGCACTCTTTAGGAGACCTCCTCACACTGTAACTGTCTCAATCATTTGCTATTCAGACTACAATATATATTTTTAATTCCAGGAGTAGTTAGATATCTCCTGAGACTTGCCCTGAATATATTTCCTTGTCTGTCTTGAATACTTCTTCAGATGAATTGATCTTTAATCTCTCTTGTCAGCAAAAGCACATTAGAATTACCATTAATTTTTGCCATTTAGAATTCAACTTGTAATATGATGGATAAGAAATAAATTGGCCTTTGTACTCATCTCTTCCTGCTACTCTGTCATCTCAAATAAATATCACTTATCATACTACTAGTTAATAAGAAAGCTGAATTAAATTTAAGGTATCCTCTGTTAACAGGGATCAAAATATCAGCCTGTCTGAGGCAAGTAACAACTTTGGATAAATCAGGCCAGCCAAATTATGAATCAGTCCAAACTTTTATCTAGGCCTGGAACCAGCTAAAACCTCAACATTTTAAATGTTTCCTTCTTCTGTAACTATTTCTCTCTCTCTCTGAGAAAGGGGATTTTCTCTACCAGGCTACGCTGTGTGTGCTCACCTTTCGAGGGCTACTTAATATTTCTAACAGAAATCACTATATGTTCCAGACAGCCCCAACGTTTTGGGGAATCACTCAAGGGAAAACGTCCGAGCAAGGAGCTCAGCACTGCAGTGACAGGCACAGGAGAAGCAGCATGGTGGGGAATGGTTCACGTAAAATGAGAACACGCAAGGTTAAGTGTTTTTCTCTTTTGCAAAGGCGCGGAGAGGTGTGAAGAGGTGTGCAGGATATGGTTCAAGCTTATGGCACCTAAATTGAGGGGTCGATATTTAAGTGTCTGTGCATGCTTCCATATTTCCGTTACAATCAGTAGAGACCCAGACTTTGACTCGAGTCCTTAAACATAAGTATCTAGAGCTGTTTGAGGTGCCCTAGGACACCCAGCAGGCTTCCAGCTGAAAGGGGGGCACAGACGTCACATTTTGCCCATCATATCCACAACGACGATGTGGATGTTTCAGACACCCTGGAGTGTCTCAGATGGCTCTAGGCACCTCCTTTGGTCCCCGACCTGAGCTCACACGTGCCTGCAGACACTATATATAGACATGGAAATCCAGATCTCAGTCTTGAACTGAGCCTTCCTGGGATGTATTGTAATACCTAGGGTGCAGGTGGAAACCATGGTACCGAGGTGTTAAATAACTGTTTTAATCTGTAGAAATGAGTCACAGAAAATCCTTGGCAGAACTTGGAACTGATGAAAGGCCTCTCAAATCCCAGCCACTGCCCTGTCCAGCGAGTCGACAAGGTTAGCTACACCCGTTAAAAAATCAAGCACTGCTTTTCAGATGCCAGAATGATGTGCAAAGCATAAAATATTAAGGTACAATTTGCCTGTTCTGATCTTTCAGACACAACTTCCACAGCCACTTCATCTTCTGTCTCATGGATATTTGAAGTTAATCATTTCTTAATATGCCTTACATCAGCATATTGTGCTACAAACCCTAATTCTCTATGGCTTTTTGTAATTTAAATGAATTTAGACCAGAGAAACAGTGCAATTGAAGTGTAACACTTCTCTTTCTGTACTGCTTGACAAATTACCTGGACATGTACTTCCCAGGCAATAACTTCCAAAGTCCTATTTAAAGTTTTCTTTCAATTCAGCTGAAATCAATTCCTTCCTTACAGTCTGAAAGAATGTTTTTTAGGGTGCCAGTCTTAATCACACCTGTGGTTAGATTTGCAACAAATGATCTAATGTGAATTGAAGAACATGTGAATAAACTTTACCCCCTGGTAGTATGAGTGCAGGCTCCTTTCTAATCAGTTCTCACTGTTTTTTTGCACATCCTTTAATCAAGCCCTAAGCACATCATTGTCAGAAGTACCCTAATATCCTTTGATTAGAGCCTGTGCCACTTCGTTTCCAAAAGAAAAGAATCTGATGTGCCATATGTTTTTTCTGCAGCTGTGAAGTTTATAGTTGCCACATCCAGAAATAAAAGAAAAACATTATGTCTATAGGTATATCTTTCCTTCTGGCCAGCATTTATCCTCCTGAAATATTTTGAAGCCCTTTGTCCTCTTTAGTTTTAGTCTCAAGTAGTGAGATTCTCACCACCCCTTCTGGAGAATACTCCTCAAAAATTTCCCTATCCTTATTTCAACTGGATGACTTTCTATTGCTGTAACTTCTCAGGTGCTTACCAACACATTGTCTCCATTGCCTCTTAACCATGGTTCATCTGCTCCATATTACATAGCCACAGCTCAGTTTTCAGTCAATGATTGTTTTGTTCTCTTTTTGCTACTCTTCTATGTCTTAAAATCCTTTTCACTATCATTCATGTTCTAGCACCACATAGACACAGATGGGCACTTTGAGCTTGAGTTTCTGTGGACTGTAAGACTCTAACGTATCCAGAGAGGAAAACAGAGCAGATTTCATCAGGTTGTCTCTAGGAGCACTTCTTAGAATAGAAATAGCAGCTAAGCTCTGAAAACAGAGCAGCCCTGCTGATCACAGCTGTACCAATGCAGACAGATCTCAGCCCCATTTAATGCTCCCATGCTGCGTCTGGTCCCAGAACCGAGCTGGAAGCAGGTCCCTCATCTATCTTTGCTCAGCACAGAAGCAGCAGGTAGACACCCAACCTCAGGGTTCTCAGGGGTGTGTTTTCTTTTGTCCTGCTCTGGACAATGCAGCCCTAAGCTGCTCTGCCTTTGCAGTGCTATCATATTGCAAATTCAGGCTTAATTATGTCCCCACCATTACGTCCAATCTGACATATTTAGTATGAGCACAATCTCAGCTTCTGCTCAAACACTCTCATGTAAATAAGTATTTACTACTGCTAGGTTTTGGTATCCTATTCAGTACAAGCATTTCCACTACATGTTTGCTTGTGTTTTCCAAGTGCAACATAGCTATATGGTTTTCTGGTAGCATTAACCTCAGTCCTCTTCCTTATTGTCTGTTCTCAGTAGGATTGCAGTCTTTCCTAATTTAATATTTAATGCTAATTAGCCCATTTTTCCAGGACAGCAAGATGTTAAATGAGACCAATACCACAGTGCAAGGGCAAGTCCCATCCCTCAGCGTTTGCACCTAACATGAGGAGGTTTTCAGGTGGCAATGGAGCAGTGCCTCATTGCCTAGGGACTCTGGTGCTGAGCTTCCTACAAAGCCTGTAGTGACACATGGCTGTCTCTCCATCCCAGGCCACCACTGCAGCAGCTTGGTCAGTAGGACTGGCCATTATCTTCATATTGCTTAAGCCCACATATTGCTTAAGCCCACAAAAAATCTGAGAGCACATCTCAAGGCCTGTCCTCGCTGGATGTGAATGAGCAATCCACTGTGACAATCTCTAGTAGTCTGCCAAATGCCCTTTTCTCTGTTTTATTATTTCCTGTACTCAGTGCATGGTAGAGTTCCTTCCTTTTCCCATGAGGCTGTCATCTATTTCTCATTGTCTTTTAGTTGATCCATTAGCCATTTGAGAATTCAATTAGTTGAAATTATTTTTATATTTACACTGCAATTTTGTAATTATCATTGCAAGTGACCTGCCATAAACAATGTACTCTTTGAACTAATGAAAATGTCATTGTGATATCCAGTAGACTTTGCCTATAGTTAGTTATGACTACAGTAGATTTTGTTTGGTACCAAAAGGTACGATGTACCAATTTGGGCTTGTACCAGCCCAAATTCACTGAAGCACTTTATCTGTATTATGATCCATAAGGAGACCAATCCAACACCTACCTGCTGGAGTCAGTGGAAATCTCTCTGTTCACTTATGTAAGGAATGGTCCTGTCCCCATAAAAAGTATCTTTATAACTGAATTTAACATCACACAGTCGTAGCAATGAATGACCTTGCAAATGGAGGAAGAATCTCATTAACTACAGAAGGGATAAAAGACATCTCAACTTTCTCACCTGCAACCCTGTTAGGGAACCATCTTCATGATGTCAAAGCTGTTAAAAGGAAAGCACTTAATATCTGAGCTGTTTATTTTTGCAGTCTCCAGAGGGCAAGCATGAAGCTATTTTTCTCAAGCATTGGCCCTCTAAAAAATATCCAAGTGCCCTTTATGAAGGGAAATCAAAATAAGTTGCAAGTGTTTACTGCAGCTTCACTGTAGACAGCTGGCAGACAGCTAGATGATACACCTGTTATGATTTCTATCTCTCCACAGTCAATACAGATGATCAAAAATTAAAATAAGAAAACAAAAGGTCCTTTAAATATTTCCTGAAGCTGCAGTAAGCCTTGTTTTTATGTTCTTTTGACCCATGTTTTAAAGACATTCTTCCTTAATGGAAAATACGTAACACCTTTCACTGAAGCTTTCTCAGCTCTTCATCAGACGTAAGTAGTTTACCAATATCTGAGCTTGAACTTTTGAAAAGGAAACCCAACCCAAATGGAACTGAGAACTGACCAGAACTTTTATTTGCACTTTTTCCCATGCTTGAAGATGTTCAGAAATTCATAGGGCTGGAGGGGATGGTGAAAGAAGCGCAGTGTAATCCCCTTCGCTCACTAGCTAGATTTATACTGATCCTAGTGGGGATTAATCCAGGGAAACAGGCTGAAGATCCATGCTCTTCCTCTTAATCCAAGTATGAGAAATTATATTGAAGGAACCTGGCACATTCTTTCATTAGATGACTTTGCAGGCACAAGAGACCCTGTCTCTCTCAGCTATAAAGCCTCAGGCCGTGCTGACTGCAGCAGAGAGGGGCCGGGAATGGCACCCAAAGCTCCCAAGGTCTTCCTGGCTCTCACAGCCACCATGGACAGTGCAAAGCTGATATACAGTGCCATCCTCACCACCGTGCCAGAGCTCCTTCTCCTACCCTTGCTAGCTCTGCGACATCGTCTCAGCTAGAAGGATACAAATACGAGGTCAGATATTCTCTGTTTTAAAACTGAAGAAAAAATATTATTTTTTAAGTTCTAAAAGATGTAGATTTAATATACCAAATATCTGAGAAATTCAGTCATTTGCATTTAATGAATAGCATCAGCCATACAGCATGTTTCTTACCACTGCCATTGCCCATGGTGGCTTTGATACTATCATGCCTCTAATTCCTACCACTGCCCTGGGTTTCCCTTCCCTGACACTGTAAGTGTGATTATATACCCCTAAGCCTTCAATGAAGAACCATACATTGTGCTGGTGTACCAACATTACAGCAGGAGGCATACAGGGGAAAAATTGTCATTCTGTTTCACTAGAGTTTGTCATCTAACGATTTTCATCTGTTAATCAAGTCACTGAGTGTTTATCATGCCTCTGGCCCATATTTTAATTGAAAATTAAAATTAGCCTCTCTCCTTGCTCTCTGATTTAAATCCTACACATTTTTGTCCCTTTGTATGTTTGAAGGAAAAAACTTCAAAATATGTTATTTCTGATTGTCTTTTTCTCATCTCTAGTATTTCTCAATGAATCAACTGCATAAATATGTACAGTATTTTTGTCAGCATGAAATATTAAGTCCTGACTTTGGCCTTGACAAATATTTCTGTATTATTCAATCTGTTTTGCTAGGATCTATTTTCAGTTTACTAGCGCAATTCCCAAATGGCTTTTGTGAAGTTCAGTTTTATAGTCTTAGTAGTGTCTTTCATAAATAAGCCACTGAACTAATAAAAATGACTGAAATTAATAATGCATTTCTCTATTTCAAGCTGTTAACAATATGGAGTGGAAGTAGCTGCCAATAAATCTTTCACAAAGTTAAGTTAAAAAAACAAAGCATGCCATAATGGCAGTGCCACATTTTACTATGAATATATCAAAGTTGGAAGAACCCAGAGATCTGCATGGGATAAGAATGTGGTTTGGTGAGTTCCAAGTTTGTTTGCTCTGCTGAAGTTTAATGTCCCATTAGGGCTTCTCTGTGTCCACTGACTTCCACTTTTTTTTTTTTTTTTTTTTAAAGAAAGTCATATGATTCCCATTTACTTCTGGGCTAAATTCAGACTATCCACTTTGATGCTTTAGGCAGAACTTGGATTTTATTTTCAGTGTCAAAGCCCAAAGGTACTCCTTTGGTCAGAAACTCTCCTTTCTATCATGCTTAAAACCTTGTGCAGTCTGCAGAACTAAGTGGTCACCTAGCTCAGGCATCAATGTATGTGTACGAGTACATACAACCTAGGGAGCCAGAGGCCAGTTCTTGCCAGCAATTTGTTGCAGTCCATGAATAATGCAAGGAGTTGCTTTAACTTTGCTCAATCCCCAGAGATTGCATGCTGACAGCCTAAAATCCAGAGCAATGAAAGCACAGCCATTATAGGTGTTTCTATTCCAGGAGGGTGGGACAGGTGACCAGGTTTCAGTTCTTACTGCTCTCCAAACCATCAGCCAAGTGCTCTGAAGCATCGTGGCAGCACCTCCATCTCCCTGGGTTTTCCTGAGGTAACTTGTGCATAGTGACCTTGCTGCAAGAGCAAGGAAGGTGCCTCCTCACATGCAAGAGTGGCGGACTGGGTGCTCAGCTGGGAATGCGAGAGAGCATTGTAGATTTCCTCCAATTCAAGAAGAGGTAGAAACTGAACCCAGGTCTTTGACTTCCTGAAAAATCATTATGCCATTATGAAAAAGCAGACATCATTGCTGGCCAGCCTTTAAAATGAATGAGTTCTGGTCAGGTGCACTCCTCACACCCGAGAGGATCTCACACGTGGGAGTAACCTTGCATGTAGCCCTAAGACAGTTACCAAAGGTGGAGCAAGAGATCAGTCACCTCTGCCTATCCAGAGGCCACCTCTACGCTAGCAAAGGTAGTAGTACCTCCACACTTTCCTGTGGCCAGGTGGCATGACCTGGCCATATCCATGCATGCTTAGCCTCCAAAATAGGGTGGCTGCATCCAAACTGCCGCTTGAGAATGGTCCCAAGTGCTAGGGCTGGCTCTAGCATTTTATCCACAAAGACAGTTGTGTCCGGCATTTGTGTCCAGGTCTTGGTACTGTTTTTATCAGCAAAGCCAGAGCTCATGGATCTTAACTAGCCTGCTGTCCTCTGTACTAACAGCTCCTGTCCTTCAGCTGGAAAGCAATAGCACTACAGAATAATGGCTATCGGTTAGGAATTGGTCTCCTTCCAGTACACTATGCCCTGAACTTTTGGGTGTATCTGTGGAAAGAAGAGCTACTGGAGTGAGTCCAGAAAAGGGCTACTAAGATGATTAAGGAACGGAAGCATCTTTCACATGAGGAAAGGCTGAGAGAGCTGAGAGAGCTTTCATATGAGAGGCTGAGTCTCCTTCCTTGGAGATATCCAAAACCCAGCAGAATACAGTCCTGGGCAACCTGCTCAAGGTGACCCTGGTTGAGCAGGGGGGTTGGACTAGACAATCTCTAAAGGTCCCTGCCAACCTCAGCTGTTCTGTGATTCTGTGATTCTGTGAAGAAGTGCTTTTGGATCTTGTTTGGGGCTTGGCACCTGACACTAATAACAGTAGCCTGACATTCCTGACATTTTCCAATATACAGCTAAGAAGATTCAAGCAAAAAGACTGACTAACTGACAGACAAGACTGGTTTCAGTTGCTCTGCAACAGCAAAAAGAAAAAGAGGGTGCAAGATGGGAGCTGGCAAGATCTTTAATAAGCAAAGTCACTTGTCACAGCTGAGGACAAAGCTTCACTGCTCGAGCGTGCTCAGAGGGCAAGGCTTCCCCCCTGTTGTCTGGCAGCTTCCTGCTACTGGCACCAAATCACCCTTGAGAGGACCTGAGAAAGAAAAAAACTTTTACCTCCTGAAATCTGTTTACTCAGAATAAAATGGGACTAGAGAAGATGAAAACACAGGCTCAAGATGAACTTTTAGCTGTAAACTTTTAGCTGCAAACCAAAAACCCAAGAAGTTTAGCAACCTTCAATTGATTGTCTTCAATGAAGTTCAGGGTAAATTTTCAGTTAATACTTAATATTTAAAAACTTACTATATTTTTAGAAGAGTTCCTGCAGTGCTGGGGAACCTGGTCTTCCAGCCTCCTGGCAAGATACACATTATTTCAAAAGGGTAACGCCTTAGAGAAAGAGAACCTGCTAGATTAGCAAGGGACAAAAAGGGTCCACGGTTTCCATTAACAACGTCAGATTCTGCAAGGGGAACTTCATGACCTAGAGTGAGATTTCACTTCATGTAGTAAGAGACAAGCTCATCTGCCTGGCTGGTGTGTCAGAGGAGATACCCACAGGGAACTCCACCAGGACTCCTCTCCTCCTAGAAGTACACTCCTGGGAAAGGTATTGTGTCACTGGGGTTGGGAGAGGGATCCAACATAAGAAATGCCAGAAAAATATGAAAAAAAAGAGAATCTTGTACATATGGAGCTTTCAGAGTAAGAAATGGGGTAAAAAAAAGAAAAGGAAACGCAGATGTATCGTGTTTGCTCAATAGTCTTGTGGACGTTGTAGCAAAAGAAGGACAATCCCTTCAAAGAAATGGGTGGGAAGCTAGTGACGTGCTGTACAAATGGCTGTCAGTCAAAACTGATTCCTGGTCAGTGCGCTCGAGGGAGGTCTCAGGGTTTCCTGCCAGAAATTCTTTTCAGAAGTGGACTCACATGTCAAAAGGTTGCACAATGAAACTTGAACAGATTGTTTATTAGATAATGACAATGTGCCAAGCTCATATTAAATTTACCAACACCCATCACTCAGAAACAAATCAAAAGGAAACTACAAGGACTATGAGGAAAGATGGTAAAATTACTGATAATACAACTGGAACAATGAAGAACACTTAAGAATATATATTGTAATAATACATCATAATATTACATCAAACAGGATGACTTGTACAATACTTTCACACTGCATTTCTGGCCTTTAGCAACCACTTTAAATTACTTGCATATGACAACCAAGGGCAGACATTTCCTTGGCATCATCCATGTCATCATCCGCCATCATCCATGGCACACAAACTCTTGAGAGTCCACAGACTACTTCTAAGAGGTGGGAAAGTTAAGGCAGCTTCATTAGATTCATAACAGAGAAGTTCCAAGTGCCAGGAAATTGGGCATAGGGATTTAATTGGAGATTTAATCTGGTGGTTTTTTGATTAGTCTTTTGTGCCTTGCCACTTTTTTACATGTGCTGCAGTAAAAGAAATAGACAGGAACTTTAGGGCAACTTGTCCCACCTCTGCTCACAGTGAATGAGCAGAACTAGACCAACATTCAATACTTCTGCAAATCTTTACTTACAGATTTAGTATTAAATTCATCTTTTACTATGCAGATCAACACAGCTTTATATTCACGCCATGTATGAAAAGTATGAATCAAACCTGTCCCTTAGTTAAAATAGCATAACACTTGCATTTCAATGGCCTTCCAACAGAAAATTTAACTCTCCATATTTTGTAAATGTAAAAAATGAAATGTAGAAATTCTCAAACAGAAGTGATGAGTTTTACATCTCTATACATTTTCTGTAACTCGAATGAAAAAGCAGCATTATTCATTGAATGGTTAATGAAGTGAATATTTCTCATCCTTCCTTTTACTTATAAATAATTTTTCAGTTGAAATCACAAAATTATTGAGGTTGTCAGGGACCTCTGGAGACTGTCCATTCCAACCCTCCTGCTTAAGCAGGGTCATCTGGAGCAGGTTGCCCAGGATTGTGTCCTGTCAGGTTTTGAATATCTCCTAGGATGGAGACTCCACAACCTCTCTGGGCAGCCTGTTACAGTGCTCAGTCACCCTCACAGCAAAAAAGTGTTTTCTTATGCTTAAGCAGAATGTCCTGTGCTTCAATTTGTGTTCATTGCCTCTTGTCTTGTCACTGGGCACCACTGAGAACAGTCTGGTTCTGTCTTCTTTACACACCCTGTTCAGGTATTTATACACATTGATAAGATCCCCCCGAGCCTTCTTTACTCCAGACTGAGCAGTCCCAGCTCTCTCAGCGTCTCCTCATATAAGAGATGCTGCAGTCCTTTTGTCATCTTTGTGGCCCTTTGTTGGACTCACTCCAGTATGCCCACATCTTCCTTGTACTGGGAGCCCACCACTGGACCCAGCACTGCAGGTAGTTCTCATTGGTGCTGAGCAGAGGGGAAGGATCACCTCCCTCAACCTGCTGGTGATGGTCTGCCTAATGCAGCCCAGGAGGCTGTTGGCCTTCTTTGTTGTGAGGGCACATTGCTGGCTCATGTTCAACTTGGTGACCACCAGAACTCCCAGGTCCTTCTCCGCAGGGCTGCTTTCCAGCAGGTCAGCCCTCAGCCTGTACTGGTGCATGGGGTTATCCCTCCCCAGGTGCAGGACTTTGCACTTCCCTTTTTTGAACCTTGAGGTTCCTCTCTGCCCATTTCTCCAGTCCCTTGAGGTCCTTCTGAATGTCAGTGCAATCAGTTTTGTATCAAAGTCTCAGTATAAAGAATATATGTTCAGCAGCAGTTCCTTTCTTTGGTATAGCTCATCCCTTCACAAAGGCAGTTCTAGAGCAGAGTAACAGCACCAGCATCAGTGAGGACTGCACCCTTCTCAGGCTGGTGCAAAGGCAGGAGGAGTAGGGCTCCTTCTCTTAAGTCTTACCAAGATTAGCAATTGATCTAACAAAATGATTAATATTCAAATGCAGTGAGAATCACTGATGGTTACAAAAAGATTTTTCTGTAAGTACTTTGCAGCTTTCCAGAATCCCACAGGTAAGATTTTCAATTTTCTATTGAAATGCAAAAATCAAATTTTGCTTTTGGAGATAATAAGAAATTTCAAACTTCTCAAACAATTAATTTTGCTTAACTAGTCACATATCCAAAAAGGTGAAAGCAGATCTTTCCAACTGGGGCAAATGAAAAAGAAGCTTCTCCCACTTTATGTTTACAATCCCCAGTGTGCGCAGTACCAGGAGAAGCATAACGAATAACAGTGTAAGCAGGGGAGCTGAAATGAGAAATCTGTCACGTTAAAGTACAGGAGAGCTATCACTTCATTCACAGAGTTCTGTTTTGCTTTTAAACTCTTAAAAGAAAAAGCTACAGTTCAATGGGTTTCCTCATTAACCAACTTCATCACCAGGTTGTGACTATCAAAAGCAGCTTTGCCTTGCATACAGAATAGCTGCAGAGATGACACCTGGGCTAACATCACTTGCAGTGCAGGCTCTCTCTGGACTGAAAGTTTACATGTCAAGAATGAGGGCTGCAGAAGTAAATCACATCTTCTTGAGACTGAAAATTTCCTTTCTTTCCTCCCCCAAGTTTTGCAAATTTAACCTGATAGTCTTTTCTGTTTGACTTCTGGTATTCAGCATGCTTTCCCCTCTTTTCACCTTGTCTGCTCGGATTTGTTGGTGGGCAGGAGGGCAAATTAATAGATCTTTCTGAAGCAGGGCTACCAGTCCAAGTTTGTCATTTTTAAAATTGGACATATTTTATGCAGTGTTTAAGAATAAGTATTTTGGAAATTATATTATGAAGCACAAAAAAAAATTGTTCCAAATAGATATAGTTTGTTCTGCATGTGTTCTACATTTCTCAGCACAAAAGCAGGCTTATTTGGTGGTGGTACGATGATACAGATCACAAAACCCCAAAGCAGCTGATTTCCAAACAACAAGACCATTAGTTTCCAGCCCCAAGGGTTTTGGCAGATGAAAAAAAATACATATTTATATAGAAATCCAATAGTAAAGACGTTTTACTTGCACCTGCAAAACATCTGCACATATACTACCTGTGCAAGCAAAAGTCCAGTTCTCTTTCTACTAGCATCTCCAAGCTCCATTCTGTGTACAGGAACTGAGTTTGAGACAGTGGACAGAGACTCTTGATATTATATTTCAGCTAAGTAAAGACCAAGAGGAATCAGTGACTCTCTCTGGGCCTTATTTTCTAATTATTTTCTGTTTTGTCAATTTAAATTGTAAGTTTCTTGCTACAAGAAGTATCTTGGACTTATCAGATAATTAGGGTTGAACAGCTAGTCACACATCTGAGAAAGGTGAAAATAAACCTTTGTCCTTGCAATGAATAAAAATTAATCTTCTAACATTTTCTATTCTGTTTTCTGATAGTCTTGCCTTGTTAATTTAAAATTAATTATTTGGACCAAGATGCTTCTTCAGCTACATGGATGTAAACAGAGTGAGTGTTTACACAGTAAATAGCCAGGACGGATGTGAAACAAGGACAGAAACGCACATTAATTTTTAGCCATCCGCTAGGGCAGCAAGGTTCAACATGTTCCCGAGGGGCCAACGCTGGTGGCTGCTGCACGGGCACAGCAGGGACCTGTGCACCCTGCTCCCGCGCTCCTGCCTGGGAGGCAGCCCGGAGCCGGCCTCGTATTTGCGTTCCCTGCTCAGGGGCTGCTATAGACATCAGCTATGTCCCGCAGAGGAATGAAGACGTGTGTAAACAGCCCCTGGTTCAAGCGGAGAGCTGTGTGCTAGCACACCACCCGTTCATGAGGTATCACAAGTGCCTGTGTCATCTCTCTGTCCCCTGGAGACCTGACTGTTTTCACTGCAAGTCTCTGCAGCCTCTGACCACAGCTTGTGGCTAATGAAGTTAAGAAAAGGTTCAAAGCCACGTGTATCCTGCCCATACAAATACATCTAACAAAATAGCAGCAGAAACTTAGCTTGACTTCTAGTTGATTGATTTTTTTTTAAACCTAGTGTTTTGAGTGTATTTGATTATAAAAATCAAATAATGAAGAGAAATGCTTTTCTTTTGTCACAAGCCTGCTTTGAAGAGTGATGATTCTTCATTTCCTAACTTGATTTATTCAGCTAATCAACTTGACCTCATGCAGACCTTCTGGTTTCATGTTTGAATGGGAATGGGAGAATGCACTCTGGAGAGGAAGAAGAAGGGTTCTTACTCAGTGCAAGAAAGCCAGAGGGACTATGAAGAAAACTGAAGCCCAAAAGACATTGTTTTGTGAGCAAAAAAGTAAAACTTATGTTTATTATACCCACCAGTACAAGGATCATTCTCTTGCATTCTCTGCATTGGTATTACATGAATCTGAAGCTGAAATTATTAGATGAAGATATAAAACTAAGCAATTTAAAACTGTCTTTCTGGATTTTATGAGGCTGTAATATGAATAAGGACTTGTGTCTCTCCTACCGTCAATAAGCAGAAATACATTGCACACGTGTTACAGGCTTAGAGAGAGATGCTCAGAAGTATTTATTTTATATCAACTATACAACTTGAACAGTCAACTACCATTTTCCATTGTGCTAGGTCTGATCCTGCAGTCTGACACACGTTTTACTTCAGCAGTAACCTGGTCTCTCATACTTTCTCTGTCAAACTCTGGACCACAAGAATATTTTTCAGCTACAAGATTCTAGTCTCCTCCTGAAGAAAATCAGCTTTGGTTTTTATTTCTTTAAAATTAACTTTAGTCATAGAAGTAGATCTTAGTCATATTTCCCCTGACCCTGTCCTTGTCCCCAATGATCCCTCTCCAAGGCCAGCTGTATTTACTGATCAGCTATATTTACTGACCTCCCTGCCAAACTTGGTGCACAGTGATCAGGAGAGAGCTTGGTCTTCCCCCATCTCCAGTGCCCACTGCAGAAGAGCAGGAGGAAGGGCACTGTCCTTGCAAGGTTTTAGCAGCCCCTGATGAACCTTCCTTCTCCCACAACTTTTCTTTTTTCTTAATTTGCCTTTTTCCATCTAACTTTAAGCTTTTCCCTTCTTAAGAAGTGAAAGAAAGCTGTGGCTCAGAAGGGAGGTGTGGATACTAAGCAGCAAATGCTGGGAACCTGGAGCTCAAAGAGTGAATTAAGTTTGGGCTCGATGGGATCTCAGTATGGAGTTAGAGCCTCACCTAGGCAAGTGGCAGGTACATTTTTTCTCTACTATTAGCAGCCTACTATTAGCCTCTACTATTAGCATCCTCAGCTGTCCCTCTGGCTTAACTTTCATCCTGAATGTGAGCAAAGTGACTGCCTGTGGTGGGGAGAAGAGACTGTTTTTTCTGGACTCCTAGCAAAATCAGGACAGGGAATATCATTTATATTGAGAGATAATTGAGCCAAAATATAACAAAATTTGTGAAGGAGATACAATCTGAGCTCCAATAGGACAGTTTGCTGGAAGAAGGGGGTCTCTTTTGTTCACTTTTAAGTGAGCAATTGGCAGGAGGGAATATTAATGTTCAGACTGAGGACTGAACAAATAGTTCCCAAAAGTTTGGGAATTTACATCGACAGGACACAAAGTCACTGCATCAGCTCTCCTGGCAAGCAGGCCTGAAAAACATGAACCTCAAAGAACATGGTGTAATAAAAATGCAGGGTGCTACTTAGTGTAACCTTCTTCACTGGAGCCTGAGACATGCTGGTCAGCAAGGCATTCAAAGGGAGACATCAGGATCCACCTAGAAAGGATGCTCACAGGTCATTTTTTCATTATCTCTCTTCATCATTTTCAGAACAGAGGCACTGAAGGAACAATAAGCCAAGGCAAAGGGCCAAAAGAGACTGTCAGGACTAACTCTGATTTGGATTTCCTGCACTCTTGTGCTAAAACAAACAGCCTGTGAGGCCCAAGTCACCTTCATAATGTAGAAGGAACAATTTTGGTCATGAGAAAACAAGTGTTTGATTACACCAGTAAGCAGCGCTCTCTTCCCAAGCCTGTTTATCAGAGCGTCTGTGAGGGTTTTCATCCACGGTTGACTAGAGACCCAGAGGATGAGATGGTTGACTAGAGACCCTCACGCTGAGGGGATTCCCTCCTCTGCAGGCAGGGCTGACCCAGGACCACCTCAGCTCCTGGCGGTAGAAGCAGGGCAACGCCTGCCTGTGCTGCAGCTCCTGCAGGTCTGCTGGAGAAGACCTGGAAGAGGGATGGGCAAACCCTTTGGACCATGAGAAGCCACCGATTCCCTCAGCTGCACAAGCCCTGGCGGGGGCAGCAGAGGCCCCTCATGGTGCCGCTGCAAAGGCTGCCAGGAGGGAGCTAAGGAGGGCTGGGACTTGGGCGGGAATGATCCCTGTCTTAATGAACCTCAGAGGACTGATTTAGGCTACATGTAGTGGGAGAGCAGGGGCAGACTTGACAACGCCAGCACTGCGTTAATCAAGAAAGAGGATACAATAGATATGTACGGACATATACACAGTTTGAAACCTTTGTAGGAAATGGTGGGACACAAGTCTGCACACCTGGAAACGTGCCTAGGTACACTCAAATTCAAAATCTAGCTAGCTCTGGAATACAAGGGGACTGTAATGCATGGGAATTGTGCAGTTAAAGTTTGGAAATACACTTTTATAAAAGCTGATCCTGGTAAAAAGCCTTCCATGAAGGAGTGGAAACTGAGCACTGCACCACAGGCTGACCCTGGATAAGCCAGGGAGGGAGCTAGCCATGATCACAGCTACCCCCCACCACATGCACAGATGGACCTGCTGGTCCCTGGGAGACCCAGTGACATGGGTCCTCCCTCCCCAAAGGCACAGTGTGAAACAACTCCGTGCCCAAGAAGACACTCCAGACCCACAGGCAGCATGGTGACTGGGACGGTCTGGCCCTCATGAGACACAAGGCAGGAAGCAGTGTCAGGAAAAACATCCCTATTGGAGAATACACAGTCTGGTGCAGTAGAGATCGTTTCATCTCTTAGTGCTCGTTCTGTATATACTCTCTCCTGCTTAAATGTATCATCTATTGGGTTGACAAATATTAGTTTTCTGTTCCTAAATAGTTGGTATTTAAGGTAGTTGAAGTTTCTATAGGCTTTATAGCATGACCAAAAGAGCCCCAAATGGACAAGCACCTGTATGGGTAGTATTTGCATCTTTGAGAGTGCTTGCAGCTGGAAGGGAGCTGGCTGGTATGCATGGGGCTGGACACATCCTCCTCTTTAGAGAGAGGACACCTGGAAATAGGCAACTTTATTCAACTAAAATAACCACACAGCTATGCTCTCTGTTAGTTGAGAGGTAACCAAGAGCAATAACTCAAGTGCTTGAGAGTCACAACTTCCTGTGTGATTAACTTCTGACCTATTTGGAACATCTTTAAATGAAAGTTATTTTCCAGCACACCAACATTACTTTGTTGGAAGGTATATGCAACGTAACAGACATTTTTCATTGTGTCGTTAAGCTCTGAGATTTTTACTTCAGAAGGAAAGACTGTAAACTAGTGACTGAAACACAGAGCAGTAGTCTGCAGAAGACTTTGTCCAGAAATAGCCTTTTCAGATCATGTGCTTTGTCCAGATGAGACACATTTGAACATGAACTGTTAATTCCCATATATTAAGCAAGTACTTGCTTTTTCTTCTGAGTGATTTGTGACAGTGTGGCCGTCTACCAACTACTATGAAATAAGATTACTGATAGAAATAAAGGATAACGGTTCCTAAAACACAGTGGAAAAAAATGGGTTCTTTCCATTGCCTTTAATGGGCTTTGGATCAGCCCCAGATGAGCTGCAGTGATGTGCTGTTCATTACAATGCACAGGCTCTTGCCCCTGCCTCATGGCAAAAAAAACAGTCATTTACAGCACTTGCGTTACCTGCAGCAGATTCACACTGGGCTATAGGCAGTGCCGGTGGTGATGGCTAGGTGCCGTCCAGTGTCTGTGACTGCAGACAGTCTGAGAGGGAGAGAGAAAAACCCCATCGAAGACAGAGCCCAGCTCCAGCACACATTTGTCGCAAACGTAGCCCTGCTTCATGCAGATGAAGCCCGTCTTCTGCAGGGAGGCCCAAAAGATACAGTCAGCAAATAGTTCCCAGTGTTTTGGGTGCCAATCTCTCCAGCAAAGCAGGAAGGAGACTTTGCCAAAGCCCAGACTCCACTTGCAAGCTGCTGCTCCTTGGGTAGGGGTAGCTGAGCTGCCGCTTCCTGGGATGCCTCGGCTCTCCAAAGCCCCTGGAAGGGAACAGGAGCTGTTGGCAGCGCATTACCTCCTCACCCACAGGCAGTTTCTGCTCAGCCCCTGTGGACACAGCCCTTGGGCATGTATTGGAGTAGCATTAGCTTTGGGTCTAGCTCCATGTTTCATTCTTTCCCACAGCAGCACCAGCTCACAGGGCTCTTGCTCATCCTTTCCCATCCCTAGGAGTCATGACAGTGGTGGTAGCCCACCTCGGGGCTGCAGATCCCCTGCACACACACAGCCCACCTCCTGCCCCTCTGGCCTTATCCAGCTGTGGATAAGCCACAGACTCTTAGAAACCCTTGGAGCACCCAGCCCAGCCAAGCCCACCACCGCCACATGGGCCCTTGGCATCTGCGCGACAGAGGGTGCCGGCTCCAGCCAGGGTCACCAGGCATATCCCTGTGAGAGCTGCAGGTGAACAGTTACAGCTGGCTGGTGCTGAATTCCTATTCTCCCTGAGCTTTGCAGGCTGTTGTCTTTCATGCTCAGTCCCATTATCTCCCTATGAGTACGGGGTGCAGGCCATTTTCTCCACACCAGATGGCACCAAGATATATGTACACAAAATGGGCTTGAACTCAGACTTTGGTGCACAGAGACTTGTGTGCACACAGTAACACATCTCGGAATTGAAAAGACTGAATAATTACTAGAAACAGCGCTCCTTTCAGCACAAAAAAGGTCATTCTGCAAAGGAACTGGCCATGTATTCCTGAAATTAAGCTGCTGCAATAATTCTCACTGTGAGGTTTAGCTGCAGAGCTCTAGGCAGCTTCATACAATAACTTCCACCTGCTCCATAGCTGCAGCACTGTGATTCCAGGCAGACTCACATCTCATATCAAGTATAAAGAAATACAGCCATCAGCCTGCCTTCCTTGTGTGCGAATGTGAAGATACCACATGCAGGAAACCAGAGATCACAGAATCACAGAATCACTGAGGTTGGAAGGGACCTCTGGAGATCATCTAGTCCAACCCCCCTGCTCAAGCAGGGTCACCTAGAGCACATTGCACAGGATTGCATCCAGGCGCATTTTGAATATCTCCAGAGAAGGAGACTCCACCACCTCTCGGGGCAACCTGTTCCAGTGCTCTGTCACCCTCACAGTGAAAAAGTTTTTCCTCATGTTAAGATGGAAGTGTCTGTGTTTCAGTTTGTGCCCATTGCCTCGCGTCCTGTCGCTCGTCACCACTGAAAAGAGTCTGGCCCCATCCTCTCGACACCCTCCCTTCAGATACTTGTACACATTGATAAGATCTCCTCTCAGCCTTCTCTTCTCCAAGCTAAACAGGCCCAGCTCTCTCAGCCTTTCCTCATAAGAGAGATGCTCCAGTCCCCTAATCATCTTTGTGGCCCTTCGCTGGACTTGCTCCAGTAGTGCCACATCCCTCTTGTACTGGGGAGCCCAGAACTGGACGCAGTACTCTAGATGTGGCCTCACCAGGGCTGAGTAGAGGGGGAGAATCACCTCCCTCGACCTGCTGGCAACACTCTTCCTGATGCAGCCCAGGATACCATTGGCCTTCTTGGCCACAAGGGCACATTGCTGCCTCATACTTAACTTGGTGTCCACCAGCACTCCCAGGTCCTTCTCAGCAGAGCTGCTTTCCAGCAGGTCAACCCCCAACCTGTACTGCTGCATGGGGTTATTCCTCCCCAGGTGCAGGACCCTGCACTTCCCTTTGTTGAATTTCATGAGGTTCCTCTCTGCCCACCTCTCCAGCCTGTCCAAACACATTCTGATGGAGCTGGACCTTGCATTAGGTAACAGGTTAGCCTTTTTGTGAGAAGTTCATTTTATTCATGAGCAAAAACTGATCTGCTAAATCCAGCCTATAAAACTGGAGAACAGAGTAGGTGTAAGACTGTAATCAGGGAAATAAAATATTCATCTTTCCACATTGTAAAAATCCATGCAGTCTTTCTAGTAAGCGGATGAAAGGATTTCTTTAATCATTGTTTGCTCTCTGGCTTTAAGCTAACATCTAAAATCTTGGCACTAATCTTCTGCACATTTACTGAGACAAAATACCATTATTAACAATTAAAGCAGAGTTATTCTAAAATATTTTGCCAAACTTGAACAATTATCTGGGTAATCACTGACAGAAGTGAGAAAGTCACTGACAGAGCAGAGTTCTTTATTCCTGTTTTCCTGTCCTGCCCCCAATTTAAAAAACAATAAGGGTCAGTGGAGTAAACCTATGTTTACAACAGTGTAATGCAGCATTATCACGTCCAAGCTTAAGCAGGGACTTACTCTTTCTATATTTACCAGCTCTGAAATTGCTCCATCAAACTTAAGCACTCAGTTCTCTCAAGACTGAAGACCTGCATAGTGTCAGACACCTCCTGGAAAGAAGGTCACTCTCCCTGATACAGGGAATAGTTCTGCTTTTAAACATAGCTCCCACTGCATATCACACACATCCTCAGAAACAGACATATGGACCTAAGACGCACTTGCACACACAACACACTCACTCAGGGTGCCTGATACTTTGCCAGCCCCACACATGTATGAACCTTTTCTCAGTAGGATTCTCCATTTTTGAAAAAATGCTGCAGTGCAGCTTAGTGCTAGTGACACTGCCCACCTGAGAAGCACAAGTACAGAGGAGGTTTACACCTGATAAAACAGATTACTTATTGCAAACCCAGTTCTTTAAGAAGATCCTGCAATCACATCTGTCCTAAATGCAGATTTTGGAATCCAAGAGGTTCTGAAAAATTGAAGAGCTGTGAAGTAATGGTAGATAAATAAGTAGCTGTACTGCAAGGTCCTGATGAGTCATCCAAATTATAAGCAGAACTGGAGTACACTGCCTCACCAGGTTTGGTGGGGTTTGTTTTGTTCCGTTTTGTTTTGTTTTGCCAGCCTGCATTTTATAACCCCTTAATACCCTCTTACTGAGTGGTTTACCTTCCATTCCAGGGAAACTAATTATTCTGCTGGAAGTCACATTTTGCCTTTGAGGCTTATCTTCACACTATCATTACTATATAAATAGAATCTGAGCTAAAAATAGGCATTTTTAAATGTTTTATCGGAGACCTGCTCTCATGCCAAAATAGATTTGTGTGCGTGCATGCATAACATACACAGGTGCAAGTCTTGACAAATTCAATTCATGAAAACAAAACAAAAACAAAAACCAAGCACCAAAGATTACTCTCTTTTCAACAACTTCTTTTTATTAGGAAAAAAAAGGATGCATGGAAATGTTGAGCTATTTCCTAAGTAAGGTGGGGAAGTCAGGCATGAGAAAATGTATCATTTTTAAACATCAGAATTTACTGTCAGGGAGTATTGTAAAAGAGGAAGATTAAGACAGAACATGTGCTACCACATGTAGCTCTTGGTGAGGTGCCTGGAGGCTGCAAGATTTAGGTGTTCCACATTATGTCACTAGTCACAAGGTCGCCAGAAAGATGATCTACAAAAAAACATCATGGAAAGCACAATGTATTTGGAAGGTAGCCAGTATTTATTTTCTTTTTTGAACAGAGCTTGGCTGTTTCTTTACGCATTCTTCGGTAGAGATATAAAGCATTGTTTCTGCAGCTGATCAGTTTTAGGAGCCAAGTCATACAAGGGAAATTTCTTTAAAGAAATAATTGAGCATCTCTAGCTCAGTTACCCATTTTACTGAGCACAGGCAAACTTTGCACCCTCATCAGGAAAGAAATCCCATAGGAGTGGACTTTTGCTCCCCCAAAATCAGGCTCACATAAAGTTCATTAATTTATTTTTCAGATGTGGCTGATTCTCTGATGTGCATTCCTGAAGAAACAGTTAAATTATAAGGACAAACAAATGCCTAGCAGTAAAATTAATGGTGGTTCTACTAAATAATAAAGAGAGGGATTAATGTCAAGTGAACATATAGCAATTAGAGCTTAAAAGGATTCTTTAGCTTCATTTCATTAATGACTGAAGTTCTGTGAATGATCATTAGAGGTATAAATTTGTGATGAGTTTTTAGTTCTCCAGTATGTTCAATTTCCCTTACATCATTTGACATAGATACAGGTTTTACATTGAATGTAAAACTGTTTCCTGCATATTGACTGCCTTACGAAAGTCCCACTGATCGCACATCTTTTGCTTAAATTTTTGTCATCTCAGAAGAAGGAGGATTGTTTTAGTTTCAAGAGATATCAGTATTCTGTCATTTTACAGTATCTCAAAGACTACTTGTATCAAAAGGAATAATGAAAACAATGCTAAGTTTTAGTATACTAAAATGGAGAAGTCAGAATGTTCTATGTCTGTATATAAAGGAAGGGATTTCTTAATTAAAGGTGAATTGCCTTACTGGGTAAGACCCAGGGAAATTAGTAGTCCATTATCTTCTAACAGCTGACTTTCAGAGTACCATGCAAGAAGCCTCATATCTGTAATTTGTGTAATGATTTGCCTTCCTACTGGGAATTACAGAGAAGTTACAATTAAATATGGCAGGTCTGATACATAATATGGAAGTAAGACTTCAATGTTTAACCCTATATATATAGGACATGTAGAAACCCAACCATTTGAGTTCTACTAAGTTTTTAGCTGGACAATATCTTACAGCAATGAACACAACACTGATTATGTGTTTTATGAAAAACAATCTGTTGTCAATATGGATGTAGGAGAACAACCAGAAGCTTTTTCTGCCCTTGGATGAGCCTCAAGTTATATGTATGTGTGTGTGTCTGTGAGTGTGCTTCTCCGGGTCTTCTTTGGAAATATATGTACACATACATCAAGAACTATAGCTTAATTTAGGTTCTGGTCACAATGACATGGGGAATGAATCAGCTGGAGAGTTTGGGGATTGCTTAACTTTACAGCTAGCTCAAAGGTATAGCACTAGTCTTCTATTAGATAGGAAGAAATTAGTGCATTCCCTAAGGCAGACTTCTAAAACGAGTCAAATGAAGCACTCTCTGAAATTACCTATTGCTCTTCATTGACTGGGGAACATTGGGTACAGGATTCAGATTGAGACTAAGATACCTAAATTTAGATGCTTTCAGGTGTGCTAGGTTTCTAAGCTCCCATTATAGTCACTGGAGCCTGAAGAGCAATTCAGCTCACCATAAAGCAAGTACCTAGTGGCTGGTCAGCCGAATCATTCATTGATTGCATTTACTAGATCTTCATTAACAGTAATGAGAGCTTCAACAATTTATATGTAGATGCTTGCATTTAGGGGGCTTAAACAAGACTTAATCTCATATCAGATGTGTCAGGGGTACTAATCTGGGACTCATGAACACTATCCATGGTTTCAGACAATGCCCGGCTCATTTTAAAGGTATTCTTGAATTACAATTAAGAGCCAAAGTGACTTTCAGAACCACGATCTTCCCTGAACTTGAGCATTCAAAGGAATTACACATAGGGAAGGCATATTGTTCTTGAAATTTGTTACAGTTAGAGCTCCACTTACTTCTAGTCAAATGAAAAAAAAGCAAGGAGAAAATATGGTTCACCAGAAAGAGTGATTACCAAGGCATTTGCTAAAGAAGCATGCCTACTGACACAGTTGATGGCTGGGTTTCATATATCCTCTTGAGCACTGGCCTATGTACAGGTACTGCCAAGGAGCCAAGCGCTCGACCTGGAACTCAAATTCAATCAAGCAAATGAAAATTAGATGTTGCCAAATGTAATGGTAAGTCATCCTTGGATATCATATTTATCACAGGATAGATACTCGTCCAGCATTTGAGCAATAGACATTGTTAATTAGCAGCTATTAGAGGATGCTGAGACAAAGACCTTGTCTTAAATCCTGCCTCAAAGCATGTCAAATCCATTGCTTAAAAGACAAAACACAAAAGGAATTATGCAAACCCTTTTCACAAAGCAAAAAGTTGTTGGCCAGTACCTTCCTTATGTAGTAACTCAGTGGATAGTTCATTCTTCCAAAGGTGTCATGGATGATGGTTCAGTACTCTTTTCCTTCATCTCCCAGAAAGTTCCCTGCATGGAAGATTAAGCTAGGACTGACAGGTCTTCCTTTGACCGTGATTTCACTTTCAGTTATTCCATGCAATATTAACAGAGACAGCATGTCACATGCCTCAAGACCCTTCTTCAGTAGTTTGTGTTGAATTGGACTCTGAATTAGACCTTCATGCTCCTAAGAAATTAATTTAATGGCAGAGGAGTTGGATGCCCACAGAGTTCAGGCAACTCCAGACAAAGGGGCTGCCCAGTTTGGGGCGATCCAAATTTTGGAGTTGAAGAAAGGGCAGTCAGGTTCTCAAGTTCAAAGTTTATTGAAAAGTTTGTTGCAAAATTAACTTAGTCAACTTTCACCTCATCAGTCACTCAACATGTTCCTCCAGGCACAAGACTTCGGGCCAAGTCATGTTCTTTGTGCTCAGGCTAACAGTGAGGCTGTATATTATGCTGACCTTTAAAACCTATTGAAACTCATGGCCTTTAAGGGAACTAGAAACAGCAAGGAGAGCTCTACTGCACCCTGGGAATGTCCTACCTCCAAGTTCTCCATTTCAGCCCATCTCTAATTATTGGGTAATTACCTGAAGGGGTAATAGCTGTGTTCCACACACAGAAAACCAAATTCACATGTAAATACAGAAAATCTTTCATTTCTTACTGTGTTAGTGTGATTATTCAAATGGCTTTGTAGAGCCAACTCCTTTGAAGTGTCACATTATGAACTAATTTCATTACTACTTGGCAAGTAGCAATGATTGGAAGTCTCCTTGTACCAGAGTTTACAGAAAGCTCTGGAGGCCAGCACCGTAATTGCAGTAAATACAGCCACATTTTACCACATCACTGCACTAAGCAGGCAGCCCACAAAGAACAACCATTAGAAACACTAAGTATCCATGAGAAGGGCACTGCATCCCAGCTCCTAATGGAAAGTATTATGCTCCTTTCACATTTACCCCAACAAATAGGAAACTCAGGCTCTGGCATACTATTTTTATTTACCTTGCTAGTTCTTCACATGCAGCACCTGGGAAGTCTGAGGGCACACTTGTAGAAATGAGCTGGATAGAGTTTAAAGCAAGATTTTTTTTGAAAAAAAGGATCTAGTGTGGCACAAGTGAGAAACCCTACCAGTGCTTTTTCCTCCAAAATGATAAAGTAATTTGCAAGGTGAGGTTTCCAGAGAGAGAGAGCAGTCTGAGGAATTTGCCCACGGTTTCTAGGAATTCTGTATGTGCCATCTTCTGCCAGGCACAAGTGCTGTGGAAGTCTCTTTCAGTTAATGTGAAATCCACTCCCTCCTCTGCAATTCAAAACCTGTCCTCTTTAGTTTTATCCACTTCTTCAGCTGAGGACACCATTTTCTCCAACTCTTTTGAACCATATTTTACTGTATTTAGATTATTACCAGAATTTCCAAGCAGGCTGGAAACCAAGAAAGTTCCTACTCCACCTTTCACCAGCTTGCTCAACAAAATTATGATATGCGGTCCCCAGTTTATCACCTTAATCTCAAGACATCTGAAGACATCAAGAGGCTAGAAAAGTCCCCCTGGCATGATCAAACAGGACTTGGCTACACCTAATCCTTTATTAATCACTACCCTTCACTTTCCAGAATATGCATGTCTCATCGTTCAATACGCAGCTATTTGTTAGCTCTCCTTTGCTTTTTTAAAAATAGTACAGGAATGCCTGTTTGATTGTACTGTGGGATTTTTTTGAATATATGTGTCTTTTAAAAAAAAGATCCCAGCAAGCAAACAGATTTTTTCATTAACTTCAAGCATGGAATCTCTCAGCCTAAAGAAATAAAACTATGGTTTGGGACAAATTAAAAACTTTACTTACAAGTAACATTCCACTGCAGGCAGCTGCTCAGAAGCTATTTCCCTTGAGGCAAGGAGATGACAGGTAACAGCTCAGGAGAGTATGTAGGAGAGTTATAGCTCTAGCCCAGAGAGGAGTTAAAAACTGGGAGTTTAAGGGAATCAGCAGGTTAAACAGGCTTCCAAGAACTTGCTCAAAATAAGTCCTGTGTAAGTATCCAAACAGAGAGGAAAATCCTGTTAGGTTCTTAGTCAAAATTTAAATATTATCAAAAGGTTTTATGATTGCTACAGGACATTTTGATGATAACTTTTCACTGGCAAGTCATGTAAAGCTATTATCTTAATCCCATTTCAGAGATTAAGTTGCTTACAGGCACTTAAGTCAGGCCTGTCATCGTGCCACCAGACGTCTGAGCTTAACAAGACAAATAAGTACGTTCCCATGCTGCAGATTTTCAGAGGGTACATCTAAGCACTAGTAACCTTTAGTTCACAGAAGCATGGTTTTCCTCATAAACAGAACAGCTTAACAATCTTTCTGAGATTCTGCAAGACAAATGAACAAATTCACAGAGGTGCTGGTTTGCCACAGGAGATGTACAGCAGTTTGAAACTTGGTTCCATTCAGTCTACTGTTCTTGACTGAAGGCTGCAAGACAAGGTTCAGTTCTAGAAGAGCTGCTAAAGAGTTAAAGCTCCTGTCTGAAAGGCTTTTCCACAAAAATGTATGAAATTTGCTTGTTTCTACAATTTAAGTTGATGTAATTAAGACAGCAGATTTTAAACTGACTTTCACATACTAGTCAACTTCCGAAAATCTTTAGAGGAGGAAAGAGATTTCTTTCTCCTCCACTCACAAAAGCGAGCTTTCACAGTATCCCCCTCCCTGCACAGAACTACCATTATAGAAAGCCTAGAAATAATGTCTTTCATATACTGTTCCATACATGTATTACTTTCTGGTCTAAAAGTTTTCATTATGCCTATTTCTTAGAAATTCAGTAGATACAGAGCAGAATACCAAGTACTTCAGTTAAGAATTAAACTTTAGTCTTGTAAATACCCAGCATAATTGCTGGGTCACCAAAAGTCAACTCTATCTGCCATTTGAGCACTGGTTAAGGTCACCAGATGAATGCAAAAGAAATGTGACAGACAAGATCAGATGCTACAGGCCTGTGGTGCATGTTCAACAGTTCTAACCAAATCTTGAACACTGTTTCGTTCCTTAATTCAGTCAGATTTTGCTGATGGGCTGAATTCTGCCAGGTACTGAGCACCCAACACTCCTGATGGCACTCACAAGTCAACAACACTCCCACTCATTGCAAAATAGAGAAAAAGAAGGGAGAAAAAGGAAGATCAAGTGAAAGAATGAGTTTCAAACTAACAAGAAGTTCTTAGGGAAAGGTCTTTTAGCAAGCACAGGAGAGAGAAAGAAGGGGAAGCAGTTAAAATGTTCTGGCAAGACGTGTGTAGGTCTGAATCCATATTTTGCCATTTGTTTCTATGATGGCAACTGCTTCAACTGACCATGCTAAACTGCATGATCAAGGTCACTCATACATGGGAGTAGGAAATCTGGGCTATTTTATCTATTATACTTTATTCTGTGGGACACAATAAAGCTTTCCACTAAGCTTATATATGATTATTGAAAAATGAAATTTAAGCTTTATTCTTCAAAAAAATAGTAATTATGGAGAGTTTCCATAATAAGCTTTGCTGTTGAGCTGACAGGAGCAAGGAGCATCCGATTTCATGACAACTTGCTCACCCTGCTGTTGCTGCAGCTGAGCATAGGGCAAGGACAGGCAAGGAAGGACGTGGGAGTGAACAGCCAAAAAGCCGATGGTGGCTGTACTGGCTGTCTTTTTTATCAACCTGAGGAGGTTTTGCAGAGTAGTACACTGAAGGTGTAGATGTTTGGGTGACTGTTCATGATGGGAACCTCATGAAGTTTTCTTAATTCACTGCTTCTAGTGTCAGTTCAAGAGAACATGTTTTGGGCCTGTTATGAGTGATTGGTGCTATAAACACTGATCCACTCCACAGGCCTCAACATTGACTTCATTGGTTTATGCCTTTGAAAGACTATCAAAAGTGATTTATTACTTTCTCTGCACTTTATCAACTTAAGATGGTCATAAAAATCTACTAAGTGACATGTTTAAGACCATCCCTGAAGAAACATAGTTAAATGTCATGTTTTGTATTGTATGCAATATTCCATTCTGACCCAAAAACATTAAGTTGATGCCACCATTTTCCATCAGCATGCTATTCCTAAGAAGGAGAAAGGAGTTATTCCTTGGCTTTGTTTCATGTGCACCCCTGGCATTTCACAGCTTTGTGGGCAACAATTTCTTACAAGCCTCTATTGTTGATGTTACTAACCTTGGAAATATGAGGTCTCTCGCTGAAGAGGTACGCAATTATAATTATTTAAGATTCAAGGCTCATTCAGATCAATTTCCACTAACAAAGAACAGTAACTTTTCTGTTAGAAAGTTTTGTCTGCTTTCAGCTCTTTGATAGAATACTGAATGTGCTCAGCTCAGTTCTTGCCTCAGAACAGCATATATCAGAAATTGTTCAATGAAAGCAGAAAGGTAAGGCTGCTGTCATTCAGCTGTGAAATTAGGTCCTTTGCTTCATTTCTAGTCCTACAGAAACTGAGAACAGATCCTTAGAGTAGTAGAGTATAAGGAATAGCAGAACTGTTTAAATATTTGGCTACCTTTATAATGTGAATTGAGCAGGCTGCAGAATCATTGTGTTCTTATCAGTACTACTGAAATGAAAACATCACACTAGATCCCCATGATCCAAATATGCACCCTCACCTTGAATCTAAAGTTTGCAGTTCACTCCACCTTTAGTAATTTTGATATACTGAAGTCCAAATGAGCCTTCTGTGTGAACGAGCTCAAGTATGAGCTTCCCCACTCGAGTATTTGCAATATCAAACCTGTTTTAGACGTAAGAACCTAATATACATGTAAACACTTGTGGACACGTATGTACCCATATTACTGTTGTAGTAAAGAATTATACCTTCGTGGCCATTGTAAGTCACTAGCACCTTGTAAAGAGCTTCATAGTATCTTGTGACAAGTCTTAGAGTTTAAGTTTCAGAAGGAAAATAGGTGAAATATTTTTAAATAACTTTTCTAGCCTTCTTTAAGTGAGTTAAGGAGAATGACTTAGCTGTTTTGAAAATATTTAAGAATTTATTCTTTTGCAAAAAATAACAGTGGAAGAGCCCATTGAGCATACAGAGCATTCAAAGCAAGACCTAGGCTTACATGCAAAACATCTTCTTCACTGAAAAAAAAAGACCTTTATTTACCTTCATATATGCGTAAGGGCATATAGTGCAAGCAATGAAGAACCAGACTTCAAGTACTCAAGAGCAGGTAGATTTTATAAATATAGATATAGATGTTACTTAAAGACATGGCTGAATTAAAACCTTGAGCTTATTCAAATTCTGGCTGGCAGACACAGGCCCTTCAGTAATGATACAAGTACAAGTGAAGTACATCTTAATTCAGTTTGAAGTGATCTGAGTATTGGCAACAACAGACAATTGGCAACAGAGGATATAAACAAGACACATTTTGCGATTCTGCTTTATTCAGTAAGGCAGATTATCTGATGTACTTCTATGCCTACTGCTTCGCCTAACACTGTTCACAATTCCTAGCAATATTTTGGTCTTGACAAGCAGCAAGTAGGTCTCTTACAAGAAATAAGATAAAATCTTTCCACTTCACTAAAAACTGACATTTATTGATTGTTCTGAAGCTGTCAAATACAGTTTGTTTGTTTGTTTTTTGGGGAGGGGAATATCAAGTCAACATCAACACCACAAGAAGCTCTTGAATCTCTTAAGACTTGCTGAGTAAAGATAGCAGGTCGACAGATCTGCCAGAAGAGTTCTTGATTTCCTTTTTTTCCTCTTTCACACCACCTCTCAAAAACAAGGGTGAAGTTACTACAGTAGCTCCCTTCCTTTTTCCCAAGCACATGGGCTTCCCACCTCATCTCCTCTTTGAGATGCAAGAGAGCAGCAAGCCACTGGCTGGCAGGATTTCAGGGACAGCGTTTCTGCACAACACTGTCCACCCAGGGACAGCAGTGCTTCCCACCAGCACTGCCGTGCCGGGTCATGGCCCCCCAGCAGTGTGCTCTGCAAAACTGCATTTACTCACTTCACAGAATAATTTTGATGGATCATGTACCCTGATAAGTAAGCAGTCTAGCAAGCCAAGTTAAAGTTTGCCCCAATACTTAAAATGCACTCTGGAAAAACAAAAACAAACAAAAAACCCACACACCTCTGATTCAGTTTCCAGTAGAGCATTCTTACAGCCCTTGATATTTAAGAGATTTAGTTAAAAATCTAATAGGCTCTCTTTAGGAAGTTTCTTTTCCTATAGCAGGATACTTCATACAGGTTTCTTTTCAGGCAGAAATAAATGATTATACAGAGGATGTGGTAAAAACTGCATTCTGTATACTCAAGAGCACTTTGGGTAAACACAAGGACATAGTCAAATTTTTTTTTTAAACGTAGTAGGTCACAAGTTGAATGTGAATCAGTGTATATCACTTTTATGAAAGACTAAAACATGCCTAGGAACACTCTAGGAAGTATGGAGAAATATGTTATGTTTGATCACACATGGAAAAATTCTCCACTGTAGTGAGGAATTACCAGGATTGATAAATCCTATCCTGCTTTGGGCTCTGCACTTCAGAGAGCATGCAGGCAATTACAGGGAGTCTGTAGCTGGGTTGTTAAAGATTGAGAAGACAGAGTGCGGATAATGCGATGTTTTCTCCAGGTATAAAGCCCCTTCAAATGGCCTCTCCACCACAGAGTTTGATCTCCACCCCTTGAAAGCTTGAGGGCTGGGCTGTGGTCCAGGTCCAAGGTTATCTTTAGATAATCCTCAGTAAAAGAGCCAAAGAAGAAGTACTCAGTCACTTCACTAAATTTTCAGCGGAGGCTCAAACAGGGCCTGGCACAAGCAAAGGAAACAAGGAACCATCGTGCAGGAAGGAGAGCAGCAACTTTTCAGCCAGCTTTGCTTCCAGAGAAAACCTACTCTCCCTTTGCAGCCTGAGGGGAGAGATATTGGCACCCAAGTGCGTAAGGGAATATGCTCTTCCCTGTGCTCACCATGGAGAACTCAATGTAATGGGCATCAACTCAAACACGGAAGGTTTCAATGGATAAAAAGCATTCCAGAGTGAAACCAGCGCTGGATGGGAATGGGTTGCCCAGCAGAACCTGTGACGTCTCCATTACTAGAAGCTAGGAAGAATCCGGGCAAAATCATGCTTCTGGCAGATGGCTTCGCCCTGCCCTTGAGCAGGAGGGTAGAGCTGCTTGGTCGGCGCTTGCCAGCCGCTGATATTAGATGTCATCTTTGCTCCAGGACTTTCAGCACTGAAGTTCTGGCCACAGTATTTATGATGAATACATTATAAAAAGGGAGGTTCCCTTCTATCCCTAATACATGGTTTTTTTACAACTAGGAAGACACTTTAGTAGGTAAAGGACTCTTAAAAGGTAATTATATAACCAGGGAGGGAAGGAAATGAAGAGTAATTAGGGCTACTCAGACCTACAATTCCCATAACACTGAAGCACTTAAACATTTGCTAAGTAATTAGCTGTATGTGGGCCCTGGGTTGATACATTTTGCAAGAGAAAAGCTGTGCTTAATGGCACTTCTTTTGAACTACCTATTTCCTGTACTTACCTCTATAGTTCTCATTCACATACACAGTATCATTGAAGTATCCATTTGCATAATCTGGCCCAGCATTTTAGGAATCCAGTTCAAAATAATTGGGAGCTGGCATCATCTCACTGAAGGTCACGAAACATTAGGGATGGATCTCAGCTCACCAGAGTGTTTTCTGACAGTCGCACAGATTCTCCCATGCTTTTCTTACATTTCCTTTTATCTTCCCTTTTCTTGCCCTGCTACATGGCTGGTGGAAGTAATTAACATCTGAAAAATGCTTTAAAACCTGGTCTGAAAGGAACTACACAGGAATTTTTGTTATTTGGAGCAGCTTCAGAAGTAGTCATTGTACATTCATTAATTTTACTTCCAATTTGAATTTTACATGGGTAATTTGCAGTGCTCATAACCCACCAAATGAGGATCATATGTTACAGCCAGAAGCCAATTGTATTAAGTCTTATTGTTTGCCTATTATCCGAAGGTAATCTTACCCAAGGGTAAGAAAAGTTTGTAAGAGTTTTATGCCCCACCCAGTCTAGTCCACTGGAGCTCCCTGAAGATTCTGGGCCCTCCATTATTCTCCCTCCTTGAAAAGGGTCTGAATCCAACATTAGCAATCCTTCCTTGAGTGAGAAACATTTGAAAGTCATCAGTTATACAAACACTTCGTTTCGGGAATTCTACCTTTGAATAATTGGCCTTTCATCACTACAGCCTCTCGATCCTTATCAAAAATAAGAGCAGATCCAGAGAACATGAACCATTCCCATTTTTAACTAACAGCTCTTTCGTACAGTATAGGAGGAGAGGTGACACTATTATAGTTGCAGCTACTGGAGAAATTCAGCATGTTTTGTCCCTGTTAGAGGGGGCTGCTGGGAGAGTATTTTTGGAAGAGTTTGGGGGAAGTGTCTCTCTCTCTCCCTTCTTCCCTCACCAGTCCAAAGCCATCCCGACTGGTTGCACATGCCATGGAAAGGACCTTGGGGAGAAGTCCTGGAGGAGGATGCTCTCTTCAGGGTTGGAGCAGCACAGTCATCTGGATGAATAGCATTTCAGACACTGCAGAGTATTAGCTGATCCTCAGTACAGTGTGCCTGTGTACCTGCATTTAAGTAGACACTATTGTCAGAAGTGTCCAAGCCACTTAGAGGCATACATCTCGTCGAAATAATACAGCTACTTCTGAAAGCACCATTCTGCCCTCCGCTGCTGTCTTCAGCATTCAGGTTGTTATGCATTGCCTGAGAAAATCCCCTAGAGAATAGTTTTCAGTGACACAGACTGAAGATTGTAACTTTTGCGCTGCTCAATAACCCTTTATGGCTTAGTTATATCATCATTAATCTCCTCCGTTCTTTTTCAGAACCACCTATCCATCTTTTACGTTTGATGGCAGACATTTCCCCATTAAGTGCACATTATTGCTAGGAACACCCTGTCTATTGTGCAGAAATTGCCATCACTCTGCAACATAACCATGCTCTGCTGCCATACACTTAGGAGAAAAGCACCTCCGGGCTTTTAGAGCATCTTTTTCATGGCTGCTCTACTCTTCTTCTTTCAGCCTTAGTCTGCCTAGCTAACTAAACCTGCACCAGGCTGATTCTCAGACACAACTTTTGCAGTCATTTCATTTCCCTTATACAGAGCTGGCCCTTTTAAATAGTTCCTAGAAGCCATTCTGCCTGACCTGTGATGCTCAGCTTGACAGCCAGAAGTAGAAGACTGGAAAAACCATCAGGAGAGACATTGATGTCTATTTGGTATATAGCTTTCCATGGGGAAAAAGAACCTCTAGTTCTGCTTCTCCCTGGATAGCAGGAACAAGGCTGAAAGACGACTTCTAAGAGCCTGTAGTCCCAGTTTCCTCATCCTCTCCATTTGACTGGCACTTGGCAAGCCTCAGAGAAAAACTTCTTTTCATAGAAGTGTCAAAAAGCAGCTCAAGTTTCACGTTCCCCCAATATCACCCCAGAGCGTCATCCTCACGGGGCAAACTATGTGGATGAAAACAGCTATTTTTTACATAAGGAAAGCCATATATTCTCTAGCCAGTACCAGCCTACCCTGAAAGCCTGGCAGTTGGGAGAACAGGATTTCTTCTCCCACCTCAAACTGAGCCAGGCAGGGAGTGGCAGGCAGACAGCTTCCAGCCAGATAGCAAAGGACAGAGCAAGCCACTCATTGCTGGGGCTTTCGTAGGCCACCCTCCAGTACTGACCAGAGGAAGGGACAATCTGCACCAGCAGCATTGCTGAATCCCCTAACTGACTCTGTGAGATCTTTCTTCAGCCATTAGGCAACTCGTGTGTTAAAAATCCCTTGGCACAGGCTAAGAGCCATTCTCCATAGGCAGTTTAGGACCCATCTCACAAACGAGCAGTATAGACAACCAAGACCCAGGGCAGGGGTCAGAGCATAGTTTCACTAAATAGCACAGGTCAGTGCTGAGCCTTTAGCCCCAGTTCTAGTCCTTCACATCTCGGATACCATCCCAGAACTAATTTCATCCTGCCAAATCACGAGATTCACAGGCCTTGCAGTTTGGGATTTCTCCTGGAGAAAAAAAATCATTTGGGAGTAGAGGGGAAAATCATCATAATGGACGTTTTTCCCCCATGATGTGGGTTTGACAGTTACCTCTTTCAGTGCTGTGGCTTCTCTCCAAGTCCTGCTTCAAAGATAAGAGTGAGCTTAGACAGCGACAAGAGACAAACTCACCTATTTCTTGTTATACCATTTCTTCCAAAAGCAACATCACCAAAAAAAACCAAAACCCCACCCTAATGCAACATCTTCCTTCTGTGGGGGAGGGGGAGAAAGGCATGCTTGGGAAAAAAGTCTGACAAACTTTCTCCACAGTACCCTACCAAGCAGCTCCTTCACAAGTCAGCTAGCACAAGAGAGGGTATGAATTAGGGTGGGGTTTTATTCAGGACTCCAAGCTTCTGTTCCCTCTTGTTGGGTGCATGAGATCAAGGACAGATGATCTGATATCCAAAGTGTGTTTTCAAGAGCAAACAACCTTCACAGCTTATCTGTAAGAAATTACTGTCTAGGCACATAAGTATCCCCACAGCTCTAAAAAACAGTGATATCTGGATTTTATCTCAGCCATTTATCTCATAAATGGTTTAAACGCTGCAATAGAAGCAGTTATTAAATCCAAGAAGTACCTATAAACCAGCTCTTAGCTAGGGACCAGACTGCCATTGCAATTCCTCTTGGATTTGCATGCAGTTTTACAGTTATAAATACCCTCACTGGTAAATCAATCAGGAAGAAGGTTTGCACAATTTGTTTGCTTTGCACCAGTTTATTTAAGATTAGTACAAAATAAATAAATAAAAACACCACTGTTCAGTTCAAGGCTTTTTTTTTTATCCAGAGTTTCTTTGCACTTCATAGTTTTACTTTGCAGAACTAAATATATAACTATTGATTCCAAAGTAGAGGTTTCCTCAAAAAGCAGTTTGTAGGGGAACTTATTCAGTCCTAGATGAACCAGCAATTCATTTCAAATAGAGTGGCTTCTCCTGAAGTCAGCAGCGGATTTTGTTTCATTAAGTCAGCCAGAAGTCAAACAAAAGCTGCATCCCTTCAGCTTTTTTAATCCACCAGCTATTTTGAATCCCACCTTTGCAAACCCTCAAGAATTATATTTATCTCCAGGACACAAAGCAGGCCAGGGAGAGAGTGTGGTAGGTGATATGAGATGGGATGCAGCTAGTGAATCAACAGTGCCAGCACCATAGGGAAAAGACAGTACATTGTCAGTTATAAACAGGAGGGTTTAGCAGCTGCATATTTCCAGTCACACACAGATAGAGCTGCACTCTTGGCATTTCTTATGTCAGTGCTGTGATCCACTGACTGAGGAAGAGCCAGATTTTAGAGATTTTTCTTCCAAAGAGGTGCAACGTTTTAACCAAAGAGGTGCAATATCACTACTGAAATGGCCTAATCTGCTTTCATTCTCCAGCTTTTAGCACCTGAAGGACCTTACCACATACCAGTGGTGAGACCTCTGAGGGTCCTGAGGTCCTACATGGCACCACCCTGGGCAATCCCAACAGCTCAGTGCCCACCCATGACTGGTCCGTCTGGGACTTGCAAATGAAGCATTTCGACCAAATGCTCCTGAGCAGCCAGTGTCAGCAGGCATGCTTGGATTACATGCTGTTTAGCATGCTGCAGGCGGCCCATCATATGTTACAGCTACCTTTACTCAGACATCTGAGCTGGAGCAGCTGGGGATAGCATCTGCTTTTTCATTAGGAGCAGATGACTGGTGGATTCAGGTGCAAATGATGGGAGCTTGAGGCAGCCCCTTCTCGCACAGGGAAGACCAAATGCACCAGTCTCCCCTCCCAGGACAGCGAATAGGCTGGGGAAGGGGAAGCCAGCGTGGGTGCAAGTAACACAGAAGCCAGGGGCTAAGACAGAGCCCTCACTCTCAGCCTAGCCTGTCAGAAGACACTCTCCCATGGGCATGCATTAATGCAATGACCCTATGCAGAAGCCATCTCGGGGCAATGACCAGGACCCAGGATTCCCTAGCTCCCAGGAGAGGATCACATCAACCTTTTGCTCATTCTAATGTGAACATAAATCTCATTTCTCCTTCTATATTGTTGGTTTCAGAGAGGCCAGAGGGAATCCCATCTCAGCTGTACATCCACTCTGTGGTACACTGTTTTCTACTGTACTTCACAAAGAGTAAAATAAGAGGAAAAGATTCAAGCATATAGCATCCAACCAGAGAGAAAGGAGTTAACTATAAATTTTTTTTTGAACAAATTGTTTAAGCTATAGCTACTCACTGTGCTTGTCTGCAGCAGTCACTCAACAACCGTGAAATTCTTGCTGACCTTGACAGCAATACAGAAATGTAATGCACCATCACCCACCTGAACTGTTCCTGACCTGCTACGCAGACAACAGCGATGAGCAGGCAGCAGCCTCGAGCATCTGCCTTCCATTTTACCACTGCCTTCCCGAGGAAGGTATTCCCTGCAGCCACGGCAGTGCAGCTCCCTGTCTCCAGTGACAACAGATTGGTACAAAGCACCAGATTGCTGTAAATAAAAGGACAAGTACTGCAGTTAAGATCTTGCAATTTCAACTGCACCTGCAGGTGCTCAGCACCCCTCAGGAGCTAACTTGGGATAAACAAACCAGTCTGTTCTCTTCCCACCTGGGCAAATATTTTCCATCAGGAATTTTTGGACCACTCTTGAAGAAGGTTAGGAGCCCCAAGAAGAAAACTAGCATCTTTCTCGTCCTGATGGACTTGAAGATTTTTTAAGTAATGCATTTAGATTTTAAAAAACAGCTGTGGCTCTGAAAAAGACCTGGTGTAGCAGCTTACAAGCAAGGCAAACACAGGCAGCTTACAAGGTAAAACTACCTTGATAGCTTTTCCACTTATAACTAATACTCACCTCAGTCAAACCTCATCTCCAGGAATAGGGATTTTTCAGGACAAATTTGCCAGTGATTTCACCTGTCTCATTCTTTGATGTTCAGAGCTTGTGCCCCCCCACCAACAGCAGTGCGAACACAATAACCAGATCATTGAAAAATAAATTTTGATGTGAGCTGGTTAATTAGTGAAATTCATAAGCGTTATACATCTCCCCGTGCCTACATCGCTAAGCTTTTCTTGTGAAGGTTAAAAATACAGTGGATCTGCTTTTATGTGACAGCATTTGATTTCTTTGATTCTATGAAAGAGAGCAAAGCAGTAGGAGGAAGATGTGGGTTGCCTTTCCTCTCTACAAGCAATCAGAAGGAAGAGTAAGTCTCTTGGTTAGAAAGGCATAGAAACATTCAGGAAAAAAGGTATTCATATACTTGAGAATAGTCTGTTTGTCAAGAAAAATATGTATAACATACACATATGTTGTTGTATATGTGGACAAGTTTCTATAAAAGCAAAAAGATTTGCTGCTTAATGACTTTTGTTTATGAAATTATTTGAGTATTCAAAATAGTATGTACAATATTTTAATGCACATAAAGTATTTGCTTATCAAGAAGTTTATGTTTTATTGTATATCGAAGTTCCTGTTTTGCTCAATGTTGTGTTATGGGAAGCTCTTCCCATAGTGCGTTAACCAGTATGAATACCTTTCTCATATAGGATTTATCCTTTGGGGGTTTTCCTTGGGAGAAAAGCAGAGAAGGTGAAGTGTCTTATTTGGAAAGTGTTTTGTTGGTTTTATATGCTTTTTTTTTTTTTTTAAATAGGCAAATTTATGACATATCTGAGGTAGAAAAGGCAGCTGAAAAAGTGAACCTTTCCAGTAGAGCTGAAGGTCTGTGATGACCCCTGGCCATTTGAGGAGTTTCTTCCATGGTCTCAAAATGATTCTTCAACAAATTGTGCTGAGGGAACCTTTCTCCTAGTTGCAAGGAGTTGTACAGGGGAGGAGGAAGGCTGGCCATAGCCACCTGCATGCCTGACAGTGCCTAGAAGCAGTCTTCTGAATGTCCTTAGCCTCGAGCCATAAAGCACTTCAGCAATAAGGGCTGAAACCTTGACCTTACCTCAGACTTCTATGAGGAGCTGAAAAGGTGAGGGAGGAAAGGTTTGATGGCCTCCTGATAGCTGCCCTGGTGAAGAAATGTATTCTGCACCATTTAGAGATGCCAAAAGCCAAAAGTGTTGTACATAAAAGCAAAGCAGGGAGGCCCTGGTGAGGCTTCTCACAGTGCTCCCACAGCACCTGGTCCCAGGTTACAACACGTACCCAAGCTAGCTCCAAGCAGAGGCAGCCAGACCCCTCTGCAGGAGCATGCTCAGGGCCCAGTTACCAACTGTGGGTTGCCATGGCTTTTAGCAGTGCCTCAGCACCAGCTTCGAGGATCTCCCTCAGCTTCTCCCCACCAGCACCTGCTTCTTGTCTTGTGTTGCTCAGCTTTCTCCCTCCATTCATGTGGATATCAGGAAAGAGCAAGCTCTCAGATGATGAAGAAACAGGAGATGGCGAAGGCCAGTGTGGCAGTCAGCAAAGCAACAGCACTTGTTCCTGTGGGATGCGCTGGCAGCGTCTGCAGCCTTGGCAGTGCCTGTACCATCACACCTAGACCTTTCCTTTGGCAGAAACTGGCACACAAGTCCCTTGTGGGATCAGCATTATGGGGCTGTTGAGCTGCCTGGGAACCGTGCGACACCGTGGCAGGGTTATAATGTCCTCAGCATGTAGAAAATCATGTCTGAGGTGATCCCATTATGTAGGCTGGGCCAGAATTGACTGGGAAAGCCCCAGGAGGGAAATGATTTTTTTTTTGTTCTTTTTTTCCCACAGCCTTGTCAATATTTGTGTTGAAATGTAGCAGGAAAGCAGGTCTGAAGTATTTTCCTGACAAGTTATCAGTGAGTTATGCTATGAAACCTTTTTTCCTTGACAGTCTGTAAATGAGCAAAAATCCTGTTAACTTTGGCTCTGATTCCTGCAGTCAAAGGAAAGCATAAAGGGGAGATTTTCTTTCCTGAGGTGGCTTGCCTGCATTGATACCTCCAAAAAAGATAAATGCCACACTGTCTTTCTTTGCTTAGGCAAGTCTGTAGCGTGCTAAATACCCTGCAAGGAGGCAGGGGCTAGTGGGGATTTTGTGGTGTTGTTCAAACATGTCCAGGTAACATAAGCCACACTAATGCCTCTGTTATCCTGTATTGTGCTCATGCCTTGAAGCAGTCTGGGAGCTGTCACTCTTCCCAGATCAGCCGAAAGTCCTCTGTGGGGTTAGCTATGGCTCTGCAACAATGTCTCTGGCCAATATCAATGACACGTTTTGAGGCAGACTGTCGAGACCTGCCCTGAGCAGGTGGAAACACAGTGTGCAGACTCCTACCGCTCACTGCCCCACACCTGACAGTGTCAGAGCTGCCCAGAGGGCAGCCAGCGCTCCTAACACCAGCACAATTTGCTCGAGCAAAAAGCATTTCCAAGTATGTAATATATCCCAAACCATGCAATAGGTGTATACATGCCTGGTTGCCCTATGTAAGTGTACCAGGTGGGGAACTTTCTTCCATTTAGAGAGAAATTGAAAGTACTTGTCTTGTGTCCTGAGGTTGGCCTGGTGATGTCTACATCAGAGCTGGCAGGACCAACAAGGCTGAGCCCTGGAAGCAATGCAGCAGTCTGCACAGGGCTGCACTCAGGCAAATAAATCGGACCGGGAGGCTGAGGGGCATCACTGTACAGAGCTGCACTGCAGGGATTGGCAGCACCAGCCGGCGCACGCCCAGTCCTCGCTGTGCACCACTCTGGACAACACAGGTATTCCCTTTCTCTTCACTGTGCACTGTTACTCTCCAAGAGCAGAGAGCATCTCCCCTTCCAGAGACTTGCAGATGTACAAGAAGAAGCCTTGCACTTTCAGAGCAAAAATCATGTGAAATTCTGGCCAATATAACTAGAGTTAACTGGAAACATGCACTTGTGCTGACTGTAGCTGGGAACTACTCCTTCAAAGTGTTGCAGCCCATGTCAGCCACCTGGACAGACAGGTTGTTGAAAAAGATTTTACTAGTCCATTTTTTTTATACCTTTGCTATTAAGAATTTAGGGGCAGTGTACCACTACACATGATATGTTGTGCTACATCAGCAATAACAAATAACAATGAAACAAGGAAAATGATCCAAAAAGGAAATCAAGCTCATTTGGTACAACTACATTAGCAATAAACAAATTAATCATTACTAAGCTTCAAATAATGAAATTCACAGCGATGTGAAAAGCTAACGAGCACTTTGTCAATAGGATAAAAAATATACAACAGAAATAGTATGAATTCCTAAAAAATCACACAAACATATATATATATTTTTAACTACAATGAAGTTTAAATAAAAGAATTGCATTTGCAGAACGTTCAGTCCTTGGAGCACCAATATGCTTTTCTGTTTCTGAACAGCCAAAGTCAAATGGGTTTTTCCACCCAAGCCTGACTTCCAAGCTATGATCAAATCTAGCTGTGCCATACATAGCGATTTTCAAAACTTGATCGGAAAAGGCCTAGAGGAACATGACCTGATTTAGAAGTTAGCCTTGCTTTGAGCAGGGGGTTGGTCCAGATACCTCCAGGGTACCTGCAAGCCTGGATTGTTACATCATAAGCGGTAGGAGATTGGAAGGTGCCACCATTGCATAAGATGAAATAAATGATGTGCTATACCCAGTAGTTCTAAAGAAGTGACCCCAAAATATTGTGACTGTTACACTTATGCAATGATAATTTTGGAAACTGTTTTCAATTTTTTTCAGGATGTGGGACAAACCTTCTTGTCCTTATGTGCTTGGGAATGGCTTCCATAAGGATCTGCTCTCTAATCTTCCCACGGAAGTTTAAAACAACCATCTTGCCCATTGGCCCTTTTTTTTCCAGTGCTAGCAGCCCAAGGGCTGAATGGGCATAAATGTCCATCTTTCCTCTGCTGATCACTCCAGAATAACAGACAGAGGCTAAGGACAGAGATGGGCCTGGCTTTAAAAGATTCTGCTGCACTCCTGCTTTTTGGAGTAAATAATGAAGATTTCTTATGCTGTAAGCACACAGCATCTCTCACAAACATTACAGCCCTTTCCAAAAAAAATTGCAGCACCAGAAAATGCTGTGATAAATAATATTAGCACAGAATGAGAATACATGTTAGCTGATATAAATATCAGGACATCTGGACATCCATTTGCGATGGAGAGCAAAACTTTTGGAACTAGGATAGCACTCTCTTCTCACATTGATGTGAGTCTCTGTTGTTCTCTCTCTCTTGTTTAGTCCTTTATCCTCCTGTTGACATACATAAACTCCTAGTGAGTCTGAAAGAGTTGCTTTACCACTTTACTGTAGGCTAAATGATTGAAATATCAGAATACTTCCCATTCCAGAGGATAGGGAAAATCATGGTAATTGTCTGACCTTGCTTTAATTTACCTTTCTTACCCATAGTTGTTAAAGGGTTGTATCCTTCATGTTTTAGTTGCACAGACAATCCTGTTGATTACGGAAAGAGGGGAAAGCAAGGCTTTTGGCGGATCTAGTTGCACCTTTCTAACTGAATAAAGAAAGTCTAGAAGGTTTGTCCAAAATATCTCCTGCTTGTTTTTCACATTAGAAGGGCACATCTTCTCTACTCCAGAAACATTCTGGTAATTGGAGCATACAAAATCACTGAAGGTAAGAGGGAAAATAGGGTCTTAAGCAACTTAAAACTTTGAGTTTGCCTATTTGGCTCTTGGTGGTTAGCAAAAGAAACCTTGGAAAAACTATGGATTCAGCATCTCCAGCTTTCCAAGTGTGAAACTCACAATAAACATTTCAGAGTATCCCAGAGGAAAGATGAGGCTTCATATTCCCAGCACTTGACAGAAAAAGAGGTGCACAAAAGGAAAGCGGAGAAAAGAGGGCAAACTTACTCTCATTACTAAAAAGCCTTCAGACCTCTTTGTAGGTGTACAAAGGAAGCAAAAAAAGGGACAAGCATCCAGTTCTGTCCCTCTGATTAATTAGTGAAAATAAGGGTTTTCCAGCATCATGGATTTTCAAGTGCTGTGTTTCATCCTTTTCTCTGGCACTGCTTATTCATGGTGTTCTTCTATACCTCTTCAGAAATTGCCACCTTAATCTTATCTGCTCTTGCTTTGAATAGTTTTTTTTTTCCTGTAGCCTCTGAAACAAACTCCTCTAGTTTTAGAAGACATTGTCAATTTTCTCCAAATCCCGACACAGAAGCAGCATCCCCCAGTGATTTCCACCGAGTTCCTGCGTGCCTGCGGCACAGACTGAGCTTTGCCCTTTTCAAGCTCGTTCTGAAGGGATGCGGCCTTTGGCTTTGCAAAACTCCTACATTTTGTAAAACTCCCCAGGTCATAGCCTGCTCCTGGGGCCTCCTTGCTCTGCTCTCCTGCAGCAACTCCCAGACTGTTTTGCTAATTCCAGGAATTTACCTTGCTTGGATGTTGGGAGTAAAGGCTGGTGCTGAGGGCCTTTGAGCTATCTGTGTGCACTCCAAGACGGCACCAGGCTTTGGCAGCCCTAAGCAGCATTTCCTTTAGTTCAGCACCAAAAATATGATTGAGTATGACTGTATGCTCATTGTGCACGCCAGCCAGGGAGGGATGAAGCCTCAGGTTGGCTTTTAGAGCAGCAAAGGCAGAGAGACCTGCTGCGGGATGGAAAGAGGGTGAGTGCAAAGCGGCTCCCAGCCCTGGGAAGGGGATGGATGCAGCAAAAGCAGTGACCGCAGGGCACCTGGCTCAACTGTGAGGGACAGCACAGCAGGGACCCTCGCTGTCTCCCGGCTCAGGTCCACCCCACAGCTCAACATTTTAAGCTTTGCACAGCAGGAGGAAGCAAGAGGTTTCTTGTCACTTAGCTAGGACTTGAGCCCCATTAGCAGACAGGGAAATGCAGTAAAAGTAGAATTTTCATAAGAGTGTTGGAGGTTGAGGACACAACATGGGAAATCCCATGTCCTGTGTGCTGTCTGGCATCCCTGGGCACAATAAGCGAGCGCAGCTAACAGAGGCAGCGAACAGATGCAGCAGTTTGCGCAGAAGGGTGCACGAAGGTACCTTCGTTTCTGATCCCTGTGGTGTACACTTCCTCAAGTATGGTCGTGACACGCTGCACAGCGCGTTCCCCAGTGGCTGTTGGAGTTGCTGTGTCAGAGGCTGGGACCCAGACCGACCCTCTGACAGTAGGTGCAGCCCTACAGGTGTCAGGCTGCAGGGAGCGCTTGGGGCCTCTCCGGGAGGCCTGGGCTGGCAGCCAGCTCTCCTGCAGGAGGTGTGCTGCTGTTGGCGAGTTGTGTTGTCAGGTAAGGGAGTTACGGGAGGAGGTCAGCAGGCTGCGCAGCATCCGGGAAGCGGAGCAGGAGATAGACAGGGTATTCTCGGAGACTGTGCAGCTTTGGGAGTCCCAACCCCCCATAGCAGTGGAGTTGCCAGAGGGCTCTGTGCCGTGTGAAACGGTACATCATAACACCGTAGAAGAAGGCTGGAAACTGGTCACTGCTCGTGGGAGGAGAAAGGCTCCTACTCCTCCCGAAGACTTGCAGCTGAAGAACAGGTTTAGTGCCCTCCAGGATGAGGAGGAGATGGGCATGGCTGCCAGGGAAGTACCTGGGACAACAGACCCTGTGCCCTGCCGGAACACCCGGAAGAAGCGGTAGGTGATTGTTGTGGGGGACTCCCTGCTGCAGGGGACGGAGGCATCTATCTGCCGACCTGACCTCTTGTCTAGAGAGGTTTGTGGCCTGCCAGGGGCTCGTGTGAGAGATGTCATGCAAAGACTGCCAAGGCTCGTCCATTCTTCGGACTATTACCCACTGCTGCTCTTCCATGTGGGCACTAATGACACCAAGGGCAAACTGGAGACCATCGAGCAGGATTTCAGAGCTCCTGGGGATGGTGGTCAAGGTTCTGGGAGCCCAGGTCATCTTCTCCTCAATCCTGCCAGTGAGGGGGATGGATGAGAGGAGGAGGAGACGGACTTTCCAAGTTAATGACTGGCTGCGCCGCTGGTGTTGGCAACAGGGTTTTGGTTTCTACGACCATGGGACCCTGTTTGAAGATCGACAACTGATGGCGAGAGATGGGATCCACCTCAGTAAGCGGGACACGCGTGTCTTTGCCAACAGGTTGGCCAGCAAGGAGGGCTTTAAACTAGGAAAGATGGGGGAAGGGGTGAGTTATAGTGCCAGGGTAGTTGGCAAAACACGGCTCAAGTCGGGATGCCTCCAGCAGGTGCAGGCAGCCAGGGAAGTGAGCACAGGACATGGCTATGGAGGATCCTCTTGTATCCCTCCTGGGAAACCTGCATGCTCGATCACCTCCCTGAAATGCCTGTACACCAATGCACGCAGCTTGGGGAACAAACAGGAAGAACTAGAGATGTGTGTGCGGTCGCAGGGCCATGATCTCATTGCCATTACAGAGACATGGTGGGATAGCTCACATGACTGGAGTGCTGTCATGGATGGCTATGTGCTTTTTAGGAAAGACAGGCCAGGAAAGCGAGGTGGTGGGGTTGCTCTTTATGTGAGAGAGCAACTGGAATGTATTGAGCTGTGCCTAGGGGAGGATGAAGAGCGAGTCGAGAGCTTATGGGTAAGGATTAAAGGGCAGGCTAGCATGGGTGACACTTGTGGGTGTTTACTACAGGCCACCTGATCAGGAAGAGGAAGTCGATGAGGCCTTCTACAGACAGCTGGAAGTAGCCTCACAATCCCAGGCCCTGGTTCTCATGGGGGACTTCAACCACCCTCATATCTGCTGGAAAGACAAGACAGCTAGGCACAAACAGTCCCGGAGGTTCCTGCAGAGCATTGGTGACAACTTCTTGACACGGGCGGTGGAGGAGCCAACAAGGAGAGGTGTGCTGCTGGACCTCGTACTAACAAACAAAGAAGGACTGGTGGAGGATGTGAAGGTCGGGGGCAGCCTTGGCTGCAGTGACCATGAGATGGTGGAGTTCAGGATCCTGCAAGAAGGCAGCAGGGCACCAAGTAGGATCGCAGCCCTGGACTTCAGGAGAGCAAACTTCAGCCTCTTCAGGGACCTACTTGGAGGAATCTCATGGGTTAGGGCCCTAGAAGGAAGGGGCGTTCAAGAGAGCTGGTTAATATTCAAACATCACCTCCTCCAGGCTCAAGAGCGGTGCATCCCTATGAGTAGGAAGTCAAGCAAAGGAGGCAGGAGACCTGCATGGATGAGCAAGGAGCTCCTGGCAAAACTCAAGCAGAAGAAGGAAGTATACAGAAAGTGGAAAGGGGGACAGGCCACTTGGGAGGAATATAGGAACGTTGTCAGAGTATGCAGGGATGTGACGAGGAAGGCTAAGGCCCGTTTGGAATTAAATCTGGCTAGAGATGTCAAGGACAACAAGAAGGGCTTCTTCAAATACATCAGTAGCAAGAGGAAGACTAGGGAAAATGTGGGGCCTTTGCTGAATGGGGTGGGTGCCCTGGTGACGAAGGATGCAGAGAAGGCAGAGTTACTGAATGCCTTCTTTGCCTCAGTCTTTACTGCTCAGGCCAGCCCTCAGGAACCCCAGACCCTGGAGGCAAGAGAGAAAGTCTGGAGAAAGGAAGACTTTCCCTTGGTGGAGGAGGATCGTGTTAGAGATCATTTAAGCAAACTTGACACCCACAAATCCATGGGCCCCAATGGGATGCACCCACGAGTGCTGAGGGAGCTGGTGGATGTCATTGCTAAGCCACTCTCCATCATCTTTGAAAGGTTATGGAGAACAGGAGAGGTGCCTGAAGACTGGAAGAAAGCCAATGTCACCCCAGTCTTCCAAAAGGGCAAGAAGGAGGACCCAGGGAACTACAGGCCAGTCAGCCTCACCTCCATCCCTGGAAAGGTGATGCAGCAGCTCATCCTGGAGGCCATCTCCAAGCATGTGGAGGAAAAGAAGGTGATCAGGAGTAGTCAGCATGGCTTCACCAAGGGGAAATCATGCTTAACCAATCTGATAGCCTTCTAGGATGGAATGCCTGGCTGGGTAGATGAGGGGAGAGCAGTGGATGTTGTCTACCTTGACTTCAGCAAGACTTTTGGCACTGTCTCCCATAACAGCCTCATAGACAAGCTCAGGAAGTGTGGGTTAGATGAGTGGACAGTGAGGTGGATTGAGAACTGGCTGAATGGCAGAGCTCAGAGGGTTGTGATCAGTGGCGCAGAGTCTAGTTGGAGGCCTGTAGCTAGCGGTGTCCCCCAGGGGTCAGTACTGGATCCAGTCTTGTTCAACTTCTTCATCAATGACCTGGATGAAGGGACAGAGTGCACCCTCAGCAAGTTTGCTGATGATACAAAACTGAGAGGAGTGGTGGATACACCAGAGGGCTGTGCTGCCGTTCAGAGAGACCTGGACAGGCTGGAGAGGTGGGCAGAGAGGAACCTCCTGAAGTTCAACAAAGGCAAGTGCAGGGTCCTGCACCTGGGGAGGAATAACCCCAGTCACCAGTACAGGTTGGGGGTTGACCTGCTGGAAAGCAGCTCTGCTGAGAAGGACCTGGGAGTGCTGGTGGACACCAAGTTAACCATGAGGCCAAGAAGGCCAATGGTATCCTGGGGTGCATCAGGAAGAGTGTTGCCAGCAGGTGGAGGGAGGTGATCCTCCCCCTCTACTCAGCCCTGGTGAGGCCACATCTGGAATACTGCATCCAGTTCTGGGCTCCCCAGTACAAGAGGGATGTGGCACTACTGGAGCAAGCCCAGCGAAGGGCTACAAAGATGATTAGGGGACTGGATCATCTCTCTTATGAGGAAAGGCTGAGAGAGCTGGGCCTGTTTAGTCTGGAGAAGAGAAGGCTGAGAGGAGATCTTATCAACGTGTACAAGTATCTGAAGGGAGGGTGTCGAGAGGATGGGACCAGACTCTTTTCAGTGGTGCCCAGTGACAGGATGGGAGGCAACGGGCACAAACTGAAACACAGACACTTCCATCTGAACATGAGGAAATACTTTTTCATTGTGAGGGTGACAGAGCACTGGCACAGGTTGCCCAGAGAGGTTGTGGAGTCTCCTTCTCTGGAGATATTCAAAAGCCGCCTGGATGCAATCCTGTGCAATGTGCTCTAGGTGACCCTGCTTGAGCAGGGGGGTTGGACTAGATGATCTCCAGAGGTCCCTTCCAACCTCAGCGATTCTGTGATTCTGTAATAAAAGCCTTGTCATGCCGTGGACAGCTGGCAAACAAATCCAAAGAGGCAGTATAGACAAACCCAGGTCAGAGATCAGGCATGTGCTGTGGTCCTACTTCATTTACTGGGACAGATGTAGCCTCCAACCAAGCAACTAGACTTATCTCAATCAAAGGCAACTCGGAGCAAATTGTACTGGCAAGTGCCATTGATATCATCTTCCTGAGTATGACAAAAAGCTTGGATATTTTCCCATAACTGAAGTCCGTTATGACCTACAAAACTGGCCAAAAAACTGTCTCCATTGTTCAGTGGTCTTCTTTGAATATTTTTGCTCCTCCTGGCTGCTTCCCCTTGCAGCAGGGAAGTTTCAACGCTGTTGTCACCACCGTCTTCCTCCAGCGCTGCACTAGTGCACCCCTTCAGCACTCATCTCTCTTTCTGAATTGCAATCACTTATACCACAGTCTTACTAAAAGGATTTGGGCTCACTACAGAGACAGTAAAAAGAATAAATGAAGTTTTCCCTTTTGTATATACAAGGATCAAAAACCTATCAGCCTTACCCATTACTGTCTGCTTCTAAGACTGGATTCTGAATTTTGCTATTTAAAATTGCTTACTCTTGGAATATATTACTTATGTATATTTAGGAATTCTTCAGACTGAAAAATATCACTGTTTCACGAATCAGCAGACATTTCTCTGTCAAACTACTGTCAGAGTAAGAGGAGTCAAATCTAATTAATTTGCACTCCCACTTAAAATAAACAAAGTTCCTCTGGTCAAATTATGTGATTATTCTTTAATTGTCATAATGTGCACCTTATTCCAATTCTCCCAGATGATATGTTATGCTATTGCAGACATTGTCCTTCCTAACAAAAAAAATGTATATTTTATTAAGAGATAACTAAGATTATGGTAAGAATCAGGAAAACATAGCATTTACCGTGTCAGTGAGAATAAGCAGGTGATGTCACCCACCCAAGAAAGCTATAATGCTTCTATAGGATGTATTTCTAGCTACTAAGGGTAAATGCAATTTCTGAATAACTCTTCAGCTGGGATTGCACAAAGAATGACAATCTCTTGCTGGTTAGCCCTCTGTAAGAAGAGAGTTCTGCATGTGTGATGAAAAAGCATTCGCTATTCTATACTACATGTCAAATTAACAACATGTAACTGACTGCATGACTAGGACCACCTGTGAGTAGAAAGAAAAAAAAGAAACAGTAAGGCAGTCTAATAAGGGAGTCTAAGACAAGGGACCTATACTAGAAACATATATGAGTATGTACAGGCATACCTTGCTTTATTTTGCTTCACAGATATTGCGTTTTTTACAAATTGAAGGTTTGGGGCAACCCTGCAGCGAGCAAGTCTGTTGGCATCATTTTTCCAACAGCATGTGCTCACTTCTCTGTGTCTCATTTTGGTAATTCTTGCAATATTTCAGACTTTTTCATTATTATTATATCTGTTGTGGTGATCTGTGATCAGTGATCTGATTAGTAACACTGATGTTACTACTGTAATTGTTTTGGGAGGCCACGAACTGTGCCCATAAAAGAGGGCAAACTTAATTGATCAATGTTGTATGTGTTCTGACTGCTCCACCGACCGGCCATTCCCCCATCTCTCTCCCTCTCCTCGGGCCTCCCTATTCCCTGAGACACAACAATATGGAAATTAGGGCAATTAATAACCCTATAGTGGCCTCTAAGTGTTCAAGTGAAAGGAAGAGTCGCACATCTCTCACTTTACATCAAAAGCTAGAAATGATGAAGCTTAGCGAGGAAGGCACATCGAGAGCCAAGAGAGGCCAACAGCTGGGCCTCTTGTGCCAAACAGTCAAGTCATGAATGCAAAGGAAAAGTTCTGGAAGGAAATTCAAAGTGCTACTCCAGTGAACACACGCATGATAAGAAAGTGAAACAGCCCTATTGCTGATACAGAGGAAGTTTTAGTGGTCTGGATAGAAGAGCAAACCAGCCACAACATTCCCTTAAGCCAAAGCCGAATCCAGAGCAAGGCCCTAACTCTCTTCAATTCTGTGAAGGCTGAGAGAGGTAAGGAAGCTGCAGAAGAAAAGTTTGAAGCTGGCAGAGGTTGGTTCATGAGGTTTAAGGAAAGAAGCCATCTGCAGAACATAAAGTGCAAGGCGAAGCAGCAAGTGCTGATCTGGAAGCTGCAGCAAATTGTCCAGAAGATCTAGCTAAGAGAATTGATGAATTCTACACAAAACAACAGATTTTCAATGTAGACGAAACAGCCTTATATTGGAAGAAGATGCCATCTAGGACTTTCATAGCTAGAGAGGAGAAGTCAATGCCTGGCTTCAAAGCTTCAAAGGACAGGGTAACAGCAAGAGAAGTAGAACTGACAGCAAGAGAACTAGAATTAGAAGTGGAGCCTGAAGATGTGACTGAATTGCTGCAATCTCATGAGAAAACTTTAACGGATGAGGAGTTGCTTCTTATGGATGAGCAAAGAAAGTGGTTTCTTGAGATGGAATCTACTCCTGGTGAAGATGCTGTGAACATTGTTGAAATGACAACAAAGGATTTAGAAGATTACATAAACTTAGTTGATAAAGCAGCAGCAGGGTTTGAGAGGACTGACTCCAATTTTGAAAGAAGTTCTATTGTGGGTAAAATGCTATCAAACAGCATTGCATGCTACAGAGAAATCCTTCATGAAAGGAAGAGTCAATCGATGCGACAGACTTCACTGCTGTCTTATTTTAAGAAATTGCCACAGCCACCCCAGCCTTCAGCAACCACCACCCTGATCAGTCAGCAGCCATCAACATCAAGGCAAGACCCTCCATCAGCAAAAAGATTACGACTCGCTGAAGGCTCAGATGATGGTCAGCATTTTTTAGTAATAAAATATTTTTTAATTAAGGTATGTACATTGGTTTTTTAGACATAATGCTATTGCACATTTAATAGACTACAGTATAGTGTAAATATAACTTTTCTATGTGCTGGGAAACTGAAAAATATGTGTGACTCGCTTTATTGCGATACTCACTTTATTGCGGTGGTCTGGAACCGAACCCGCAATATCTCTGAGGTATGCCTGTAATGATATGTGTGCTAATTCAGGATCTAACATACCTAGTTATATGCTCCTCCAGACACCTCCAGGAGAAGCTGAGGATCCAGGTCCCTATGGTGCGGTAAGTAGGACATGATAATGCAAAATAGTGCACAATCATATAAAAAACAACCTACGGCTACTACCCTATCTGAGGGGGCTTGAGCAAACTAGTGACATGCAAAGTAGTAGCTGGGGGAATGGCGGCAGGGCCAGCAGGAGGCCTGTCACTGTGCCAGGAGTGGGTTCCTTGGTGGACCCCCCCAGGAATGCACAACCCCGTCACCCAGCTGCTGAAATCCCCCACTGACCAGCTGCACTGCCTGTCCTGGCAAGACACCTGTTAGATCCCTGGTGATCTTGCCAGTGAGCAAACTGAGGTGTTTTCACTGTTGAACTAGTCGGCGCCCAGCCCTGCTCCATGAGCCCTTCAGCACCCGCAGGGGGCTGCGGGGGGCTTTTCGCCTGGGCTCTGGGGTGCAGCTGGCTGAGCTAGACCACTCTGAGTGTCACGTTTCTGTCAAAGCCAGAAAAAGCCAGAAATCTTTATACTGCCTATTTTGCAGAGAGCATGCTGTCTGGTGTTCAGCCCTATCCCCCATTTCTTCCTGGGCTCTGCCGCCGTGCCACACTCATCTCTTTGCTCATGTTGCCTTTTAGCCCTTTGCTCATTTTTAGCTTTGCATCCATGGAGTCTAAACAGACAGGGCATACTTTTTTCCATGTTGATTTTGTCAGAAGCTCATATTGGCTTCCTGAAAAAGCTGTCTTGTGAGATCTGTAAAGACTTTGCTTTGGACAAATGTCCCAAATGGCATTTTTATGAAAGAAATGGTGAAACAAAGAGGCCAGTCAGGTGTACAGCAGCCTGAATACCTTAAAGATGTGCTCATTAACCTTTCTGATTGCCAAATGCTGTTTGCTTTTCTTTCCAGAGCTGTCTGTACTCATGAGCAGCTCATCTTGGAAGTTATTTCTGTAAAGGGTTGCACTCCCGTCAGTGCAGCAGGGCAGACCCAGGCCTGGCAGAAATGTGGGAATATGCTCCCGAAGTGGCTCGATGTAAAGGACAGTGCAAGGCTGAGAGACAACAACAATAGCTTCTACCCAGGGGGTCACCAGGCCTCATCTTGGTGCAGTTGCAGAGGACTGGCATCTCTAGGGCTTTGCAACTGAGGACATATTTCTGGGACATGCTACTTGCCTAAGCTCATGCTGGTCCGAAGACATCCTTCTAGGTCATTGCTGAATGATTTTATATTCTTTAACACACCACTTCCAAATTAGGCCAGGACTGTAGTCATTCTTTACCGATAGTGTACATAGTCTCTCATCCCAGGAACCGAGTTCTTTATACATCCAGATAACAAATTTCCAAAACATTCTTACAGATATTTATTCTATTAAATTGCAAAATGGTAGTGGAAATTTCCACAAGATTATATGTATTAATTCTGGGTAATGAGAAGAATAAAAGAAAAATGTATCTATATATAGCCTTTGCAATCCCAATAGCCCATGCTTTTGCATGTATCAGATCATGGCATGCATGTTAAGTTGGGAAATAGGAATAAAATCAGCCATTAACTATTACAACATATTTCTGATAACAAGAATTTCTGTTTATCCATGTTTGTTACTAGCATTTAACTGCCATAGTAACAGGCACTTTATAAATGAGCAAAGTCACAAAAAGAAATATTCTTAATTTCTTTTGAGCTTCAGACAAGTAAAGACCATTCCTGCACTCTAGTGCTGGATCTTTCCTCTAAGTGAACCATGGAGAGCTTTTTTTCACAGTTTATTTATCTTAGGATGAATTGTTTAAATTATGATATTTTGAAATAGGCTCTATTAAATGGCATGGCACTTATTCCTTTCCCTTGGCATGTAAAAGAATGTGCTTTCATGATGGTATTTGAATTACTTCATCATATTTCCACATTAAATGTAAGCAAGTGATGGCCAGAACCATGACATATATGTGCTGCAAGCCGGCTATATTTGGATCTGCACGTTCAGTGGACAGGATGAGTAATAAAGAGCATAAACTGAAGCTGTGGGAAACTTAGTTGGAACAGTAGGAAAAATTTTCTGTTGATGTGGATAGGGAGCATTGGAATGGTTTGCCTAGAGCAGGTGTAGAGTTTCCAGTAATACATTTTTTTAAAAGAAAAGTTTAAACAGCAGTTTTTCAGAAATGTCATAGGTAGAGCTGATCATGCCCTGGGGAGGAGGATTGACTGGATGGCCTTATGAGGTTATAAGCGGGCTAGTAAACTAAATAGTGCCAGTACAAGGGTCTAAGAGCTAGAAAGCTTGAATAATCATCCACATATATTGTTTTATTGTCAGTACTCGCTCTAGAAAAGTTCAATCCGGTGCCCGGAGCACACTCCTAAATAACACTTCTGGATAATATGGAACATATATATTCCTATACACAGGATGAGCAAGGACACATTTAGGACAGGAAGGAGTTTATTTGGTTTATTTGAGTTTATCTGAGGTAAGGAGTTTTGTGTCACTCACTGTCAGGGCTAGAGAACAGACCCTGGTCCTGTTTGGTTTACTAGTACAGACATAGCAGGAGATTTCCTTCCAGCCCTACTTTCTCTGACTCTACAATCCAGCCTTTCACAAAAAAGGGACATTTATGAAATGCTGGTATTAAGCCCTTAGCAATGTTCAGTCTGGTCTTAGTTCAGCCCCTATTGTTTGGCTCTCCTCTGAATTATCTTCATTGTACTCATTTCACCGATACATCACTGCTGACCTCAATGAAGATTATCCTGATTTATGCTCACCAGGACTGAGAAGACAGCATCGTTAAAGGGAAAATCTGGCATGTTGTTTTCTTTACGTACATTGGATGATCTAGAAAGAGCTAAGGAGGAACAGCTTTATGATCTAACATAGAGGCAGAAAAGTGCAGAAAAACTGGGCTATTGACAAAAAAAGAACACAGCAAGCAGTATATTTTTGGAATCCAGAAAGAATGTCACTAACTTTACAACGAAGGTGGATATTTTCCAGTCTCTCTCTGTTTAATTTGTGCTGTCAGTTTTTAAAATTCATGCATGTCAGGGGACTCACACAATACAATTTCTCACCAAAAATAAATCGCTTCAACTCAAGAGCATGAGGAAGAACAATCTGCAGTGTTGCTTGGATTGAGGACCCCTGGGGTACAGGGGGTGATCCTGAGTCCTTTGGCATTAGTGGCATGAGTGTATTTGAATGTTATCCAGAGCAGAGGTCCATTATTGGTAACTAAGTGTGTAGACATGAGTCCTCCCTTGCACAACTAAAGTGGGTCTTCCTACTGGTTTCACTGGGAGAAGTCTTGCTGAGTGTGGTACAGCTGTTTAATCTGTTCTTGTTCATAGTATAGGCGAAATTGTAGATGAAGTCTGGCAAATTCTATTACAGAGAGGCCTCCTTCCCAGGAATGGAATTTCTGAGAGGACTAGAGATGTTAAGCCTGGAAATGGCAGAACAGATCTATAATAGTGTTAAACCTGTCTGGTGAGGCAGAAGCTCTCTGTGGCCTGGAATCCAAAATTACTACTATGAATTTGATCCTTTTTATTGGATAAATTGTAGTTTATCTTCTGGTCACACTGAAGACCAATTTGTGAATAAGCTGTGAGGTCACCTCAGCTGAGGCCACTGCTGAGGTGACGTTTGTCAGCCAGTCACTGAGATTATGAGCAGGGAGCTTTGGGAGATGTTCTTGATGTTCTAGAAAGACAAAAAGGCTAAGAAGCTTCTACTAGCAGTGAATTGTATCTAATCAGAAGAATTTCCAGGTTAATGGACATTTTAAGATAGACCCGTGAGCCAACCTCAAAAAGAAGCTGATAAAGTTATGGAGGCCAGTTCTTTCATCAACAGAGATTAGGAAAAGAGTAGCACTAAGATGATAATACTTGTTAGCACTCCAAAGATGTGCTGGAGTTCACATTTCCCGAAAAAAACATTAGCCAGAGGAGAAAGCCTGAAAGGAAACAGAACATTGAAGGGACAGCCTGTCATGCTCTTGATGCTGATAACTCTTCTGCTGTCTGACAGATCCCATAATCCTGCAAGAGTGCTGATGGAACTGGGGAAATGGATGTTTCCTACAGAAAGTCTATGATCTTGCTGATTTTACAACACTAAGGAAGGCCCACAGAGTGCGATAATTAATCTTGATAGCTACAAGCATATGGAAATCCTCACCCATTTGATAACTATAATCTTTCATTGCTCTCAACAGGAATGTCCTCTCTTGTAGTTTGGGCCCCAGAAATTCCTCAGGAAATGTTCTTATCATTACAGATTTGGAAGTAAAGTCTACTGCATTGAATGCATCCAGCTCAGGAGTGTAAGGAAGTAGAAACTATCAGCTGTTGTTCATTCTTGAAGGATTTTAGTTTGTTTTGACAATTCTGCAACCATCTGTCCTAACTGAGATCATTGCAAGCAGTTATAGTAATTTGGTGCATTCATCTATAAACTACCAGATGAATAAACTTTTCAAACAATGGGCTCAGCAGATGTCAGTTATTTCAGCTGGTTCTGGACAGGAGTAACTATAAGCAGTCATACCACTGGGTAGAAATGAAAGTATCACCCTCCTTCATAAGTCTCAGTACCTTCCCTCAGCAGGTAATACATGGCAAGTGTCAGTGCCATCATCTGCACTTTACCATCATGAGCTTTTGCAGACTCTACAGTCACGGTATGTAGGTCTTTTCAGACAGGACAAGGTGCAAGATTTCCAGGAGTTTCTGAGAGTTCTCTTGCACCTCCACCTCTAGGATATTCAGTTTCTACCATATGCACAATAAAGGAATAATATCATCTGCAAGAAGGCAGCTACTGCAGTGGAGGCAAGTTGTATTTCCTACAAGTATTTCAAATCACAGAAGGCACGAAGGGGTAGCAGGGAGGAACAATTTTTCCTGAAGCCTTCTGTAGCTTTCTCCCACTACCACCCTGCAGGATGGGAGGCAAGATGTGGAGCAGGTGACTTCCTTGTGCACTGTGATATGGGTGAAGAGAAGGAGTACTTCTCTTCTGCCAGCAGTGCTGTGCTATCAGTAGAGCCCTGGGTCTATCATATCCTCCTTAAGAGGTACAGAAATTTATCTGCCATAGCAATGACTCTGTTGGCTTAGCCGTTCTCTTCTGCTACTTATTCTCAGCACCGTGAGAGGCAATACCTCTGGGGGCTCAACTCACACTAAAATCAAGCACTATCATATTTCTTATGTATACTAAAACTCTCGTTCCTCAGGTAAGTGGTATGAAAAGGTAGGGCTACAGAGGGTAGCTACTGAGGAAATATGGTTTACACATTTGTTTCCTAGCTCAGGCTGATTCTTAAAACCCAGACCTTGGCCATCAGAGAGACCTTTGCTGGGCTACCTTGAGGCTATGCTTGAGACTCTGTCAGCACTGTTTCGTCTTGGCAGGGGCCAAGGAGGGTCTCACCTCCTGGGCAACCCTCCTTCTCACCCCTGGTCATCAGGGTGAGGAAAAGCAGATTTCTGAGGCCTTTCGATGAAGACCTGGGACACCTTGGTCGCAGGGAAACTTGGCTGAGGACTGGGGCATCTTGGTCACAGGGGAGCTTGGCCGAGAAGGGAGAACAGAGAGAGGGACCATCCAGAAGACCAACAAAGGATTAGGTCCTGTGTTTTGTGAACTTGGACACTTGCACAGATTATTTCCCAGGTGAAAAAGTTAGCTAGGCTATTTGAGTCACACTGTGAAGTAAGATATACAGAATATGTCTTTTAAAATATGTTCCTTTCCTAAATCAGAGAAGTATCTCTTTGTAAGCAGTGCTGAAGCTTCACATGAGTGGCAGATCTTGTACCCTGGGATTTTCTTACTCCTTTGCTCTTGGACTCTCTATCAGGATGGATATAAACAATAATTTTACTGTTTTAAACCAAAAATATGGAGGTTTGGTGTTCTAGAATTGTTAACAACTCACAGATATCTAACATCCATTTATTAACAATATACTGAGAAGTATTACATTTCTCTTCCAATCCAGGGTTTCATTAAGGCCATGTCTGTTTCTTGAAGTTCAGAAACAATAATTTATAAAGAATCCTTTAATCAAAACAAAGGAATTCATTTCAGATTTTTTGTACCATAGAAGAAGAACAGATGTTTTTCTGGGAACAACTCATTATTCTGTTACATTATCTGTTTAAGTGAATCTTTCTTTAGTATGCATGAAAACTGCTAGATTGTTAACTCTGAACACATACAGATCTGCACTGACACAAAACACGGGCATGCTTAAAGCAAGTTCTCTGTTTCAGTCAGTCAGCATCATAATTGCTATTGAGCTGTTGAACAGTGCTGAACCAGTCTTGGGATTTCCACTCAAAAAGAAATGGCAATGTTTTGAAATTTCATTTCATTCACAACAAATCCATTTACAAAAGACAGTTCTTGCAAATCAGATTTTTTTGTTTTAATTTGCAGAAGCACCAATACAGAGTTTCTGACATGAAAAAGACTTCCTGGGACAGGAACAGATGCTGAATGAGATTAGCACAGGAAATATTGACAAAAACATTAATTGGCAGGTTATTAATTTAATTCAGCAGCTACCAGGGTGTCCAACACCTGGGTTTAATCTGCCTTTAATAAACTGAAGGTGAATATCAGAAGAGAGTTCCTATTCATTAAAGCAGTAAGACTTTGGAACAATCTTCCAATGGGAATAATGGGAGTAAAAAAAAGCAAACTATTTCTGAGATAGAACTGGCTGCATATCAAGCCTTTTCATCTTAGTACATCATGAAAATTTCTGTGTAGCTAAAGTGTGTATTCTGAACTGGATGAGTATACCCATTAAAGAATTAAAGAGACAATATTAAAGCAGTACAGACCCAGAGCAATCTTTAATTAGCTGAACTTGTTGACTGAAGACTGTAATTTCTTACAGTGAAGGATGGTACAAGTACCCTTACACATTGAAAGAGACAAATGGGGACTGTCTCTTGACCAAACCAGAAGCTGTTATGTTAAAGTTACCTAGAAACCCATCCTTGTTTTTCTTTTTCTGTTTAAATGCAATTTCATCTTCCGTTAGTGTTTATCTTAAAAGCTCATAGAACAACTTGTTTAGAATTGAGAACAAAACTGCTTTTTAACCATCTGTTTGGTGGGGAATGCTAAAGATTCAACAGGACACTCCTCAAATTAAAATTGAAAGAGATTTTAAATCCTTTAGTGCAAATTATTAAAACAAAACAAACAAAAATGTATTTGGAACTGCAAACAAAGAGAAACCAGGTAAAATTGTGAGATCAGCCATTTAAATTCATTCCCTCCTACCACCCTGGGCTTTTCTAATACTTATAGGGAAAATTTATGCTGAAAGATGAAAGACAGCAAAAAATAGAATAATAAACTTCAATTGCATATAAAAGGAATAAGTGGGAGCATGGGAATATATTTGTAACTATTTTGTTATTGCTGTGTAGGGCAAAATGACTCCAGAAAGTCATCAGATTATTTAAATCACATTTGTATTTCATTGATTTTCCAATATACAATTTCTTTAAAGAGAAAAATGTCAAGACTGAGTGACCTAGGGTATTAATGATGAGATACCCAATAGCTGTTTTTGTATGACTGATTTGCTTTGAAACAAGTAACTTGGTGTAGGATTCATTTAATTAAATTATATATGTCTACATTGGACTTGATAACCTTTGACTCCCTATATACTCAGTGGACAGAAAGGACAATTCTAGGGTTCAATTTATCACATCCTTATGTAGACATCTGAAATAGGTTGATGAATTGGACTGTCAAAGTGCATGCTTCTCTTAGTGACTGTAGAGGCAGCTGAGCACAGCTAGCATTAATGTAGACCTCTACTGTGTAGACCTCTAACTTTAGTAAAGACAAATCATTCTTAGGGCATGACTGAGTAGCCCATCAGAGGTATGTAGCGCCATCTGAGAGTGCACTGAAGACATCCATGTGATAGCACAGACGTGACATTACATCTACAGGAGGCCTGTGCCATTCTCTAGCAGCAGTTGAAGAACAAATAGGAGACCCTACAATGTCTAAAACAGCACTATATGTCTATGCAGAGAAAACTGAACTGAGCCAGTGTCATTATCCTTTACTATCTGCTCAGTATAGTTCTGAAATGAACTGATATACTAGCTACTTACACAGGATGAGGAACAGATATCTAATTTAGATGTCTTCATTTCAGCAAATTGGATTTGCCTCTTAAGATCCTCAAAGGTATTTACTTTTCCCTGTTTGTTATAAAGTGAATTTTGGCACCTACTTTTGGAGGAATGCTTCATTAAATGCTAAAATCTGAGCATAACCTGTGTGCCTAAATGGGCAGGATCCCAATTCATATAACTATTTTTTAAGTGACTCAATATCGTATGTGATTCTGGTATTTCTAAAAAAAGCAATCTTATGTCATATCTCTGGCACAGAGTCTTGCAGCTCTGTTTTCACTGTGTCTTCAGCATCACTGAGCACTCAACCCCAATGAAAGTCAGCTCTCTTTCAGATATTTTGTGCTGGTCATTCAGAATTGCAGTTATGTTTCAAAACCATGCTGCTAGGTTGACTCAAAAGCACAAATTTTCCCCCCTTCTCTTTTTGTTTTTTTTAGTGTGTTTGTCTGTTTAGGAAGGAAGGACAATCCACCAGTGAGGGTATCAGCCAGGACTTGGGAATCCAGGGTACCAAGTCCGTGCCGTGGTACAGGCTTCCTTTGACACAGGTCACTTCTGATGTGACACAAAGCCCCCTGAAGTCTCTGCTGTAAACATCTACATCTCGGTGAGTCACCTACCTTCCTTTTATCGTCATTTTTAGGGTAACAGGATGCATCTGAGATCCATTCTCTCTCATCTTAAAGCAGACTATTACATGGAGGGGCAGATTTAAGTCCTAAAAGTGTCTGTTTCTTCTCATTGACTCCAGGGGGAGCCAGAGGTGACTAACTCAGAGACGTCTTCTAAAGGCAAGCATCGAAAGTCGGTGAGGCGACTCCCTCCTTAAATATTCTCTGATTTTAGTGGGTTTGGGATCTCTTATTCTGGATATGCTTCATTAGCCATCTACTAATTAGAGGAAGTAGCACTTGCCTGATTATCATACTGTTCTTAGGACTTTAAAGGATCCTGAGATACTCGGTAACTACAGTAATGAAGTACCTAAAATACATAATTTCAATCTTTAAAGTCCAGAAAATTTTACCATTTTCCCAAATCATCCTCTACCCTCATCTTACATTTATTAAGCTTCTCTTCAGCTCACTGTCTTTTTTTTTTTTTAACTCCGGTTGTCTAACGACAGATCTGTTGGGGACACAGCAGATAAATCACTGAATTCAATATAAATACAGAAAGAAGAGCTGGCTGACATTTAGAGAGACTGACCTTTTGACAGATGAGCCAGTGTGTGACTGAAACACTGCCTCATTCAAGGCTTTAAGAGGGTTATTCCATATAATAAATAATGCAAAAAAGAAACGGTATCTGAAAAGCATAGAGTGAGGTCCTTTTTTCTTACCTGGTACCCAATCCCAGACACAGTTCTATACCATTCAGTACTTTTGCATTATTTTACTCAAATGTTTATCTTTGGGGGGGAAAAAATATTATTGACAGATTATTTAAGTTTTTCAGCAAAGACATCTAAACAAGTTGAGCAAACAAGTGATTTTTGGCTTTGTCATCTTCAATTTCAATTTCAATTTTTTTCTTCAATTTCAGTTGCTTATATTGTTTGGTTTATCTTTTCACTTGTTCAAAGGTCATTAGTAACACCATATTTAGAAACCTTTTTTAAGCGTTGTTCTCCGCAGCCAGAATACCCAGCCTTCTAATTATAAGCTTACATTATTCTGTTCTTATGAAATACAGAGTATTTGAAAGGCTTTTTGAGAAACCTTTTTGGAAACAGATACAATAGGATTGTGTAGAGAAAACATTTAATATTTAAAGACTATTTAACCTTTTTCAGTCAAAAAATATCTCATGTTCCTTTGGTTTTCATTTGTAAATAAGTGGGTGGATCAGTCTGCTAGGCACTCTCAGCATCTTGTACAAACAGTTTCAATTAGTTTCATTTTCAGTACAACTATCATCTCAAAGAGTGCAAAAAAGGCAATAGGACAAAGTGGAGAAGAAAAACTGTCCTTTAAATTTATGAGACAAGATTTTCAGAGTTTATTTTAAAGGTCTGATCTTTCTCCTGTAGAAATAACTTGCATTTCTCTGATTTACTTCATGATCCCAGTTTGTGACCTGAGAAATTAGGAGCAATTCTAATTAAATTATGCCTATTAAAAAAGCATTAGATATAGTGAAAATCTACATTTTTCCATCATCAGTCAACCATTAAAACAACTGACTTTCTAATAAATCAAAAGTGTTTTGATGAGACATTCAGCTGACAAGTCTATGCAATGTATAGCCCTAATTAAGACTGTAATGAACATGTTATATAAGTTAGCCTTCCCATAGACCATTGAACTTAACAAAGACTTTTATAACCATATTTTATAATTATACATCGCTCCTTATTAATTGATCTCTTCTATTTAACAGCAACAGAAACTCCAGTTCTTGTACAAGGACTGAAATGACTTGCTTATGTCACCCAGCTCTGACTATCCCACCACACCTCATTTTTACTTTCTTCTTTTTTAGTTCAGAAGTCAATTATCTGCACTTTTAAAAGACACTTAGAAAAAAACATGACGACAGATACAATTGCAAACTTTGCAGACCACCCTCATAGACACATTGCTGAAAATGTTGCCTTGTGCAAAAGAAGTGCCCAGATTTTTTGTTTGTGAACTATAATTTAGAAAATTACTAGAGCTATTTAGATCAGACAAAAATAAATAACTGTTTGAAGTATGCATTCTAGAAGGAACTCTCTGATCAACACATCTCTAACTCACTTTGATCTAGTTATTGGCCACTTGGCTGTATTTGAGTTTCATGCCATTTTCTAGTCGGATTGCTGAGTACCGTGTGCTTCCGATGGAGGAAGGCCTACAGAGGAGCCGACAAGCTCAAGTCATGACATTTGGTTATGGACTTCAACCCCTGAAATTCAAAGATGTTGAGAGGCTGTATCTCCATTGCATTATGCAGTGTCTCTCAGGGAGAAGTTAAGAATATAGTTCAGATCTGGCCTTGAATTCAGATTTCAATGATATGGAGGACACTTTGTCTAATTGCTTCACATTCAGTCAGACAACTGGCCAAAATAACTTTCCTATTGTGGTATGTGGTAAACTCTGCTTCCCCTTACATTGATGCAAGTTCAGGTTTCACTGTAAGTGAACACCGTTTCAGTTAATTTTCATCAGCATCCTTGAGAAGTGTTTTTGGCCCATGTCCAGAAGAATTTAATAATATCATGAAGAAATCAAAAAAGCCTATTTTTTCATATCCTGATTATTTTCTCCCTCCCTGGGTATTACATTACTGTGAATTCAAGCATAATTAAGGTTCCTGTCACTTCATCCAATGCCAGCAGAAACAGAAGGGCTTTTATTTCATAATTGCTTGTTTTTCAGTATCCATGAAAATGATTGTTTGCATTCATACTACTGGCACTCACAGAGACAGAAGAACATGAAAGAAGAAGCATTCCTGTGCACAAATCTGCAAGCACCTGCAGTGTCAGAAATATTGTGACCTAAAGCTTAATGTATTCCAGAATTTAAAAGCACATATTTGAAGATCCCTCTTCCTCATGGTGTATCCTGCTCAGCTGCATTATCCCCAATTATGTCTACAATGGCAGGGATCTCTCTCTGCACTGTAGTTTTGACAGAAGCCACAGCTGCTCATGCATTAAAGCCAAAGAGCTTTTGAATCCCCGTGCGTGACAGGACACAGCTCTTCCTCCCAATTTCTCTCTTCTTTTTAAAAAACTGCAGTAAAATTGCTTTAGGAGTGAGATTTTAAATGGTATTAGTCCAATGTAAACAGTGTTTGCCTAGCTGACTGCATTTAGATACACTAAGTCCGTCTTTAAAACTGACATGACAAGGACGCTGACCTTCATGGGTTTTTAGGTGCCTCTCTCATTTAGATTGATAGAAGATAGATTCTGGGTCTAATTGGCAGTTTAGCACACTAGGAAGGCTAGTTCAGCAGAAAGCACAGGCATTTCAAGGTTTTTAAAATACTTATGAATGCACTGACCAAGCAAACAACGTTTGAAAGGCTTTAGCAGGATAATAATTATTTTATCAATTCAGGTGCCAAAACAAAACACTTCAAAGAAGTTTCTGTAGAGATTTACCCAATTAAAAAACAACAACAAAAAGTTTTCCAACTGACAGAAAAGATAGGGTCATTTAGGGTCAAAAAACACAAAATGAAACTCTGTTATCAGATTCCTGCAACAGGACTATCCCTCATCTTGAAGACCACGTTGTATTCCAGTCATGTATGTTCAAAGAGATGAGCAAAGGGTAATTAAGATGATTAGGCTAAGGAACAGCTTTTCTTACAGATGAAACTAAGCAGCTTTGCTCCCTGCACGATGAAGGCTGGGGCAAGGTATTTTCTGTACAAGCGTAGCTGGAGAATGAACAGAGAAGAACTAACAGAAAACACATGCATGCACAGGCACAGAGGCTGGGCATACACTGGTCATGTATGCAAACTGAAAATTAGGAGGCTTTCCCATCAAGACTGTGGAAAAAAAAAATCCATAGATATCAAAGACAAAATCTTTACTGGTTTTAGGTTGAATCATGGACCATTAGTGAAGGATATGCCAGCATCAGTATAGGGCAAAGTTTCCAACATACAAACAGGTCTAGCAGATCCAGCAAGGCTTTGGAGTGAGGGGCCATAGAGGGCATCTGAATACTTCACCCAGAGAGGGGCAGGGATCCAGGGGTGCACCATGCGCACCTACCGGCATGTACCAAACTCCGCAGTCATTCTCCTGCCCTCAGTCACTTATAAACTGATTACACTCATTCACTGACTGTATTAGGCATAGTACTTGAGAGAAAGTCCGTTTAAAAGGGCCTATAGCCCTATGCTTGCCACTCTCCAGGAAGATACCCTCTGGGGAGAAGGAAAAAAGTGAACCCAAATCTGATACATTTCAGGTGACTGCTGTCTTTCCATGTCTAGTGTGCACAGGGGAAAATATATGGGTAGGACCAGTGTCGGAAGCATGAGGCTCCCGTATTGAGACTCTAATTGCTAAAAAACATTTTTTTGGCCATTCACAAATACTCCTGGGATAAGTAAATCTTGTTTCTTCTTTGTAAATAAAAGAATCAGTGAAAAAAAATCACTCGGATTTAAGCAGGACTCATTTAAAACCTGCATTCTAATGCTTTTCTGCTAGCACTGGTAAAATGCCAGCATAGACTGACTCTAAGCTGAAGCCAAAGGGGAAATGAGAGGTCTTAGAGGCTGAGTGCCTAATTCCTGCATTTTGGCACACTGCCTTGCTGCGATTTTGCAGGGGGACATTGACTAATCACACACAGTTGTGTTGTTAAAAGAAAAGGTTATCCAACACTAGTAATGCCAATCCAAGCAATATCGCAGATTAGAAGCACCAACAGTTTACCTTTCATTTTTAGTACTGAAAGGCTGAAGTTAACTTTATAGAAATAAAAGCATCATGCAAGTAAATCAAATTGTGTTCTCCCTCCTCACTCAGGAACTGTTTGAGCGCGTTGATCACTAGCCCGGCCACCATCGATGAGCTGCTGTGGAAGGATACAGGAAGACATATAACGCCTGAGCTCAGCTGCGCAGTGTTTCTTTTGGGAGATAACATTTTCTCCTCAGCCTTGCAGCCACCAGCAGGTACTGTGCACTGAGGAGAAATCCATCGAAGGGTTCTGGATACGTAGAGGCAACACAGGCTCAAAACATGTCTGGCAATGCAGGATAGAGGCTGAAAATGCTCAGAGGAAATACAACACGTGCTTGTCCTTTTCTTACAATCCTCCCTATGCACCTGCTTTTAGATATTGCCGGAGAAACCAGCATTTAAATTAGGGGAGTCTCACAGCTGGTCTTATACAGCTCAACTTAAATAGTCTTTTCTGGCCTTTTGGAGGCTAAGCTTAGCTTAGGGAAGTAAGTTGTGTGATAGATTATATGATGCCCCTCAAACGGCTTACCTGCCATTAAGTGAAAGACCTGGGCAGACAGCAAAGCAAGCCCGCGCAAGAGGAGGCCATCCAGAGCTGTCTTAGCCGGCACTTGTGCAAGGGGCATCACTTCCAGTCTTTGGTAAGGAGGCACAGACCAAGAAAAGGAGGAAAGAGAGGCTGGGAAAGAGATTAGCAAAGAGACAAGAGGAGGGAATATGGAAAAATTCATGTGGAAAGGACAGAGGGAATTAAAAGGAAACTTTAGATGTATGCAAAAAAAAAAAAGTAGAAAAGGAGAAATTAAGAATAGTTTGAAAAATACTACCAGAGTGGGGGGTGAAAAAAGGCCTGAATGGTCGTGAAAGAGAAATCAGAAAAAGAGAAAAGCTATTTCAAAAAGAGAACCCAAGATGAGTGAATAAAACACTATCGGTTCCTATAGATGGGAGCAAAGAAAAGTGCCTCTTCAAACCCTCCTCCTCTCTGAAGTCAAACGAGGTATCAGATGCTCACGTCGGGGGGAAGAGGCGGCCGAGATGCCTGCACACATGCTCACGCTGCTCTGCCTCTCTGGGCCATGCGTCAGGGGCGATTGGCAGAGCAGCTCAGTCCTGCCCAAAAGCATCGGTTGGAACCTCTCAGCTGACTTCAGGGGTTACCAGTGTACCATTTTTCATTCATTGTCCTTTATATGTTAATATTTTTAACTTAAAAGTGCACTGTGACTGAGATAAACACAGAGGCTGGCTTTAAGTTTTACATGCTAAGATATTATCAACTACTGTTTCAGCATCCTAACTGGAAATAAGAAAACCCTCCCTGCAGGAATAAAGTTGCCAAGGATTAAGAGGAATCGGGAAGAAATCATGTTTTTCAATCTGTGACTGACAGTGGATTTTTCACTTTCAGATACTCTTCCGTTTAATCTCCTCAAGACATGTTAAACTACCAAAAAAAAAAAAAAAGAAAAAAAATCCTAAACTTGACTTCAGAGTGTGTTTTGTCACAAAGTCTTGGGAAAAATAGAAAGTGCTCTTTGTAGGCAGCAAGTATTTCACCTCAACCACCTGCTGATCAGTGTGTGGGGGTGTGTTTTTGTTTAGATTCTTTTACTTAAATGGCATCAATATGTTTCTGACTGGCAAAAGGCAGTCAATTAAAAACAAAAGTGAGGGAAGAAGAGAGAGTGCTGGGGAGTGGAAAGCACTTCAGCACAGAAGAAAGAGCATTGCTGTGAGGATAAGAAATATATTCTGACTTCACTGTGCTGCACTGCAGTGGAAGAATAGCTTACTGGAGTTAAGAGGATGAGCTTGTATATCATAATGTACTTGTGTGTCTAGGACTTATTTTCACAGATGTAATGCTACAAAGGAGTGTGTGAAAGGTTAAGCAGCTGATTTCAGAGCCTCTTTTTGCCAGCAGAGTCTCAGGAGCATACCCTTAAAAACTGTTCTCAGCTGTTGACCTGCCTCAGACACAGCCAGGTGGCAGGATCTGCCACGCACATGGTGGGAGTAGAGGTGAGTCCTGTGCTCCACACATCCCCCAGGCTGACCTGCATGTCCTCTGCAAGGAGCGACTCGCAGGGTCTGCTGGAGGGTGCTTGCCCCCCACGAAGCCGTGAGGAGCTACCAGCAGGAGTGAGCACCTCTCTGCTGGCTTCGCACACACCAGCCGCGACACCAGGGCCCAAAGCAGACGCACCACAACTAGCTCTCTTGAAGTGAACTTAGAGCGAGCAACAGCAGAAGCACCAGCTCCACCACTGTGGGCTGAACTGGGGACACCCAGGGCTCCAGGGCACCGTGCATGCATGCCCTACGACTGTGTAAAATATTTAGAGACCTCACAGCTGTATGAATCCTTAAATCTGTAAATTCATAAAGCAGTAGATCGGACACAGCAGGGTTATACAACTGGTGATCCTGGAGAAGGCATCTACATGCCTAACTAGGCAACTTAAGGTCAAGTTATAGTCAAGGAAGAGAAATAAAAGAAATGGGCACCTCACTTCTGAGGCTGGTCCTTCAAGGCAGGGGTTGTTAATTCCTGTATACTTGTATGGCACCTTGCACATGTATACTTGTATGGCAGCTTGCACAAAGTAGTCTTCAAGTCCACTGGTACCACTCAGTACTTACATAATCACAAATGCTTATTAATGACTGTATCACTTCTGCATGTAACGCTTAAAAACAAGTTGCACCTCCTTCCACCCCCACTCCCATCAGTCAAAAGCCCTTAAGACAGTATTTCTCATTCATACTTATATCAAGTCTCACAAAGAAAATAACAGCAGTCATTCCTCCAAAATCAGATTATTATCCGCTAATACTGGGCCAAGCAGAATACAGAAGATGCCACTTCCATTTCTATCTGTGCCCTTCTCAGTCCTGACCTTGCTTCTTAATTCTCTATTGGCAACTGCAATTTTGAATTTAATACAGAATTTGTTCATTACCTATGCTATCAGAGTGATGGATGACTCCTGTTGCTATTCCCAGGCAATATGGGAGCACGAGGGAGAGGATCTGCCCTAGACACGTTCTGCAAAGCCAAACACATCCACATGCTGTGGGTAAAACCTGGCACTTTAATGAAGCTATATTGTTGTTTTCATAATAGATTTTCATTGTGTTATACCTGAAAAGCACCTTTTCAAATTTTAGTTTCTTCCAGGAAGCACAGAAGTGTCTCAGATGTTTCTATAGAAGGTGAATTTCAGATAAACTTTTGTAATCGAGCAAATCATTACTTAGCTAATTTGAACCCATCAATGTGCTCCGAGTCATCTTTAATTCCAAAGACATCTTTCATTGTATTTGTGCCAATGATGGCACAGAAACAATACCAGTTTGTAAAGTATGCATTCAAAAATGCCACAATGGCATTTCAGCATTTACTGCATCACAGAAAGAAGCTCTTATTATTCAAACTGCAGCTGCTCACCCAGAAATACATACAACCAACAGTAAAATTAGAGGTATTTCATTGAAACTGTGGGTGGACTTGCATTTATCTTGGCAGACATAATCCAAAATCTGTAACTGCTACACAACTATGTTAATGGTTCAGAGACATGTAAATACACAAGAGAAGTGTGCTCACTGTAATTGAAAACAAGGCTCTATTAGAAAGTCAAGCATTTAAGAGTTGCTACATGAATCACCTCACTGTTGTCAGTGGTAGTCCACCACATGCTTTGAATATAGGCATTATAGTTCTCTGCAATTTGCCTGGAGGTTCACCTGGGACATAGCCAGGGCTGGGTCTTGGCTGGGTCACACACAGTTCTGCTGAAAAAAAAAAGATTATCTATATTCCAAGAGGAAGAATGAGGAGACCTAAATTACCTCTGAAGAAAAGCCTTGATGACCTGACATGTGAAGAAGAGAGTCATGCACTGAGTAGCTGGAGACTTATCCAGCTAAGCAGTGTGACCCAGTCTTGTGGGTTAAATGATACATTTGGGGAAGAGGGAAGCAGACTTTGTCTCAAGAAACTATTGCAAATTTCATTTAAAAATATAATCATTAATCCTTATTGGTAAAATCACAGAAGAGGTATGGGAAGACACAAGGAAAATAAAGTAAAAAATGTTTTTTCATCTAATCATTCTCTGGAGTATTTTAAAGTCCCTTATAAACTGATTGGTTGAAATGAGCATAACACAGAGACAGTGTAGGGTCACAAATTTTTGGCGTAAAATGCATTCCATAAGAGTCACTCCAGAGAAATATCTCCATGCATTCCCAAAAGGAAATTTGCCTAAATGAGAACAGCAGAATTCCCAGAATTACATGCCACACACACACACACATATATACACATATATATACATATATCTATACACACACACACACACATACATATATATATATATTTATATCTATACTTATATTCCCCCAAATGATCTTCTCTCATGTTCTTGGACATAAGAAATGGCACAATTTTGAACTTTTATACTTAACACTTATCAGTAACTATAATCCTCAGTATTTTGTCTGAAAGGGTTGAAATAAAGGGCAGGTATTAAAACTTGCTAGGTTTAATTAAAATGTTTCTAGAATCATTCTCAGAGAGATGAATTTCTTTTAAAAATGAAATATTCATTTTTAATGTGTTATGACATTTCCATCCTTCTTTTTGATTATATTGTTCAGTCCATTAATATTTCCACTAAAACCTTTCTGTGAAATAACCACAGTCCACTGCAATTATGCTTGCTTGTTCTGCACGTACAATACCAAATAATAACAATCACATAGTTTAATCTTCATATTTCCATTAAAGACAATAATGATATTTAATGGTTATATCACCTCTTCGCTGATGAATCATTCTGCTTGTGCAGTTGCAAATCACACAAGCGAAAGCACGCTTGCTCACGAAGGAATTGAAAAAGGAAAAGAGGACAGAAAGGAGTAGAAGGAAAAAAAATCGAAAACCTACATAATTCTAAGACTAACTGAGAGAGTTTATATCCCTGTATAGTGGCGCTACATACCTACGCAGGTCACAGAAGCGCCTCAGAGGTAGGGCGTGGTGTCACAGGGAAGGCATGGCTCGAGGGTCTTGCCTTATTAAGGACATAAAAGTAGAGAGGAAGCAAAGATTTGGCATGAAAAGTAGGTTGAGCTGAGGTTCATTAAACTTCCAGCTCTAGATGCCCCACGTGCAACAGAAAGAAGTAACTGAAAGGGGGAAAATCTTATACAGGGGAAGTCCCAGGCAGTGCCGGTGACCGCAGCCCACCTCTCCTGAAAGCCCTCCCTCGGTCAGCGTCCGACCGCCACTCATCAAAACTTCTTTCACTACCTTCTGAGAGGAATGAAGCGTGGGAGAAGGGTGCATTTACAACCCAAATGTCTCGTCTTCAGACTTGTCTCTTGACTGCTTTTTTCACTTCCCCTGGTAGTCCTGAGAGTAATGATGAAAACAGAAAAGCTGAGGGAAAAAACGTGGTTTCTTACTCCAGACTTTCACACCCTGGCCTGGCATTTTGTGCCCTGTACCTTCCAGCCTCATTGCAGTAAGGTCCTGCAGCACAGCAATCTCATCTCTCCCTCAATTTGAGTTGTAATTGCCTTTCATAATAGTCAGTTTTCACTTTTGTCCTTTCCAGTACAGCTTCCAAAGAGGAAAAAGTTCAGGTTCTTGGCTGAAATAACAGTACAATAGCACTGAAAATTATTTTACCCCTACAAAAGTAAACTGCCCTACTATCCTCAAATCCAGAAGAACACCTTTGACTCTGTCCCCATGAACAGAACCATCTGGCAGGTGATTTTAGGAGGGAACTATTTTGGCAGTTTGAAAAGGAGACTGCCCTTTCCTCCCTCCTCTTCTGCTCTTCCTAAGGAATTTGCCCTTGGAGACCGCCAGAGGCTGGTTTCACCATGTGAAATCATCCCCGACTGTGGCACACGTCGCTGCTCTGGGAAGAGGCTGTTGCTTGCTTAAAGTAGCCTCCATACCAGGCTGGTAGGGGGCAACAGCACCAGAGAGGGTGTCCGCAGCCAAAATACCCCCTGAAGGGAGGTGGTGTTTAGCACTTTTGAAAAATCAATATTTATTTAATACCTATTTTAAGCATTTTGCCTCAGTCTCATTACACATGAAATGGAAGAAATATCAGATTCCCACCCCACATAGCTGGATTCTTTACTATTGAAGAAGTCCTGGGTAATATATGCACTCCATAAATAATGGATAAAAGCTGCCCAGAAAGATATACGGGTAGGATATAAAGGATGGTCATAATCAAAAGAGACATCTGGAATATCAGTTGAAAGCAGAGTTCTGTCCAAAATAACTGTTTAAAAATTCCATGTCAAAGCATTAATTCTGTAGCTTAGAAGTGTTACCTTATACATTTCACTAGACCTATTTTCAGTTGCTGCAAGATGCTGTTTCTTTCAGATAAGAGCAATATAGTAAATGTCAAGATCAGCTGTGCTGGGCTGATCTGGGGAGACTGTGCTGTAATCTATAGAGCTCCACATTTTCTCTCCAGCCAGATTTCTGAAATTGTCTTACTTCAGAGAATATCTATATTATGTTTTAGAAGCAGAGCCCCAGAAGGCACCATTCAGTCAATACAAAATGGCATCAAATCACTTGGGGTAAAACCTTTTGTCGACTTTTCTGACATCTAATTTTATTTAGTAATTTATTTTTTGGATATGTACAGATGAGGCAAGTTTTGTTTGAAGATATTTTGTGGAGGTGCTGCTTTTCTTACAGAGGTGACATCTTATCATTTTTTAAAGCCTTTGTGCTGTGAAGTCTGTTTATAGCTTGGGACCTGTATATAAACCAGATCTCCATAACTTAACGTGGTTCCAGGGAATGTAGGGAGAACAGCATTGCACACCAACCAAAAATTTGGTGAATAGACCTAAACTGGGTTTATTTAACACAACCGGGACACACACTTGCAATTGTGCAAATGAAACAGTAAGGGACCATGGGAACTTGTGAGGTGATTGCTGCCATCTGAATCCCTCTCAGCTTGCAGCTAATCCAGGGTGCCTGGGTTTACCACCACACTTTGGCAGCAATGAGATAGGACCTCCCTGGCCATTTCTACTGATCATTTGCAAACCCCTGACCCCAGCAGAGTCATTTGGATTTGGGCTGTTTATTCCAATGGAATAAAGACCTCTAGGTAGAACTGAGGATTCGGAGAACTCACTCCTTTCACATATTTCCCTAAAGGGCATTTTCATTTACAGACTAGATTAAAAATATAAAAATGATGATAATATAGCTGCCTTCAAAATGTACCTTGTCTGAACTCCCATCACCATTGTCAGGGCTGCCCTAGGGGTTTGGCTAGGGGACAGCTGAGAGAAGGCTGCTGGTGGCCTTGAAAGAAAGAGATGGAGGAAGCCACAGCAGATGCTCTCCCCACCTACAACTGGGGGCTTCTTTTAAGCTGAGGCTCTTGCACTTAGCCCACACCTGAGCTGCAACTGCACTGCACCTGTGTCTGCATGAGGTCTCGCACCTCCCTGAGCCTGACCCATTGACTTGACTTTCTGGCTTGACTTTGGACCTGCCTCATCAGATGGACTTGCTGGGTGATCACTGGCCTCCTGGCTGGCCCTGGTCTGCTCACGTCGCCTGGCTGCCGTGGTCGGGGAGGTCACTGCCTGCCCACCTGCTACCACCCCAGTGCCCCAGCTCCCCTTCTCAGCAAGCAGCCTGCCCTGCTGCTCTGACAGCCAGTGACTGTGAACAGAAAAATCTTCATCTCCTGAAATCTGTTTATTATGCCTGTATCCTCGATGCTGTTCCCCATTTTTCTCCTCTTCCCCCTAGATCTGCTTTTGAAATCTATCAGTCCAATGTCCTCCAGGAGCTTAGCTCCTCACACTCTTTGTCCTTTAAAGTTGGAATGATTTTCCTTCAAATACAGTTGAGGCAAATATAGATGACACCACCACCTCCACCACCCCCCTCACAAACCCAGACACAAGACTGAGCCAATTAAATGGAAATTTGCAAAGAATGGAAATAGCTCGGGCCAGAACAAAGGAACGGTCTGCCAAACAGCATATCCAGTCTGAAAGTCTGCAAACTCAACGAGACTGGTTCACCTTAGATTCAGTGGCAGTTCAGTAACAGACACCTCATGTCTCAGAAACTAAAGATTTTTGCAATACAAAGTAGTGTCTGCTTATTTTTTCCTCAGGAGTCATCTGGGGATTTCAAAGTAGTTTTTAACTACTAATGAAGCAAGTAATGATAAGCAGTAATAATTTAATTGTGATGTTCTGTGAGATTTGAACAGTCAGTATCAGTTTCGCCTTAGTAACTTTTAAATGGAAATAAACATATTTTGACATACTATGTTTGTCCTCAAAGTCCAACAACCTTTGTGGGCTTCTCTGTCTTTTAAAATATCTCCTTTTCTATATGCTTTCACAGAGATCTCTTGATTTTTTTCTTTTTCCATGCGTGCAGCCCTCTGCACCAGATTATGCCACAACAGCGTGGGCAGGCCGCGGAGGGCTGGCCTTGCTAAGCCGCAGCTGCAACGACATCCTCTGGTGGGTTTCCTCTGAGGGCCGCGCACTGCTGATCCTCGCACCGCGCTACGGCATTTCTTTCATTCCCCCACCTCATGTGCCTAATGCAGCCAGCCAGCGCCATGCAGCTCGCAGGAGCAGAGGGGCTGCGGCACGGCGCTGCAGACACATAGCTGCAGGGTGAGCACGGGGCGAGAGCCAGTGGTGGTAATCTCTCCCCACCACGAGAGACTTGACAAACCAGTAAGATAAAAATGCACAGTGAGGAAACAGGATTTCATTTTTTTAGCAAGCTCTAAGCTCCTCAGGGCAGAAACCAATTTATTACCATTTGCATGCGCATATATGACAATTAGCATCATGGGAGCCTGAAGCCCCAAGCGGGACCCCTGGGCCAGACTGCAAACAACAAATAATAATAAACTCCTCGGCTGCTTGTATTTGATTTCTATGTATGTAGAAATGTAGAAATGTAGAAATGTTTTGAAGTACACAAAGTAATGGGAGAATCTGACCACAGCATTGCAATGATTCCGTACAAAGTTGTAACATGACAGAGCCAAAAGAAGTTTAATCTTTGGTTTTTGCACTTATGGTAGACAGAAGTGTTACTTATAGCACTTGTGGGTAAATTATCTTACAATGTAGTAATCACTTTGCAATGTAAATTGTCAATAATCTTTAGCTGTCTTTATTGAGTTCCCTCTGCAGTCCACCTCCAAGTTCCCTCTTTGCCAGCCATGCTGTATCCTCACAGAATTATGATGGTTCTAGTTGGAAAGGATTGAGATGAGCCAATGAAAGTTTTTGCTCTAACATTCATTAATGAAAGACAAAAAAGGAAGTTTTTAAACAGCCAGTTTACTGAAGGATAAGATAACACAACAAGGGAATTGAAGGACTTCTGATGCATTTAATTCTTTTCTGGATTATATTAGATGCTGGCACCATATGGGACATCAGGAAATACTTAACTTCAGCCATAAAGGGAAGTGATTTAGAGCAAACTGCAGTGTTTCAAACTATAGGACTGAACAGTCTCTAGACACTCTGAGCTCACCTCAGTTGGGAAATGCCACTGAAGCCTTCCAATTTCTCTGCTAGGCCTCCAGAGCCAAGCAAGTCCTTCCTGGGAAATAGGTGGCACCTCTGGAACAACTTCGGATGTAAACTGTGGCCCAGATGAGCTATACCCAGCACAGCTCCATGCACAGGACTGACCACCTCAGCCAAGGTTTCACTTGCATCCTGCTCCACCTGGCTCCTTCATGCAGCAGGGAGCCGGTACATCAGCTCAAATGGAGCAGCCCACCTTGTCTTTTTGCTCCCTGCAAAGCTAGCTCAGAGGGGAAGGAAACAGGGAGGAAGATCTCCTAGAACAGCACTGCAAGCCGAGCCGTAAATCGGCCCATAAAAGCACCCTCACCTTGTCCCACAGAGGACACCTTTCTACCTTTCAGGAAGAAAGCAGAAATAGTGGGTGAAAGATCTACTAGCCCTGCGTAGCACGTGTGCAAGTTGGGGGTCTCTCATTTCTGCAGGGAAAGCTTCACCACCATGACTGAGTAATTATTAGTCTTTTTTTCAGTCCCTGATTAATCCCAGAAAACCATTTTAAGCCACAGCTGTGGTTTCAGACATTCCTGAGGGTGGACTTGTTTGGATCTGGAGGCTTAGCAGAGAAATTAGAAGGATTTAGTGACATTTCCAAATTGAGGTGAGTTCAGAATATTTGGAGACCGTTTGTCCTGCAGTCTGACCTGACAGGCAGTTCTGCCTTCGGCTGTTCATCTCTTTCCTCAGTGTCCTTTCTGTCTCACCAGGATACATATTGTTCTGGTGAGAAATACGAGGCAGGTATTTTCATTCTGTCACCACCCTCGGCAGCTGGTGTCTCCAGCCTTTTCTGTTCTTCCAAGAGCAAGCACTAATGTTGTGTCCATGTCTGAAGCTGTAGAATTGCCCACAAGAGGAAAAAGGATGTGTCAGCCCAAAGCACTAGAGGATGACACAGTCTCCCACCAGAAAAGACTTGATAACCTACAGCTCATCAGGGAACACAGCATCAGGCTCCCAACAACTCTCTCGCCCTGGTCCCAGGTACTTTGGCAGATTTTAATGTTCAGTTCCTGGCAGGCCTCTGCCTTTAGTCTCCACTCTCCTCTCCAGCCTACATCTCACCAGAAAGGCCCAGAAATGAAGGTACTGAAGAAAGAGAGGAGGCCTGAGGAGCAATGTGTAGTTTGGCTTGCAATGGCAGAATACCCAGATCTCATCTATATCTATCATGTCTACACATAAATATGTATTTTAGTTCAATGGTTTACAATTACTTATGTGACTGTATACACATTTAGATTTCTAGCTGAATCAGTATTGTAAAGAGTAATATTAAAAAGAAACCCTGAGTTATATCCTGTTAAAAATAAATAAACTATTGCTAAGTGCCTCTGGCATGCTGTGGTGCTGACTTGCCTTCCTAGTGCTGGAGTGGATAGATTGGCCTTTTTTCCCCAAACTAAACTGCTGCTTTGAAGCCTGATGCAACTGAAAAAGATCTTTTTGTAAGAGCAGATTTTCAAGAGCTCTGAAGGAGCAAGGTGCTCACTGTGCCGGGTAGCCACTATGTGGGGAATTTGCCATGCCGTGCTAGTAATAAGTAGCTCCTCTGACAGCAGAAATGTGGCTTGTTAAAACCAGCCTTCATTAAAAAAAAAAAAAAAAAACGGATGAAGAACACTAAGATTCACATTGGTTTGCAGATAAATGGCTAACAAGAAAAGAGGCAAACGTTTGCTATAAAAATCTCCTCTGTTAATACTTCTTGCCCCACATGACTTGATGTTAAGCTGCTGTTTTGACTGCGAGCGCCCAATGCTGGCTCTGGCATGGTGTGTAAGGAGCTGCTTGACACTTGGGCTTCCACACAGTGCTGGAGGTGGACGTGCTTCCCAGGAGCCTGCGGGCTCCGGGACTGTCCCTGCTCAGTTCTGTGCAGGCTGTAAGGACAGACATTGCTCACAGTCATGTCAGGGAGAAGGAGCAGTACGACATGAAGGACTACACTTTCTGCACAGGTTTCTTCAACAAAGAGCTAGAGCTTTGGTGCAGCTGCGTTAGAGGGAGTTTCCAAGCTCTCTTTCCAAGTCCTCTTTCTTTTTCGTCTATGCCATTTATTACTTTTAGCCACCCCTCTCATTTCTCACATCTTCCCTAGTCATGTATTTGTCTGACTCACTGTGTTGCAATGCTCTGCTGACACCAGTCTGTTGGAAGGTAGTTGCTTGCTGTGCCTGAAGCTAGACACTTGCAACTAGGCAGTAAATGCAGTAAATGCTTTGAACAAATAGTCTCTCACTTTGGATCTCACTCCCTCCTGTGGCTTATGAAAGCCAGGATCTATTTTAGCATCTGATGCACGGCATATCTGTTTTATCTGACTTCAGAACTGGCTAGGTATCTACAGTCGGCGGGAAAGGAAAGACAGAGTGATTGTGCTGATATTAATTCCATTATTATTTGGTATTATTTCATCTTTCATCATTCTCAGTTATGCAGGAACATAACTGCATATATATAAAATATAGATAAAATATAACAATATGATAATTTTGCAATACTCTAATCATACATTATTTATAGCTATGAATGTAGGAGAGTTCCATGTTTGATCATGCCTGCCTGGTTACGTTATATCATCTAAATTTACTTTCTTCTTATCGCATCGGAGCATTTCTCTTCTGGATCTTTGCATTCATATACTTCCCTTGAACTCACTGACTGCAGCAGAAGAATTTGGTCTGGAATACAAAACTCTATTTGATCTTAATACAGTTTAGTAGTTGAATACCTCCTAATTGTGTCATCTTCATATCTTCACATTTAACACATGTGAAAGAAGCTTTGTATCAATTCTTTGCCACTGCTGATGCTGATATTGGATGCCAGATGATGTAGCATTGCCTGTCTCAGATGACTGAGCAGCTGTGGAAGGAGGCTTTGGAGTGCTTTACTCCCACCCCGCTCCCCTCGCTACCCCGGTGTGCTCTGGCCACAGGCAGATGTTCTCAGCCTGCTTAGTGTGAGGGAGCAATGAACGTGCTGCTTGAAGACAGTTTATCTTCTTGTGAGGACACAAAAGCATCCAAGGAATCTTGATGCCATTTAAAGGGTTAAAAAAACACAGCCCCATACAATGCATGTAATTACATACATGCATATTTTATTTCATCACCACCAAACCTCTAGCTAAATGCAAACTACAACTTTAAGATAAAATATATATTTACACAGCAGATTAAAATCAGGGTAGTAGCTCTGAACAATGTCTTTAGAGAATAAAATTTACCTATTATACAATTTAAATACAACACTGAGCAGGTTTCTTTCTTCAAAGTTTTTCAGTGATATTTTTTGAGAAGGGGTTGCAGATTTTAGTGGAGATAATAGTGTTATTGCTAAATAAAAATATTGACATACGTAATGTGAAACCATTCTTATGACATTTTTTGCAATTTCGATATTAGTAATCATAGGACATACAGATGTCTGATTAAATTTAAATCTTGGGCTTCAGCTTATATGTTTCCAGTCTTCACACTGGACCACTGTCCCATTCATTTTAAAACACCTTTTCCATGTTGTCTGATGAAACATGGTGTCAGTGTGCCTGCATATAAGGTTTAAACTTCCATGTGCATGGAAACATGTGCCCTGAAACATGGTGGCTGCTGGCGTAGTTTAAACCATAATGCAGAAGGTCTTAGAAGGAATATTTTCAGCTCTGCACAGTAATGTGTAAAAATTAATTTATGTAATAAAGTTTATAGTCTTTATATGAAATTCCTGTGCAAATGAATTGTATAATAAGACACAATTCATAATGCCCCATGACAAAAGGCTTAATATGTATTAGTCTAAATGCAGCTTATTAATCCAAGCTTTTTTATCTTTGTGGAACTAACTTAAAAGTCTTTGCTTGAAAAGAGACAATATAATGATATCTCCCTTCTCAAGCAACACTGCTGAGCATAACATCAGTAATGTTTGCCAGACTTGAGGATGTATTGAGCTTTTAAGAAAGATAATTTATTTTGGTTTTTATCTTCCTGGAGAAAAACTACTTTTTCCATGTAGCTGATTGATCAGTGGCTACAAAGTGGAATACATAAATTGTTGCATTCTGGAGCAGGGTGGACACATGCACGAGCAAATGACAGGTTAATTTGACCCTCAATTTTCTAGCTTTTCTAAAAATTAAAGGCATAAGTAATGCAAGAGGAACAACATAAAGCTATTATGCTGAAGCTTCATAAAGGGAAAGCCTGTGTCTTCAGTAGATTTAGTTCCTGATACTTACTCTTTCGACAGTGAAGTGAAAATAAGTGAAATACCACAGGAGAAGCAAAATGTTGGATTGGTAGTTTAATTCTTCTCTTACATTTCTGAAGTATTAGCCACATCTTAAAGTATGGCAGTTTTTAAAAGACTAGAGCTCTGAGACTAGAGCTCAAATGCACTCACATTAAATATTAATTTCAATAATTCCATACACATGCATTTGAGAACACACTGAAATGTACGCATGCTTAAGATATATAAAATAACATCCAGTTTGTGAAGGTAATGGCATTTGCCTTCCGGGCAAAGTGAATGTCATGTTTGTAGAAAAACCTCAAGAAACCAAGACACCAAACCATTTGGGGAAAAAAGCGCCAAAAAGAAGTTAAAAGAAATTTCTATTTTTTAAATACGTATATGTTTTAGCTAGGAGCTATACCTGAAAGAAAAGATAGTCATATGCAGAAAGAGCCTGAACGAGTGACAGAATTAGTACACCTGACAGATAAATGTAAAGCAAAGCACCCGAAGGCAAGCGGCTCTAGGTCCACACCTAAAATGATGCATAAGCACTCGAGAGGGAGGCATGGGGAAATGGCAACCATTTCATTGAAAGCATCAGGCTCTGTGATTAGTAGAAGTCAAACAAGCAAATAAAATTCAAGGAAATATTAGGAAAACAATGGTTTCAAGAATGGAGAAGTCCATAAAAATGAGATCTTTTGCAGGTTACTAGACGAGTCACAATAGGTGACTTTGAGACAAAAATAGGTGGAGGTGGAGTAGGGTAGCTGGATGAAGTGTCACACAGACTCTTCCTGTTTCTACTCTTTCCTAGGTGTGTGCTTATGGGCACTTTGGGGCTACATGGAGATTTGCTCTGAACCAGTATGACCATTTTCATGTTCTTATGGGACCCAGGAGGACCACATTAAAATCCAGCTCAGTCACAGAGACCAAGTAGGATCTTTGCCTAGTAACTTAATCTTAACCTTGAATAAACTTTCCCAGACACCTAAGTGAATTTAAAGTTTGTCTCCTTTCTCAGGGAGAATTATGCATCTATGAAAATTATTCCCACTGACTGTTAGTGGTCTTTTCAGAAGCAGGAACTTTGTAAGCTTTTTAAACCCAGAGTCCTGGGCCATTCTTTCAGGTTGAGAGGCAGCCAGCACACCTGTGGTTGCTGAAATATAATTATAGTAGCAATTATTTGAGTTTTAGTACCAAAATTATTAGCTTTGCTGTGGAAATTCAGTCCAGTTAAGAATTGGCTTCTGTTCATGCAAAGTCTGAATTGCTCTGCCTCTCCTCAAGCCCTATCCAATAAGCAGCACAATTTGTAAAGGTTACACAGCAGGGCACAGTGAAGTTTTATTCCGAATACATATAATGAGAGAGTGAGAGAGAAATGGTTGAGTCAGACACAGCTTGCCACTTGTCACTGCCTACATGGGATTAAGCAAGTGACCTTATGATGAAAGCCCGATGTTAGTGGATTATTTATGAGGGCTGTTTGATATTGGAATAACACTTGGCAAAAATGAACACTTTACTGTTGTGATATAAAGATGTCGGGCTCAGAAAACCAGAAATGTATTTGTCCTCCTTTGCTTGACTACAAAAATTCCTATTGCACTTATGCCTGATTAGCTCAAAATTATGTAAAAGCTTCGAGGGTTGGCTCTTGCTTCCTAACAAAGTGTGTATCACATACAGGATATTAGGACCATGAGGACACTAATGGGCCTCGCTGTCCATGTCCAGCCCCCAGGGATCCCCCACCTGCCCAGCCCCAGGCCCCGTTTTGGTCCAGCTGGGACCATCAGCCCCTGCTCCGTGACACTGCAGTGATGTCTGCATGAATGGACTTTGGACCCACATCATAGCCCTGTCCCCAGCCCCGTCTTGGCCCCATCTCCATCTGCTCCTGGATGGACCCCAGACCTGGTTCCTCACTTGCCATGCTGGGGCTATCAGTGGACCTGCTACCAGCTCTGGCTCTGCCCCGTGTTCGACCCCATGGGACTGTGCCTGTCGGCGAGGGCATGGCCTGCGTCAGGCCACCCTCAGCTCCGCTCATCGCCCCGTGGAGCTGCTGCCCTCGCTGCTCCCCACAGAAATAGCAGAAAAGGCCCTGGGACCCCTGGGGAGGGCTCCACCAGCACTGGGAGGCTTTTCAGTCCCATCAGCAGAAACACCCAGATTCCAGTCCAGCTGCTAAATCTGTGTTTGTTTGCTTTATATTCCTCTTTCTTCACAAATACCCATTCTAGCAGGTGATAGTGACTCAAAATCACTGAAAATCAGTAATGGCCAATAATAATGGATGACATTAGATTTTTCCCACCTGCCAGCCCCAATTTCAGTTTTTAGTGTTGTCTGAGTGGATCTTAAGCTTCGTTGAGTCTTTGATAGAACACATTATCATAGCCGCCTGTGACAGTTAATAGGCTATAATAGATAATAACAGAACTTTATCTCAAAATTCCTTCGTAGGCTCAGACCTGTGGTTGCTGTAGAACATGTGTGGAGGAGGGATATTCTTCTGCATTGAAGACTGAAGAATGGGGAGGATTGCTCATGTTTTGCTAGTGTCTTACAACAGCTTCTTTCAGTGTTAAAAATGGTCATGATTCTGATGATTCTGATAGTTTTACCTTTGGTTTCAATTTTCAGGCAGTAAATCTTTGACTATTCTGCAAAAAAGTTACAGCAAAGAATAGGGTTACTGCAACTTGAAGCTACTTATATTTACATAGGTTTGATTCAACTGTGTGTAGTTTGATGTCATCTCATTTTATTTCTCCTCGTTGACAGAGCTCTCATTTATTAAACTCTGTAAATACCAAACAGAAGACAGATCATTGCAATTCCATTTCTCCTCTGGCCTTCACTTTGCACTTCCAGTCCCACGAGGTTCTAAGTTCCCCAAAATCTTGCTCACTTCACTTTGATATTTCACAGAGCTTTGGTATTCACCTTTCTGCAGAAGAGTCAGTGGGGCTACTCGGAGTAACAGGAATTAAAAATGTCAAAGATGACTGAGAAATCCAGCAAAATTCCTACATTTCCCAGCATCTTCCATGCAGGCTTTAAAAACACTTTTCTACTGCCAAATGGAAATGATTCTCTCCTTCCTCCAACAGTCCACACTCCTTCATTCACCAAATATTCTTAAGCATGCTTTTTTAAAATGTTTTTTTCTTTTGAGCTCCTTAAGTAAAGATGATGAAGGGACTCAACCTGAAAGTTTGATCCCTTTATCCAGCTCTGTCACTTTAACTTGAATGGTTTTAATGGTTTAATAAGCCATTGCATGTAGACATGACCTGTTCCTACAAGCCTTGCCTCTCTACATCCTTGGACCAATACTATTACCACTTAATACTAACTCAAGTATTCTGTCAATGTAGGGAGCATGTTTTAGCTTTCAGGCTGCCACACCTGAAAGCCAGCCTGCTCAGAAAGTCCTGACCGGATAAAGCCCAGAGCAGCCTTCTCTGACCTTAGAGCTGACCCTGCTTTGAGCTGGTGGCTGGACTAGAGACCTCCAGAGGTCCCTTCCAACCTGAATGATCCTGTGATTCAGTGAAAGTGAATCTCTCCCAAAATCAGGAGAAAGCACTGTGAAAGGCAGCTTCTTAATGGATTTTTACTTTTGGAGGCAACAGATAATTTCTTCCTCTTCAGATGCAATATTTCTCCACCGATACCCTCAATCCGTGTATTTCCTGCAGCTCAGATTTCACATTCTGGAAGAAATCCAAATGCCCATTTTATAGAGCACAAAGAAAAAAGGGGGGGAGGGGAAATAAACAATATTAAAAAGCTAAATAAAGTTTTTATCACTCTCCTTCATAACATCTAAAGGTTACTTACTCCTCAAGTGTCACAGATAGTATTTATGAATATCTGAGAACTCCCTCAGTATCTTTATGCTTCTCACAAAGATGCTACAGGTTAGGGAAATGTGCTGTATTGCTGGAGAGATATAACATGGATTATTAGAAAGCTGATGGGCTTTTTTAGCTGTGGCTCCTGGACTCTTGTTATGTTTCTGTCATTTAGTTTCATCTGAATGCTTCAGGGTTTAGTTTCTACTAGGATCTTCTTGAGAGACTGGTTATCTTATGCTACCCATTTCAAGGTTAATTATATTTTCCTTTGGATATAGAGGAAAGAAACAGAGAAGGAGAAAGCCACTTAGAAAGCAGTCTAAATGTCAATTTTTGTATTGTTACTATGTCACATGCTATCTCTAAGAAGACAGTATAATAAACTAGAAAATACAAGCTTGGCAAGATGCATGTATGATGAACATTTGATACAGTAAGTACTGCTTTCAATTTAGATTTAGATAATTTAGATAGTTTGAAATAAGTCTTGCAAATGTTATGATAGCTCCCCCTCTAGATAAACCCGGAGTGCTTCATTTATAGCACCTGATGGGCCTTTACTGCAGGCTGTTAAGTCCTTATGAAAGATGAGAAAAGACCAGCGCAAAGAACCAGGGAGAAAGGAAGAAACCTGATCTCAGAGACCTTCAGGCATGGGGAGGTGTAAAAATCACAAAATAGATCACAAAAGAGCTCACCACTAATAAAAGTGACTTCCACTGGGGAAGGATCAGAAAGAGAGCTCTGCAAGGCAGGACAAGCCCAGCAAAACAAAAGCACAGACGAGGCAGCTTTAAACAACCACCAGGGATTGTCAAGCCTAAGGGTGTGAAGGTTATGAGTTGTTCCCAATCATCTGGAACACTGAAAAAACAAATCAAGAACATACCATGTTTTGTAATTTTTCTTTAATAACTTTGTTTATGGTTGTGTTAATCAGCAGCGTAACCCTTTGCCACAATACGATAAAAATTCCTGTGTCCCTTTAAAGCCAGCTGATAGATGATGCTATGTGTTTGGCAGACAAGTCCTTTGGATACCTGTAATCATCTCCCCCAGAATTCAGGGATTAGAGTGTGTTTTTCACCAAATAGCAAGGACTAGTTTAAAGGTTAGTAGCACTGGCTACCAGCACACAGAGAAACACGCCTGTGTGTTAATATTATCTGAAGGGTTAGAGACAGGGTAAACCCATCCTGTGGAAACACACAGCTTACTCTGTAGGAGGAAGACAGGAATACCTTTTCTTTAGAGAAGAGAAAGAGTTTACATGGATTGCAGGAGGCTGCACAATTGCAGCAGCCTTGGAAATTGAATAGTATCACCTAAAATAAGGCCTAGACTCCCAATTTACAGATTTTCAAGCCATTTTAAATTCTCTAGCAGAACTATAATTATTAAAATATAATTGTTTAAAAAAGCTGTACAAAATTACCATTTTCTATTATATACAATAGCAGTCTACAGAAAAGAAGGTCTTCTGATCACTAGATCAGTGTGCAAAATTGTCCATATTCCATTGATATCCTCCAATCACTGCACAAATTCCTTCACAATACCTTTCTACAGGTAATTCATAACTAGTCAGAGGACAGCTATTTGAATACCTTTTGAGTACAGTCAATGGGATCAAATGGTACCAGTCCATCAGAAGTCAAGGTCCTGCAAAAGAGAAGTCTTTCACCAGTTAGCAGCTGCGTAGCATCCCCACAGGCCGACTGCTTCGGGGACAATTCCATTCTGGTATTTAGTGAATATTAACAACCTGGTATCATGAGCTACAGAAAATTAACAGACAAAGAGGAAGGAACATTTGTGGGTTGGGAAATTAGTGAATGTTTTGAGCTTAGGAACAGAGAGTTTAAGATATTAATTTCAAACACATTTTGTATAACACCAGGAGCTTCTCTCTGGCTGTCAGAGTCGTCCAGCCTGGAGAAAAGCAGGCAGCTGCGTGCACACAAAGAGGGGATGGGTTGGTCTGGGGTTCTAATCCTCCACTTGAAATATCAGCCCCTTTCCATTTTACCTCCAAAATCCCTAGCACTGAGCTAACTTATGGTCTGTGCTTGCCTTTGTGGACATCCATGGCTGAACCTGCATTGACTTCAGAGGGAACGGAATTTTGCTCTTAGTTTGCAAGTGTGACTGTTATGTGTTTATTCCTTGGTACATAATGTTTCCAAGTACTGTGAAGGAGCCATCCCTTATCTGTAAAATCATAACTGTTACTAAATCTTTTGTAGCAAACAATACAAACTTGACTACTTCTTATCACTGTTTTACCGTGCAGAAAACCCCAAAACACACCAACAAATGCATGTTTGCCTGCTCAGCCACCACACTCTTTTCTGATGAAATATGCATTCATAATATACACTGTCCAGGAGAAATAATATATTTTGCAATATTATTAAAGGTTTATTAAGTCACATTATAGCACATTATAGCAATGTAGCATAGATTATCATAAATCTTTTATAGGTAATTTATTTTTGTGAGAGCAAAAATTATAACATTTCTACCAAAATGGGAATCAGCCTTTTTCCTGTTGTGTGTTGGCTTAAACATTTGAAGTGTAATAGAGATGAGCGAACAGTACAAAAACAATTCACAAACATTTAGGTGAACTATGTTGAAGATCCTCTCTAAATTTTTTTCCCTGTATTCTAATGAACAGGTTTGGTGGCTGGAACATTCAGAAATACCAGAGAGCTCTGCCTCATTTCTACACAGGGCCAAAATATATTGAAAAGGGGAACCTAGCTCAGCTGCAGAACAGAAACAGACCATGCTGCTGTGCCCGAGGTCACTCTGCATCCCCATGAAACACCTCTTTTTGGCAGCTCTTTTCCTCCCTGTCATAGCACCTCCAGCAGTGACGCAAGGCTCCTGCTCCCTCTGTGTCCCCTCTCGTCCCCTTTCCACAGGGCCAAGGCCCCTCACACGGCCAAGGCTGTGCCACCAGCTGGGCACCGCTCTCCTCCCCCTCTCCCTGAACTTGCTGAAATCCCAGTTCAAGACACTCTGTGCACTCTCAAGCCCAGGAATGATGTAAAATGCTTCAAACATACCATGGGGCCACTGAAGCATTTTGTATCCTCCTGCTGCCTCCTGAAGTAGTAGCAAAGAAGTGTTTTAAATCTCTGGCTACCCAATAAGCCAATAAAAGCTAAAGGTGGAGGAGCTGATTTTGGGGTGGGGTGTGCAACCTGAGGAAGGAAGGATTTAACTAAAACGTGCACCCAGGTATGACCACATCATCATCATTTGTTCATTTATTTTGTGCTCAGATCGCTGACGTACTTTGCTTTGGGTTTTCTCATACGAATACTTCGCTTCCATTCCCTTGTCAGTGAGAACCTCGTTATTCTCACAGATTCCCAAGCAAGTTAGACCCTATCAATGTTTATCATAAAATACTAAGGTCAGACCACATAACAGAAGAGAAACAGAGGAAAGCAAGAACACTATGCTCAAGCAATAGTGATACAGAAACAAGAATAAAAAATACTTAACCTTAGATGTGGCAGTCAGGCAATATCAGTTCTTCCATAGCTCGTTTCCCCAGCCTTGAACTAGGACTGAAAAAGATTCCAGCAACCATTTGCTTATCGGCCAAGCAAAGCGCTGTCAGCCCACATTTCAGAAACCTGACAGGAAAAACACTGAATCATGAGTCCTGTAGTTAAACTCATGTTTTATGAATACCACTGTATGGGAATTAAAGTTACACTCTGTATTTTTATTGAGGTATAAGACTGTTTTGTACAACTGTTTGATTGTTTGATATTTCCATCTATATAATGAGTTACATTGGACTGATTACACAGCTTTTTTCCTGAAAGATCTGTCTATAAAAACAAAAAGAAAGGATTCATAGTTTAAAAGACCCATCTTGAAATTCTAATTTAAGTATATCCGGCAACATATAAGTCTAACTGCAAATCAGAACAGCAAGGCCATTCAAGAAAGCTTTACTTCTCTGAAAATAAGACCTGCATTCAAGTACCTCTTATCCTTATTCTTATTTATTTTCCAGACATGAACCTCACAGAGTAGGAATCTGGGTACCACTTCATATGTTGCTTCCATGAGTGCTGGAGAAGAGGAACCCTGGTTTTTGAGAGTCAGAAGAATTAGGTTTTAATTTTCATTGGTTATGATGTTTCCCAGAACCCCCCTTGGAGAGTTTAGCCCCCTTACGTCTGGCAAGATAGGTGCCGAATCTACGGGTGGAGACATAATAACTAATGATGATGGAGACAGGAATCACCTCAATGCCACCCCATGAACCGTTCCAGGCTGAAACCTTGGCAGAAGATCCAGGACCCCTCTTCCAAGTGTTGGGAAACAGGGGCTACCCACTGGCCATCTGTCTGCCATTGGGCTACATTCACCTTCAGAGTCATGATCCGCACCCTGAGCAATGTGAAGGAGTGATGGAGTCCCAGTATCATACACATGAGCACTACCTATGAACCCAGCCGTGCTGGTACAAACTGATGCCTCTTTGCAACCGCCTCATAACTTTCATTTAGAGAAAAGCAAAGTAAAATAAAATTATCCTGAGTTTCAAAAGCTTTGAAAAGTATAAAATATATTTTATAATTTGGAAAAAAAGCTTTAGGTCAAAAAAACAGATGGACCCTTAAAAAAATACACTGTCTGAAAACCTGTGCATATTTCATGAAACTGTTTAGTTTACAGTGGCTGACCCTCACACTTCTGACTCACAGGCAATATATATTACAATAGTTACAGTAGAATGCCAGAAAATGTAGCACAACTGTAATTCTCTCCACAGCATAGGTAGTAGCCACCAAGGCAGGGATAATCCCACCTAGCTTTGGACACTTCCTTCTGGCGCCTAAATCATAGGGCTGTCACCCTAGGCTTCTCCTGTAGTCAATGGAGAGAGAAGCGTCTCCGAGAAGCCAGTCCACGTTCACTGGCATTATTTACTGCGATCCATTAGTAACCTGTACAGCATTTGCTGTCACACATTGTGCCTGGGGAGGAGAGGGAGAGGGGAGCCAAGCACCAAGGTCTGCAGCAACACGTTCACAGGGTCGCCTAAACTGTCACACTCTACTGCAGTAAAACACAAAGCAGGACTGTAAATATTTGAATGAGCTTGTTTACACCTCAGAATGTTTGAAGATATTTCCAGGAAAACATTTAAATCTGCCTGGTTTACTGTCACACTTCTATCCGTTCATTCTTCCACTGATTTAAGTGTTGGCCCAGAACCAGCCCAGGCTTTCCAAATGCTGCTGAAAGGGATTTCCCATCCATAATACGACCCGTTGTATTGGCATCTTTCCTGCCAGTCTATAGTGTTACTTAAGAGACAGATATTTAACATGAGCTTAATAATGCCCAGAAAAACAGTAAACTCTCTATGTTGGGGTCCTTGATCTGCTTATTACCATACCTAAAAAATACAAGCACAGAATGCCACAGGCTTGACCACAACAGTTCCAGCGACTTTGTTTAAATTCACCTTCACAGAATAAGGCTTTACAAACAGAAACTAAGTAGTTAAAATGAGCTCTTTCTTGAAAAAGCTTTTGGAAATATTGACCATAAAAGAGAAAAGTATCCAGTAAAAACACTGGTTCATTCAAAGAACACTCTTTCCTCTAGTTTATTTGTTTTTTATTCAGATTTCATAGAATGAGTTGCAACCACCTTTTCTCCAAAAATAACATTTCTGTAAGTGGTGTGCTTTGTCCCAGTAAGATATTGCACAGGAAAGATATTTTTAAGTGAATGTTTTAAAGGTTAACTTCACAATGGTGACACACCTGTAGGCATCTGTGTTGCATGAGTAATAGCAAAAAAAACTAATGGGTTGTTATAGCAACAAACATCAAGTGATGACTTCATGAGTGGAATTGAATGACATCAGAATAGCTCCTTGGGAATAGCTTCTTTTGTTGTGAGTTTTGTTTTGCAGGATAGGCTGAATATATTTCTTTTCTTCCTCGGTCCCAGCAGCTCAGAGGACTACTGAGTGCAGAGGAAAATTGAACTTGTGTCTCAAGTTACAATGCAGGAATGACTACAAGCAATTGGATGAGCTAGGTGAGAACTCAGTGTATTTTGAGATTGTTCCCTTATTTAGCTCAAAACTCCCTGAGGGCTTTCAAGAACAAGGAAACTTTCCCCAAAGTTTGCTGTTACTTCTCCAGATTTCTCCCCACCAGACAGTCTCCTTGGCTCAAGCTCTGCCATATCCTTCAGGCTTTTTTGTGGAGGGTTTTTGCCGTCAGAGCTTAGCAGGAGCTTGTCACACTAAACTCACTGGCCCCCCAAAGAAGGAGGAGACCTGAAAAAGGCAGATAATATTCAACATTAAGAGGCTGGGGTTGGGATGGCCATGGGACAGTTGGCCTTCGCTGCATGGGAGGAAGGAGTAACCGTTGTCCTAGGTGAACTCTGAGGAATCACTGACCCTTTCCATCCCTAGAACGGTTTCTTCCCCAAAAGTGCAGCAGATTCAGTCCCTTTTGAGGTCCCTGCTGTTCCTTTCAGATTCAAGAGTTACTGGGGGTTCTTTTGTTTGTTTAGTGGTTTTTTTTTTTTTCTTTTAAGAGATTTACCCCCCCTTTTTGAGTATCTTCATCCAATGTGTACTTTCACCCTAGAGGCTTGAAGATGCACAGATGGATATCCTTTCCATAGGATATCCATTTCCATATCCAATGGCCATATTTCTTTCTAGCCGTAGGACTGGATGCAGGCTATCTACCTTACATCTCTTTCCCAAAACAGATTAGGGAGTAAGAAAGGGTTCAAGGACTGGATAGGTTAATATTGGAGATTTTCTCCCAATTTTCCTCTTCCTTAATTTCTTCTGCTCCCTTAGCGAATCCACAATTTTCTTTTATCTCTCTTCTCAGGTTACAATTTCCCTTCCTCTACAGTTTAGCACTTCTTTTTAATTGCCTGCCTGCTTATAGGCAAAGGTAAGGTGAAAGAGGGCTTAGAACTCCAGATGGCAAGGAAAAATAGATGTAAAGAATACGGAGCCTAATACCAAAAAAAGGTGTGTAGACACCTACATATTACTTACAAAAGCCAAAAAAAGATTTCTGCAATAGCAGTTCTCTGAAGAATCTGGTTTGTAGAAATGAGTCTAAAAGCATATGCTAACTTTTTCACATCTCAAAATCCAGATTTGATGACTTCTTTCAGATGCAAGATGTTATATGACATGCAATGTGTCAGGCAACAGATCATGTAAACAGCACACTTGCGCATTTGGCCATGTGATGCAGACTGGGCTTCTCAGGGCCAACCAGTCAGATCCCACACTGGATCTCAAGTTGACTCTTACAATGGGGGCACATCAGCTCACTGGATCAGACAGTAAGGCCATACAGGTTATTGTGATAGGGGATTAGCCATAGATTCAGGATGGATAGATTCAGATTCCAGACAGACTCCTTCCAGGGTTTGCTAGAAAGCATACAGTTCCCAACACCTGCAACACATCATTGCCTCTGCTGCTCTGAGATGTCACCTGCCAGATACAGCTGATCAGGAGATCACATGCATGCTGATCGGATGTATCTGGCAAATGGGAATACAGCATGAGATGATGCAAGTCTTCACTGATCATGCATGAGAAAGAATATGGCAGAGGGGGTTAGTGAGTCTCATGTATAATGCATGAAACTTGGTGGATCTGCAAATCCATTGCTGAGGACAAACAATAGCAGCAATACAAAAGCAGACAGCACCAGCCAGTGACTGCTTAGATGCTGTAAAAGCAGCTAGGGACATGCACTAGACTTTTTTGCTGGTTTTGTGCTCAACTAGAAAGATTAAAATCATTGCAGAAGTTCTGCTTCTGATGCAGTGAAAGAACAGTATGAGAATCTTCCCATATTATCTGCTTTTAACAACTGGGAAGAGATTCCAATCCTCCAGGCTCTTCTCCTTTCCAGAAAAATAAGACATTTCAGTCAAGCTGCTAAGCATTAAGAAACTGACCACTCACAAGTGATAATATTTAGGACAGAAACAAAATGGTCACAAACTTTTCAGATATCAAAGATATTGCATAAGACATAATATGAGTGTTGTAAAGGAATCTTTATCTGTAACTGTATCAAAAAGTTACATCCCACCACACTGTGTACTTGGTCACTTTTTAATGACTTATCCTGCACTGGCTTCAGGAAAACATGGTGCTGAAACTCAATTTATGACCCAGCAATAATTAATGAAACTCAGCAGAGGAGACAGAGGCAACTAATTGTTTACACATTTGGACGTCTGAGAAAAAGGGGAAGGATGGGAACATTTTAAAAAGATGGAGAAAAAAAGACTCAGTAGCATGCCAAGACATTTAACTTAATTGCAGGGGTAACAGAGTTCTCTATAAAGAAAACAAAAACCCAGTTTGGCTTCCCTTTTACCTGCATCTGTGAATGAACTAGCCTAAAGAGAGAGGAAGAGAGAGAGATGTTTTGTCCTTGGACACCTGCCCTTTGTCTACAGAGATAAAATATATGCCAAGAAAAATGTGAACAATAGATGCCCCAAATGCATGTTGACTTGGTGACAGAGAATACCCTAAATCTAGTACCAATCAGAACAGATGTAAAGCAACTCAAAAGAAGTTAGTATCAGCCCATAATGCTTCAGATCTTGCCTAGGAAGCTGAGGTTAGGAGACAGCAAAAATCACTGGTTTCAAAGCTCACTTCCAAGCATACAGTCTTGGAAGAACATACCAGCTCAAAAAACCCATCATCTTTCCAAAGGAAGCTCCCTTTAAATCTAAAAAAGACCCAATTGCTTGATTCAACTGGTAGCTTTCCTGAGCCTGAGAGGGCTTTTCCCTGCCCTCTGCCTATGGGAAGGCTTGGGTACAGTGCTCCATCTCCCCTGCTAGCCAAGGTGGTTGCAGCATCATAGCTGTGCAGCTGCCCTGCTCTTCTTCCCCTCCCCCAGCCCTGAAACTGGGGCTGTTTCTGGTTCTGCACAAAGATATATGAAAGGAGAGATTTTCATCTCATCAAGAAAAGAAAGGATTTCAGCCTAGTAGTATGTTTGATTAGAAAAAGGAAACCACAGTCTGGGAGATGTCTAAGAACTAATAATACTTCAGGAGCAGTAAGACTATAAAAGTAATGCATATATCCAAAGGAATAGACAGCATTATTTATGTGGTATATATTTGTATAATACACCTGTGTGCACATGTGCACACACACGCACATGCATATTTATATACATGTATATATGTAAAGATATACACCATCAATGCAAGTGTGGAAACGTAAACAAATGTCTATGGCCTAATTGTATATGCTCCCATTATAGCCCATGGAGAGAAACAGTCACTTTTTGGGTGTGATCCATTTCATTCTAAAGTAGATGTCCACACCAGGGCAATTGAATTGCATCCTAAAAGTGCCTGTTTTTCTCCATTTACTATTAAGGGAGCTTAGGGGGACTACTTGTCTGCTGCTACAAATCTTACAAAAGGTGCTGAGGACAGGAAGACAGGAATGTCTGTTGAATTAATACTGAGCTTGAAGAAATGTTCTCAGAAAAAGTCCACATTTTTTACATCAGAGAACAATACAATGTAGCATTTCTTATTTGTAGAACTCCTAATAAGTATAGAGCAATACAAGCTCATATAGAAACCTGGTCTCTGAGTAATTCATCTTTTTGAAGAAAAAAGAGGATTACTGTTCACAAATAATCTGAGAGATATAACACAAACATGTTTCCCAAAATGCTGTAGTTTAAATTATCTTATACCTTTAGGAAGAAAAGAAGGAAGTTGTGAGGGGGGGAAGGTGGTTGTTAGATCGTCAACGACACCTCAGGAGTACTAAGTAGATTTAAAGAAACAATAATACCTCTGGAAAAGATCCAGTCTAATCTTCCACAGATTTGAAAGTAATACCTATTTCTATTAAAATGTTAGACTATCCATATCTCATGCCACAACAGGGAACAAAAACACACCTTTTCCTTATACAGCTGCTAGCACAAACTGAGGTAAACTCTCTGATTCATAAAGGAATGTGTATGCATATTATATGCTGAGTTTAATCTCATCACATTGCAGACATGTAGTCAGGCATCTAGTCTGCCTTAGGCTTGTAGATTGAAGGCAGTCTCTCTCACCTCTCTATGTAACCTCAACAGATCATCTGCAGAGTCCGACTGCGGAGGGCTCCACCTGCCGTAGCTGTGACAGGAGCTTCAACACTGGCCTCCTGGAAGAGGTGCGAAGCCTTGTGTATTCTCCACTGACTCTGTGCCTCCAAGCGGAGCCAAACCCAAACGGTTACAAATCCCACCTGCTGCAGACCAAAACACTACTCAGATGGGTTGTGGGCACCCAACATTGTGACGTGACGTGACGTGACTGCAAGGACTGAACAAACCCAAGGACAGGCCTTAGTTAGGCACAGCACACCACTGACCACCTACACTACAAGAAAGCATAGCTGGCCTTGTAAATGCCTTTAAAATACTTTGCAGAGACAGCCAGGAATGATTAGATGCTGCAGCTGGTTCAGCTTCAGCCTGGGGATAATTACTTCACTTGATTGCAGATCTGAGTCACATTTACCTGTGGATCTGTCTTCAATGAGTCACACACACACACTTTATTTCATAAAAAGGAAATCACCTCTGCTTCTTATTGCAGCCACAAGACTTTGTTTTTCCCACTACTTCTTCCTGTTCCTGTTAAGCATCCCTCCTGCTTCCCATGCTCTTCTTCCCTGGTCTTGCTCCATTTGGTGTTTCCCAGACACTTGCTTCCCTGACATCCTCCCTCCTCCCAATTGCTTTTACTCACCTCACGTTTTTCCAGCTTTTACACTGTCTTCTTCTGGTCTTCTGCATCTTCCTCCCACAGCTTACATTCCCATCTGACCCAAGAACTTATATTTTTAGCCTATGGGTGGCAGCTCTTTTTAAGGAGAAGGAAAAAAAGAAGAAAAATGGACCTTAAACAAGCCAATGTCTGGCACTCTATTTGGAACAAGTAGTATTTACCCTGACCTGGTGTAAACAAGGGTGTTTATGCCCTAACATGATCTGAGAGTCTTCCCGCAAAGGCTCTTTCATACTACCCCAGATAAAATTGCATTGCCACAGTGCGGCCTCAGACCATGGGAGCATCCTTTGATTGACATGAAAAGCAGGTCTGATAATTAGGCAAGGGATGCTGATGATAAATTTTGGGAGAGGAGGCGGGAGAGAGATGGTAAAAAATCATGGAAAGGTCATCTCTTGGAATTAAATCCAGGATCTGAAGATCTGCAAGCTCAAAGCACCACAGCTCCAGCCCAAGGAAGGGGATTGATTGCTTGATTGTCAGTAATGAACTTACACATCTCTAGCATCGCTAGCCCTGTGAGGTAGGGACAGAGAGTAACACAGAATATCAAAACAAAAGGAAATTCTTGCAGAATTAAAATATAAAAAGGCTTAATCATGCTGATTCCCATGGAGCAAAATCCAAAGGGTTGAAGAGCTAAATTCATAAGGGAAACTGCAAACTGATGTTTTTGTGCTTCACAATATAACTTTTTATCAGCACTGAACACCACAGAGATTTCCTCCGGATTAATTTTCTAAAACCACCAAATCTGTGTCCATTAAAGTAATTTCCATATAGTTATAATCTTGTTATATTTGCAGAATGAAATTTAATTTGCACAAACTTATTTGCCATTGGGTATGCAGAGCTCACTTATTAAAATGTACTTTGAACTTGGGAAAATGTTGTCAGCAATGGGTCTGTGGCTTTGTGCATTGAAAAACATAAATCAAAAGAGTAGCCCTAAAAAAAAAAAAAAAAAGTTGCTAAAATAAGAAACAAAGGGACAATTTAGAAAAGTCTGTAAACACAGGGACCTGAGGAAAAGGGGAGTCAAGTGCTTTAAGAGAATCCTTAAAACTGATAAAACATATCAAAAAAATCATTTTGTTTCTTTATTTTAATCTCTTCATGTGTAAGCTTCTGGCTTTAATGAAAATCTTCATATCATTAAACTAACATCCATTGCCACAAAGTGATAAAAAACTTAAACCACAATACAGTTCTTTTGAAAATGAAGAATTCTGGTCTGGGAGTTAATCAGGTTTATAAGCCCTAATTGATTATAGGCATTAACTTATTATAAACCCAAGATCTTTTTGTCACATCCTAATCATTTTTTATTTATTTATTGTCCTAATGCAAGACTCCAAGCGCTAATCCATGTTAGGCCAAAGTAACAACAGTATTTTAGACATAGTTTTAATTGGATTAATGGACATTGTCAAGCTTGGCCTTTCATAACTGGATACTTAATTTCACAGTCATGCTGTTAATGCCATTAAAAACCTGTTTTTTCTCTAAAGATAAGACTCTAGCCAGTGCTCAGTCTCACAAGGGAACGGTTTCACATATAACCCATTGCTGAATGCGCCCATAGCGCTATTCCATGGTGCTCCCTATCTCCTCTTCCTTTCCTGAGCAAAACCACCCAACCTGGAAGGGGCAATATCTGGACTTCCCTCTGACCTAAGAGAGCTCACCTATGCTTTTGGGTGAAGAGCCACCAAAGCCACGAGCGTGTAACAGCTGGAGCGGTAATGTCAGTCCATGAACACCCAGCCTGGGGCAGTGCTTTCACTTGCCTGGGGAGACTCTGAGACCCACCAAGGGGACGTGCGAATGGAGCGTGGTCCTCAGATTTCAGCATCAGACAGAAAGGAGGAACGTGTCCCAGAAGGGTCTCTAAGGATTCTAGCTAAATTACCTAATATACTAAGCAGAGCAAAAATATACTCCTATGAAGAGCATTAATGAATAGCAAGATGGCAAGATTAACTGTGCAGAGAAGTCTGAGCACTGGCTTTGATTAAGAGTGATATATTAATGGCAGTAAAATGAGCGCTGGCATGTCCCTTGGTAGAGAAAGACAGCACATCTGTAAAATAATTCTGATCAAATGAAAGCTAAATGCCAAGCATAAGATATCTAAATTTAAACAGCCAAATGTAGCTGTATCTTGTCTCCTTTCTGTGTGGTGAATGGGTCCTCAGCAAATCTGAAAAGCAGGTCATGTTTATTCATATAGCCAAATATGGAGTCACCTTCTAATTTTAGACAATGGAATTTAAGATTTGAGACAAGGATATTTGATGGTAACAAAGAAGTCAGAGTAAAGACAGTAGGCCATATTCTTTATTGTCCAGAACCTAGTTTGACAACACAACTCAATGAGTGGAAGTGATAATTTAGCAGCTGCCTCTTTACTATTTTTTTTAATTAGCCCTCAACTTTTTGCATTGTTTCTTCACATACCACTAAGAATTTCTATGTACCAACTTAAGAAATATTTTCAAATACAACATTTTTCATCGTTAGTGGCATTTCTCTGTAAAACTGCTGAGTACTTACAGGTTCTTTTTTCCATTCTTACTTATTTCATTTCTAAATACACATTTTTCAAAAACTGGAGTTGCTTTTAACAATCTTCATTGAACGATTCATCCCATTTCTGTTTGCATTTATTATTTAATATTTTCTTGCTATCTAGGAAAAATGTAATCCTGAAGCATATTAAGATGATTTAAACTTTAAGTGAATTAAGTTCAATCAATTTTTGTAAATTGAGAATGACAAAAAATGACATTGAGAAAGGAAATTTTAATGGTAAGAAGCATCAAAGAAATCACTTGGTTCTCCAAAATTTTCATCAGTCCAAATGTACTTTTATGTCACTCTCCTTGGGGCAATTTTGAAACTAATTGTTACTATCACCCGTGAAAGCAGTCCCCAGACTCACTGAGCGTACAAGCAGAAAAGTCTTCTCCTTGAACTTCTTTCAAATACAAAGGAGAGGACCAAGAAAGGAAATGCTGGAGGTGAGACGCTAAGGGAAGTGGGGCAGGGTAGCATGCTCCAGGCACCCAATGCACCCCTGGTTTGCAGATGAGCTCGGCCAGGTGACACGGCGGCGAAGGGGCTCTCTGCGCGCCACCATACTGGGAAGGATGTGCTTTGCTACATGCACTGAGACCAAGGGTGCTGAAACTGAGTCAAACACAGTCCTACGGCATCTGGGACAAATTCAGGAATTTAATCTACGTCTCTTAAATCCTAGCTCAGTATCTTCTCTCTTAGATCAGCTTGGCTAACAGCCAAAGAAATGGTCAAAAAGAATCAGTATTGCAGACACAGAAAAATTCAGCACTTCCAAACCACAACAGTGGCAGATGCAATGATGAAACTTCCTCATGTCTGACAAGTGGGCTTCAGGCTCTTTTTCTTTAAGGTCTCTCTATGATTTTTAAGGTAGATGTGGAGTCCAGCACAGACTGCACAACACAGCCGGCCTGTTGCACAGGCAACAAAAGCTGTTAGAGAACATTTGCTCGTTGCTTATGTGGCAACACTCTTACATTTGGTACGGCATGACATATAGATTAACCCATGTCTGGATTCCTCAGACAAATCGAGGGATTTGGATTCTGGGTTTCATTTTCTGGAAGCACTTTTTCAGTTTGACTGGATAAAACTCCAGCCCTCCCTGTGCCTGCGTGCTCATCCTCGCCCCTCCTGGAGCATCTACCTGGCATTTCGTTATCATGCAGTGTTTCGCTTGACGGTCCTTCATCACCAGTTATGTCACATTCCCTAATGTTAACTGTCTAGCAGCTTTTCCATTCAAAAGTTTCTCCTTTCCACTCTGCTTACATAGACGTGTCTTCATATGCTCTCTGCGTATGCTGCAAGAAGAGACAGATACAAGCTGCTGTTCCCACCACATGCACAACTCCTAGAAATAATGCAGGAAGGTTCTTAATGAATGCAGCAGCTTAGCAAAATATCTCTAAAGCCTAACACAACAAAAAATCATTATCTTTTAATAATTCTTAGGCAATGCTATGCAATTCCGTAGCAGAATTTTACAGGATTATTAAAAATCTATGGAAATCTATAGAAAATTTATTTTCTATTAAATTCTATAGGACTTTCCCCTAGGGATCTTAGACTGAGGAGCCTGGAGAATCACAGCAGTCAAAAATCAGGGTTAAGTCTTTGTTTCTGCTACCAGGGCTCTGGGAGCCAGATAGGACAATGCGAACTATTCCAGGCACATAGTACCAGTGTCCACAGAAAGATTTAGGAACACCTGCAGCAGTTTGCTAAGCAGCATCCCTGAATAAAATTTCAGAAAAGGACTGTATGTATCTCAAATGGCTTTGTATGACCAAAAAGCTGGGGAGCCCTACCACTTGTGGAGATGCTTAACAACCCATAGACAAAAACATATAGCTGAGAGTTCACACCATATCTGACCACATAGTGAGAAGTAAAATCTTCCGCCTGGTTGCAGAGCCAGTGCACAGGGGCTCAGGAGGCAATCCTGATCTTCCTTCTGGAGAGCAACACAAAGCAAGCCTGATTTTAATCTCTGCAATGCACCTAATTCCACAGGAAAAAAAAAAAAAAGTATTTTATTTATATAGTCATTTATCTTCTTGCTAGCAGAGCAGGGCCATAGCAAGTCCCCCATGGTGCCAGGTTTCAGCTGCATGGTGCTTCTGGTGGTGGACTCCTGCCTTTAGATCTCCCACCTGCTTTGCTGATCAAGGCAGTTAGATACAAAACCATTACTGCTACAGACCTCCAGGCAAAGGAGCAGCCTCTGGCTCCAGAGCTCTCCTAAATCGCAAGCAAGGCCTAGGAAGATGCGTGAATAGTTGGTGTGTCACTACCTGCAACTAAAGTGTCACGGGAATAAACAATGGGTGAGAAGGAGGGAACAATGGTCTAATAATTTCCTGTTGTATAATTACAGTAAAAATAGCTAATCCTGAACAAAGTTATTACCTTCAGCGTTGTATCCATGGCAACGGAAATGGATAGAGACTGTTAGATTGTCTGCAAATTAATGTGTCTTTCTTTTTCATCACATAAAACAGTTCAGTCTGGCCCTGTGCTTCAGTGGCTAGGAAAGGAAGGGTTTTGCTGCATGCCCCAGTGCAACCTCACTTGCAGGGTGAGCAGGTCCAGCTGTATGGAAATGCACACCCACCGTCAGAGCAGGGTCTGGATAAGCCCATTACATTTTTAAAGCACCCTGGCCTGTTCTCTAGGACCTTTTCCAAGGTCAGTCTATGCTTCATTTCGTTCCAGTTGCATCTCAGCCACCGTTCTCAGCGCAGGTCAAACATGCCCTTCATTAGGCTAATACTGCAGTTGCATGGGCCACCTCCTAATAACGGCCATGGGAAACACTGATTCATTGCCAGCCTGGCCAGCAAGCCGCTCACGTCCTAACAGAGATACCCAAGCTCACAGGCATGCTGCCTTCAGCAGCATGTTGAGTAATGAACACACTCAGCCTTTTCTTGCCTTTCCCTGCCCTTTTGTCTGCAAGGAAAAGGTTAATGATGGTCATTAAGGAGGGCAGGCAATCCATATGTCCATTCATCTGTCTTTGCTGCTGCTGCTGAGACACAAAATATATTTTCTGTTAAAAAAAAACCTTTCAGAGTATTATATTGCATTAACGACTGAGACTTCACTTGTATTTTATAACAGCTGACTAACATGATCTAACTAAGAAAGGTTTCTTAAGCAAAGTAATTTTCCTCCTTGTATGGTGTTTGTGTATGTATTTGCCAGTTCCGTGCTAGGAGTGAATGTTATTAGAACAACGGGAGATACTCCCAGGATGAGGGAGAGCTGAAAGAGATATGCTTTATGGAGAACTGAGAATGAAAAGAGGAAGAACTATCATCTTCTTCATCACAAAAAGCAGAAGTTAAGAGGAAGCACATCTTAAATGAAATACCTCCTGACGATAGTTCATGTACGTGTATGTGTACAAAAATGAGTTTGTGTATGTATATTCATCCACATGAATACACACAGTTGTGCATATAAAAGCCCATTTTCTGACCTTGTAGCACTTTAGAAATGGAGCACGTTGTTACTCTGACTATACAGACTTCTAATGTAGATCTTCCACGCTATTCCAAACTCTTCACCATGGATTTGGTCCTGGATACTTGGCTTGGAGAGGAATTTTTTCTCCTCAGGCACAGTCACTGGAAAAGCTACAGATATGTCCACAAGTGTCCAACTATGTGAGATTCCTGTGTTTATACTGAAATTGTGAGATGGCTACTGATGCTGAAGGAAATGCCCAAAATCTGAGCAGAAAAAAAGAGTATTGCATTCTTCCACCATAAAACAGGAGATCTTAAATGTTCAGTTTCAGACCCAAAGTACATGGATACTGTTTCATTGGCAACTGCTTATACTGTTTAACCTACTATATATTTCAAACAGCTTTTGAATAAAATGGCTTTTAGGGAGAGATTAGTTGGCTGAAATAAATCTCTCTAACTTTCCCCATATTTCTAATACTGATATTGTACAATTGCAATTCAAAGTCAAAATGAAATTCTGCAAAACAACACCCAGAAGACATGAGATAAGAATGTCAATTATTTTGTTGGATGAGCTAAAACAAACAAGCAGAGTTGTTTAACTGTGTAGCATTAAGATCTAGAGAGGTATCACTTACAGTGTGTGAAATTTCTAGTGCTCACCAGGGTTTACTCACGACCACCTACTTTACACATTTGTCCTCTCCCAGTCTTCATTTTTCTAGGCTAAACGTGCCACACTCTTCTGGTCTCTCCTGTGAGATGGACTCTCCAGTTCAATGATCACACTCAAAGCTCTTTCTCCACGTCATGTCTGTAACACAGATACAGCCTTTACACAGCCTTTTACCTTTGCTTCTGTTTACCCTTTAAATTACAATCTTTGCGACTGCAAGATCTACAGTTTGTACAACAAAGCTGCAAATGTTTTGGAGCAAAGGCCACACAGAGCACTTCAAAACTGGCATAAGGTGCTGTGGCTCCCTTGAGGTCAGTCAAACAGAGCGAAGACACTTTATATCTGCTCAGGATCTGCCCTCCATTTCTTCTCATTGTCTTATCGGTACTTTAAGCTACTAGATTTAGTATCTGAATGCTTCAACTAAAGTAACAATGAAATTTGATCTTGCGTTCACTGATATCAGTGATAAAACTTCTATGTGTAACATATGTACAATGCAAACTTGATCCAACTAGATCTACCACAAACCTATAACTTTCTGGTGCTTAAAAAATGTAAATATATGTTATATTATATTATTATTAAATGTATTATATTATTTTTCTCTGTCTTTTCTGTACTTAAATTTAGAATTTAGCTCAACAAAGTTTGGGAGGGGGGTTGGAGGGAGTGGAGCGGGGAGGCAGTTCATGTTACTTATCGAGTGTTATTCAGGGGTGCATCCTCAGGCTGGTGTACGCAGTGGCCACCCCACCGCTTGTGAGAGGCCGCTCAGCCCAGCTGCAGAAGGGCATGACTGACATCCCAGGAGGTATCAAGCACAGCTACACACATGCCCAAGACAATGGCACTTTCTGGGAGAAATCCGGACTTCCCAGCTGGGGCAAGCGTGGACCGGGGCAGCTCTGCGGGCAGGAAGGCTGCTTCCCTGTGCTCCCTTCCTCCAGCGTTCCCCAGAACCACATATCACAGAGCTCGAGGAGGTCTAGGGAGCGGGAACAGGCTGACGAGAAATACAAACAGCCCGTAACAGAGATTAAACAGACGAGGACTCTCCAGCCTGAAAACGCCATGGCTGGAGACAGGTATGTCGGAGGCCTAGAAAGCCATGACAAATGCAGAGAAGGGAAACAAGAAGTGCTTATGAATTACTTTTTGTAAAACAAAATTGAGATGACACTCAACGAAATAATTAGGCAGCAGGTTTAAAACAAATGAAAGAAGCTCTTTTTTCGTACGATGAATAAATTGAATTGTCAGAGGCTATTTTGGAGACCACCAAAACATACCCCCACCATATCCTTCCACTGCCTTAAACATCATTGTTTTCTGGTATTCAGATATGCCTGTAAGTATTAATTACTCCAGTCTAGGAAATTAAATAGCTGAAAAAAAAGTGTTGATTTTCTCAAATACTATATTCAGAATCTCTTGGTACTGAAAACAGCATCAGAAGCGTTCAGCCTTTTTTGTCACACATATATGGGAATTAAAACTAGCTGAACTGATGGGCATGGGGTTCTCAAGGAGACTTTATTTTTAATATGTAATTTGTTTTGTGTTCATTGTAAGAAAAAAGGCATAATCTGATATCCTTTCTCACAGTAAATAGTACTACACACACCTTGTGTAGCTTCTCCTTGATTTAACTGGGACTGCTTATGAAGTAACGCACCAAAAATCATTACTACAGAGACAGCCTGAGAAAGCTAGCGACCTGCGTATATTTAGTTATCTAAAGCTGTAGGGACATCTCCCATTGTGTGAGTTCATAGGGGTGCAATTACACCAGGGAAGGATCTGACAAAACCTTTAAAGTGACAGCCTTACATGATGACAATTTGTAAACCACAACATGAACAAAAGCAGAGCATTAGATCTTGTCAACTAATTAGCATCCTCCTAATGAGAACTGACTGTAGCAAATGACTAGAAAAAACGGTCTGATGATTTATGTCAGGAACATGCCATCTTGCTGGGGAGCGCTTTCTTCATGCCCGCAATAACCACCACCAAGAAAGGAAAACAGCAGAACAAAAAGCTTTGTTTTACCCTTTTTCCAGTCCTCCCCTGTCCTCTCCTTTTCCCTTCCCTTCCCTTCCCTTCCCTTCCCTCCCTTCCCTTCCCTTTCTTTTTCATCCACTTATGTTCACAAAGCATTTATTCCTGTAATTTAGGTACATTTTATTATTTATATATACCTTTCATTTATTTATTTATCCCGGAGTGCATGCACATGTATGGATTTCTATAGTGCTATATGCAGTGGTAGGGACAAAAGAGCAGCTGGGTAGGGCGCTGTGTTTACTGCAGAGTTTCAGCAAATGAGCCCGCTACGCAATTCCTCACCGCGGGAGCCGTGCGGTGTGTGCAAGCTGCCACCAGTCAGGGGCTCACGGCACGCTGATCACTCTTATTTTGGTCAAAATGCCATTTTGCTCACGTGAAGGTCAAGTGCTCGGGTTCTAGGTCAAGAATCAGCAAAATTCAAATGATAAATGACCAACCAAAGCAGAGCAACACTTCCCCTCGATTAGCAACAGGTTTTAAGTGTCTGCCTTAGCTGTTAGCTCAAGTGTGTTGGTGAACATGGATGGACTTTAAAGATTTAGAAAGTATCTTGGTGCATTGTTGATAATCTGAAAAATACATATTCATAATAACATGTTTACACTTCCTTTGTGAAACTCTGTAAACACTACTGAATACCGGTGAGCAGTAGGTCAGTGTTAGTATCCCCAGGTCACAGAAGATTGTGCTGAAGTCAGAATTCCTGAGGAATCACCATGTTGATGAACCTATCAAAACTGCCCAGAAAATAGTAATAACCACATGGCATTAATCTAGTCCATGTACAGCAGCACATCTTCAATTCCCAGTTGTAATTCCCTTATTCCAAGTTTTGTTGTTCCCCCTAATTTTTATTCTACATGTGGATTGAAGTCCAAGAGATTAGGGCTGGGATACAGATTTCAATTGTTATACCTAAGCAAAGAGCTGCCCTGAGTATTTTATTCCAATCACATCCGTGTTTATTTGCATGTTCTCATTTCTTGCTTATAAATAACTGTTGGTCATGAAATTCCTCTTTGCAAAATGGATGGCAAATTTGACTATAATAATCTGTTGTCATTTGATATTAATGTTCCTTTAAGTACAGTGAAGGAAATAACTGCACTATATTTTTAATGGAAAATAATATAAAATTTTATAATGTGTTCCACTGGTGAAATAGCATCAGAAGCACATAAAGTCCTTGCAACTTTATGAGTGGAGAAGCAGCTTTTCTAATAAAAATGCTGGAGAAAAAGCCTTTGTAACATAGTAGTACCATGGAATGTGGATTTCAATTCTATTTGTGAACACTGAGCTGCTGGAAAAAATAAAAACACTTCACTATATTTTTCAAGTCACAAGAAGAGTAGGTGAACAGATCTAGTTTCTTCAAAAAATTAAATATATATGGAAAATAATATCATATTTTGGAGTATAACATGTGCACAGAGTAGGAGGGTAACAACTTGTGTATATCCACTAGGTTTCAAAGAAACACCGTTAATTTTTTCCAGATTCTTTCAAGGGAGGGATTTGACTGAGATGGCATCTCCACTGAATGGCATTCCTTACAGGGATTTTTATTAATGCAGGAAACTAAGGCCAAAAAAAAAAAAAAAAAATCAGGATTGTTTTTCTCCTGTGTGGAAGCTATACAGAGCTACCAAAGAGAACAAGTCTCATTTTTATGTTGTATTTCAACTAATTTCTTGCATCATGGCTTTCTTAGGCAGCAAAGAACCTTTCTGTAAACACATTTAGCTTTTTGTGCAGCTTGAGCTGCACAGAAAGTGAACTAAATTATTTTTGCCCAAAATAAATGAGAGGTATAAATTTATTACCCACGAAATTCTAGGTATTTTTCAAGCTGTACTTACATGGCTCGGCTTGTGCCCATACAGGTAAACACTTATTCCCCAGCTGGGATGGCTGGACCGAGCAGCTTGCTGGAAGCCGCCGCTGCCCCCCCGGGCACCGAGATGGGCACTGCCGGGGGAGCAGTGCCACGGCCCCTGGCCTGGTCTGCGCTAGTCTGCTCACAAAGACATAGCTTTTACGTCTCACGCGGAGCTTGGTTTTTCTTACAGCAGCTGCTCATCTGAAGGTTATCAAAGAGCTTTCACTGCCACACCGAGCCTGAGAATTAATCCATCACGGGTTGTTATTAATTGATTTGAATCACTGTTGTAACTGGAAGAAACAGTGATGAAACGGAAAGGGAAGGACTGCTGGCTGATGCCTGCCCCCCCAAAATTTGCCTGTGAATCCCAAGGACATTGCATGACAAATGTCCTGTTTTCATCAATATCTTTCACATTTATCAACAGCAGCACATACTATTTCTAAAGCCCTTTGCAAAACCTATTGCTGTCTTCTTTGCATGTCATGTTTCTGCTGTCTGCCTCTGTTCCTTCCTTTCACATGTTTTTTAGTTTTTTAGTCCTATTGCTTGTGTCCTTTTTCAATTATTCTTCTCTTTTCCTCCACCAGACAGCCACATGCATGTTAGTAGATTGAGGGGTGTCAGGGGAGAGGCGCCAGAAGAAACCCCTCCTGGTGGTCACTGCGGCAGGATGGTCCCAGCACAGCTGGGCCAGGCCACCAACTGCCACCCCACACAATGCTCAGGACAAGATCCCCGTCGGGGCTGAGCACAGACTCACCACAGACGTGAGGTCTGGCCGGCAGCGTCTGTTCTCTGCTCTGCAACACAAGAGAGCATAATATTCCGGATACGGCTAGACCTTGCCAGGCTGTCACCCTCTATCATGCTCCAAAAGCAGTCTCCGATACACCAAAGACATGGCAAGTCTGTTCTGCACCGACAGTTGATCCCAGCATCATTTAGCCTTTCAGATATGGACTAATAGATATAGCCAGAGATCTCAGCATAATGCTAGTTTTGGCATAGTGTGGAGACAGAACATAATCACTTGTCACAAAATTTTACGGTTCCAGTTGTTGCCAAGCTCTCTCCTAATACGCTTATTCAGTGTTTCAATAAATTGACACGAGCCTTGCAGCTAAAGATGACGGAAGGAAAATGCTTTCCTTGTTAGCGCTGGAAACGGGAAGCCCTGCGCTATCTCAGAGGGCCAGTCTGAACCTGCAGGCAAGCTGCGTGACGCGGAGCCGGGCGCACGACGCAGCCAGCGCGACACTCCTCACGGGAGGACGGCAGCACCTGCCCCAGCAGTGACACGTCCCGCCGCCCAGCTCCGTGGCCCACGCTGACGTGGCTTTGGGGACAGAAACGCCTAACGTGCCTGGCCAAAAGTGCTCCTACGCACGCGAGTGAGCCACTCTCTTGTCCAGCTCCAGCAAAGTATGGTATGGACAATACTCAAGGGAAATTACGGGGTTTTGCCTGCAGAAAGAACGGTGACAAAAATAAACATTTTCTCATTATTGCCAAATATTTTCTTTGACATCTTTCAATTTTTCTTTCAAAACAACAGCAAAACCAAGAAAAAAGCGCCCAGAAGCTGTTTCTGAATTTTCACCCAATGTGTTCTCATTAATAGCTGTTTTTATTTTGCCTGAGCAGAATAAAACATCGCTACAGAAGAAAAATCTGTTAATAGGCATATTCTGTCCCAACGGCAGGGGAACGTTGTGCAGTTAGACCGTAATGGTTGCAGGAAAACTACGTATACACAGTCCCGTGATGGGCTTGTATGAGTTTTAATCTTGTTTTCCAAAGCTGAATCTTATTGTGCAGCCTGGGCAAGTCACTTACCGGCTTTGTGAGCGAGTGTCCGAGCACCAGGGTAATCCCCCGGCAATCACTGCTGTACGTGCGGATTAGGAGTCACAGGCAGCCTGGAGACGCAAGGCCCCCAGGGGCTTTGTCAAGTAACACGTGCAAGGATGGGCCATTTTCACAGCCTGTTTCTTTCAGAACAATTCCAATTTTTTTGCATCTGAAGAACATGTTTCTCCCACCTAGGCTTGCTGGTGTTAAAACCCTTTCACCCCGGCACAGGGTTTACGGAGGGAACCGGACGCAACAGGGAGCAGCACTGTGGATGGCATCCGAGCCCGCGGAGCTGGAGCCGCTGCCACCGCTGCAGGGCGGCAGGGTCAAGCTGGCAGGGTCAGAATGACATCTTGGTGTTGTACGAGACATTTTTACATTTTGCAGTTGTTTGCGGAATGCTTCCAGGAAACAAACCTGGTTTGGGGGCTTGGGCAGGGGGGAGAGTAATGGGAGGGGTATTTTTAAGGAGATCCCACATACAGTCTGAGTGTGATAAAATTGCATTATTAATTCCTAAAGGGAATATTTTACTGAATATATAAAAAAAAGTTTCCCAGGACTACGTAAAAGGATTACTAATATCATACATCTGAATAAATACTAATTTCCGTGAAATGTTTTTGTTAGAGTGAGTATGTTGTTCTCCCTTCTGCAGGTTATAAAAGTAAATATCCCTGCCCACATGAACATTATTACTGTAGCTGAACAAATGACTGCAATGCATAATTTATGTTGTATATTTATTTATTTCCATTTGTGAATCATCCAGCTATAATTTTTGCTGTTTGCTATTTGCAATTGTTTTAGCATTTTTAAGTTATTACATTTCACCTTATGGATGAGTAATCAGCTGGTCCTAGTAAGACTGGAAAATTTAACTTTTAAAAGGCCCTGGATCCTGAATAAGTTGTGGTTTTGGTACTCTCAAGGTGGCTTAGTTTGAAACAACCATGTGTGACAGGTTTGGAATATTTTAAAATCTTTCTCTTTGCCATTTACTTGATGTATTTTTGAGCATGATACAGACAGCAGGCTGTGTGCCCTAAAGAGCTTGTAGCTAAACTGAAAAAACAACCAAATCCAGGAAGAGAGTCAGAGGCACAGTGGGATGAAGGGTTTTAGCCACAGACACATGATGAGCTCGTAGCAGAGGTAAATAGAGAATCCAGGTCTCCTGAGTCCTCATGGTCCCTTGTGGACCTTGCCATGCTGCCTCTAAGCAACTGTGAGCAGCCACTTGTGCCACAGCAAGTTCAGTTTTCAGCTGGAAAGAATTAAGTCTGGAATTATTGATACGGGCAGGAGAGAAATATAGGTCAGCACTGCCTCCATCTATAGAAATATGTACATCTCAGGAGAATCATCTCAGGATTATCACATCTATACCATTTCTGTATATACCTTCAAACACCTTTTATCAGTTCCTTTCTCACTGTCTCTGGCTGGTTTGGATGATGAAATAGACCCTGGATCATATCTGCTACTTGAGATAAACTTAACCAAAAGAAGCATTTGGGATGGCTGTCAAGACAGAGTTTCTTAAAAAACCCTGTCTAGAAATCCTGTCTTTTCTATTTCGTCTTTCCATGCACGTTGCCCACCGCTTGCGTGCACTAAGCCCACTCAGGGCAAGAGCAGGCCCATTTGCAGCCCTCTTCCCTCTGAAACAATTTCCCCTGACAAAAGCAGAAGGGAGCCCAGGTTTTAAACAATGCTTCCAAACCTCCAGCTAGCTGCAGACAGATCTAATGTTCCAGTGTTGCAACTGTTCACACGTGCCAGTGCCACGGGATAAGGTGTCGGAAGAGCTTTGCATTGCTGAGCGCCGAGCACTGGGAGACGTATAGGCCCAGAGGATGCGACTCCGCTTCTGCAAGGGATCTTACTGCAACAAACATCAGGGTTTTTTCCCCTTTGCTTTCCTCTTGCGATTTTTTTCTCAACCAGCGCTTGTTGCATGTCGTCAATCTTTTCTGGGGGTCAAAGACCACATGCTGAACAATTTGTCGATGTTCCCCTGAGACCCTCTCTCCATAATCTCCCTTAAGCTATTTCAAACACTGGGAACCATTCCAAACCAAAGCGACCATCAACCCAATACTGAGGATTCTCCCTCTAATCACATCTTCAGAAAACAAGCCCTTTCTAATACTCTCCTGCACAGAAATGATAAATTCTAGTAAATCCTTTGCCAGTCTTACAAACCCATCAGCAGTGCCCATACTGTTTTTCTCCAAACTCTGCTGAGTCTTTTCCTTCTGTACTCACCACTGCCTCGAGTGCTCTTCTTCCCTGAAGGCAAAGACTGTAACCCCAGGGCTCCTCGTCCCCAGGGGCAATGGCTGTATTTGAAGAAGGACTCTTCTGCCCAATCTCGCCATGACCCCAGTAAGGATGCCATGAGAAGGCTCTTTCAGCTCTGCTGCCCCTGGAAATGTTCAAAGAGAAATGGAAAGCCTGCCGCAACCTCCAGCCAGCAACCTCTACTGGTAGCTTATTGGGAACTTTACTGGGAGCTTAGAAACCTTAGTGTGTCTGTAGATGCTTGCATGGAAAGGCCAATATCAAAAGGAATCTCAGGCCTAATATCTATAACTTCATCTAAAGACACAACTGGCCTGCTCTGCCACCATGGCTGTTGACTGTACTGCATCCAGTAACATATGGGAAGCACGTGGAGACCCTCTGAAGGAAGGCAGAGTACCTCGGTCACCGTAACCTTACAGCAGCGGAAGCAGCAAGCAGCCACCGGCATTTTTCCATCCATGAAGACCATGCCAGGAGGGCAGTTATATGAAACACTGTGCATGCAGGAAGGTCTCTGGGATTCGAGGTCTTCCAGAGTATGTTGCAGGTTTAAAGCAATACCTTCAGATTTTAACAGCCTCCAGATTATTTGAAACATAATAAGTAATATTGCAACTGTTTGTTCTGTTCAGTAAATTATGATGGGCAATGCAAGGCAAGCCTGATTTCACAGGACCTTGGTGAACATACATTGGTGAAATCCCAAACTACTGTTAACTAGTTCAACCAGCCTGACTTTCTGCAGTCTCTCTATATCATGCCTCTTTAGGCTTTCGTACAGTAACATTGAATCTAAAAGACCAAGGAAAAGATCACCCGCTGTCCTGTGTTTAAACATAAACTTTCAGAAGATGCTGGCAAACAGTCTCGTACATATGAATTATTGTTTTTAAAAACATCTATTCAGCCTCAGCAGTCTTAGCAGAAGAACAGATGCTTATTACTAAGAAAATTAAACATGAATGTATTCTCTGGTGTTGATCATAATTGTACTAGTAGTAGGACTGGACTCCTATGAGTCTGTATTTGTCGCAAACTCTATTAATTATCACAGTGGAAGCAAGGAATGATTTTTCTTTGTCACAAAGGAAAGCCTCAATACTTGTTAACTCAGCAAAAGTACTGAGATGTGTTAATTTGTTAGATTGGAATGTATCTGGAAGGCCTGAAGGATGCTTTGATATTTAGGAAATGAGTAAGATTAGATATCTGTGAGATTAGATTGATTTGACACTGAGGACTTTTATATTATGAGTCACTGTAATGCTAATGAAAAGTATTAGAAACCATCCTGAATGATCTAGATCTTTAGAGAATCATTCATTATTGCTATTTGATTGTTATGGATACATAGAAACTTTTTAAAAGGCTTCTGCATTTCTTTAATATGTCACATTTAGATTTGGTCTTCTGTGGGGTCACAAAACAGAAAATAATGGGAGTCAGGAAGATTTTTGGGGCGTCTCTGAGTGGCCAAATTTGTTTCAGCATGTCCCTTGTAGGCTGTGAACTGTTCCCACCCCACCACCCGGGTCTAGGTAGTGTGATATAAGGCAGGTAGTGTCAAAATAGCAGGAGAAACACTTACAATCAGCCTGATCCTCCACTCAGATTGCTCTCTTGATTACAGTATTTAAGGACTTCCCTGGGCAGAAAATTGCAGACACTAAAGGCCTCATTAGTCTAGCAGGGAAAGACCTGAGTGAAAGCAAAGGCTAGAGGGTGAAGTTTAAAGGACACGGGTGTCCCAGGTTCGCCCTGCATGTGCAGGATGACTGCAACGAGCCCAGTGTTTCCAGGATCATCCCGGATGCAGCAGGTACTCGGTACAGGCATTCGTGCAAGAGCAGGCGCGTTACTAGAGGGGCTAACTTACAGTGCTGAGGCACCAGAGCCAGGTTGTTCCCGAGCTGTCCCTGTGAACAAGCCATCGGCCACAGACTGAGCACACCTCAGTAACCTGACTGACACCAACACCGGTCAGGACATAGCAAGTTTTGTTTGGAAACTACTCTTCCTCACTGAATTACCCACGAAAAATAAACCCAGGAAAAAAAAAGAAAATGGAAAAGCAAATTACCAGCTGACAGCAGAAATTAAAAATCTGAACAGAACCTTCCTTCTCTCCAACTATCCTTTCAAATTACTCTCGACACTGTAAAATAAACAAGCTAAGCAACAAAAACTGGATTGTACCTCTCTACCTGCTGAACTTAAGGAAGGAAGATCTCTGTCCATCCTGCTATGGGGTGATAGGATTTGCTCCTGTGATCTTCCTTTGGTTTTACATTTCCTCTGGTTTTATATTTTCTCATGATTGGCAAAAAAGTGAGGATTTAAAGGCTGAAATTTTATTTAACACTCCTTGGAAACTCAAGTGATCAAGGTGGTTTGGCAAGATCTCGAATCATCCAGGGCTGAATCAGGATGCACACAGGAGATAGCACTTGGGACTTTCATCTAACTGTTGCTGTTGTCAGTGGAAAAGCTCCCACTGTGAGTTGTCTGGTTAGGAGCCAATTGCTTTTAGCAAGCTTTCCTCTATTTCTGCAGATTTTGAGGGATTCCCATGAAGCAGAATTTACAATGAAGAGAGACTATTTCAGGAGATTTCGGTGCAGGACAGTGACTAACGGCATGAGTCTGGAAATGTCCAATCACCACAAAATGAGTCCATCTACCCTCTTCCCAATGTGTATAACACATTAGTAAAGATATTTTCTGGGTTTATGTATAGGGACTTAGTTAAAAACTAGCCTAATTCATCTATTGCTCAGCAAATTCCTTAAAAGTCTAGACAGGGAGACTGTCAGGGCTTGAAACTTATGTGGGAGAAACACCAAGGGCTGAAGCAGAGTAGAGATGAAAAACTTGGTGAAACACACTGTGTCCAAAATGAAAAATGTTACTTTGATATGATGCAAGCAGAATCACTATGCTACTAAAGGTAATCAAGCCACCCATGCAGCCAAAGAATTCACATTCATTTGATCTCTGTTTTCCTGTTAGTTCCAAAATGTGTTCAGAGCCCTGTTTTTTTCAATCAAGCACAACTAAATTTGCTTAACTCGCAATAGTTTTTGGAGAGGTAACTCAGTAAAATACACACAAGAGAAAATGTAAGTCATGTAAAATGGAGCTAGTCACTTTGCAGAATGGAAAGCTTGGATGTCCACTGGATATTAAGAATACAGCAAGCTGAATCAAAATTGTGTTGGTTTGTTAACTTTAACTGCACCTACATGCCTAATAATATTTTCCTGCTTCTTTAATTTGGAGAAATGCTCTGAGCTCTTCATCTCATTAATTTGTACTTACTATAAATTGCATGACTTACTTTCCATAATGAAATGACTGTTACAAGGTGGAAATCTGTAAATATTTGAACCCCCAGCATATAGTCTTTTAACTTGATATTGATATTCTGGGAAGCATAACTCATTCTTGTATAACTGATCCGGAGTGACGGAACTGGAAGAATTTCAAACATTCTTACACTAATGAGTCATCCCAGATGCTACAATAACATCTGAGATTGTTGCTAGAAAGGCTGGCAGCAGAGATGTGGCTGAACTGTCAGTGATATTCCTCAGAGAGTTTAATACAGGTACAATACAAAAAAGCCACGTTAAGATGTGCAGAGAATGAGAAAGAAGACCAGTTCATAAAAGACTGACACTAGAGATGATACAGTTTTACAGTAGTAGCACTTAGTTAGGAAGGAGCATTTGAGAGTAACCTCAGTACACCTTTCTAAAGCAGTAGGTAAATACCACCGGAGTCCAAGGCCAAGGCAGAAATTGCTGGACAGAACAGCATTCATCCTCAGTAATAGCCAGGCTCCGCTTCTGCTGTCGATAATAAATATGCCAATGAAATTCAAAGAATGGATGTAGAGACAGGGAATGCTGATAGATTTTAAAAAGTGTTCGTGGCTACTTTTGTTTGGGTGGCTGTGCATCTGCAACAACAAAAATCCTCAATCACTGGTGCTGTCGTGAGTTGGATGATAAAACACAGCTGAGCAATATAGCTGCGCAATGACTCGTTCTGCATCTCTGTGCAAGCCTGGCTCTCACACTAAGCCAGTGAGAGCTCACGAGAACAGCCCCTTTCCACTTTTGAAGGGTCTTTGTTTTACACAGAATCCAATTTATGGTGTTTTCTGCTTCTATAATGGCACAGTCTCTTGGTCACTGCTCAGCCACCCAGCCTGCCCTGCTGATAGGGAGAGCATGCTTGGGAAACCCCTCTGAGCAGTGAAAAGCAGGCCACAGAAGGCGTAGAAATGCATCCAAGGAAGGGCTCATTCCCAGATATGTCTATAAAACCAGGCAGAAGATCTTAAGATTGTTTTTTCAGTATTTCCTGGCTAATTTGAGCCAAAAATGCACAGGGTAGATGAACCCATCTTGCCAAATTTTAATAACCCTCAGAGATCAGGGTTCAAAAGTCAAAATTTGACTTGATACTCACTCAGCCACTATTTCACTTAGCAGAAAACACAGGAAAAGGAAGCAGAAAGAAAAGTACATTTCTAATATGAAAAACTGTATGCATATTGCATCCAGATTTAACCACTCATAACAGCTAAACACTCAAGTGTAACTTCTTTATTCAGTTATGAATTTTCTTTTGGATCAAGTGGAGGGAGACATGGGGGCAAACCACACCATTTTGGCTCATAACTGCCTTTAATCTCATTTTCTCTAGACAACAGCCAGATGATTATTCTTTAGTACCTCATTCAATTGTGGCCCACCAAAGGCACTTAAAAGGCTTAGTCAGCCCTCAGAGCAAGGCTTTTTAACCTGCCTTGAACAAATGATATTTGCCCTTTAAAAATCATCTGCAGTGGATGTAGAGAAGAGCTAAAATTCCTTCCCAGAAGGAATGATGGGTATGAGCACAGTTATTTTTTCTGTGTGTGTGTGTGTGCGTGTGCGCGCGCACATGCATCTGTCTGGTACCTGGACACCCTGAAACAGAGCTAGGTTTAAGGAGAAAGTAATTTAATAAAGAATGGCAGAAACTAAATATTGGTATCTTCCTTCTTCACCATTCAGCATATGCACTTTGCCTTTCCAGAATACATTTCCCCTGAACAAATCAAGAGTTAGAAATGTTTGCTTGCACCAAGAAAGCCTCTCCAGCAATGAACCCTCACTGACAGGGGCAATATGTGCAGCAATTTGGACTCCCAAAAGTGGGATAGCCAACCCTTTGGATCTGGCACTCAAGGCGTGATGCTGCTGGGCCGGGATCCAGTGGACGCTGCCCCAGGCTGCAGGCTCTCGCTGGCTCCTGGCAGCAGGCAGCGGGTGCACGGTAGCAGGCCGTAACAGTGCGTTCCCTCTTCGTCTTCCCTCCAGCTGCTGAGTAAATGAGTAGGCCTGCAAAGGAGTGTTTTACTCCTTATCTGAATCTGTGGCTACTTGGGGAGAGAAGTTCTGCCAACTGCCCCACGGGGCCAGAGGGGGAAAGGGGAACCACTGGGCAGTTGTCCCTGCTCTCCCTCCAGCTGAGATGATAATCGAGGTTTCAATTTACTCTCAATACTGATTTCACTGGTATTTTAAGACGAAGCACACTATATTCCCTCTGAAATATTCCCCCCCCCTCCAGAAAACCGCCTTTTCCATCTGCCTTCGAGGCACAGCCAATTTCTTGGAGGCCCATCAATCCTGCTGCCTACAACAGGGCAATATGTTTTTTAAAGCAGGTAATTGGGGTGTTTAGAAGAACAAGTATCCCATCAAATCTTAGAAAGAAAATGCAAGTCAGGAAATAATAATGATAATAATGAGAATAATAATACAAAACACAATGAGAACACAGCCTTGCTGAAGCTGAAGGGTAATTTAGTTCAGTTGACTGCTTGCTCCAGTGAAGCAAGTGCTACATTCTGGGTCTGAATGGAGGCTGCACATGAATGTTCTTGTGAAGCACTTTCATGCCATAAGATATGTGTATAGTAATTCACCTCTTGTTTGCATTTTACCTGTGAGGAAGTTTGTACAGAGAGGAAAGCTTCAAGGATGTGCTACAGAAGTTTGCTGGTATAGCAGGAATTTAGGCAACAAAAACATGGATGCAATCATATTAAAGTCAGAAGAAATGTTATACTTTCCCTTTGCTTGTTTTCTCCTTTATTTTCTCTTGTGTAGGTGCTAAGACCTGGTGCATCTGCAAACCTGAGGCGCGCTGGGTAACATTTTTCTGTTATTTGTAATATAGCAGTTCTAATCATACCTACACAAAAGCATCATGGTAACACTATACACAAGAGACAGAAAAGCCTTAATCAGACAAGGCAGAGAGAGGGAAGGGAAGATGATGTCAGAGACCCCATGACCTCCTGAGGTCCCTTGCAACCTGAATTATACTGTGATCCTATAAAGTCAAGCTACCTTCATTTTATAAAAGTTGAGCTGATGAAGAGAGAGCTGAAAAAACTTGCTGTCCTCAGGCATCGTGGCAGCACCAGGAACCAGCTTTCTGCTAGCACAGTCCTGTGTCACAAGCCCATTCGACTGGATCTGAAGAGCAGGGCTTGTGAGGACGACATGACATAGACACCCACATTTTTTGTTCCTGTCTTTCTCTTGTTCCACAGCCATTATTCACACTTCTCCCTCTTGCTTTTGATCTGTCTCCTTTAAGCCTTCTACTCTTAACCCCACTTTTCTATGATGTTCTCTGCATGCTCTTCTCCACCTTCAGCTGCTATCTGCTCCAAATACCTCCCCACCAATATTTCTAAGTATTACTCCCTTCTGCCACATCACCCCTCTCTGACCTCAGCAAGCACTTTTGTGCACGTGCCCATCCTCTGACGCTGCACGGATACCACGGAGCCTGCACCCTTTTTGTTCCTAATCAGTGCTCTTCCTTCCACCAGCCCCAGTTGTATTGCTGGAGCTGTTCTCCACTGCTGCCCTACTGCTTTCTGCTCGCGTTGGGAGAAGGAGAGTGCGTTGTGATCAAAGCAATGCCCTTCTACTGTCCCTTAAGTATAACGGGTGATTGCAGTTTCGTGCAAGTTAAATCTTCCAGCAAAACAATTCCAGAAACTTGCCCAGCTGAAGAGTAGTCATAAGAGCTGGGGACATAAACAGCCTGCTAAATGATCTTTTCCAGTCCATTTGTATCTGGCCATTTATGGCATGTGAATGAAAAGTGACACTTGGAATATTCCAGCAGAATAAAATTAGCAGGGATGTGATTATCAGATGTGCATCTTTTGCTCAAGATCTTGTCTGTAATGTCGGTCCATTAAGCTGCTGTTTTATTAAACACTCATCTAAAGGCTCAGAAACAGACTTCTTGCTAACTCAGATAACAACACTATAGCTGGCCCAAGTTTTCCTGCTTACTTCAACCTGGCAATGTCTGAAGCACTTTTCAGCTAATCCTAGGCTTCCAGCATCCAAAGGGAAACAGACATAAGCATGACTAAAGCGACAAATTAATAAGCATGCTTAAATGCAAACAGGGAGCATTTCCAAGTTGGGAAGCACCATAAGCTACTGATTTATCACAGGGCATCTTCCTACAAATTTCCCTTTCTCATTATTCTTTTCTTTCTTTTTACCATTGAGCACAGCCTACAGATGACTGCTAATCCTGCAGCCCCTTTCCATGAACACTGCCCCTTCTGAAGTCCTCAAATGAAAGGGGAAAGGGCTAAGAGAGACACCTCACGCCTGCAAGGAGCTCCGTGCACCTCCCCTCCCTGAGGAAGTCAAGCAGACTCTGCCAGAGCAAAGCACCTCCCAGCCTTCGTTTGCCCAGTACCTAAGCAAGAAACTGCGATCTTCTTTACATTCGCTGCCTTTCCAAGCACACCACTGACCTTCAACAAAGTCATGACATTTGTTGCTGCAAATACTTTTCCCAGTACTTTAAGACTATTTGCTGCTCCATTTTCATATCTCATTTATTTTCTTGGTTGTTCGGGGTTCTCAAAGTTGTGAACAACAGCAGAGCTATGTCCTTTGGCTTCATGTCATGTGTTTCCTAGCAGAAAATCTTTGGGGTATAAAATGTGTACTGTTCAGTATTTTGGGGAATTAGTGTATATTTATGGAGTTAATAAATAACTTTCAAATTTTCTAATTTGCTAGAAAGCCCACTTCCAACACCTCCACAAGACAGTATGAAACTAAAAATCAGAGCAGCTGGAAATGCTAAAGAAGACATTATTCTATAGCTTGTGCATTCCTGCACTAGGTTTCAACGGATGTGCAGCTTGAGGGCACCCTCTGCTGACTGGCAACTGAACACCAAAGAAAAGGGTGGCACAAACCTTAACCAGAGAGACTTTCCAAAAGGCCCATTATTTGTGAACTGAAAACTAATGAGGATCTAAACTGCTTTCATTAAAATACATAAAGGGATCCCAAGCACATCAATAGGAAGAAGTCTGGTGAGGAGAGGGCTGATTTTAAATATATTAGTAGTTAGCTTCAATGACAAACTCTCAAGTCTCTGGAAATTTTCAAAACACATTCAGATTTTTGAAAGTCTATGGGGAAAAGCTGCACACACAGATCAGAAGCTGGAGAAATGCCGACTTGCATCCACACGCACCACAGGAGGCTCTGCCTGCCCAAACTGGGTGGAAGCAATTCAAGCACCATTTGTTGCACCCAAGTGTATATTCACAAAAAGATGAGAATTTACACATATAGAACTGATTTTTCCATGCAGGTGATTATAAATTGCACAATTCTGTGCAAAGGGTAGAACCTCCTTCTCCTTCACATTTTTTGTTCGTTGGTTTGTTTTTTTCTACAGTGCATTGCAGTAGAAACTTGAAATTTGGCAGCAGGAATTGCCTTAGTGTCAGGGAACTGCGCTATACCACCAACTGGAAAGGATGTGGCTAAGTTAAAAAACTCAGAATCAAAAAATGACTATCCACCCATGAGGAAAAAGAGACTTCGGGACTTGGCAACAAACCCCTACAAAGAGCCTGTCTGTGCCGAGAACGCCCTGCTGTTTTTAGCTGGACTGTGCTGGTGAGACTGTACATCCGCCATCCTGTCAAAACACTGCCCAAAATGATCTAGCAAAACCTTTCTTACCAACGACAGCAACTCAACAGAACGGCTGCAAGAATAAATTACAGTGACCCTTCTATCCGGAGGAGCTCCATGTGTTTTAGCACATGTTCTTTATCCAAGAAGCCCAGGAATGTTCTCACATTGCGTACTGGAAACAGGGCAGCACGTTCAAAGCGTGATTATATCCTTAAGCGACAACTACAAATCAAGCACGCTTTCTTTTTGCATTACCTGGTTAGGGATTTGATTTTTTCTTGTATGCAGGGTATTTGTTTCTAAGTACAAGAGGTCTGGTTTGAATCAGTCCTGATACTATAAAATTAAAGAAGTCTCATTTACCTGGCTCAATGCCAAGAAAGGAAGCTGCTTACCATTATTCATATTATTACTATTATTCATATTAAATTATGTATATCCTGAATAAACGACTCTTAAAACTTTTAAACACCAGGGACAACTGTGTCTACCAGAGACACATAGATGTAGAATCTCTTATGCAAATATGTAAACTCAAAAAAATGCTTACACAAAATAAATCTAGCAAAGCATTTTCTTTTATGGGATTTTTTCTCAAAGGATGTGGAATTTTGTCACTAAAGACAAAAAGTGTTCTGCAAAGACATATAAAGTTGTGCCTTTTCAGCCTACAGCCCTGAGCTCAGAGTATGCCTACTCAGTGTGGCGCAGCACCTCCCAGGATACCTGCGCGGGAGCCGAAGAGCTGTCCCACGTCCTGGGAGCAGTGTATCCCAGCGCTACCCTCTGTCCGAGCTCATATAGTCTGCTCCTTCGCAGAGCTTCGTAGTCCAGCTAAAAAGCTTTTTAGCTTTTTAGAGTTTTTATAGCTATTCTAACAGCTCTTCTGCTTCTTGCGCCTGAACTGGCTTGTGGGGTCTGTCTGCAAGGTATTTCAGTGTTGCTAAATGTCCTCCTAATAGGAGCCCAAATCTGCAAACGCTCTCTACTACAGAAACTGGACATTGTCACAAAACTCAGGGCTTCATACCCCCAAAGGGAGATGGAAATAAGGGTTGTCTTGATTCTGGAATCACCTTCGCTTTTATAGTCAGAAACTGATTTGTTTCAACATTTTTGTGCAATACAGGAGGATTCATGCATAATGCGTATGTCCAGATGTAATCAGAGAGCATGTATGCGTTCAACTACATACAATGAGTAAATACGACGTTAAAAAAAAATCCTTAACATTTTGTCAAGCAAAGAGAGATTTATTGTACTGAAATTGGATGGATTTTAATTTCACCATTCATCTAAACACAAAATAGGGCCAGCATTACTTACAGATTGCCAAACAAAGTAAAAAAAACAAAAATGGTACAAAATGCTGGGGAGCAGGAGGAGGGGGGCTGTTTGAATAAAGTTTTCATTTGAAAAAGTCATGTTTATGTAAATTCATAACTAAGCTACAAATCAAGCATCAGCATAAAAGCACAAGGAAATGCAATGATAACTGACTAACAATTTACTTTTTGTGTTATTCCCACAATTATGATGCTGTTACCAATTACAGGCAAAATACACAACACTACCATTACAAACAGCACTGTTGATTGATAAGATGGTACATTTCAATCAAGAAATGCTTTGCATACCAAACATAAAAGAATAGAAAAATGGTATAGAAAATATTTTATATACCCTAATAACTGCCTTTAATGATTAATCTTACAATTTAACATCCAATTTCACCCACCACTGACCTCAGTTTCACGGCTGATGATTTGCTTGATACGTTACATTATGTGCAAGTCGGTTTGCAGGAAGTCTGTAATTCCATGCTCCTTGCATGCTCGGTGGAAGAGTAGGGACTGCCCTTTTAAGAGACTTAAAACAGCATGGGAAAAAGGGAGGCTGGGAACATTTGAAAATCATTTGCACCACCCTATGTGGCTCTCAGACCTAGCAGCCGGTGCTGAGATTTGAAAGCCACCTGGCTATTTTTAGGCTTTCCTTCAATTTTGGAAGACTTCTCAAGATGTTCTTTAAGATCCCATTAAATTTTATCCATTTTTACAGCAGGGAGATTGGCCAATGTTGGCTACCACATTTCCTCTGCTTATTATAAGATGACAAAATCAGAAATGTTTTTTGTTCTTCTAAAAACCTACTTAAAAAAGGTTCTGGTTTCATCAAATCTCCATCAGTAAAAGAGGCCCAAGAAACCTCTCCTGGAAGCAAACCTGGGTTATTCAGGTAACCGTTACCCAGATGACTATTTACCCAGCTCGGGGAGGACAGTTACTCTCACACTTTCAGAGGGCTGTCAGACATCATTTCCAAACACCAGAGTCACTTGACACCCCAACTGCTGCTCTGCACAGGGACATTTAAAAATAGGGCTGTAATACTTAACTTATAGCTTGTACACCCCCTCAGCTGGAAGGAGAATAATGGAAACGTTATTAAGAAAAACTCATTACAAGTTAGCTGCAGGCTGCCAATCAGGCAGCGGTTGTTATCATTTCTTCTTCATGTATTATTAAACCTACTGGGAAAATTCTTTCAAAAAATGAGGGAAAAAAACCCTGCATTTTTCATTAGCTTTATAAAAGGGTAGACAAACACATGCACTCAAACCCAACTTTCATATTTCTGTTTGCGTTGTTGCTTCCCAGTTTTCACCAGAGGCTGCTAAGCACTGGGACTTGCTTTGAACTCACTACCCTGAATAAATTTCAATTGCCGTTTTCTCTTGCAGTTCCCAACCAAGCTGAGGGTATGCTAAGGTTTCCAAAGCCATCTGTAGGCCAGTTCTCATTACCCATGAGATCTGCCTTCACAGTGACAGCCTCCCGGGACAGCTACAGCCTGGCAAACGCCCCGGCTTGTCATTTAAGAGGAACAGGGCAAGCAGAGACAGCAAGGGGGACGCCAGGAAACAACCCGCGCCTTGCATGCTGTAAAAGATCAAAAAACTGCTCTAATCCCACAGCTAAAGCCAAAACCTGATATTTTGCTCAGGTTTCCCCTACAAAATAAATGCCTTCTCTGTGGCCTTCCTATGCTTTTATTTTTACAGTAATAATAAAATGCAGAAAGAAGCCTGTTTTCTCTGTGCTTACAGCTTGGGGGAGGTTCTCAGGTGTGAGGCCGCAGGTCACCGATACAAGCGGTCACAGAAATAGCATGAGACAGATTTGCAGCCCCTCTAGGTTTATTTTAGTCACTGCTCCCCATTTACCTGCACCAAGTTCTCTGGATGAAAGCAAACGATTGCACTGATCAGGGAGGTACAGCTGCCTCAGGCCTACAGCACCACTTCTCAAAGCACAGATATAAACAACAAAAATTGTACAAAAATTGAAACTCCAGGATCTGCCAGATGGACAATCTCCATGCGGTCCCATCACCCTGCTCCTCTGCAGAGCCCTGAAGACCCCACACCCTATGGGACTCGGGAGGAGGGAGCTTTTTTTCCCCTCATTTCTATCTGCATAAATAAGACTTTTAAAGTAAAGAAAGAGCAAATAATTCATACCTGATTGATTTTATTTAATGTGCTTATTTAATGAGCTCCCCCTCCCATGGTTTTAGGTCTAGATTCCCACACTGGTGAACCACCTGATTTTGACAGTGGTATGTGCGACATCAGTTCAGTGAAGAGCAAATAATTATAACATCTGATGCTGTTTGTGAGAGTTTAAGAAGATCAGTAAGGACAGGAGCACTCTGACTTTTCTCTGTATGGTTTCTCTGGCAATCAGAGCAAATAATAAAATATAGTCTTCCTAAAATATAGTCCCATCACGCTCCATGTGCTGACAGTACATAATATATAATTGCATGCTTCCCACCAGAAAGCTTACTTAGTATAATCCTATACAATCTTTCCTCTCACACTGTTTTAGGTGTTTCATCATTTCCACAGCTTGCAAAGCCCTGAAAAATTAAAAAAAAAATAAAACTCCTTGAGTTGGTTTTGCTACTGCCTGGCTTTGAGAGCATACGACAGGACTAATTTAGTTTGTCTGGCAGCAATAATCCCAGATTATTCAAAACTAAGAAAAAGTGGGTGTGTAAATCATGCAGTGTTTCTAGAGAGATTTCATTTTGTCATTTGCCAGAATCCTCATCCTACTAGAGGATGACTGAACTTCAGTATTTCTAGAGCATCTTTCACTTTACTTCCTAAGCACCAGACACAGACCACTTTGAGTGAATTCAAGGAAAAGGTGGTGGGCCAGCACCTTTTTCTTAGCTTTGCACTGTGAATAGCCTGTGTATGGCAACTTGACAATCCCATGCGTGTGGATGTTTGCTTCTCTGTGCTTTGAGTTGTACTGGTCACACAATTCAAGAAAAAAAGGCTTGCAGAAAACATTCAATAGTACCTTGGGAAGCGCAGGCCTTTTGCTGTGACATTTCTTTCCCTGAACACAGTGCCCATCTTCCTGACAGTTCCTCCGGGCTTCCCAGCTTCCCTAAAGGCAGGCTGCCTCACGAGGGACTCAGAGGGACTACTGTCAAAAGAACAGAGTCTGCCCTTTAAAAACAGCTTAGTTTTCTTTCGCTACACTGTTTGTTGCCTTTAAAAAAGCATAGCAGTATCTCCTTCTGGAAACTGCAGTGTCTGAGAGCCCAGCCAAGCGCCAGCCAAAATCGGGAAGCGAGAGCTTTCCCCTCCTGGCAGCGCTGCAGTTGCTTGGGATCAGATGTAACCACATTCACGCAGGGCACTTCACCTAAGCCTTAATGCTAGGTGTCCTGCCCTGTCTCCTGCAGCTTGAAGGGTCACCGAGCCATTTCTGTCAAGGCAGATGAGTGAGGTCCTCAGTGACACTTGTCAGAGCACAGGAGTGAACGAACAGCATGACTAATTTAAGACCAAGCTGAGCATGCCTTCAGGAGTAGGCAGCTTTGGATGAAGCCCATCTACCCAACTCCCAGAGGATAAAAGAATGATCCAGTCTCACCTCTTGCATGAATTCTCTACCAAACACACAGATAGGGTTACACTCATCCTTTGCAATGCCTGCCCCTGTATATTAACCTGACTGCTCTTGTCCATCAAACCAGATCAGACCATGCAAAGGGACGTTTACCATTGATGGAAGTGATGCAAGTTAAATTGAAGAAAAGAACATGTCATTCTGGGAATGAAACAATTAGAAGGAACCCTCCTGTGATGAGAAACCCTCCTGTGATGAGGAGAATACCAATCCCCATATGAAAAAAATACTTGGTACTTTTGCTTACTGTTTTTGCTTCTGTTCACAGCAAGAGATAGTGAATTACCACAAGGGAAATCCCTGCCTGGAGCAACGTCACTCTGTAGGGTTTCTGCTAAGGGCAGCAGAGACCTTTGGCATTCATAACTTGCAGCATTATAGGTCAGGGTTCAAAAATCTGGGCCCTAATTTCCACTACTACCTCACCACCAGCACCACCTCCACAGTAGATAACAAGACACAATCCCTGCTTTGCCTCAGCATCATTCAGTACGTTTCCAGTAGGACAACTGGGTTCCTCAGGGAGAACTTATTTAGAACCCCAAATCAGTTCAGCTCCTAAACCTATAAAAAGTATCTGCTCAAAGAAGTAGCATAATTTTTTTTAAGTTCTTTTACAGGATTCTGTGTGAGTCAAAGAATACATCAAACTTATGAAACTGCTATTGCTTGGGGCTATAAAAGTCAATCGCAAAATCTTGCTGTGTCTAATGGCACTTTAGCTACCTATCTCAGAATACTAGTTTAGGATGTCTGAAGCAGAAAGGAGTAGATAACAGCAAAATGAAGATTAAGTGGAAAATTATCTGTATAGAAGGTAAAAATCCTTCTGGAAGTGAGCATGTCTCTGTGGAATGGGAAATGATGGGAAGAGCAGCAATTAACAGCTTGGACTACTGCAACTGACTTGTCAAAAACTTCAGGGCTTTTTCCAGTCCAGTGCCAAAACCAGTTCAACCCATGACCGAACACTGGGAGTCACAGGAATTGTGCGACTGCTTTGCAACATGCTTTTCTCAGTATTTCTGTGGAGGAAGCTGGCAGTTTTCTTCTGCAGGGACTCTGCAGCCCAGCAGCAGCAGGGGATTGATGGGGTTAATATATCCCACTAGGTCACAGCCTTGCTAAGCTAAGCAGGTGGGACCTGCTGTGACTGGCTGTAAAATACCTTGCCAACACTGCCTGCTTACAGCTTCCCTGCCCATACTCTGAAAACCTATTTGCATGAGTTACAAACAGTTCAGCAGTTGAAAGAACAACTTATAGAAAAAAGATTCGGCCCCGACTTTGCTTCACCTGCTCTGCAGGACGGGAGGATGAACACAAATAGGCTGCAGTACTGGTGGTGGAAGCAACCAACCATTTTTATTCCCTGTCCTTGCTGCCAGTTGTCATCCCCATCTCCTCTGCAGAGAGGCCCTGTCCAAATTGCCTGGACATCTATTTTCAATGAGGAAATGTTCGACACACACAGCACAACTGTGTCTTGGACAAGCTAATTCTAGCCATTGAAGAGCTGCAGGAAAGAGGGTCTTATTTTGTACTACATCTTTCATAAACTTTTTGTTCTCATCAGAGTATTCAATTGCAAATGAATATGAATCAGTTCCTCAAGTAAATATTTCTGAGATACTGTGCTAGATGTAATATCCAGAATTCAGATTTTAATAAAGTAGCTCCCTTTTTCTTTGTCTAGAAATCTTGTAATCACTAAAGAAGAAATTGGCTATTGGTTTCGTATACTTTATGAATCAAACCTGCTTTTTACTTTTGGCAGAGAGCACTTCAAATGTCTTCAGGGTGTTCTATTTGTTTTTTGTTTTTTTTCTTTCTTCTGTTTGTTTTCTAGTGACAGAAATTAGAATTATAAGCATTAGCAGGATTCCTCTGTTGATTCTGAGGATTGAAATTAGATTGCTTTTCTCTATGCATAGCTGACAGCTGCATTCTCCTATGACTTCGGAAATATTCAGAGTTACAGTGGTTTTACAGTCATCTTATCTTAACACGATCAGGCATGGCTTAGTAGACGTGATGTTTTTCATATATCTCCTTTAATGCTGGCTTTTTTTCCTGTTGGTGAGAAACAGAGATGGCTGATAGTGACTTTCTGGGGAAAGTTACAGCTATAACTTAGACTAGCAGGGGCCTAATGTGGTCTGCAAGTCATAACAGACTCAAATAGTGGGCAAATCTGTATACTACAATGCAATGGATTTCTTTTTTAGTGTAAACAACTCTTTGCTGAGCCTGAGGCTTTGTGCATCTTTATTTCTGATGTTAAAAAATTTTATGTAGTAAAAGCGAAAGATGCAGGACTGTTTGGAACAAAGGTAGCTTTGGGCCTAAAATAACGAAGACTAACTGAAAGCTTGGTTACAGCAACTTCTAGCACGGAGCTGCTGTGGCTGCGCCTTGGTAACAGGGCACGTTGTTGCAGAGTTAGCAGTTTCTATAGCAGCAACCACTATAAAAAAGCATGACTTTTCCCTCACCTCGGTGATCTTTACATGATGTAAGGAAGCTGGGAGAGAAGAGGCACAACTCTGGATGCGTGTGTGCTGTAGACAGGCTTTCAGCAAGCATTACACCAGAGGCTCTGTATGAACCAGACACCCCTAGATTTCAAGACTCATTTTTGCGGGAGATCAGCAATATCCTACATTTGGTGGCCCCTGCCCAGCACGGGGCTCCCCCAGCCACTGCCGCAGCCCTATCCCAGGACAGAAGAGCTAAAATAATATTCTCCAATGTACATTTCAGCTGACTCATTTCAGGACCAGAGATGTCACATTTGTTACTTTGCTGTTATTTTTAAAATCCAAGTATGTAATGCCACATCGCTACATTTAGCACATTGCTTAAGAATACTGAACAGCATTGAAAAATAACTTCTTGTGCTAAAACAATCATTTTTTGAATAGCGAACCCAGCTCACAATCAAGAGGGCCTGGTGGCAGCGGAATTACGCACACTTCATTTGTCCAGTGACATAATTAGAAGCTATGACACAAGCCAGCCAGATACCACGCATGTATTTAAATGAAAACATTAATTATCCCACAGTATACACAAACATGAGCAGAAACAAAATCAGAAGTACATCATGATATACCTAACACTGTGCTGTCTTCTAATCAGCTTCTCCAGCCATTCGCTATGCCAAAAACACTGAGGCCCTCATCAGATATAAAATCTTTCAAAATGGTGACTCTATCTCAGACTTATTTCTTCCCTTCCACTGACCGTATTTTATGCACCACTGGCCCAGTATAAAGAAAAGCCAGCTGAAGGACCAACACGTATGAGTCAAACCTCCAAGGAGTGATTCCTTTTAGGAATAAAAAGCTTTCCCATTTGCATATTAAAAAAAACAAAAACACTGTTAGCAACAGTGTCTTAGCATCCATTTCAGAAAAGAAAAAAAGGCCCTTTTCTGGCATATCCTTTAAAGGCATAAAATCCCTTTGCAGCTAGGATTTTCAGAGGCACATAACTTATTCCACTAGTTTTTCTCAAGCAAAATTTCCTGCTCAGTCAATAGGAGTTTTTCCAGAGTCAGAGCTACATTTTAGACCAAAAGGTGAGGAAATTATAAACCACTAGGCTAGAGTTTTCAAAATACACACAGAGTTGCTCCCATTAAGCAAATGGAGTTTTAATATTGATTTTAATGGGAGAACTCATATTCCGCTGAGTACTTATATAAATCTCTCCCTCAGAACTGTCTTGCACTTTCTAGAGTGATAAATAAGACAAAGAATATTCTCTCCCCACTAAGTGGCTGTCACATATTATTTACTGACAGCTTTTAAAAAAATAAAATGATTCATCATTTAAATATTGAGACTAAATTTGTCTTCAGCTTATCTGTATTAATCCTTTTGTTATTAAACCAATCAGTGTACTGGTTTAGCAAATTCCTCAAAACATAAATTTCTATGACACAGACATTTATCTGAACTGTAAACAGAAGCTGAGGGTTGCTATGGTGTGATCTTTTGCTCAAGGTCTATTTACTTCTCCGAGCTAACAACAGTACCAATAGCGGAGTCCATAAAACAGAAAGTATAAAGTAAAGCAGCTGTTACACACCATGGCGCTGAGAAGTCCTTATTCTAAGAAAGTGAATTTGAACACTCACAATAAACAAAGGTATGTAAAGCAAGCTAAACTGTTCCTTTTTTCGGTTAAAAAAGTATTTTAATCTGATTTTTGGGAGAAAAGCTTTAAAATGAAGCAGCAGTTTGCAAAGTCTGTTTTGATTGTTGCTGTTTTCTACTATTCTCAAGCAAAATTATAGGCTTCTGTAAGTCAAAATATGCATCCTAGGCGAATATTCACAATCCATGAAATTAATGAGACCCTGGAGAAATGGGAACGGGCAAAGAGCAAAGATACATTACAGCGTTAGCAATTGGCACCTGTCTCCACACTTTAACATGGCTCTTGGTACCTGATGCTAATTGCCTCTATTAAGCTTGTGATTACACCTTAGTTCAAGTTAACCAGAATTTGCAATCACAACCCGGGAATACTTCAGCTCAGAGCAACCCAAGGAAGGCTGAGGAACGGAGCACCTAGCAGAGCCACTCCTGGTGTATGTTTCCAGATTGCCTTTTGCAAGAGTACTGTATCATTTTAACTATACAGGCAGTACGGGCTATTTCCAAAATGGGCATTCTCATTAACCAGCAAAAACTTTGATATCAAGTGAACTGTTGTCTTACTGTAACTACAAGAAAATTTCTGCTTCTTATTTTATGCTAATGACTTGAAAAAGGTGTTTCTTATAATCAGGGTTGCAAAAATGCAGTCCAAACCCATCCTTAATCCTCCAATAATCAGATTCAAGTATACAAACAAAACTCTGTCGTGAAAGAAACATGGCAGGAATTAGTAAAAGCCATATCAAACAGAGAAAAAAACTCACCTATTTCCTTTCAACAAAAGATCGGAAATTTAAATCATTCCTTCCAGAAGTCCGCTTCCCTTTATTCATGGATAAGTCCCCTTTTAAACAGCAAATTAATAATAGAAAATAATATGCAACAGAAGGTAATCATTTGATAGTAAACTTCTTCCACTAAGGTGGGGAATGCTTCTGATTCCCAGCTAGAGAGCAAGCCCTGTCACGACTTTCCTAGTGTAGCTGTAGCCATACCATTCCCTCACATTAGGAAACCTAAAGTTCAGTAATGTGCATGTAGGGCTCCATAAAGGTACAGCATATCTCCACTGCTTTTACAGGTAATGGTGAACATGAGCTGTGTACACACTCCATTAGCAGATAGCGTGGATCTGTGGAGTGAAACATTCGCTGTCAAGGACCCACATTTCCATTTTATCCATCCAAGATATCGATTCGATATCCATCAAATACTGATACACCCACAGTCATTTGAATTTTTCAAATGACCTAAAGCTATATGCCTCATGGTGATGGACTGGCTCAGTATATGGTGACTAGCTCATGGACAGAGGTCTATTTCCAAGGCAAACGGGCTTGACTCAGTTGCCCACACAATAATCATCTTGTGCTATCTGAGACCGAGTGTTCCCACCTGTCCCTCTGGCTCCTGTTGCAGAATAACGCAGGTTTCTTGCATATTTGCAATGTAGCTATTGGCCCTGCACGGATTTCTCAAGTATCTGATGTTCTAAATGGCACTAGATGCCTCTGTGTGTGAGTAATGCAACTGTGCCCACTAATTTTGGACAGATTAGTCCTACCCATAATCTTAAACAATTTCCAATACATTTAAAACATCTTTAGTCTGCAGAGCAAACAAGAACCAAGGTGAGTTGCAGAACACTGTTTTCATGGTTTTACTACGAATGACCTGGACTGCTGCATCAGATCGACAGGACAAAGGAAAAAGAATGTCTGAATATCCATATTTTGATTGATATCTTCTCCTCAATTAAAAAAAAAAAAAAAAAGAAGAAGTCTTCAGTAATCTGCCATGAAACTAAGGATGCTGATAGCCTGACGCCCCAGGACTTTGAGATTACTACTGTTCAGTAGCAGGAAACCAGGATGCTTTAGGACACTTCGCCTAGTACATGGTTCCCAGGGCTTTCACACTGCTGGATTTACACTGCTGTCTGTCCTGGAGCTTGGCATTCTGGAATTATTTTGGAAACCCTGCTCTTCATTCATCAAAGATTCACTGCGCTCATTACATTTCAGAGGAAATATTTCAAATTGTTGAACTAGTCAACAATTTTCAACGAATCTGTGTTTTGCTGGAAAGTTTCTTATCTACCTAGAAAAGGTTGACGGGTGCATTTACTTCATTACTGCAATCAAAGCTGGATTTTTAGAGAGGCATATAATCCTTATAATGTACTTATGTAGATTATATGGGTAATTCACACAAGAAGTACAGGATAAGGTCTTGCTCTCTTCCCATTCAGTGGTAAATTGTAAGAAAGCAGGATTTTATCCTAATTCTGCAACTGTATTTTTAATTGTATAACTGTCTACTGCTTTGGAAGCTTTTCTAAACTTAAGCATTCAAAAGGACAGCTCATTCATATCTCATTTTAGCAACCTATGGAAGAGGATTCCTAAAAACAGGGACCTGTTCTGGAACCTGGAATCCAGCCCACTCTTACAGCCAGGCTCCCAGTCTCTTCAATAAAACCATAAAAGGATCTTTAAGGAAGCATCTGTTACAATAAAAGTCCAGTTTGGAAGCTGTTCCAATTCTACTTGGCTGCTCTGGCCACAAGGTCTCAGGACGCAGCTGTTTTCCTTTCATTTTTGCCTTACTGTTTGTGCATTGGCATGTGAACTGCTGAACTAAAAATACAAAGTTCCACGCACATTCAGGAAGATTTCACATTGTTTTGGCTGTCCATTTCTCTAGGGAACAAAAGTTTCCAATTCCATAGCAAAACAAAGAAACTCTACAGCCCTAGAAGGAATGAGGCTGAACTGAACTATGAAACAGTACAGGTGATCTAAGAAAAAAAATGGCAGAACCGTACTTTCCCAGTACACTCTGTTACTTTCCATTTTGGGTCCCATGGACTTACCTTTCTTGTGTGTATGTTGTGGAATCACACAGGGACAGAAAATGGACTGAGTTAGGCAAAGATCTGACGGATCTGTGTAACACAGGGAATGCAATGGGTCACAAAATCTTGTTCAGACTGGGGAAGAGAAGGTCCCCTGGAAAAGAGGGGACCCACAGCAGTCTCCAAGTACCTGCCAGGAGGTTACTGAGAAGACAGAGCTAGGCTGTTCACAGCAGTACATGGTGGAAGGATGACGGACAACAGGCACATAAGTTCAGACTAGATAGAAGGAAAAACTTTTTCATGGTGAGGACATCCAAGCAGTGAAATAGGCTGTCCAGAGAGACTGTGCAGTTTCCATCCTTGAAGGTTTTCAAGACTGGACTGGATAAAGCCCTGAGCAACCTGGTCTAATCTCAGAGCTGATCCTGCTTTGAGCAGCAAGTTGACTAGAGACCTCCTGAGGTCCCTTCCAACCTGAATTATGCTACGATCCTGTGATCTCATAAAACTTGTCAGCAGGTATTAGGGAATCAAACAAAAGGCTATATACAAAAAACCTACAGACAATTATGGGATTATCCTGCCTTTAGGAAGAATTTCTTCCTAACTCCTAGTAGTTAAGAGTTGGCCAAATATCAACCTAAAGCGTGATTCGACATTAGCTTCTACATTTAAGAAGGAAACTTACATTAATAGAAGCCTGCAATGAGGATGGTAAAAACTTTGCTGCAAAACAGATAGAGCTTGTGATTGACATATTCAGACAAGGCTTCCCAATTTTAGACTCTGACATTCATCTCTAAAAAGCTAAAAGGAAGTAGCTCTATTTTCAGTAAATGGAACTCGCAAATGTTGATAGCATTTGAAAAATCAGGTCTCTTTCATCTAAGTACCCAGATATGCAATTTAAAACAAATTTTAGGCCCCCAGATTTGAAAACCCTGACTTTGCCTAACTCATTGTTACATGCAGCAGAGAATATCTAGTAACTGACATCAAAACAACAAAGTTAATATCCCTTTCTGAATACGGTGAGCAGATATTAATTGAAACATTTAATGTAATGAAGTGTAGATCAACAAATACACTCTTAGCCACTGTAGGATGTGACCAAGGAATAGAGAAAATCCAGAAAAGAACTGAAAAGCATCTTGAACCTCAAAATATGTTGTGATATACATCTGGAATATAGTGATTTCCAGCACAAAATAATCATGCCAATACTACAGTGCATCAGGTAACAGTGAGAGAAAACTGATTCTCTTTAGTATTTGTGAAGCAGCTTCTCCTCAGCTGCTATAAACTGACCTGTAAGCTCATATTAATTGTTAATGGCTGTATACCATATAATCATAGGAAAGAAGGGCTATGCCAGACTTCAGAGGTCAAGACCACTGCCTTAGTTACTAAACCAATATGAAGCACAGCTTTTTCAGAAGTACATAACCACTTTAATTCTACACGCTGCAATTCTCTTGGAACCATTAGTGAACTGTGCAAGGAAAGGGAGAATAACCAGAATAAAGCAAAGTTCCATTTCGCAATTACAAGAGCTCCCTGCCGTGGGGAGGATGTGACTTAAACAGTTCTGACTGTCCTTGCAATACCGCACTTCTTCATAGGACCTAGCCTTCCAGACTGATATCAGCTGAAATACCAGCTGAAAACACTTCTAAGACTCAGACAGTGATGAACACAACCCTCCCTGTTGCTAAGGCTTGCAGCCCCAAGAGTTCATGAAGCTCATATCTCCTTCCTGTTATCTCCCAAATATCCGTCAGCATTTCACAAATACCACACAAGCACATGGACAAAATGGTCAAAAACACGCCTGCATGCTGTGCTGGCACATCAAGAAGTTAACTGGCATTAACGAGGGCAAACGGAGTAGGACAGCCACACCACACATTCATGATTCTTTCTCCTGAAACCAGGCTAAATGTTCCTACTCATATACCAGTCGTGCAGAGCTCCCTTCCAGAAAACCTGTCACTTAGCCCACATGGCAGGTTTAAGCAGAAGAAATCAACTTTCGATGTCCCAGCTGGATACCTTCCAACCTTTTATCACTGAATATCAATCCAGTTGGCAGAGCATTAGTGAAAATCTATCCAACAGTGGGCTTTCCATACTGTCAGCTATACTTCTACCATAATTTTAACTATTGTTGACATTTGACATATCTAATACAGAAAGTAATGGAACTGCACATTGTGTAGGAACAGCCACCAGACAATATTAATCTTTTTTCAAATAAAGCAAACGGCATATAAGTAGCTAACAGATTTTGTAACATTAGAATTTATATTAAAAGAAGGGGGAAAAGAAACACAACAGATTTCTTACAGTCTGCATTACAGCTTCCATTTTATTTTGATGTGCTAGATTCTACGTCACTGGAAGCAGCCATTCCCTCTTTGGTATTTGTATGTTGCTGATGCAACAGCCGCTAAACTTGCCAGGGTCTCTCAGCAAAACTACAATAAGACAAGAAAGAAGAAAAGCTTGTATTTTTGTATCAAAGCTACAATAAAATTTAGCAATGAATGAGGCCTTTAACCAGGTGGCTGCATACTCTTAAATTAAAAGGGATTTTATTACAAACTGGCAGTTTGCAGCATTTAGTTTTCATTTTGGCCATATACACCAACCCATTTGGCTCCTGCCACATCAAGTCATAGGCATACATAGGCTCTCTCATCTCTGGGCTTTCCAGTGCCCTCGCTGGTTAATTCCCAGGGCTGGTGAGAAAGACGCACAGTAATGCTCCGCCATCCATCACTCCTCTCTTTGGTGCTCAGTGTTTTGTCACTGACCATTTAACACCCTGCTCTGCTACCCATTGCCATTACCCCTTTTTTCCATCTTCTATTCTTCACTGACTTGAAGGATCTTCATTCATTTGAGGAAGATGATGACAATGAAAATATAATTATTCAGAAACAAGAGCAGCAACTCTGCTCATACTACAAAACCTATATGGGGGTTTCAGTCTCATCAGTGAAGTGGTGGAGATCTTTCAGAGTGGTGATCTGCTCTGAAAAGCCAGCTTCTGGAAAGCCACTGTCTCCTCCAGCTCATGATTTTGTTCCTGCCTCTCAATCATACATGCCATACATCCTCTCCCTGTGCTTTTGAATTTGTGTTTCTTAAGTCTCCACAAACAACCCTTAACACAACCCTTCTTACAGGAAAAATGCTTTGCTGTCCATCAAATTGCTATCAATCACACCTCTCAGAAATTCATCTTGCATAGCTAATATGATATGGCTTTTGCAGGTGGGTTTTGCTGAGAGACAGACAGCGTAACTTCTCTTAAATTCAGCAACAGATGCAGGAATAGGAGAATCCAGAAATCCTTCCAAGTTCCTCTTTCATGCTCTAAACTGTACCAAACATGGCACAAACATCTGATAATACTGTCCTGAAAGTTTAGGAGAAGAAACAACTTTTGTAGGAAAATATCCTAACACAGTACTAACTTGGGAAAAAAGTGTAAATATAACAACACTGGATGTATATTCTAGAAGATCTGGACATAAAGGAAAAATCTGGGAAACACAAATGAGCTTAAAAAGATTTCAGACCTTATTCCTGCAACTAGAACCACATGCGAAAATCAGATCAGAGTCTCACTGACATTGATAAGGCCCATCCTGTACCAACATGCACCTCAAAGCAAAACAGCAACAAAGTGATCTGCTGTTTATTACTTCCCCTCTGTAACAGATGTATTCTTGCATTTAACCAAGCATTTTCCAATAAGTTTTTCAGTGTTTTGGAATAAGCCTCTGAAGCACCTGTCTTCCAGTGAAATTAATGAAGATCTATTCCTGGGCTTCAAGATGCTTACCATAAAAACTCAATCCTTAGGAAATGCACCTCAAAAAATGCCTCTGGATTAGGACATCAAATATTGGCACATATAACCTGATGTTCTTAAGCACTGCATAATTTAAATGGTCAGTTTTGAGAGAGGTGTATTTTAAAAATAAGGTAGCACATATTAACATCAAACATTAGCTCATGCCTTGCATAATTTATGCTGCAATACCCTCTTGTGGTCAAATAAAAATGATTTATCTAAACACTTGAACATTTTTCCTCCATAAAAAGCCCCTTTAAACATTATTTCCTGCGGGGGGGGGGGGGGAACTCGCATATAATTTTTCACAGATGACTTCGTAGTTCATATCATCACTTGTCTGGTAGTAACAAAAGAATAACCTCCGTTAAGTTCTTCCTCACAATGAGAGGCACTGACACTGCTAGTCAGATAAACTAATCCTTAGACAAATTCCTAAGCAAAAGCACTGTCTCCTGCAGTGATGCTCAGAAAAAAGTTTCATGTCTCCAGACAGAAAAAAGAAAGACACAGTTTACATAGATATCTACAGCATCATGTCACAATAAACACCAACCTATTCTGATAAAGGATAGAAAGAAGTACCTAGTGAATGAGCCACATCAATTCAAATGAGCGCTCTGCTTAAGTGTGCCAAGTTATTCTAATGACCAATAAAATCCTAAACTGGCAGATGATAATATGAAGGGAAACAGCATAGTATCTGCAGAAGTTCTGCTGAGCCATTAATCTATTAAATAGCCTAAATGAGCTACAGGTACATCCAGTAAGGAATCTAGAGCAATGGCCAGAAACCTCACCCTTTCACTCACCTTGACATGCTCTAATGGTGCATAACCACTCCCTTAACAACTTCTTGTCCCAATAGAAAATGGGATTTTTTTTTTAAATATTGTCTCTTCACAGTCTGTTTTTGGAACAGCAGATATGCTTTAAAGTCACATTATTATTAAATTTAAAAAAAACTCCTTTATTTAAGCAGTCATGAACCCATTCCTACGTATTATTTCCAGAGGAACAGCTGGAACACTGTGAAGCATCCAATCCCTGCACATAGACTCATAGTTTACATTTGTTTAAAGCTCAAAGTCCTAACTGGCAAAGATTTCCCTCTTTTCTGAAGTTGTCAGGTCTCAGTCCACAGACCCGGCTTTAACCTATGAGTTGTCTTTCAGTAAGATGATCTGGAGGCACTTTGTAGCCCTACAGCCGCATCAAAGATGGGGGAGATACGACTCCTGCATCTGTGCAGATGCCCAGTTACAGGAGTACACTTTGAGCACCTGCCTGTCACCTTTCCATACAGTCTATTCAGTGACTACGGGTAGTATTTGGAAGCTATGCACCCAGCTGGACAACTAAAAACCATTTTTAGTTTATTATTATTTTTATTTGCAGGAATGGACTTGAAGGAAGTATCAGAATAAAAATAACACAGAAACTTAGTAAACCAGAATTAAAAAAAAAAAAAAAAAGTTCCATGCACAGGAACAGACTTTATACTGCTGTTTCAAGCAGCTGCATTAATAGCAGCTGGCAAATGCTGACTTCTAAACAGCAGCTGGTACATCAAATGCGCCCCGCTTCCTATTGGGATCCATTGCTGATCAGATCAGGAGCCTAAAATCCTACATGCATTGATTAATGCACTGGATTTCCCAAAAGTGCCTCAGCTTCCTTGTAAAGCTGTCAGATGCCAATATAACCCATTCTGCAACCAGCTACGCGTGCTCCAACTTGGAGAGGACCCTGGAACCAGTGCAGAAGGATAAGCAAGTTGCATGGGAGGACTAGAGTCAACTATCAGGCCTGGCTGGCAAACAGCTCATTTCATCAGTCTATTACAGTGATGTATGAATACATGAGTTTCTTTTTTGCTTTTTGGCTGAAGGGATGGAAAACACTGTTTAAGTTTCAATTATCTCAGAAAAACAAGCAAACAAAGAAAAGGCGAACTGAAATTTCATTCAACCCAAAACCAAACATTTTGTTTCAATTTGGGATTTTTTTTTACTTCTTAAGTTGGATGCATTTCCAGTTTGCAAAGTCAAAATTATTTTTCAAAACAAAATATAGAAAAATTTCATGTTCAAAAATGTCTACATGAAGTGCTTCACTTATCTTATAGTTATAATTATTTGATGAGAAATTACTTGCCAAATTCAGCATGCATTTCTAAATACCCCAAACAAGTTTGCCAAAAGAGCCTTCAAAACTAGACTAGAGTTCACAAGCATTTACCAGGAAGATGAGGCAAGAGACTAGAATTCATCTGGAGCTAATCCACACTACTCAAAAACAAGTCAGTTAAGAATTTAAGAGGAAATTTATACTTAAAATACTCCGATTTCCTGAGAGATCAGAAATACTGAAGAAGGAAGTGACTTCATACCACAAAAGCCAGGCAGCCCGACGATAAAGACAAACACTGACATTTTGGCCACTGTTTTGAAAATTCTCACTTTGTATCCTAATAACCCTTTGAAGTTACTGAACAGCTACTTCTCCTGGTTGCTTAATGTCCTTTCCAGATATCTGTAAGTGCTTAAAAAGGGCTTTTGATGATCTCTGGCTGCTCCTTTCTATAAAATCTGAAATTAAGGAGCTTTCAAAGCACAGATGAATTAAAATACCTTATTTTAAACAAACAAGCTCTGCCCCAAACACAGTTCAGGGTTGCAGCAGCTGTCCACACTGGGTTTCTGCTCCCTTTCTGGGCAATATTCACGGGCCAGACTTGTTTCCATTGGAGACAGTAAACACACAGGGAAAAGCAGCAGCTTTCAGGGGATTTTGCTTGTGCTGCCGAAACATAATAAAAGCCTCCTGGCAAGGGCGGCAGCGCTCACGGACAGGCTTTGCTACACTACCAGGCTCTGCTGTTCTGAGCATTTTGCGCATAGGGTGGCCCCAGCTGCAGTCTCACAAGCAGAGGGTTTGCTGGTTACTGCTGGAGCCTGATGGCTTTCAGTAATGATCGCTCCTTACGAAATTGTTACCGTGCAGATTCCTTCAGCGCTCACCCAACGGAGCAGCATAAACCAGTAGAAAATGCTTGTTAAACAAAAGAGAAGCAAGAGTGCCGAGCATTGCCTGCCACCGCAGGCGTCTCTACTTTCTCAAAGTGCTTCAAATCAGCAGCCAAAAGAAAATTTTAGGAGAAAAAAAGCTTTGAAAACATAAGCAATAACAGGTTTAATTTTCCCAACAGTCCCAATATATCCAGCAATTCTGGGGGTATATTGGGTCTCAACATGGACACGGTGGGAACCAGTTCTGGACTAAGGAGAGCTACTTTGGCCAGGTCCCGGCTGCCAGGAGCGCCGCGTCGCGGGGAGCCAGCATGCCCCAGCCGAGCTGCTGCTGCCCCACTGGGCTGTGTGCAGCCCCCAGCTCGGCCCCACATGGACGGGCAGGCCACCCTGCAGCAGAACCTGGTCCAAGGGGATAAGATCTGGAGAGAGGTGGTAGAGGCTGAGCAGCGAGGCAGAAAAAGCTGGTAAGTAACTCGCCGCAATTCACATCTCTTCTGCTCATCTTGGCAAGGGTACCGGTGTCTCTTGATAGTCCTAGGGCCTGATCCAAAGCCTGCACTGGCAGGGGAAAGTTTCCTCCTGCTTGGGCCTTGGGTGAGCTCCTAACACCTTTCTTGCTAATGTTATATTGTCTCTGTCTTCCTTTCCTTGACAACTTCTATACTAAACAATATCTCCTGGCACACTGGGCTTAAGCTAAAATAGAGATGTGAAGAACTGAATGCTCAGTATCTTATAGCTTTATAGAGATATCCACAACAAGGATATAAATGTGCCAACCTCTATAATTTATTGCAGACACACTGATATTATCGCCTCTTTTCTCATTCTTGGAAATGGCTGAGATGGAAGTTGAACAGAGTGTTCTGCCAAAAAATTATTTTGTATTTCCAATCTGCAAATCTTGTGAGCATGCCCCACAAGCGATATGCAGACAGGAAAATCCCATTGTTACTAGTGTATCAACAGACTGAACTGCATACGTACAAGCTAAGCTTTGACTGTGTATGCAGCAGTGAGCTGAAGGAACCAGAAGTTAAGATCTTCTCTTCCTTTGTCGCATAAACTTGGAAAAGTGTTTATGTTCATACTTCAGTACCCAGCATGAACGTGCCTATTAGAAGAATAGCCCTGCTAAAAGTAAGACCAGCTCCAGTTGTGACAACACATCAGCCAAGCAGACAAAAGGAAAGGGAGGAGAAAAAAACAGTTCCCTCTCAGGACTGTTTAGGAAGAAGGAAAAAGACACCTCCTGGAAACCCCTTGTCCTCCGCCTTCTGGAGAAGGTACAAATCAGGACTCTGACTCACATAAAGCCAGGGCTGTGGTGGCATTTAGGGATGTGACTGTCTCCCACTTGTGCACCCAGACCCTCTGCCAGCAGGCCTGGCTCATCCATAGCAAAGGCTTGCCCACTGGGTCTCATAGTCCTGGGTATTAGTGCAAACCCACTTCCATGGGTAGTTAAGCTAACACACCATACAGCTGATGCTCATTCTGCTCGCCCTTCTCAGCTATGAAGACAGGAAACTCTTGTAAAAGGGTCGGACAGACATGTGAGGGACTGACGTCGCAAGCCATTGTAGCAGGATTCATCAGATTCATATGCTACAGTCTGATGAGAACTGCCCTTCAGCTCCACATCCCTGGCCCAGAGATGATGATGGGGAAAGGCTGCTATGTGTTGCCAGGCTGACAATAAAAAGTGGGTATAGATGAAAGGCAGAAACCCAAATATTTCTCAATAATTAGCATCATGTAGTAACACCCAAATCTGATATGTTCATTTAGTGCCTGGCACAGTGAGACAAACCAATTTGGGACCGCTATGTGTGCAGATATACCAAGACATAATAAAAAACACAACAATAATAAATTAGCTTTTATTTGCACTTAGGGTATATCTGCACTGGACAAGGGAGCGCAGCACAAATCCAGTGGCCACCATGTCCACATGGTACAGTGCAGTGCTGTGTAGACTGACTAGCTCAGCTTTCAACTTTAGCATTAAGTCTATAAGCTTAGCTGCAGCACTGCATAAACACAGCTAATCAGCTCAGAGCGTCAACCCTAGGTGTCCCCTGATCTTTGGTGCAAATACAGCTTTTTTCTCTACTGGCCTTCACCTGCTTAGTTGCAAAACACTCCTAATTTAGTATGAGTTCAATATGGGAATAAAGAAAACCCTGGGCTTCACCACAGAAAGGACAGGTGTCACTACCAAGAGTTTGCAGGTGTAAGAGGCAGGCTGTAAGTATGAAATGGAACATTTAAATAGACTTTCAAATGTGAGCAACATTAGCTACTTTATTTAATGACAGGAAATATAAAGTTGCATTTTTTACTTCTATTCCAAGGTACCAGAACTGGAGTTTCCTAAAGGACTATGACCAAATGGTAAGTTCCAAACAAACATCTAACTATAATCCAGGCTTTTTCTGGTTTGTAACAGTTTAAAGTAGGCTGATATTTTAAATTGAAGCGTACTTAGGCATAATTTGTCAAATGCTTTAAGATAACATCTTTAGGAAAATAAAAGAGAACAGAAGTGACATTCATCTGCTACCTACACCACAGAATACACATGCATGTGTTCAATCTGTTTTAGTAATTAGCAATTCCATAGAAAGAGACGTGCTAGAAGAACCAACTTCCTAGGAAGAATTTTATAAGATAATGTCATCATGCTAAAATCCAAGTCACTTACTAAAAATGAAGCAAACTAAAACCTCTCACATCATGACCATTCTAGAGCAGCTAAATTCTGTCTCAGTTGCCATTCTATGCAATATAGTTGAAAATGATTCCTTTGTCTGCGTTACCCTACTCCCACGAAAGACCATGGGGAAAAATCATCTTACTGTATTTCTGCACCATTGTCATGTACGTTCAGTAAGCAATGTATTCAATTTTTAAGGACATCTAAAATCTCAATCTCTCATCAAAAGCAATAGAGTTGATATTATTAATAATCTCAATAACTTGTATTTTTTAACATGTGGTCAATGTAATTCTGAAAACTTTAGCATTAACAGTGTTTGTTTTATCAAGGGTAAGAAAAAGGAGCAGAAGCCACTGCCAGACTATGTGCCTGTGTTTTCGGACAAAGTTCCCAACTCCACCAACCAGATTATTGGCAGTCGAATGAATACTGAACTTGGCAAGACTCTGGTAAACATGGATTACTTCTTCAGCAGCGGAAGACGAAAGAAGAAACTTGAGGATGAGCTCCTGCCTTCCTAGTGCTTAAGTAAAAATATCAGTAACAGCAAGTTCTAGCTAACAGACTTCTTTCAGACTCCACAGCATTGAAGTTAGCAGGTAAAAAAATTCCTCAATCTTTTACATGGAGACTAATACTACTGCTGAGCATGGAATTTTTTCATGAGCAAAGATGGATGTTCTCCAACAATGCCTTGTGAGACGATCCTCTATATATTTGACGCAGTCAGGCCATATACACAGTTATGATCACAGATCTCATAAACTTCTACTGTAAGTCTACAGTAACTTTGCCACTAACATCAGAAAGAACAAGATTACAGCCAAACCACAACTTCTTCCTGAATTTTTATCTGCTGAAAAGAAGCAATTAATGGAGACCAGCTCAGATGAGTCACAACATAAACAACGTACTTCGAATTCTGAAAGTCTGCGCACAGAATTGTTTGCAGGTTGTTGCATTTCACGTAGCTAGCCAAGGATTCCTCACAGCATCTGTCATCTGCATGCTTAAGCTTGCTCTAAAGAGTAAAAGTTAAGGCACATAAGACATGTTGTGTGCTTTTTTACCGCTTCCTGCTGAGGGAGGGAGACCACATTTTTTTCCACATTATTTTTCATTTTCTCGTTTTTAAATTTCCTATTTCTGCTCTACACTCTGAAATTCCCTTCCTCCTACTCATCTTTTCTGGTTTAGCTGATGGACGCGCAATGATAAGGAAGCAGGCTTTTACATTTTAATAGGTTCATCATTCCTAAAACCTGTGGTTGCTCAGGGAAATCATCATCATGCTAAATTGGATACAATACCTACAGCACGTTCACTACTACATCTTCATGACACAGATGCAGACTTTGCTTATGACCTGACATTTTGTAGGGAAAAACAGTAATCAACAGAACATGGAGTATATAAATACAACGTCTGTCATTTGAACCATATTAAGCTTTTTTAAGATTATGTTCAGTCCTGTGTGAAGATCAGCATAGAAGATGATTAGCATTGCCCTGATACAGCAGGCTGCAACCTCTTGTCAGACTGAGGTGGAGAGATATTTATCTATGCTTTTGTAGCTGAGGCTATCTATTTCTGAGGTTACACTTCAGCAGCACAAGGCAGTGCAAAAGCATAGAAGGTGATATAGAACAGTGGGATCACTATCAGGATCCAGGTGGTCTCTGGAAAAAGCAAAAAAAAAGTTGTTTTGTTGAAGTGATGGCACCAAACAGTCCTCCTCACGGCCTCCCCAAGGTGGGGAGAACTGGAGGACAAAGGCTTTTGAGATGACAGCTAAGCTGAGGAAGATCACGTCAAGCAAGCAGCCCAGGGGTGCACTGACTCTGTGCTCCCCTGTGCAGATGCGCATATCCAATTGTAGTAGATAGAACTGTGTTCAGATGCACAAAACAGGAACATACACTTTCAAAAAGGCCTCTTTTTTCAGCTAAAACACTTCCTGCTCTCTCCTGAGAGCAGAAACTGCACCAGGAATTGCTTTATCTTCAAACATCTGAACAAGGGAGACAAGAGAACAGAGTAAGCCTTTCCTTGTCCCTGTGTTGCCCAGAGCTTTTTCCAAAAACTGCACAGGCCTTTGAGAGGCTACTTATTTACTGGTGGTTGCATAATATTGAAAGTTACTATACTTATGTGCCTTATTCTGAGATAATACTAAGCAGCCTCAACTCTTGCTAAGGGGTCACAAACTCTATGGCAGATGCACAATTATCTGTCGGGCTCAAGCGCCTATTCATGATAAATGAGAATATCTCATTTATAAAGCATGAGGGTTTTGTTGTTCAGCATGAAAGCATGCAAAGTGCCTTGTTTCCTAACCTCCAGATGGCACTCACTCCACACCAAGTAATCTGCCGGAAAGGACACTAAGTTACAGCAAGACAGTGTTACACAATTCCTTCCTAATGTTAAGTGACATTAAATAGTTCCAGATTCTCAATTCTTGTCTGCTCTGTGTGAATCTGGAGTAACTCTCCCGGAGAATCACTCCCAAATGGAGTGTACAGAAAGGAAGACAGTCTAAGTAGTGCATGATTTAATCGTCGATTAAATCCATGTTACTGAGCACTGGCACTGTTTCAGCTGAAGTACTTTTCCCAGTTCTGGGCAGGACACAGAAGGTCTTGGCCTGAAGATGTGTGCCAACTAAGTAGAGCCTAGAGGATCAATCATGGTAACTGGAAAATATGGCTTATGAGGAAAGATCAAAGTGGTATAGTTTAACTTGAAGAAGAAAAAGCAGACTGGGAACAGGGTAGCAGTCTTCAGATACATAAATAGCTTTGGAATGAAAAAAGGAATAGATTGTGCTTCATGTGCATGGCAGACAATAGTAAAAATAACAGGATCTAAATTACAGCAAAGAAGCAGCATGTTAGCTATTAGGGAAGCTAGTGGTAAGGATAACACAGCACTGGAATAGATTCCCTGAGGAATCTCCATCGTTGAGGGTTAAATGAACATATCCATTAGGAATTACATATTTAATGGGACTTGTCTTTTAGTGTATAAACGGGATGACTGTCTGAAGTACTTTACACCAATTCTCTGATTTATACTAGTCACTGAGATCAGAACATGCTTTGAAAACATTTTTTAAAAATATGTTCAAAAATAATTGCAAGAAAAAACATAGTTCCACTAGACCAGGTTTAAATCAATCATACCTCTAAAATAAAGATTAATCACCTAATTTTTTGTAGAAATCATACTTCTAATTCTTCCAACTACTTGTAAAGAAAATGCTTTCCAGAAAGTGCAGCTGTGCCTCTTTTATTCACATAGTCCCACTGAAATCCAGCAATTATCTGAGAAGCTTGGCCAGCGCCCTCCCGGCAGCCACATAAGAACACTTTCGAAAGAGCACATTTATGCCTTTATGCCACATATATGGATGGTGGTAACTAATTTTCTTTCATCAACTTCAGGATGCCCTTACTAATACAGTGTAGTCCTCACTCTGCTGTCTTTTCTCAGATAAAGCACCTGTTGAAATGCCAAGCAGTTCTTGTAGAGGGTGCTTGTAATGACTACAACATTTATACAGCACAGTCAGACCCAAATCCTTCAAATCCTCCTGCACTCCTACTCAGCTTTACTAACACAGGTCATTTCAGTCAAACAGATCACAACAGAAAAGTTCAGCATATACAGAAATTTGGACTAGTGTGTAAAGCTGTGAAGGTGAATCTGGGTGCACATGTCAGAATCACCTTCCAGTGCCTCTGTGAGCACAACTCACCTTTCCCGGCAGGAGGCTGAGAAGGTGCCTGCAGAAGGACAGGCTCAGAGGACAACATAAGCGCTGATAATACACAGGAGGAGAGAAGATGTGGGTCTCCAGGGCTGTAAAGAGCATCAGGTGGAATGGGAGATATCTAAAGGAAAAAGTGCTGTCATTAGTGGTCTAACACACAAAAAACAGAGGTAAAAGCCATGTCAGTTTTGCATAAATCCGTGACCAAGCACTTCACAAGCCGGTAGGTATACCTGGACTAGAGCCAAATCACAAAAGGATTTTCAGCTTAATCATGGAAGTGGGCAACCTTGGAAAAAGTAGATCTGTGCATTGTTGCAAGATCACAGCAACCCAGAACTCTGCTGCCAATTCTGATGTGAAATTAAGCTAATACCTTGACCTTCTGATTAAGCTAATCGAAATGGCTTAAAAATGCTGGTGGGCAGCAACTGGATATTACTGGTTCTTTTCACCCCAAGTCGCAAAACTCCTGTTCATTTATGTTTCCTGCTGAAATCATTAACAACTCTAAGCATTGACATCTTATCAATTATCTTTGAGGATAGTGACTGTCTAGAGAATGAAAGTATCCCAAAGAGAAGAGGCTTGATAATCCTCATGAGATGGGAACACTGTACAGAGCTGGACACAGTAATTTATTCAATTATTATGCCTTCCTTGGAATGGTCAATTATTTAACGCTGCTGCAGTTACACCTCCTCTGTCACCCAGCCTGGTGTTTTTGAAGGTAGTTTTGGCTCTTTCTACCCTGTACAGCAATCTTCAGAACAGATATTTGGGGAGTATCTGAGGTCCTACCCAAAACTGCCTCAGAAGCTGAGCGTAGAAGGCACACAGGCATTTTCCATACTACATTTTCTCCCCAAGTCTAACATTTATCTTTTACCATAATTAGCTTTGCCAACTAATCCTGGCTTACATGATCACAGTCCAATAGAAAGACCAGATGAAATAACAGCTTTGAAATCTGTAAATAACCAGTGGAAATTCCATTTATTAAAGAGACTGTGTAGATGTTAGCTGTACTGTAAGCTTCTTGTAAAGAGTTCTTATGATGTGTCACTTATGCTTCACAGTTTTATAAGATTTTTTTTCCATTTGCTGCCAGATCACAAACAACATGTTTAGACAATTCATTCTTAATATTTCTTCCAGTTAAAGAGCAGAAGTGGGTAAGAATATTAATCTAATTCTTCAGTTAGATACACTAGTGGATTTTTAAGTATTATTAATTCTAACTGGGTCCAAAGACGTTCCTAGTGTAGTGCCTCCAAATTTTGTGCGTTCTCATTTCAAGCTCTGCTCATAAAAAAAAAAATAAATAAATAAATTGTGTGAAAGGACACTGCACTTCCGTAACAAAACATAGTCTAAGTTCATACAAATCTATATTTCTTATATTTTTAGAATAGTCTTTGCATGTAGTTCCCAGCAGGCATCTTAACGATTAAGTTTTGTTTTATGAAACTGGTGATGATTGTACATCCAATTGTGTGTCTTGGAAACTGTACTTAAAATAGTTTCTGGGCCTTTAAATTATGATACAGTAAACAAAACAATTGAATGGATTTTTCTGCAGAAAAGGGCTCATCATGCTCTGAAATTTTTTGCATAAACAGTAAGATTGCTGCAATAGAGAAGGGAGAAGATAGTTATGTATCGAGTTAGATGGACAATACAGGCCAGCTCCAGGTTTCATGTTTGTATGTATTATACCCACACACGTTTGCTTTCTGTAAAGAACACTATGTAGAACAAAAAGCTCTGAACTGAAGTTCATCTTAAAGCAGACAATTAGTCTTCTGGTTCACAAGAAGAGGGTTTTTTTGTTCTGTTGATTAAAAGAAAAAAAAAAACCCAGTAATTTGTCTGGGCCTCAAGCTGCTAAGTCCTGCCCAGACAGAAATGAGTAAAACTTCCCTAAAATAGGATGTCTGCCTTAAAAACTCTACTTGCTATTCTGAATCCATGTCAGCTATGCTTTTCCCTCTTCAGAAACCTTCATGTTTGGCTGGATGAATTCCTTGAAACCCAGATGCTTCTCTAAGAAACTCAGGGGATCTGCCAAATGCTGAAGGGGCGCTTGCATAGTTCTGTAAATTGCAGCCCTCAGTCAGGAACGCACAGATGCCATAGACTGACTTCATCTTGTAACCTTCTCAAAGCCTCCCACAGAAGTTATGTGTATCCACAAAACCACTAGTACTTAGAAATGGGATTTCCAAGTATCTGGGGTTAAAGCCTCACCTCAGTATAACACCTTTATGGCAACCTGACAGAGCAAAACTGCTGCAAATGTCTCTTCTAGGAATGTCTCTTCCCCTGGCTTCCAGGGCAAAGCCAAGAGGAAACTCTCGGTTAGCATAAACTGCTTGATATATTGCATTAAAAAGTATTGTGCAAATGTATAGGCACAATTGCTATGAAAGACTGCTCTACTCATCAGTAAAGAACAAAGTGAGGAGACCTGGGTTTACTCCATGACTTAGGCCTGATCACTTCAAACTCTTCTTGTTTCTGCTTTCCTTATTTACTAATCCCAAATTATCCTCATTGAATTTACTTTTTAAAATCCATGAAGTAACAAATGCATACACGCAATAATTTATTTTAATTAACGATATTGCTGCAAATGAGAAACAAACTAAATTCACAATATATTGTATAACCATCTGCAACTATCACCATGTTTACTAATAGTTACGATTATCTCTCTTAAAAGCCAAATGCACTGAAAATACAGAAAATGTTTATATAAACTCTCACACAGCAAAACTTAACAGCATGCTGACATGTTGCTAGCTCTGTCATGGCTCTAATAAGCCTCACTGTCCCTGCCCAGGGCCCAGGACCCCTTTTCAGCTCAGCCCAGGGCCAAATTTGCTGGTGATCCTGACTCTTGGTTGAACTTGGCCACAATCCCTGGGTCTGTCCCGCTCACCTTGCTTGGGTGCTGTGGAACAAGGCCCTGTTCAGCAAGGCCCCTGCCCTGTCAGCTGTGTTATCATGCTCAGCTCCCAGCTCCCCGTCCCTTAGGAAGGATTGGCCCTTGCTGCTCCCTGACACACTCTATCAGTTCCCATAGGATCACTCAATTGCTTTACACTGAAAAATATGAAGGCCATGGGGGGAAACCAGTGCATTGTGTTGTTTTGTAGCTGCTCCTCAGTGCTGGCAGATCTACTTCCACGCTCTGGGAGAATCAGGAGGCATCACATACTAGGAGTTTAATAAACTCTGCCAAATTTACTCACTGTCTCCATTCTTACTGGAGACTATCCGAGTAGCTCTGAAGTAAACATGGATCTAGAAGCCAGTTCAGATCCAAATGCTACAGCTCAACCTGTCTCCTGGTTTCTCAAAGTACAGTTTCTACATAAAAGGGACAATTCCAAGTTTAACAAGGAAATCAATTTAAGAAGGTTCAGTACAAGTTAGTGAATGTATTTTCTTTATCTTTTTTCCTCCCTTTTTTTTGGGGGGGGGGGCTTTTTTTAGGTTTTGGGTTAGGTTTTTAATTGTTTTTTTTCTTGGTGTTCTAGGTTCTTTCAATGCTACTTTTTAGCTAACCATATTATTTTAGATAACATGCCAATACCCAGAATGGCCTCAGTTAAATTCCTCTTCTGAAACTGAATAAGCTATTTCACAGAGCAAATACTGAGTCAACAATTTGTATTTCTGCTTACAGTACTTTCATTCAATTTGAGATGCTTCTGTTCAGCCTAACATCCAGTAAGCCTTATATAAACAGCCAAGTTCTCAGTTTGCCACAAACATATATAATATTTTGCACACAAAACCAATATCTACATCCAGCCTCCAATGTTTCTTTTACATTCCCATCACACACACTTGTACAACATAACCTCAAACACGTAACACAAACAGGAATCACAGAGTAGTGGCAGCCAGAAGAGACCTCTGAATGCCTCTAGTCCACCCCCCTGCTCAAAGCAGGGCCAATGCTGACATTAGATCAGATTGCTCAGGGCCTCATCCCGCTCAGTTCTGAAACCTTCCAAAAATGGAGATTCCACAACCTCTCTGGGCCCCAGTTCCAGTCCTCCAAACGTGGTCTCCAATGTGCCAAAAAGAATGGAAGGATGACTTTCATATGACTTGCTAATACTGCCCAGGATGTAACTGTCCTTCTTTGCCAGAAGACCACAATGCCTTCTACTTACTTTTATTAAACTTCACGAGGTTTCTGTTAGCCCATTTTTCCAGCTTGCCAAGATCCCTCTGAGTGGCAGTGCTACTGTCCAGTGTGTTGACAGCTACCTGCAATTTGGTATTGTCTGCAAATTTGCTGAGAGTGCACTCTACCCCTTCGGCCAGCTTGTTAATGAAAAACATGAAACAGTACTGACTCTTGTAGCAGCCCCTGAGAAACACCGCTCATCACTTGGCCACCCATTGGATGTTGGCCTGCTAACCACTATTTTCTGAACCCGGCTGTTGTCCACTGACAGTTGTTGTAACTCTCCCATTCTGTCCATTTCTCCTCAGTTCCACTGCAGGGATGCTATGTGAGAGTATGTCAAAGGCTCTGCTAAAGTCAAGGTAAATGGCATCCACTGTTCTCTCCTCATCCATCAGGTCAGCCATCTCATTACAGATGGCAATCAGGTTGATCAGGCACAATTTGCCTTTGTTAAATCCAAGCTAGCTGGCTGTTCCCAATCGCCTTCTTGTTCCATAATTTTCCTGAGAACTAAGGCTAGGCTGACCAGCCTGTAGCTCTCTGGATCCTCCTTCTTGCCAACAGGCATGATATTTGCCTTTTTCCAATCATCAGAAAATCTTCTCTGATTACCACAACCTTCAAAGGTGATAAACAGTGAGTGACCTTGCAATGATGTTGACCAGCTCCTTTAACACCTTCAGATGCTTCCCACCCAGTCTCATGGACCAGCGTATGTCCAGTTCGCTTCCACATTCCCTAACTTTGTCTTCCTCTATCGTCGGTAATATTTCACTCCCTCAGATTCTGCCACTAGGACCCAAGAGGTCTGCGAGCAGGCCTTGCTGGTAAAGACTGGGACAAAAAAGGCATTACCTTGGCTTTTTCCATGTCCTTTGTAACTAGGTCCTCTAACCTGTTGAGCAGTGTGCCCACATCTTCCATAATCTTCCTCTTCTTGCTGAAGTATTTACAGAAGCTCTTCTTGTTGCCCTTCACATCCTTTGCCAATTTCAACTCCCGCTGAGCTTTGGCTTTCCTAACTCCATCCCTGCATGCCTGGGCAATGTTTTTGTATATACCTCCTGGGTAGGTCATCCCTGCTTCCACCTTCCAAACCCTCCTTTCCTGCATTAAGTCCAGGAAGGTGGTCCCCATTCAGCCAAGCTGGTCCTCTGCCATGCCCGCTCAATTTCCAGCTGCCTGGACAGACTGTTCTTCTGCTATGAACATGTCATCTTTGACTATCAATCTACTCTCCTGGCCTCCTCTGCCCACCACCACAATTTCCCATGGAACCTTGCCTAGGAGTTTCCTAAACAAGCCAAAGTCTGTTCTCCTGAAGTCCAGGATCTTTTTTTCTATTTGCCTTCCTCACTTCCCTCAGGATCTTAACTCCATAGTCTTGGAGTCACTTGTACCATGGCTGTTTGCCCTTGGTCTCCATACTACCAACTCGCTCATTTCTGAGTAGCGAATCCAGCACCTCGGTCAAAAACCTCTTCTTGACGCACTGCAGGAATTTCCTGGATTGCTTTTAGCCTGCCAGATTACCCTTCCAGATGCCAGAATGATCTTGAGTCCCTAAGAGAGCCTGGGACTGCAATTGTGAGGCTTCTTCCAGTTGTTTAAAGGCTTCATCTGCTTCCTCTTCCTGATCAGGCAATCTGTAGCAGACGCCCACCACAATGCCCACCTTGCTGGTCTCCCCACTGATCCCAGCCCATCAGATCTCAACTGGCTTGTCGTTCATTCCAAAGCAGGGCACAGCTCTGTGCAAACTGGACGCTTGTTTGCATAGAGAACAACTTCTCGTTTTCTCTGCCTGTTTCTCCTGAACAGCTTGTATCCTTCTATCACAGCACTCATCATGTGAGCTATCCCACCACGCCTCTGTGAACCCAATGAGGTTGCAGCTCTGCAACGGTGCACAGATTTCTAATTCCTCCTGTTTGTTTCCCATGCTGTGTCTTCACATAGAGTCACAACACCTTCTCGAGGCAACTGGGCAAGTCTCCTGCAGCTTGATGTCCCCTGGCCAATTCTCCCGACTCCTGGTCTTCCTCCACTTCTCTTGGAGGTCGTTTCCACCTCCACAGTTTTCCCAGTTGTGGGACTTCCTTTATTTTAACCCAGAGCCTAAAGCACAGGTTATTTTAAAAAGGAACTGTTCCCTGTCAGTGTAGTAGGGTGGGGACATAACCAACAAGTGCATGCTCCTTGCATTCCTTGGAAAAAATGCAAAATTCATAGCATTATTTGCCTAAAAGCTCAGTTATGATAAACTGATCATTACTGATAAAAAATGTTGTTTTGGCTTTTTTACGTTAGTTATTGCAGAAAGCTTATTTTCTTTTTCTGTTTTTTTAAATAGGAATAAACATTTGCATTCCTATTTGAAGTGCAGCAGCGTTAAACCACTGCCCATCTGCTACAAAACAGGCAACCTGAATTTAGGATTAGAAGAATGTAATGAATTTGTTCACCGAACTGTAAATTAAAGGGGAAGCATTTTGCTTCAACTTAAAGAGTCTGAAATTTGATATAAAACTAAATAATTTAAACAGAATAGCAAGAATTTCCGATTAATAGGCATAAATCAAAATGCTTTTCATATATTATTTTTTAATGTCATATCCCCAAACAGGGCTGGCTGTCCAGCACTGTGATGCCTGTTCTTTTCCTAAGCTGCTCTTTAAGTAAAAGTGACCAGTAAGCAGGCATAGACCAATATCATTATACACAGATGACAAGAAAGAACAGTAAATCACATTGCTTAACTGATTGCTTGAAATGCAAAGCAGGATACATTTTTTAAAAGCTCCAGTGCTGATCAAAGGTAAATATTTCATGTTGTAATTTTTAATATAAAAATGGCTGAATAAAAATAAGCTCATGGAGGCATGTAATAGCTTTAGCTCAATTCAGGCTCTCGATCATTTCAAACCCAACTACAAAATAGTGCATATTATTGACATTTTTAGAACATTTTGTTTGATCTGCATCCACACAGCAATGCAGATAATATCAACTCTACCTTCGCTATTTCTTTATTATTCTCAGATTACCTGAAATGCCAAACACCTCTATACCACAGGCCTGATTTTAAATGATAACTTCTTCTCGTGTGATGGGTTATTCAGCTGTTTTTCAAGTACATAATACTTCTGCAAGGCTGAGAAACTCAGTTCATCAAGAAAATCCTGAAATACTATTTTGAGGTAATTTCAAGTTTTCCTTTCTTCTTTTAGAGTTGTTCTTGAGAAGCTTAATATATTTTAATATTAACAGATTTACAGTTTTAAAATTAGAATTATGTATTTTTTTCATATTTTTCAATCAGAGTTTTGAGATTTTATGTACTATCAGGTACCAGCTTCTTTTCTCATGATTGAATTACATAGAGGGCAACATGATTTACAAATTAAGCATTAGTAATGTTATTGTTTTAAAATACCACTAAAGGTAACTGGAATGAATGCAATAAACCAGTTTGTCCAAACATATTATGAAAACAATAGGAAGCAACTTGCAACAGATGAAACTATAGTGAGTAAGAATTATTATAAGTCAAACATACCTTTTGCAAGAATGAATTAAGAAGAAATTTTATGCTTGTAAATAACCCCTAATGTCAAAGAAATATGGTCTAGGTAAAAATCTGAATTAATGAAATGGATTTAACGCCCCGAGTACTCAATACACAGGCATGGAAGAGCTAAGATTCTGCATCTAACTGTGTGATCAGTACAAATGCATATTCCCTGGAGAACTGCTCTTACTTAGTTCTGACAAGCTGGTAAGTACAAAAGCTTTAAAAACTGAGCTTTACTATTTTTGTATATAATTGTGTATGGTGGGTAGGTGTATGTTCCCAGGAAGCTGCTCCATCTCTGACAATCTGACAAGTACAATGTTCAGAAACTTTTAATTTTTTTGAACTTTCTTTCTATGCAACCAAAAGTGACACTGTCAAAACTATGTCTTCCCTCCAAAGGGATTAACACCGCAGTGATTCAGACAGCGTGAGCTAGAAAGCACTGGAGCTGAAGCACTGGAAGCTTCACTTTAGGGTGCAAAACCGAAGTCTTCCCTATGCATCCAGACCAGGAGTTTACCTACACTACACCAAGTTGAACACAACCTGTGGCTAATCTTTTACACTAACACAGTATCTGGGGAATTCCTGTTTTTATAAGATAATGAAGAGGAGCAACTTTGGGGCCAAAGCCCTCAGCTTTTGAGTCTAACGTTGCTTGTCCCTGACCCCGAGGCGCCTCAGGAGAGCTCTGGGTAGGCCAGACCAGCCGCACAGAGAGCGACAACCCGGCAGACCCAGGGAAGAGTCTCTCCACCCTTCTCTCTCCCACGCTCAAACACACGTTCCCGGGCGGCCGACAGCGGACAGGCAGGCACGGGGGCAAGCCCGGCAGCGGCCTGCGCCGGCGCCCAGCAGCGCGGAGGGCCGCGAGCTCCGCCGCGGCCGACAGCTCCGCGCCGGCGGCACCCGGCCTCCCCTGCCCGGGCCTCAGGCGCCCGGAGCGCTCCGCCACGGCCCCCCCGGGCCAGCAGGGCCGCGCCGGGCCAGGCCAGGCCGCGCCGGGCCGGCTCCTCGCCCCTCCCCGCGCCGGGGCGCGGTCCCGCCGCGCCGCGCCGCGGGTTCCCCATTCCGGGTTGGCCGCGGCCGCGCAGCACGGCGGGATGGCGCCGGCGCTGCTGGACCTGGCCAACTGGAGCACCTGGGCGGTGTGCGCGGTGATCAAGCTGCCGCAGGTGGCGGCCGTGCTGGCGGCCAGGTCGGCGCGGGGCGTCAGCGTGGGGAGCCTCGTGCTGGAGCTGACCGGGTAAGGCGACGGCCACGGGGGGAGGGGAGCGGAGCGGAGCGGAGCGGAGGCGCCTCCCGCCTCCCCACCCGCCGCGGGCGCTCGGCATGGCCGCGCGCGCAGCCCGGGCGCGCGGCGGGAGGCGCCGTTGGGGTGTGGCCGCGAGGGGCGGGAGGAGCCGTTAGGGTGGTGCCGCGGTGGCGGGGGGCGCCGCGTCCCCTCAGCGCTTGCTCGAGCTATATGCTCAGATCGGTCCCTTCGCGTCTGTGGTCACTCGTAAAACCGCGTGCTCAGCTGAGTGGCTGTTTAAAGGGGTAGGCAGTCACCAGCTGAGCAGTACTTGTTCTGTGAGATTTTTGAACTGCTCCTTTTTATAACTCGTGGTTAGTCCGTGTAACCACGTGTTTGTACTGCTGTCACCCTCTTCTGAGCTGGCTGACCGCTTCATACCTCTGTCATATGCAGGTGCTGCATCGTCTCTTCATTTGGCATATCAAGTCTTTGGAGCAGAAACTTCTCATTTTAAAGTGGGTCTGCACTGCCAGTTAAAGCAAAACTTTTTAAACTTCCTGGATGCCAATCCGTGCCACCCATGTAGCCTGAGAGAACACCTATTGTTGGATTTAAGCCATATGCTTAGGTGATTAAATGATCTGTGCTGTGTTGCACAGCTAATTGTACCAGTTAGACAGGCTGCTCTCACCCTGATGAGTAAAATTTAGTCATTCTGTAAGAAAACTACAAACCATAGTTCTCACAAGATCTCATAATCTCACAAGATTTTTCATTCAAACTGTAATAAACTTATATTGGCTAGAGTTACTAAATCTTGCTTAGATAGGATTGCGTGGAATGGAAAATAAGCTGAGAAACTGAACTGTGTGGGTGTATATGCAAATAGGAGCATGTGAGGAAAAATACCTTGAAAAGCATTGTGTTTGCTGAACCAAATCATGGAGCTTGCTAGATGATCCAACTGGATAATTATCAGTTCTCTGAACTGATCTAAAAATGCACTTCTTTTATTCAGAAAAATCACCTTACAAAGATGGCTTGTTGTTTCTGAATGTGTCTGTTCCTTGTTTTTCGTTAGGGGCACAATTGTTGACTGAGACTGCAGAGCCTTAGGTACTTACCTACCTGGCTGTACGTAATTGCACAGAATCCCTATTGATTTCCCATTGTAACTGTTCGCATACATGCATGCATATATTTCTCTACAGCATTGAATCCTTTACCGTTAAGAGTAAATGCTGCTACTCATTACTGTTGTTTACTCCTTACACTTAATACGCCTAAGAGCAAGTGCACCGAATTTGGGCTAAAGCAGAGAATTTTGACAAAGGGGATAACTTACCCTGCAGTACCAGACAAAAAGCAGTAGTAGCATTTTAAAATTATTCATGTGTGTTGGTGTGTATGAAAAAGGCTTTATGAGTGCTTCAGACGAGCATAAATACTGCCTCACCATCTGCCTGATAACCACAGCATTGTGGGTTCTGCACCTGCTCTGTGTTTGAGACAAAGCTGTTTTGATATAGTTTCAAAGAGGCTTTTTTGAAACATTTACTGGGACTCTTATTTTTGTTTATTTAGTGGGACTATTTCTCCTGCAACCTCTAAAGACATGTGGCTGTAGATAAAAGATATGTTGGGTCCAGCTGCAGAGATTTTTTGATCTAATGGTACAAATTAGGATGGTTCTGCTGTCAGAATTCAGCAACTTGATGGGCAAGTGACACAGAGGAGTGGTGCTGATGGCAAGGAGTGTAATTTGACCCTGCTGCAAGAAATAAGATTTCTAGGACGTTCTGGAGAGAATTCAGATATTTAAATTCTGAACGCTTTAAAAGCCAGTTTCCCACAAGGCAGGCAGTTCCTTATGCCATCCTTCCACAGGGAAAATCAGCAGTTCTTCCTCACCTAGAACTATGTCCTATGAGTACTTTTTGTTTTCTCTGCAAACCCTGCAGCTTTGGAGTTTCTGTCTATCTCCATGGACTTGTATGAAAGTTTAGGCTCAGACAGGTAAAGAATACGTGATAAAAGTTTGATTTCTTTTGAATGTTATTATAGCAGAAAAAAAGAATTGCCATTGTTTGGTACAGTTAAAAACACTCTCAGTCAGCTTGGTATAGCTACACTGGGCAATGTTAGAGCAGTGTAGTCTGGATGGCTTGGAAGATGTTTTCTGCTCCTGTAAAAACTTACTTAATTTATAGATAGAATTGCATACATAAACAGAGAGATCAGAGCTATTCCAGAGGTACCAAAGAAGACTGCAAAGAGAAGGTAGCTCCTAGATCTGGAAGCCTTTACTTCTTTCTCGTCAGTTATAATTGATAAAATGGTGCCTTTAAGAATGTGCCACAAAGACCTTGACAAGAAGTGTGGGCAGCTCCCAACATTTTATTCAAATTGGGTGTAACAGAAATAGACTGCAGAATCATCAGGGCTGGCACTTTGTATTCATATTTCTTTGATCAGTTTGACAGCAGGACCTGTACCTGCCTGGAGCCTTTTGGCACAACTAAAAGATATTTTAAAAGGAGAAAAAGAAGTTTTCAAGAGCTGTCCTGTCCCTTTGTGCAGTGACACTGTTTTGTGTCTTTCTGTTCAGCTTCCTTGTGTTTCTGAAGTACCAGATTTATTATGGTTACCCTCTGCAGACTTACCTGGAATATCCTATCATCATTGCACAAGGTAATATTTTTAAGCCAGTTTTGGAAATAAAACAGGGCTCATTCAACACTCCAAGGCTCTGTGTGTGTGTACCGTACTCCACTATAGTAATGTGAATCCACTGACCAGTCCTAACTGGGGTTGGGGTGGGTGGAGGGGAAATGAACATCTGAAATATAATTGAATTCCTCCTATACGTTTTATGAAAATAGATGGTCAGGTGGAGGAGAAAGGTCTAATAAATCCCTCCCCTGCTCCCCCCACCTACAGTGGGGCTGCAGTGTAAACTCATTCTTTATCCATGAATTCTTTATCCAGTGATTACATGTGGGAGAGAAACCTTATAAATGCTCCAAACTGGGAAAAGCCTCATTTTGGTGCTTGCAGTGTATTGGACATCAGTCAAATTTGAAAGACAAACCTGTAAGAAACCAGCTTCCCTAGGCATGGTGCTCAGCGGAGCTACTTCCTTCTGTCTAGAATTGTATTTGGGCCCTTTATCTCCCTTCCGTAACAAGCGATCTTTTATTTATTTCAGATGTCATTCTCTTTTTGTTTATTCTGCATTTCAGTGGAAACATGAAACAAGCTTTGCTCTACACAGTCACGTATCCTTTCAGATCTGGCAATATCTGTTTATGTAGCTTGTTTGGTAGTTCTTTGTATAGTTATGTCATTATTTGCTTTGTAGTACCATTGTAAATTATATTCAGCCATCCCTCAACATTCATTCTGCATTCACATGCTGATTCCTTTTATCATAGTATGTAACTATGTTCTGGGAGACCAACAACAGATGAGGAGTAAGACCAACTCTTAATTTACATCCTTGCTAGAAATGCAGTTTGGAAATGATGAAGCATCTTTCTTTGACTCCTACCCATGCAGATTATACTTGCTATGATGAACACAGTAGCTGTTTTTTAAAACAATAGAATTTGGGCTTAAATCTCAAGCCTTGTGCTTTGGAGCAGGTCTTAAGAAACTCCACATGCCGTTCAGCCAAAGACAGTGTGTGGAATAGGAGCATTTACTGTTTCAGCCAGTGCTTAATTTGTTTTATCCAGATTGTATGGTCTGTGTATAAAGTTTCAATAAGATTATTTCCAGATGTTAGAAAAAACTAATTCCCAGCCAGTTTTGAGAGCTTGGGTACCCTACAATTTTCAGTGCTGTGAAACTTAACATTACTTAAGATTTGTGGGGGGGTGGTACATGCTGACCCTGCAGAAGTGGGTAATAGACCTGGCCATGGTAAGTGTTACTTGATTACTTGAAATTATGTCCATGTATGAAATCATTCTTTCTGAAAGTCTTTATTAGTGAACAACTTCCCTTATATTTGTCCTTGAAAGAATTCATCATTTAGGTTAGCTTTCAGAACAACCAACCAGTTTTCAAATATAGCTGTTTCTCTCACTTCTGTGTGAAGCTTGAAAACATAGCACTTGCAACACAGACTCTGTGCAAAAAACCCTGAGGTATAATTGTGTTAATTGTAGCAAGTTGAGAGTGTTATAATTGTTGGCATGACCTTGTCACTGTCTAGTGTTAAAACTAGCAGAGGTTTAAGATGTTGAAAAAAGAGATGCTAGTCTCTTTAGGTCTAATTCCATAATCCCCATTAATAAATCTTTAACATGAGAGGAAAAGAAGAGAGTATCAGTCAAAGTATTTGAAATGGAGAGTGTTAAATATTTCACAAGACCTTTTTTCCTTTAAGTTGTAGAATTTTGCGAGAAAATTATCGTCTGATAATGTCCTATGTAGTATTAAAGATGGTCTTCGCCCTTTTTATGAGAAGAGAGAAAGTTAATTGAGATGAACTGCAGTTTCTACTGGAAAAGATAATACAAATGGGGATAAAAGTTTCTAAGCCTAATACTGATCCTTACTTGCAGGGGAAATCCAGGCACGGCGCAAAGTCCCATGTGGAGATCCTCTCCACTTTCTACCCACTGCCTTTGCAAAATCTCCCTTAAAAGGATGACAGGTCAAATAGTCCTTTTCCCTTCATTTTTTCCCCACCAATTGGACTCATTTTACACACATTCTTGTCGGTTTTCTCATTCTTTTATTGTTTTGTTTGCCAGACAGAATGGTAACAGATGGTATGAATCAACCTTTCTGTTTAGACTAGATCAGTCTCATTTCAGCTAACTTTTGTAAACAGTTTTATGTAGCAGGTTGGGGGGGAGTTATTACTTTGCATCTCATATTGTAGTTGCTTCTATCAAGCCTTTGCCAACAGTAGTAATTGTTGTGCTCTTTGAACTTCTTTCTGAGCAGTACCTCAGAACTCAGTCACTGGTTTCTGGCAACTTAAATTTTTTGCCTCACAGTTCCTTAATAGGGAGCTGTAATGCTTGGGTTACAAAAAATTGAAAAAGTGTTTTTTCTATTTTAAATGAAAAAGCTATTCCTAATTTTTAGTAAAGTGCATCCTAACAGTTAACCATAAGCTAAACACTCAGATAATACAATGGTGGAGACAGAGGTTTTTTTCTCTCTTTTTATATGCTTTGCAGAATTTGTGCACGCTAATCAGTGCAGCAAGTAAGCTTGCTCAGCTGCAGTGTCTCTGGCAGACAAAAGATTCTGGACAAGTGAGCGCCTTGACCTGGAGTATGTCTGCATATACCTGTGCAAGTAAGCTATGGGCAATTTGGTGCAAAGCATTGAGTTTTCATTTTATAAAACCATTTCTGCTCCAAATGCCTGTGTCAATAGGTCTTTGCTAAGCCACAGATAAAAATCTTGCCTAATGTAGTTTTCCATACTGACTACTGAGCCCACTGCTAAATGGGGCAGCGGCCCTAGTGGCAAAGGACACACAAAAGGCAGAGGTACTCAATGCCTTCTTCTCCTCAGCCTTTGCCGGTAAGACCAGCCCTCAGGAATCTCAAGACCCTAAGACCTAAGGGGAAGCCTGGAGCAATGAAGACTTACCTTCCATGGCGGAAGATCAGGTTACGGAACACTTAAACAAACTGGGCATACACAAGTCTATAGGCCCTGACAGGATTCATCCGTGAATGCTGAGGGAGCTGGCTAATGTCATTGCAGGGCCACTCTCAATCATCTTTGAAAGGTCTTGGTGATCCGGTGAGGTTCCTGAGAACTGGAAGAGAGCAAATGTCACTTCTCTCCTCAAGAAGGGCAATAAGGAAGATCCAGGAAACTACAGGCTGGACATCTTCACCTCGATCCCTGGGAAGGTGGTGGAGTAAATAACCCTGGATACTATTTCCAGAAAAGTGAAGGACAGGAAGGCGATCAGGAGTAATCAGCATGCATTTGCAAAGGGGAAATTGTGCTTAACCAACCTGATAGCCTCCTACAATGAGACGACTGGCTTGGTGGAAGAGGGGAGAGCAGTGGATGTTGTTTATCTTGATTTTAGTAAGGTTCTCGACACTGTCCCTCCCATAACATCCTCATAGACAAGCTGGTGAACTACAGGCTAGATAAGTAGACAGTGAGGTAGATTGAAAACTGGCTGAACTGCCAGGCCCAAAGGGTTGTAATCAGTGGCACAAAGTCCAGGGGGAGGCCAGTCACTAGTGGTGTTCCCTGGGGTCAATACTGGGTTCAATACTGTTTAATATCTTTATTAATGACCTGGATGATGGGAGCAAATACACCCTTAGCAAGTTTGCAGATGATACAAAACTGGGAGGAGTAGCTGATACACCAGAGCGCTGTGCTGCCATTCAGTGGGACCTCAACAGACTGGAGAAATGCGCAGAGAGGAACATCATAAAGTTCAACAAAGGGAAGTGCTGAGTCTTGCACCTGGGGAGGAATAACCTCATGCCCCAGTACAGCCTGGGGGCTGACCTGCTGGAAAGCAGTATTGTACAGAAGACCTGGGGGTTCTGGTGAACTCCAAGTTGAGCCAGCAATATGCCTTTGTGGCAAAGGTGACCAATGGTATCCCAGGCTGCATTAGGCAGAGCATTGCCAGCAGGTTGAGGGAGGTGATCCATCCCCTCTACTCAGCCCTGGTGGAGTGCTGTGTCCAGTGCTGGGCTCCCCAGTACAAGGAAGACATGGATATACTGGAGCAAGTCCAACAAAGGGCCACAAAGATGACGAAGGGACTGGAGCATCTGTCATATGAGGAGAGGCTGAGAGACCTGGAATTGTTCAGCCTTGAATAAACAAGACTCAGGGGGGATCTTATCAATGTGTATAAATACCTGATAGGACAGAGTAAAGAAGATGGAGCCAGACTCTTCGCAGTGGTGCTCAGTGACAGGATGAGAGGCAATGGGCACAAATTGAAATACAGGAAATTCCATCTGAACATAAGACAAGAGTTCTTCACTGTGAGGGTGACTGACTACTGGAACAGGCTGCCCGGAGAGGTTGTGGAGTCTCCTTCCTTGGAGATATTCAAAACCTGATGGGACACAGTCCTGGGCAACCTGTTCTAGCCAACCCTGCTTGAACAGGGGGTTGGACCAGCTGATCTCCAGAGGTTGCTTCCAACCTCAACTATTCTGTGGTTCTGTGAGACTAAGACACCACCTAGTCTCTTGAAATCAAGTTTTATCTTTGCCATCAGCTCAATATTTGACTTAGGTTCCTTTGACCATTATTGCATGTTGTCCAATAAAGATGAAAAAATTGAGAGTGCCTTTATGAAGAAAAGATCTCAAAATTCTAGGATTTAATAAAATTATCAATGATCCAGCATGAAAAGGTACTAAATTTTTTAGTTATGTAGACAATGCTGATTCTGAAAAGCAGCTACTAACAAATACATGCTTAATGCTAAATACCTCTAACTTTACGACTGTGTGCAAATACTTTGCTCAGCAGGGTGAATTTAAGAATGTATTGAGAGCAGTAATTAGTGCAGCTGATGTATGTGTTTGGTTAATTACCTGGTGGTCAGCATGAACACTTCTACAGCTCTCCAGCAGAAGTGCCCTTGTTGTATTCACAATACTTGTTTAAAACATTCTTAAATAAAGTGTATTGCTGTTGGATCTATTCCTTTGTGAAACAAATGGTTTTAAGTCAACAATTAGAAGTTGTGCTATGTCAGCTGAACAATAGTAATAATCTTTGTAAATGATTTTAGCCTGCCACAGATATGAAAACATAACATTTAGATATCATTTGCTGTGTGTAGGGAAGCTGATTTCCTCATATTTGCAGAAGCCTAACAGCATGCATGTGAACATTTACATTTACGATGCTAAGTCATGGCAACTTGATTGTGGGTGTAGCCTAGTACTAACTGCTGAAGGAAGGATTGAACAGAAAGAGAGCAGTAAACACTCACCACATCCCACCTAGTGAAATACATAAAATATATAATATATATAAAAATTCTAACTCTATCAGTGATTTTTTTGCAATTAAAAAAATACCCTTAATACAGCGTCACTCAGGTTTGAGAGCTTGGACTCAGGCTAAAATACTGAAGAGTAGACATACTAAAAATGGGTATGTTTATATAAGGTATATTTTCATGCAAGATTATCCTCCATCGCAAAATAGATACTTCATCATTTTTTTAAATATAAACATGTCATATCTAGTCCACTAATCACAATTCCTTCAATTTACAGCAAGAATAATTACAACTTTAATGACTACGAATGATCTTATAGGTGAGTAAAGTATGAAATTGTCTGCCTTTCCAAGATAACAGCTGCCAAGGTAGTAACTGTTTCATAAAGCAGTTTCTGTTCTCAGAAGAACAAATTATGAAACAAGGTTTAATACGGTGAGGAAAGGGGTTACTGCTAAAAAGTAGCACAGGATTACAAATGAGTAAGACATCTGAGGAAAACAAAAGAAGAAAATCTGCTTAAACTTGTCATACGTTGATACAGTGGTTCAGAAGCCATAATTTCTTTTAAAAAGGAAGAAGCACTACAAGATTTACTTAATTAGGAAAATACCAGAATAAAGTGTTAAAAAATCTTTTACATTTAAATACACTAATCCATTTAGAAAATTAAAATACAATAATCTTAATACATCTATAATAAGTGAGTAGTAGCTTTTCCAAATAATAAGTGGTTCCTTTTTTCATTCTAGGGTTTGTGCATTAAAAAAAATCTTCTATAAAACTGTTTAAAAGTCAGCTAGTATAAATAGTTTTAGACAGGGCATTTAGAAAGAAGTTTATAGTGGGGTGAAAGTGATAGAGCAAGCTAGTAGAAAACTCACCCCAAACTGACCTAAAACATATAATTAGCAGATAATTTCATTATAAAGCAAAGCTATTTAACAGCTTCTTACCATCCTATGAAAAAGAGTGATCCTGACAAAACTGATGGAGCTAAGGAGTTCAGCAGATTTTTCAGTATATGGTTCAAAATCATGATTTAGTGGATGTAAGGACAGTAACAAAATCACATCGTACTTTATCTGGTGGATCTTTGTTCTAGTTCAAAGCTGGTATTTCAGCAGAAGCATCATTTGAATGGAATTTTTTTTTAAAGCAGCCCTCTGCAGCACAATAAGGGTCTAGTTTTATAAGCATTTAAGATGGCTCTTTCACTGGAAAAGGAAGTCCCTTTTTCAATTGCTCATTTCCATTCCCGTGCTTGCTGCTTTCTCTGCACCAGAATACGAGCTTGTATTCAGTTAACTGGAACACCAAAAAAATGGCAAAGCATACACAGAAATTTAATCTAGGTCAGTTTTTGAGTCCAGTTCACACACAGCTGCATGCTTGTGCTGATAACCAGGAGGAGAGGTATATTGAGGGGACAAAAGGGAGAAAAACGCTGTCTAAAAGTGCCAGGGAAACTGAAACCCTTGAAAGCAAAGCTGGCTCTGGTTAAAGCTATTCTTTGAAATATTATAGCACAGTATACTTTGGAACGTGAAAGAGATGGCAGCAAACACTGATAGAGCAGCATTAAAGGAAAATGATTCTAGTCAACTTCTAAAACTTAACACTTTTGTCATATTTATCTTGGTTGCTAAAACTGTCGAAGGTCACTTCTGAAAGGACATTTTGTGTACATTGTGAATGCTCTATTTGCCAAATGGATAGTAGATATATTTATGCTACAAATTGCAGTCTCACAGGTAGAGATACTATGCTTATTTTGGTTTTAAAAAATTCTGAAAGTTAATCAAGATAGCGAGCAAACAACACTTTTTACTGAGTTGTCAGATTTTCTCTCATTAAAATCTGACAATATAAAATATTTCCTGTATCCCTGAAGTCAGAGCTTAACAGATGGTATTACAGACTAATCTTTCTATTATGAATAACACATGCAAGTATAAAGGACATGAGTTGCAACTCTGAGTTTCATGTTGGGTGTAAATATAAATTTAAATGAGACTCCTCAAACTTGTGCTACTCTGCAGGTTTTGTACCAAAAGAATTAAAGATACTGTGGTGTATTATTTTCAGCTGTCACCCGACAAATGCTAAATGCTCTTTTCTGCTATGCACTTCTCCACTGTTTCTCCCTTCTTAAGAAAAATGTGCCCACTGAATTTACTCTGAGAATTTCTGGGTTCCTGAACATGGTAATTTAGATCAGTTAGTTGCAATGAGTTGCGGAATGGGAACCAGCCAATTTGTACACCGGCAAAAGTTTACAAAACAATTTGTCTTCTGAAAATGACAGCTTTTTTTTTTTTTTATGCTTACAAGGTGTTTTTTTTCCCTTTTAGTACTCATCCGTTTCATAACCATGCTCATTCTCAACATCTGGGTCACAGCCACAATCCTGCACTACAGGAAAACTAAAAAGATTGATTAGAAGACACCCATCAGCACACAACATAGTCACCATTAAAAAAACCTGGACCAATTAAGCTTAAACAACAAAACAGGGTTTGAGGAAGTTCTCTCTCTTGAGCTTGTCTAGTATTTATCCCTAAACATACTTAGTTCAGTCACGCTTATTTTCTGTTAGAAATAATTCTAATAAGATACTCCATTTAAGCAGCATTTTTTATTGGTCATTTAAGACAAGTTTCACTGATATCACATTTTCTCTGGAATTTTTTACTAAATGAACAAGATATTTTGTATTTAGATTTTTATATATTTTCATACCACTTCAGTACTTTCTGGTTACATATAAGCAGTTTTCTTCAATTATACAAGAGCAATTTTGCATCAACATATTAACTCATCTTTCTGCATCTGCTACAAGTTTCAAAAATAACAGTAGATGTTTGTCTTTTTCTTGCAAGCAACTCATTAATTAGACATTAACTATCAGTATTTGAAGATAAAGAAAATCTGAATCAAAGCTCAATTCAAAATAAGGTTCTAAATGTGTTCTTTAAGTCACAGATCCAGTTGGGATTGCAGCACTTACATGCAACACTTAAATACTATAATTTATACAGCTGATACAGGATACCCACAGTCACTTTTTTCAACATACTATTCTTTAATTTCTTCAATTAATTTCACTATTTTTTAATTTTTTCAATATTTTCAATTAGTATAAAAGCCAAAACTCAATTATGACTTCTTTTTCAACACTGCAGCTTGAACTCTCATACATGAACTCTCAGATGTACTGTCTTGGGAGTAGCAGAGACTAGAATGTGTAGAAATGGATGAGACTAACAGAGTTAGAAATTGTGTTCAAGCAGAAGTTCCTGAACTGATACCCAGAGTCTCCAAATGTAGCCTGTGCTGATGATGACCTGATAACACGTGCAGTTTGATGCACCAAAGCAACCTTGTCTCTCATGTGTTTTCTGATGACGTTATTCCATGCTTTGTTAGTTTTTAGCTTTTCTGTGCTGAGGAATGCAAAGACTGCACTTGAATTTTTGCTTAGGGCATTAATCAGTTTGCACTAGGTATATTAAAAAAGGGGAAAGGATATTCTTTAGTAACTATTAAAGGGGGATTTTGCTTTTGGAAGTAATACATTTCCAACCAGTACTTATAGGTGGTAATCATAGGGCTTGCCCTCATTTCTCATCACTACATTCTCCAAATGGAGAAAATATGCCTTTTCCAAAGAGTTTTTATAGTATGTTTGTTGATATGGCATGTTGAAACGAAGGCACCCTTGATCCTGGCACCCTTGAAAAGTATGGGAAGAGTCCCTTGACTGCATTTGAGGCAGGTTTTCTTTCTAACATGTTATAAATCATCAGACACTTGTGGAACAGTGGGATCTGAAAGAGCAGACCTTTCTGCCAGGGCACGCTCCCTGGGACAGTCTAGTCATGCAATCAGACTGAGACCTTCAGTATCAGAAAACATAGCTGCCTTGTAAACTTTGATTTTGGAGTAATGGGAAGAGGTGTCTGTGGACATGTGATTCCATGTATCTGAAATTATGCAGAGCAAGTTAAAAGATGGGGATTCATTTTTCCAGTGCTCCAGTAAAATGTGTAAATGCTCAGAAGTGTTTATGTTCATTGAGAAAGTATTTGTAAACATTCTGTTACTGATTTTATTATAACTGTGTAGAATATCTTAAGTGGTTTAAATACTTTGGTGGCATGTGATATATTTTTCAGGTCATATCAATAAAGGATATTCTTAATGACTGATTAATGTCATTCTTACAGTGAATTTTCATTCCATTTTTTTTTCCTATTCCCATATATGGAGAGAAAACTGAATATTCATTACCGGTCATTAATGGACAGCTTTAACCTTAATACTTCAGTATCATGTCATATATTAACCTGTACAATGCTAAAGAGCTCCAACATATCTTAAAGGAAAAAAAAAAGCACTTACTTCTCATCCATATTTTTCTTTGAATTAAAGCCTCTTCTTGATAGACATCATTATGCTAGAGAAACATTTGTTTAAAGTCAAAACCCTGTCCGTTATGGTTGTCTTTCACACTCCTGAGTGATGCTGTAGCAAAATCAAGACATTCCATCATTCTCGGTCTGAAGATCAGCACTTCAAGTTTTCTTCATCAAAAAATACTGAAAATCCATTTTAAAAAGTCCTTTACAGGTTACTTTTAACATATTTAGAATAAATCAGCTTAAAAACCTGTGGAAAAAAGAGACTGAGGAAAAGAAACAGAGCTGGATAATTCACAAGATTAAAGTAAAATCAGTTTGTGGATTTGGAAAACAGGACCATCAGTTCTCTCTCAAGCTTCATAAAAACAAATCAGAAGGTAGCAGTAGCTAAGTTTACATGCATTTGTTTTTCTAGAGAATAACTTATTTCACTTTTGTACAGCAGAAATATGGTCAAGTCCTGCACAAGCCTCATAAAGTGTGGACCCTGTGGTTTTCAAATATGTAGGCCATAATCTTCTCAGTAGCTGGATTAAGGACAACAGCTTTAGACAAGATAGATGGGGAGAGAAAATCCTGTTAAACTTGTCATTCAATAGTATCACACAGGACACAACCAAGTTGTTTGCTGCATAATGCACCAACTGACCAAAGTCATGCAAAGAAAGTGTCTTGGATTTGTTTCAGCATTTGTAAGCCAATAAGCAACTTTTATCTACAGAGTTTGAAGTAACGCATCTCCATTCTTATATCTTGTATAAGTGCTGAACTACATGTTCATTGTCTAATTGCAGCAGTTCTCAGCATGCTCATAGGGTGAAATAGCATTTCCTGACCTGAATTTAGAGTGGGGTCTACTGGGGTTTTCATAAAGTATGAGTTTGTTTTCTGTGAAAATACAAGATTTGAGTTCTAGTACGGTCCATTGAAATTTCAGTATAATCCCAAATCCAATTATGAGTATAACAAATTATGCCCGCATTTGGTAAGAGTAAGCAATAATCTGCATTTAATCATAAATCTCAGTTGAATAGTATGAAAGAAAATAAATTTTCATCAGATTTACTATCCCTCCAAAAAAAAGACTAGGACACGAATCTAGGGATACCAGATTGCCATTTTTAAAATGAGAATATAGTTAGTGGGGGATGTGTGGCTTACTTTTCTAAAAAATCTCTTTCTGAGCTGCTCTCAATGAACAGGAAAGTCATACACAAATGCAAAAACCAGCACTAATGAACATAAGCATCTCCCATACCTGACCTACAGGCTTCCATATGCTTAGCATTTTGCACTGAATCCCAGACTCCTTAGAGGCATAGCCAGATGCATTACTTTTCGTTACACTAATCCAAAGATTTTATTGCTCTGACCATGCAGAGCTCCCTGTCCCTACCTGATCCCTGAGCCTCTTCTGCTGGTTTACATTGTGCATGTAGCTGTTCCCTAACCTGGTTTTGCTAAAGTCATCTATTAAAACAGGAGAGAAAGGGGGGAGCATCACTTCCGGTGTTCAGAAGCAGGCTTTTAGAGCACCTCAACTCTGGAGAAACAGGTTCATCTGCAATTAGCTAAAAGGTCTTAAAATTGAACAGTCTGCAATTTGCAAAGGGCCTTCGTTCTATCTTCTATATGAGGTAAAATTACTCTTCCCCCACCACACAGTCATTATCCTTTCTAAGAGATGTAACTGAAAGAAGGAAGTAACACTTGGGAGGCCCACCCACAGGAGGAAGTGTTGTAGGTGAAAAGCTACATGGTGTGGAGATCAGCTCAAGTGAGGTAGTTTTCCAGCATGTATTTTCTGTGGTGATGTATATCAATTATTTTCCTGCTAATTTTTTAGGCTGATTTGTTCCATTCTCTTCAACATTCTTCAACTATGATAACTGAGATTTTTATTTATCTATGCAGGGGAAGATGAAATGTTGCTTTCATCACTAATAATGGTTTAAGAATGCCCCAGTTTGGAATGTGAGTAAGTTGAAAATGGCTGAAAAAACTTAAAACTGGAAGACATTAAATTCTTGGTGTGCAGAGAATTTAATTTGTTTGCTTTTAGCTAGAGTTCTCCAAGATAAGAGGTCTTGGAGAGTATGGCTGTGGATACCTAATAGGGGCCTAAAAGCCAAAATAAATGTATCCCAAAGATCCTGCCAGTTAATCACTTCTGTTGGATCAAATTGCAATACCTTGGTAGTGGTCCTGGCAGACCTCAGGTGTTTCCTGCCTGATGGCAACATAGACATAGGCATCTTCAAGTTCAAGATGTCAACTATTCCATCCCACCTAGGAAGTGGTTTGGGATGAGTACCATCCCTACCTGGGAGAAAATCCAATTTTGGATTAAGGGATAAGAGATTTTTCACACTGCAGACTATTTTTGATGAAATGTAATTGCAATTATCCTAAGGACAATTTAAACAAATTGCCACAATGTTGTTCATGCCCTCCCTCCCCCCCTTTTTTTTAAAGCTCATTGTTGCTGTCTTTTAAATTGTCTAGTCCAAACAAGCAACTTCTACCTATTATTTATTCACAGGAAAACAGTTTGTAACAAGATGACAGACATCTTGCTTTATCTGGCAAGTATTCTTGAAACTAATTCAAAGCAATGTGACACAAAAAGCAAGCTAAAAATGATTATGATTAAAATCTTCATAATTCTTTATTTGAGTAGTAACATGGCTCCAAGCTAAGGAATACCATTAACCACTGTACTGTAATTGCAAGTCTGTGCATATTACTACTCTGGGATGTACACATGCTTTACACCTTTGAACTTGGAGGCTGATCAGCAGTATCAAGATGCTGACCTGTCTCATGCTATGCAAAAAGCATAAATGGCAGAATACGCTTCCTATGCCTCAGTATCCTCTCTGTCATGTAAATCAGATAGTCAGAGCTCTAAGGAAGCAGGAATTGAGCTCATATAAAGTGTATTTTAAATTATTCCAGTTACTGTGAAGAAATTGTTGTCTCTTTCACCTTTGAGCAATTGTTTGTATATGCATTCCATGGAGCTGGCTTTCAAGGCAATGACTGATCTTGACAGATTTGAATTTGTTTTTCCTGAAATGCACTATCAGCATGATTTACAGTCCTCATGGTCCCTCTGAGTTCCAGAATATCTTCCTATCTCAATGATCATGGTGTTTCTTTTAAGGCAGCATGTATGCTCACCAGCCCAGTAACAGAACTCCCACTGCTGTAGCTCTGAACAGTATAGCAAGCATATAAGGGAGCTCCCTTCCTGCATTGCTCCAGAGGGGCAAGTAATATCTTAGGAATGACTGAAGTTTGTATGAATCTCAGCTGGCCCCCAATACACCAAGGCTGTAGTATACTGGACAACATCATACAGGTGCATGAAGCCACATGATCCATCAAGTAAAGGTGAGTTCTGAAGTTGCAGTCACACCTGGATGCGGCTGCAAGATTGACAAATGGAACACCATGGCTGACTAGGGAGACCAAGCTCAGCCCAGTGAATGCGAGAACATGTTCAGACAAGGGGGCTTCTGATTCCTGGCTATTTCAGACTTACAACAGTTAAGATATTAAATATCTTAGACACCTGCAAGAAAGTTTCCAATTCACTTGTTAATAAAGGGTAGCACATACCTTAGATACACTGCTAACATAGCAATTTAGTGCTTAACTTGTAAGCAGGGGGCAAGCCCAAGGGAAGGATCTGGTATTGGCAGTGATCCCACAAGCCTCAGGTACTTCTTGTTGGGTGGCTAGGCAGACACAGGCAGGCAGATGACGTAAGGCCAGTGAGCCACAGAAGGGAGCAGATTGTGGTAGGTAACATCACCATCTTCAGTTACCAGTCTCCCCTGCTCCAAAATGGACTGCTTCTGGTTTTTCTGTCAGGATCTTCTGCAATAACAGCTGTGGAGCCCTCTCCCACCACAATGTTGGGAATGCTTACTAAGTGCTGCAACAGCATCTTGGGCAGAAGATTCCTGAAGAGCTAAAAAGGGTGATAACAGGTGGCAAGATGAACTGGACAACCTAAAAGACACACTGGGATGTAGTATGGGACCATACATACAAGTTGGTTCACATCTCTAAACAAACACCGAAGGCTTAGACCTCAAAACAGGGTGAAACAAGTGAGATGTCAAACAAGTGAGGTGCCTTGGCTGTAGAAACATTTCAGCATAGCTCCTCCAAGCTACCTAAAAAAGGCTGCAGGGACACGCAGTTGCTGCTCTGGGCCCCTTCTTACCAAGGTGAAAATACATCTTTCCAGTTCTTTGAAGTACGCAGGACTACATACATTCATACTTTACAGTTCCGCTCCCCCATGTAGCAGTCCTTTTTACTGTGGCTTTTATTTTGGTGACTTTAACCTGGGGCTTCTTTATATTTACTGGAGCAAGAGCAGCACTGGTCACATCTAGCAGCACCTTTGCAGTAGCAAGTGTCAGTAACTGGACTTTCTGACCCTTGTAAAACAATGCTTCCTGCCTACAAAGGGAACATTAACACCCCCTATCTTCCTAGCAAGGCCTGGCAATTAGCATCCTTGAACTGCAACACATGGTGGTGCATATGTGCTAATAAATTCCAGTTCCTCTGAGTCCCTACATCTTGGAACCATGATTTTCTGGGGAGCTCTGTCATTCACTGAAGTAATTTCTAGACAGTAATGGACTAGGTGTGTTTAGATACAGTGCTTTTCTTTTCTGCCATATATATCTCAGTAGAGTTGCCTCATTTCTTAGATAAGAATGTCCAACTACATCATTTTCTACTTTAAGGTTACTTCAACAAGGAACATACATTAGTTTCAGAACTGCTCCATCAATTCCCTTTATGGAGATCCAAGAGAAAAGTCCTTCCCACTCTCATGAAGGATACTTCAAAGCAGTAGGCAAAATCCCATGGTCATGAAACACTGATAATCCCCTAAGTGGTTTATTGTATCGTCTTAAAAAAATACCAAATAACGTTTTCAATTTGAAGTGCAGCATGGGCACATGTGGTAGTCCACAAACTATTCTGAAGATTGGCAGTAATCCGCTGAAAAAAACAACTGAACCACTCTTCTAACATGAATACCAAGGAAAAGTACTGCTTTAACCAGAAAGGGGTAGGAGACTGAAATACTCCAATTCCCTGAACTGGACCATAGCCTATTATCATATTCAGCCTTAAAAATAGAAGAATTTAGATGATGGTAAGGCTTCTTAAGAGTCCTGCAGCTATGAAGTCTGTCTTCATAGAAGATCCCCCTTTTTCACAGCATCATCCCAAAAATATCCTCATAAGCATAGATGGGTGAAGGCACTTGAGACCAAGATATAAATCCTCTCCAAGGATGATTCTCTTGCAGCTATATGGGAAATCAATACATTGCAATAGTACTTATGCAAATGCTCAAAATTCTAATTATTGTTTGACACTGACTGAGACACTAAAGAAAGTAAGCGAGTTATCTCTAGTGGCAGCTTTGCTAGCCTTGGTGACTCAGCAGAGCTGCAGAATGCTTGCTGAGGATGTAAGAGGTTCAGTATCTTCAGCACAGGTGGGAACAGATTCTAACACTTGAAGTGAAACTTAGTGACTTTTTAAATCTGGCCACTGACGCTGACTGCCAAGATACCTGAGCCTTTTGTGTGTCTGTTTATCTGAGGGGATACTATGGTTCATATCACGTTTCAGTTACAGCATCAACCATTGCAAGAAGCACAAGAGCCACATGTTTTCTTTAGTACACACACTTGGTACTGGATCACTGGCATCAGCATGAGGGACTGAGCTTTGGCAGGAACTGCTGAGACTAGGAAGTCACAGTACACAAATAGGATAGAAGTGGAAATTTCCTTTCAGAAAAGGCCTTTGTGACAAATGACACAGATGACAACTCAGATGATTGATAGTTGTTTTTTTTTTTTGCGTCCAACTTCAGTGCTGGTGAACTCTTAGATGGGAACCAAAGAGTAACTTCCCTACAAGTGTCCTGAGCTTCTGGCTGCAGGTTTGGCCCCTGATTTTTCTAGGGAGTTAATTTGTAGCTTGGCTACACTGTCCTTATACTCTTGTGAAACAAAAGGACTTGCAAGGAGAGAATTTCTATAGATGAAATCATCCAGGCCATAAAAAAATTCAGTTTTCTGGGAAAGCCCTATTAAAAAATAAAAGTATTTAAGCCCCAGTGACCTTAAGGCAACTATTCCTCAGTCCAAGGATACTCTCTTCTCTTAAAACTTAAAGGGGTTATCCTTGGACAGCAAGGAAACAAAACAATCTTCAGGAGCCAACATTTAAGAAGAGTTTGTTGCAGTCCATAGACCAGCAGAGAAGAGCTCTGTCTTGAGCAGAAAGACAAGTGAGAAGAACAAAAGGGCAGCTATGCCTTTTTGGTTCTGGATACAAAGCAGGGTTCATGTGCATTGTACCATTTACCAAATTACCTTCACAGTACAGCTCAACAGGGTCCACATTGTTCCTTCATTTTGGGACAAACTGCATGAGGGAGAACTGAGGAGTGCTACATTATTTCCATCCTCAGAGGCACTGAAAACTCCAACAGACAAGGCCTTGAGCAATCCATTGCAAGTTAGTCCCGCTGTGAGGTAGAGGTAGGACCAGAGGACCTCCAGAGCTCACTTCCAGCCTATATCTTCTATAATAGCTTCTAAATACAGCCTGCTGTATGTATAACTAATAACTGTTTGTACATGTATACAATGCATAAATTGTGGCTAGTACATACTATAACACACTTCCTAAAATGTCAGGCTTAGTAGGACCCCACAGATTCACATTAAATCAGGGCAATCCAAGTGGAGAAAGTGCAACAGATCCAGCCCCAGCACCTGATGGCCTCCTGAGGCAGCTCCATTTAAGTCTGCCCACCTACCATCTTCCTCCACACACAGCATTCATTTGACTTCCTTTTAAGTAACCTTTGCATTTCCCATATCTGCTGCAGTAGTTGCCTATATATTTAAGTATTTCAATTAATTACCAGGTTGTCAAGTTCAGGAACTATTTTACCTTACTCAAATAGTTTATTTAAAAATATATATATATAATATTCTCCAATTCTGAAAAGGATAGAACTTCCCACAATGTAACAAATTTTTATATATAAAATATTTATGCATTCAGTGAATGGAAACAGTTTTACTGCATACATTTTTAATGTTGTACTCTATGCAAATCTGCATTACCTAAAAATATACCGTACTTCTGTAAATCAAAACAAGCAGGGAAAAAACACTCTAGCTGTGCGTTGGGTTATAATACCTTAACAGAAATTATATGAAAGTTTTAGTTTTGAATTTAAGAACTCACAAACAACATTTTACTTTGCGAGTGTATAAATAGAAGACTGAATACATTCTGGCTCTGTTAAACTGAACTGTAGTAGAGGTTACAAAATGTAGATATATTTATTCATTTTCAGTATTTCAGTGTTTCCAAGTCCACCTTTCATGATAGTGTTAAATAAATCATGGCCTATCCTTCCAAACTTTTCAGCACTCTTTAAAAAACAAAACCAAAGAAACAAAATTTTAAAGTGAAATGTCCTCCTTCATTGAAGTGTTAGATCATATTTTAAATTACTGCACTCCCACACAATATTTTATATATATATATAAATACATATATATATATATAAAAAGAGACCAAATAGGAGACTACATTTTTTTTTACTGTCAATATGTTTAACATAGCATACTGTAGTTGTATAAAACATGCATCTTCTGGGATAATTATGAATACATCATGAATGAGCCCACATAAATTATCTTTTGTACAACTCCAAGTAAAAAAAAAAAAAGTCAGATTAAGTGCCTCCGAGGCCCTTTCTTCCCAGCTATCAGTTCTCAAAACACACTACTGAAATATTTATCTATGCCTACAGCTATGTGCTAGAGAACCAGATTTAAAATTTTAAAGTACATCTACAGTATGTTTTAGTTTTCTTTAAAGTTTGTGACAGTCCTTGGATATTGAGTTGTGAAATGTAAAAATAGTCACAGATTCTTTTTTTCCAGAAATAAAAACACATCTAGAAGAGTATGCAAAAACAAGGCAAAATGAAGTTTCATAGCACTTAATGAGGGTTAATACAAGTCAATAACTAATATTGAGGTTTGTAAAAGGGCTGGATGAGCAGTTACATGTACAAGCAAATGGTCTAGTAATTCCAATATTATCAGACATTGTTTCTGTAACCAACATTTTTCCACCCTCAAAACCAGTCGATATACATTCAAAATAGGCTGACATGGATATACTTACTAGGTGTAAAAATAGTGCACTATTTTTTCTGCCACAAAGCAAAATTGCATCCTAAGAGCTGGTAAACCTTCTTTTTCCTTAAATACAGAGAATGGGCAAAAAAACTTGAAAAAAATTAAATTAAGGCAATTAGACAGGTAAAACAGGACTGCCCATGATGAAGTAGCTGAAACTAGTATATACTTCAAACTTATACTAGCTGCTGAACACTGAAATGCAGCTTTTGATAGACATGTATGAATGATATGAATGTCAACATTATGGCTTTATACAAGTGCATAGTTGCAACTGCAATAAGTAACGGTATCTGATTAATAAGCATAAAAAAATAAAGTGGAAAGATTTTTAAAACCCTCTTGCAGTATTACAGTACAATATATATACACAGTATAATGGTCACTTCTTACAGATGCAGTCTATATCACTACGGTGGATCTTTCTCCTGTTCTTCCTGCAGACATGCTGGTGGCATCTTTATGAAAGCTGAAAAGTCAGTTTCTTCAGTTTAAATATTCATTCCTCTCAATCCTTTTGTGAAATGTAGTGTGTGTGTCTTGCCAAGAAAGCTTTTGTGGAACAGAGTCTCAAAGGTTACCTAACATATCCTTTTACTATTTACCAACCATTCCTCATTTGATCAGTCACTCAAGGGAATACAGGAAAACCCTCAGAGATTAGTAATTTATATTGCAGCAAAAAATGTAAACCTCTGATATATATAGCACAATCTCTCAGGAAAATATATATTTTTAATATATTTTGGGATATGTTTCAGTCTTGCTTTAATGGGAAGGAAATTATCACCTTGAATTGTGTCTGCATTCACGGAAAGCAGTTAGCTGAAAAAGAAGCAGGAAGTTTGGTCAGTAAATGCAATGAAAATCTAAAAAAATAGACTTCCTCCAATCTTTATTAAAATGGACTCTTCAGCATACTTTGGAAAAATGTCATTCCTCTGCATTAAGCAGCATCAAGTTACTTAAATATACTACATCCTTATGCATTACAACCCTAAATCAATTAAATCCACTTGTAATATACAAGAGGTTACAGTACAATATACACAATGTTATACTTGCTTCTAAAAATTAGTAATTTATAAACTTGTAATACCTAAAGATGCAGTATATTTAATTAACATAATGCTAGTTACTGTAAACACTAAGCCAGCTACATTCTATGAGAGCTAATATCTCAATTTAATTGAGTGCCAGCTGAGGTACAGCCCTAGCACTGCTGTCATTGCCCATTCTTTTATAAAGCTCAGACACACCTTACATACTATTTAAAAAAAAATCTGAAGGCAAGTCACAGTTTAACATTTAGGTTTTTTTCTGCATTGTGAACATATTTAATCAGCGTGTAAAAAGACTAAACATTGAGAAATATAAACTAGCTATAACTATTTCCAGTACATTCACACTACATATTTAAGTTAGCCATGGGACAAATTAGATCAATACTATAGCTTTGTCTTTTTTATAGCAGTCAAGGAATCCATAACACAGCAGCTGCAAAGCTACTTTGCTTTACATTGTTTTCAAATGCATGGTTAGGTCCCCAAGAAGCACAGCACTGCAAAGGAAAGCCAAGTCAAATCCACTTCATAACATCGGAAAAGCAAAACGCAGAACTCTTGTGATTTCATGTCTGCTAGCCATAGACAAGTCTGTTTACGTTAAAAGCTTAAAAAACAGTATACGTAAACACCAATTGTATTTCAAGTAAATATCTAAATCTAATGATCTCCCTTTTAGTCTTCAAAAATTATTTGCATAGGTTAGCAGTATTATCACTTCAGATAAGCACCTACTCTAACAACAACAGCTACTTTCTTCTTGGGCAGGCAGACATGAATTTTGAATAAAGATATAAAATTTAAAAACACTGAAAAAGCAGAAACTTTGTTTTAATGAAAATGACTCCTCTAAAAATTCATCTTCACCATGAACAGAATCTCATTTTTTGTGTGTAAAATATTAAAATGAGATCTTGTATTTTCTCTGCTTTGAGAAACAAAATCCAACACAGCATGCTGTATTCAAAGGCAAACAAATCCATTCCTCACTATTCAGATTTACCCCTTTTACTTCTTCAGAAATCAAAAACATCGTCATCATCATCATCACCATCAACATCATCAACATCATCAAATGACCAATCCCAGTCTTTAAATGCCAGATCAAGTAATCTGCAACAGGAGGGTTTGATATTTAATATGTAACACACTTCTGTAAATGACTTCAAAATTCCACTTGTCATCACTAAAACTTTTAAAATAAAAGATTGTCTTAATGTAAGGTTTCTTCCTTTGCTTATCATGGAATGCGAAGATTCAGTTAGTCTTCATGTAAGCCAGTAACATTTTATCTATTGGAAACATACCTCACAAATCACTAAATTCTATATAATGTTTACCATATTGATTCTTTTCTCAAAATTCCAGTAAAATAGACCAACCTTTCATAAAATTAACTGTGTTCTGTTTTGCTGCTGCTCTTGTTGATTGAGGTGCAGTTTTATGTTCACCTGCTATCCCTTTGCAGAAAAATAATGCAAGGCTAATGATCTTTCCAATAAAATTACGTAATTTTGATTGTTGAACAGAACAAATTAAAACCAATGTCATCTGAATTTACAAACACACACAATGGGATTTTAATATTTATCCTGTAGCTCATTATTTAAAGCTAAGTAATGTCAAAAGAGGATATATCAACTTGCTCTCTAGGAGTCAATGTCTATGCTCCTTCCATGGTCAACACTGACAGACTGGAAAGAGGCAGACTTGTTCAGCAAATGAGTCATTTCACCTATTGTAGACATTTATTTCTGGATGGGATGAATCATTGTCTAGAGCCATTAGTTTCTTTCTGTTGATTATAGAAGGATCCTAGACAAATATCGTACACTAAGTACTAGCTTCACAATACCTATTGCTAAAGAAATGAAACCCAATCTAGTAATCTCTCCAGTGAGTTCAGTGGATTTTAGATTAGGATTACATGCCAACCACATGAGGCAGAGAGAGAAACTGAATCCTAAAGAAAGCACTTAAGATGTTTCAGCTAAAATATGACACTGTTTAATATAATTAATCACATACTTTAAACAACGGGTTTCAGTTTTTATTGGGTTTTCAAGTTTTGAAGTTTTTACACTTTTAAAAGTGATGTATCCCTAAAAAGACTCAATATTAATTTATTATATGAACTGCAGTTACTGTTACATCTACAGGATGCATTAGGTTTTAAAATAAATTAAAATTGATTTTTTTATTTTTGAATTATTCTTTTGGCACAATCCAGCTGAATGGATAACCAGAAATTACATGGTCTGTATCAAAAACTGCTTCTGTTTTAAATTCTCATGAAGTACAACAGCCATGAAAAGCTTGGAGAAACTATCACTATGTGAAATTCTCAGCAGAGACAGCATTTATAGGATCATGCAGGTTGGAAGGGGCTTCGGGCAGTCTCTAGCCCAGTTTGTTGGTCAGAGGAAGGACACTATGAAGTCTGACCAGGTTGCTCAGGGCTGTGTCCCACCAAGTCTTGGAAACCTCCAAGGACAGAGGTTTCACAGCCCCGCCGAGCAACCTGTCCCACTGCCTCACTGCCCTCATGGTGGAAAAGCTTCTCCTCATATCCAGTAGCAGTCTTGGACCAGCTTGTGCCTGTCACCTCTCTTCCTCCCACCATGCAACATCGAAGAACCTGGCTCCTTGATGCCTCCTGGTAGGCCTGGGGGGCGGCTGTTCAGTCCCCTCTGAAGTCGTCCCTTCTCCAGGCTGGATGAGCCTTGCTCCCTCAGCCTCTCCTCCCTGGGCAAGTGGTCCAGCCCCCTGACCATCTCAGCGGCCCTCCACTGGACTTCCCCCAGTTTGGCCATGTCTTTCTTGAATGTGGGGGGCCAAAACTGGACACTGTATCTCAAAGCAGTCTCACAAGTGCCGAGTAGAGGGGTATAACCCTTCTCTTGGCCATGCTCCTGCTCACGCAGCCCTGGGTGCTGCTGACCTGCCTTGCTGCCAGGGCACCCAGCTGGCCATGCCCAACCGGTGCCCACCAGGGCCCCAGGGCCTTTCCTGCAGAGCTGCTCCTCAGCCAGGCAGTGCCCAGGTTTAATAGGAACTAGATCTTCACTCTTAATAAAGGTCACAACAGAAAATTAACTATACTGTACAGCAGGCCGTTGCACAAAAAAAATCACAGAGGCACCAGTCAGATGATAATTGGCCATAACAATTACAGTGATTTATAAATGTGTCTTGTAATTAAAAATGTTTAAATCTGTATAAATTTCCACTGGTTTGACACACATGCATTAGTAAGGTGATAGGTGTGATGGCCTGACAGAACTGCACTTTTCCATCTGTAACTACCTAAGCTGTTACGCATCAGTTTTCTATATCAGATACATCTGGAAAAGCTAACTTGGAAGGTTTAACTGCAAGAATAAATTGTTTACACAAGTATTCATCCTCCTCCTTTTCCCACTATCATGAAATTTCTGAGATGTACCTCATTACAATAACCAGGTACTATTTATTCCTGGTAAAATTCCACTGAAAGAGCTAAATTGAAAAATTATGCAATTATCTTTGGCTGCAAGAAGCCTAGTTCTTTAGGACACTAAAGCACTTATCACTGAGAAAAATTGCAACATAGCAACACATAAAGCAGTACATGAAATCCAAAATTGACAAAAATGTTTAACATGCACCAGCCATTCAGAAAATATATTTTAGATGAATTTGTCCATTTAAAAGTGAGTTACCAAACTGATATGCAATTAAATTCCAAAATACTTTCATTCAGGAATTTTTTGTGAGTTTTCATAGTTAATATTGTAAGCATGCACAGCTGAATGACACATGGTCCCTATTACTTACTGTTGCAAAGGCAAAATATACAGACAGAAAAAAATCAGTGAAGAACGATTCGAAGGGGAGGAGGGCCACAACTAAAAGAATTTGCAAGAGTTAATATTACTACAAATACTATGTTATAAAAACATTTTGTAAAAAATGTCACGAAGATGAAAGAAGAGAGTAAAAGGAGAAAAACTTCTTTCTGAGCACCTAAAAGTAGCTGTGGAAAAAAATCATTTATTGTATACCTTTTATATATCAACAATATGAAAAATAATAATGCTAATGAATTAGACTGTAAGCATTATGCAAAATAAATGCATTTTACTTGTCCCCCAACTAATCATGAATAATTTTTCCTTGACTCATGCTTCAATCCAATTATTGCTATTTTGCCTGGTTTGGCTTTAAAAATCCCTTTAATAAGTCCCTAAAAAGTGTTAATTAAAAAACTGTTTACATCCATGGATACAATGGAAAATCTACTCACATAAAATGCAAATTATCATATCAGATTTTCTTTTAAAGCCTCTAAACCACAGTAATTTAGAAGGTCTGAAAATTAGAAGTGAAGTGAAGGTACTTTGAGTCTTCTAACTATGAATTTCCACACATTTAAATAAGGCTGTTTTCTGATACTAACAGCATCACTGTAAAATAGAGTATGTTTACACCGCATTCACCATTGTAACTATGGTGATTTATTCAACCTAGTTTTAAACCAGCCAGCTCAGATATTGGTGGCAGTCTGGTCACAGAAACAAGACTAATGCTATCTAGCCACTTCCAAATTATCTTTTTGGAGGAAATATTAAGCCTCTGCTGAGCTGTGCATTGCTGTTGGAATATGGCAACAAACAAAACAAGTTTGATAGACCAAACTTTTCACATGCGGTCAACAACTGGGGACTAACATGACAAAGTACTAGCCTTACAACCTTAACTGTTCCTTTAAAGGATTTGGCTGTATGCATACTCTAGTATGCAATTACATAAGCACTAACTGCAGAATATTGTCACTTCTATGGATATGGCATAGGGCTTTCTTTCTTAAAACTGGCCCAGTAACAGATTATCACCTTTTATATGGACATTTTTTGCCCAAAGCAGAGGAACTTTATGGTAAGGTTACTTTTCTAGAAAACGGGAGACATGAGTGTGACTCCTTCTAGGCTGAATAAGGAATTGGAAACAGTACTCCCACCATTTGGTACATGCTGCAACCACCTGACCATTAACCAAATGGTGACCACCACTTCCCATCTTTCAGCTCTCTTTCAGATGGAAAGAGCTCACATAGGTGCCTATCATTATAGCAACTGGCTCCACACTGTGGAACCTGCACGGACAGAGATACAACAGCAGGATTTTACCTGACCTAGCTTTTCGCTGTAGATGCCCAAGAAAGCTCTGCATGCTCCTTTTCTGCATCCTGATGACCTGAATTGAACTCTAAAAATGACTCTTTCAATGTATCAACTATAAAGGGAATCAGACGTAGATATATTCACTTGGCAGATGAATTTCACTTTAACACACAAGTCCTGAATCAGGTGTCTAACCTTTAGAGACAGGAATTCAGACACATTCCTCAGAACTAACCACTAAGAAACAAAAGGCAAAGTAGCTTTTAGCTACATGTTAAGTCCTTCTAGATTGCTCTTTGGAGGCACCTAATTCTCTCCACAGATTAATTAGGGACCACAGGCACCTAACTTCATTGCTCAACTTCAAATCAGCCACAGCACTGCTTATGCTGGAAATCTCTGAAGCTTTTTTTTTTTTTTTAAATCTTCACCCCTGTCACTGACTCTTTGTGTCGTTAAACTCCATTTTCCCAACCAGCAGCCAGTTCACAGCAACTATTAAGCTACAGATGATACTACAACATCTCCCTGTTGTGCATAAAAACAATATGATACATTATCCGTATAGTAGGACTGACTAACAGGTAATACAAGCTCCTTTAAACAAAGGAACACACACAGTGGCTTTTCCTATAGCTTAATCTTACTTCAGTTAATTGTAGTTCATAGCAGATGGCATGTCAGACCACATGCCTGTGCCCAAATGACTTTTGGGGTCAACTGCCCATATCAACACATACCACACTAATGGCAGTAAAATGTTTAAAATTATAAACTTAACACCAGCTTTTGTGTCACCTTGGTTTGTTTGGAGGAAGCTGTCGACTTGGTCGCCTGATGGATTGGTTTGGCTGTACCTTCATGGAAGTTCTTGGAGAAGATCGAGCAAAGGGGTCTGGTGCTGGAGGCTTCTTGGGTATTTTTTTCACCAGTCGGCTCACCCATTTTTGCTGCTCCTCTGTAGAATTAGCTAACAGTAGTAGGTTCTTTGCCGTTGAAATATCATAGTACACTGTCAAAGGAAATTTTCAAATAAAAACTATATATTAATTATTATTCTAAACATGCGCCCGCATCAAAAATTAGTGGCCAGATTACCATGCTCTCACAATCAATACAAAAGCGAAATCAGTAGAGAAACCAAAAGCAAAGTGAACCAAATTTCAGTTGTCATGATTAGCACCATTTCACAAATATATTTCGCCAGACCTTACGTTTCCTGGCTGCTGACAGTTAGTGCCTCCTTCTCACATTTAGAGGATAACAATTTAGTAATATGGAAGATATACACTCATTTACAAGGAAAAAGACAAGTAAGGCTAACCCAAAGAGGTAAGAAACTGCAACCTAAATCACAACGAGCAAACTTCACTGAAATCACCTATTTCGTAACATGCACTAACACTGCTGCTCCACATAGCAATACAGCACAACACAGTGTGAGCAGCTTTACAACTATCACGCCTCACTGTTTGATGCTGACAACACAAGAAGTATATTAGCCACATGCCATTAACTTACAGCAGCGAGCTGATCCTCTTGTAGTCACCCTTAGCACGGTTCCGACACCCACATACTAATATCAGAGCTAAAGATAAATCTAACTGTTTACGTTTAGTTGGTGTCAGAACAGTACTAGAATCCTCTGACCTATTAGTTCTCCTGGTAGCGCATGTGACTATATGCATATTCAAATACTTTCTATTTACCTTTGCAAGGTGCTATAATCTCTTCTTTTTTATCCATGTGGTCTTTGTGACATTTGATATGGCAACGGCGACATTCTAGAGCAGGGGGAGGTTTAAACATATGCCACAATGGCTTCATACAAGCCTCACAATTTGTTGGAAAGTGATACAGAGTCGGTATAAACTCATGTCCTTTGTGACAAATATAGTTTGACTTTTCTCCCATGGGCTCCACAGGAAATTCTTGTTCCTTCTTACTTTCTCCTTCATTAGCATATAGAATCTAGAATCAAAGCAAAATACTCTCAATATTCCTATATGACAAATGCAAATTCAGTGTAATTATCTAATCAGAAAGATTGAAGTATAACACTGGAATGAAATTTTTTCAACAATTTTGTAGTAAATACCTTATTAGATAAAGTTATGAAAATATTTTTGATGATGTATGAAATATCATTTGTTTGCTACCTCAGAAACATTAATTTATTATTGAATACCTGGAATATCCTAGGAATTTCCTTGGAATCTGCTCTGTACACATCAGTCTGAGTGACTGGCCGGACATGAAACAGTTTACTACAGGAAATGATTTCAATAAAGATAAAAATTAATGTTACCAAAGTGATAAATTTAAATTGACAGAAAAAGTTAGGATGTATCATGCCAAATTAAGACTTACAGCCATTAAAGATTACTTATTACCAGTACAAATTTATAATCACTTTATTAAAGCCTTATCCTTAAATCCTTCCCAACAATTTCCCTAAACAAAAACAAGTCACAAGATTCAAAAACTGTATTTATGAGTCTGTACTGTATTTAAGAGTCAAACTGTATTTATGAAAAACTGACAGCTCTGAAAAGCTGACATTACATGACTGCAGTGATTTTCAGTAGCTTTCTAACACAATCCTCTCTCTGCCCTACAATTTCTGAATAGCCACATTCTATACTTGTTGAAGAAAGAAATTAGATTAACTATACAACCCCCCAATAAGCATGTGTCATAAGTGCAAAATACAAACACTGAAAATTATAGTCTCCCAGCTACAGTTTTCTTAACATTCCTTGGCACAACATATATGTGAGGTAGGTCTAGCTCAGCTAGGTCAGCACAGCGCTCTGCGTGGCCTAATGCCCCTCACTCACAAAGGCTGTGCTGGACGCAGGACCACACTGCGGCTCCACCATTGCTTATAGCAGACAAACTGGCAGGTCTACATCACAACAGGCACACAAGCTCCCAGCTCTTTAAACTGAGCGTGTCCCAACTGAGGTTGTGCTTCAGGCCCATGTACGCTGGCCAACAGGTCTAACCAGAAAACCATGATTTGAATAATGCGAGAGCATAGCAAATTGTAACTCTCAAAAATATTTTCTGAAGAGGTCTTTTCTGTCAAAGGTCACCTGTAAACCAGAAGAAGCAATCCCACGTGATAATACTTACTCTATATCTAATACCATATATGGGTTAGATTGTTCTTTATCTTGCTCACTATCATAGAACAGAATCTTCTTACTGCTTACAATTACGTACTGTTAAGAGACAGAATAGGATAAAGAATACATTTTAATTAAACTAATTGCAGAAGTCAAATACTTTCACAGCAAGATTTTTATATAAATTTATTAAATGGTAGGTAAATGTACAATAGTTGTACTGCATTATGAGTCCATGATTTGCCAATAAATTCATTGCACTACAAACATAAAATTCTGATTACTTGGTAAATCAATAAAAGTTATCAGTTTAATTCACATTTAAGCAGATTTAAATAGCTATGAGGAGATAAAAATGCAAGTCTAGAAAAGAATAAGATTAAAACTTTTCATTTCTCTGTTACTGATTTAATTTTCACTTGGACTGGTAGTAAAAATAGCTGTAATCTAAATTTTAAAAATACTTAAATATTATTATTTAATATATATAATAGATAATACATCAGACTGTTGCATTATATGTTAATATGTAAAATATATATTAATTTATTTTAATATTATTTAATATTTAAATATAATTAAAAGGCTAATAACTAGTTACCTAGAAGGATTTTATCCAGAACAGTTTGACTGAGCAGCAAGTGAACTGGTATGAAACCATGTATACTATTCTTTGGATAAAGAACCACTGAAACTATTGAAAAACAGTAACCAAGCGAGAGCCGCATAAGGCAGATAAGTAGTCAATATTTTTATCTCCTAAAAAAGAATTTGTCAGGGGTATCTACTTTCAGACTATGCTAACTTCCAGCTACATGATCCTGTCGGGATGCTTATTACTGAATGTACAAATATCAAGCTTACAAAGTGGCCATTCGTGTCTTTGGCTGGACATAAAAGTGCCTTAAGCTATTAGCATTGTCTTAGCCTCTTAGTCTCAGACATAACTGTAATAGCTACAGTATTTTATACATTGAGTAATGACAGAACATGTATCAAAGAAAAATTAAACAGCATGGAAAATCCTGCAGTGAGTGTAAAATCTAGACTATGCATGAAACGAGATTAAAAATTTATTTTTCTTACCTTTTTAACCCATCCAAATTTTTTAGTGTTATTTCGTACAGGGAGCGATAGCCAGCCTTCCAATCTTGATTCTGAAAATAGATGTATATCAAAGAACATAAATATTTGCAAAACACATTATTTTTGAGACTACTGTGCATTTAAAATAGTTATTGAAGATCAATAATAAAGCAAAAAAGCAGACATAAATACATAAATTGCTTAAAAATAAAAGGTTTTGCAAAGTTTATTACACTAAATTTTCAGGAATAAACCTAAATTGTGTATTCCAGAACATGGCCAATAACAAACAATGCAATTATAAAAAAGCTAGTAGGCATGGGGAAAGAAGGGGGAGAGCAAACTTTCAATTATAGCACAAACATTCCCTTTAGTAATTTTTTTTAAAGCTTTTAAATGCTTATGTCCATCAACCTGTCCCCCTTAGAGCAGCGTCTCTGAAGACATTAGTACAGAACACACAACACTCAATTCTCGGCAAAAGACAAAACAATGCAAACTATCACCATCAGTAAACCTGTATTATCTACACTCTGAATAAAATCTTGGAGAGTTGGTATTATAATTTGAATGTTTTGCTCTGTAACTTTTTCTTCTAATTCTGCCTAAATCTCCTGGACTTTCTAATCCAAAATAAGTCATTTTTGGCTAATGCTGAGGCCTTGCCTGCATTCACTACCCTTTCACACAGCTGAAATGTTTTATGTTATATTGTCATGTTAGTCAAATTGGATTTACAAGCAGTATTAACAGCTCAACTGTTGTTTGACATATACATACATTTTAGCAGCAACCAAAAGCTAACCAGAATCAGACTATCCTTGCACTTGGTAATACCTAGGCTCTCATAACCTTTGACTCTGGTTTTTATAGTCTCACTTAAAACAATTTCTTTCCTCTAGGGTTTATTAAGAGTTGCTCAACTGTAGTAATATTTTTCTGGTTAGTTACGCCCTGACAGATCACTCTCGTATTAAACCCCTGCTGCTGCACAGGCTCTCCAGGTGGAAAATTCTGAAGCCCTTGGTATTAACAAACACAAACCCAGGAAAGGAGCACTAAAACGCCCTGGAATTGCCCAAGCCAGTTCCTTTCTCATCGGAGGGCCAGTGCCGGCTCACTCCTACACGTAACACAGCGTAACACATAACGACCAGCTACTCAGAGGAGTCTCGTTTTGTGTGCAGAGACTTGGAGAGAGGGTATTTGTTCAGATGTGTTCTCTCTTCAGACTTCTCTGCAAGCACTGCTGTTGATGACACACTTTAATGTATATACCAACCACCTGAAGTAGTTCTATAATGCGTAGTTTGCCTCATACCTGTCACATTAAGTTGTTCCCCTCACCTACGCCTGATAAGGGGTAGCAAGCATAATACACACAGAAAAAAAGGATTCCCACAGTGCTACCCACATGCAGGGACTTATTAATGGTGCGAAAAAGAATGCTTTCATAGTTTTTCTGTTTTCCTCTGTAATCTCTAAGACTACAGCATGAAACTGCATAAAATGAGAGCTTATTATTACACCACTCCTTTTCTGGGGTCCACTCTACACTAACAGATCAGAAAAAGACCAGAATATTCCAAAATTTTCATAATATACACTTATAAGTACTAGGAGAAAAGAATTCATATGTCAAATCTGCTGCAATTATGTCAGCAAAAACTAATTCAGACAGAATTTTTACTTTAGAACAAAACAAAACCATGCAGGCACCACAACAGCAGCTAACAACAACAAAATTATTTATGTGCTTAATGATTCTCTTATCAGAAGCCTCAAAACAAAAACCACAGAATAAGAAAAATAGAGGAAATGCATTAATCTTTACTTCAGTTTGATGAAGTAATGACAATATTCCAAAGCGAGTTTTGCCTTCTATGGAAAGGTATTCACACTTTAATGAACCTCAAGTTAAATACAGAAATTTGAATATAATTAAAAAATCCACCTCTGATGTTAACACTAAACAGAAGTTTTGTTCAACACAGGGTATGTGTAGTCATACAGAATTTATATAGAATTAGTAAAACAGAGATCTATTTTACCACAGCCACATAATTTCATTTTTTTCTTTGTGCATCTGGAAAAATAAATCCTGCAATTCCCTCCAGAGATCATATATATTAGTTAGAGACCAGGGTTTTTTTAAGGGCCTTCAATTTTGCTTGCCTTACCATTAAGAATCAAATACAAGATTCAAATTTGAACAAAAAAATTTAACGTTCGACTGAATTTCTATAAGCAATATATGTCTAGATGGTGACAATTGGATGTCTTCACACAAAGATTTGGCTTTTTGGTATCCAGTACCTTAAGGTTGTACAGATAGATGCAAATACTGGGTAAAGGCTGCTTTGAAAACAAGGTCATGAGGATCATTTATTCAATGCTTTAATAAAAATGATGTTCTATAAACATACCTACTACGGCAGCAAGCATCCGTGAACACTTAGAGAAAATAGGTCAATCTTCATGCAAAATTTTCAGTGTTTTGGATTGGAATGCTTACTGCCAGATTTTTTTTTTTAAGAATGTATTATTAGTGTTAGTTTTGAAACAGAGAAAAGGACACAGTAAGAACAAAACCAAACGGTTCTCAGGGATGTCACCTGTGCTATCAAGATCTGAAGGGCTCTGTGAACAAGACAAAGGCTCTTCCTCTGAGTCAGAATCAGAATCGAGAAGCATGCGAGAACTGGAAGGCTTAGTGGCAATACTGACAGAGGTAGAAGAATGCTGGTAGGTAAAAGACATGGATTCCATAGTGTGGGATTGAGTGATATGGACTAAACATAAAGCACAAAGGAGGAAAAAGGTAGAAAAGAAGTCAAAATAGAATCCCTAAGAAGACAGTATTAGCTTTACATTTCATCACATAACACAGTGATTTAAAATTAACCACCAAAATAAAGGTGAAAAAAAAAACAGTTTTAATGGGAGACAGAATATGTTACAATTTTTTTTAAAAGAAATTCATTAAAATAAATTTAAGAATGAAGTATGATTACGCTACAGACAGATTTAGTTAGTATGTGGATATTGAGCACTATCAAACCATTGATAAGGTGCTAGAAATCCATAAAGATGAAAAGAATAGAAACATCAGAGGATTAATTTTATACTTCAGCTTCTATGGTAAAACACCAATTAATGGTAAAATTACAGTAAAACCAATTAATGCAGCAATATTAATAAAAATAACATACCAGGGAATCCATCATCTGCCTCAGCATCTCCAGGTCCACTGCCTATGCTACTGTTGTCTAGACCAATGTGTAGTGACTGCAGCTGCGAACGAAGCTGTTCAATGTCACTGTCTTTGCTGTCTAGAGTCATCTGGAGCTCTATTCGTATCTGACTCTCTTCTGCTATTTGCTGTAAGAATAAATGAAAAGATTACTTATTATCACTATATTCAGTTCACTAGAGAACAAATAAGTAAAAAATTATGGAGCCTCTGTAACCAGTCTTAATACACATACTGCAAATTTCTTTCAGTTATGGGAAATTCAGACAAATACAGACAGTGTACACTACCTGAAAGTCTGTATGGATTCAATGAGAATCACAGAAAATGCTACCAGTATTTATATTTGCAAAGAGGATCTTACTGCCTGCATTTCATTGATCTCCTTCTGATATTTGATCATCATTTGGGTTAGCTTCTCTCGTTCGGACTTCAGTTCCATATGCAGTTTCCTATTTTCCTTTTCCTTCCGCCGCACATCAGTGTCAGCTCCGCGTTTGACTGGACCCTTCCGATTCATGATCTCAGCCAATTTATTCACAGCCTTCCGAAGAGAGGGGGGAAAAAAATCCAAAATCATTAAATACAGAGAGTTATATCATGAATAAATGAAGTCTTTATCTCCTACCTGTGACCAGGCACTTTTAATCTAACTATAAACTCAAACCTCTGCATATCTGGTGGTATAAAGTCAATTTAATTCAATGCATTACGCAAATAAAATTGGAAAAAAGGTAACAAAATCATTTTCACTTTAAGTGAACATTTGCTTAGAACATTTCTACTCATTTAAATATTCTCTTCACTTTCCATTAGCTAGAATTAAAATATACGTTTGGATTAAAATGCCACTTATTGTTGTAAAAACAACGGGGGTTAAAAATCAGAAATATAATGTTTTATGGAACTTACAGAGGAATATAAATCAAGATGGGCAACAGTAAAATATGAATTCTGTTTTATAATGGAATGCTCTCTGTTAAAAATTATTTGATTCATTAACACTATCTCATCATTCATTTAGGTACATTTACTTACCTGAGTTTTCAGTGTTCTTTCATTCAACAACTGTTTCTCAAATTGTGCTTTAATATTTCCTACATTTGCTTCTTCTTCCTTTAGCTTTGTAATTTCTGTAACAAGATGATAATAAAAAAACTATGAAAGCTCATTACAAAAGAAAATAGCAAAATTTAAGAACAAAATTTGTTTTCAAATTAAGTTAAACTTATTTCAGGGAATACATACGTTCTTGCACTTCCTTCAGTTTATTGTTTAGTTCTTCTTTCTCATTAGCAAGATTAGCCACATCACTAGTTAGTGTCCTATTTGCTTCCTCCAACTGAGAACAAAAAGTATATGTGACTATGTAACAAAAAACATTTGACTTATGAAAGCACTACATGACAGGAGGATATTTTTCATTTTATTCATGCAAAATACGTATTTTTTTAAATGCGAGATATACTTGTATATCAGTTATCACTAGGAAACTGTCAATATTTCAAGCTGCAAATAAAACTGAAGCACATGTAAACCTCTACCAAAACTACAATGCATATTACTCACAGAGGCTATGGTGGCATCTTTCTCAGTAAGTTCCTGTTTATGCCTAGCCATCATCTCCTTAATCTCCAGCTCTTTCATAATCTTCTCTTTTTCCAAATCAGAGTACTGTTCTTCAGCAATGGAACGAGCAAGTTGTTCTGAATCAGCTTTCGTCAAAGTAATCTCTAGCTGAGCAGCCAAGGAATCTCTGCAAATTATTGACATACTATTAACTCAAAAATTGGTAGTTTCCTTAAAAAACAAAAACAAAAACTAAAACTAAACATCTTAGTCTTATACGTATTAATAGTATAATTAGTAAAACCTACCTCTCATCCTGTAACTCTTGTATCTTTTGCTGCATTTCTTTACAAAGTTTGGTCTTTTCTTCACATTCTTCTTTAAGTTCTCGAACTTGCGTCTTATACAGAGTCTAGAATTTAAAGTAGGAAAGAAAAGAACATGACTTTCATATTATATCTTGAAGGTAAACAAAAAATGATACAGTATGACATTGTATGCAATTCTTCAGTTGTGCACTCAATTCAAATACGATTGTGCAATGTCTTCTCTAAATTTAACTAAAGATCATCACCACTCCCAAATGTGTTTTTAGGGTTTTTTGTTTTGTTTTGTTTTTACTTTTTTTAACTTTGCAAATGGATATATTAGATATATTTTATATATTTATAACGATGCAGTTAGAGAGACCCTCCATGTGAAAACAACTATTTGATAGAAAATCAAAAGTATCAGAAACAAGAGAGATCTTGAATTTTCTTTCCCTAATATTTTAAATCCTTGTCAGAGGTAGGTAAGAGACAGACTTTAACCATACAAATGCATGAAAATAACATGACAGTTTAAGAGCAAAAAGGAGTATAGAAAAAGGGGGAAAAAACAGATTTGAAAAGTATTTGATATTTAGATTTTTGTAAAATGAACACAAATCTAGAGCTCTAGAGGAAATGAAAGAAAAATTATATTGCTCTGTACACTCAAATGACTGAATACAGGTAAAGTAACAGGTAATTGTAAGTGGACTTAGTGCAGGACTTTCAAGACAAAGTATATCTCAGGATAGATCATCTCTCTGACGTACCCACAACAGTCAACTGACCTTAATTCTTCCTTCCTCTCTCCTTCCACATGTGCAACGTTTTGATGTACAAAAACTTCAGGTAGCCATTTTCCTCTTTGACATAAAGACCATAGTAAAATACTAAGTTTCCTTTAATTCTGAAGTAGGCCTTTTGGCCTTTTACCTGCAGTAAGACTGGCGTACACTGTCATAAACTAATCTGCATATGCTAGTGATTAATATCTAAATAAAATAGCTTTTTACTCTATTGTATCCTATCACAGTATTGAGAGGAAAACAGAAATTCCCAACAGGTCTTTTCCAAGTTTGGTTCTAACGGGAAATTTTTCTTCCAAGTTCTAATGGCACATGTTTTGTTACAATACATCATTCTGAGAATATGCCTCTTCCATGCAGCATGGAACAGATGCTGAATGCAAAAGGCTTGAAACTTGCAGAAAATTATTTACACTGCGGAAGAGAAGGAATGAGCTGCTTGATTCCTTCCTCTCTCTAAACAGAGTTTGGGACCTCCTTCAAAAGCTGGGACATCCCTTGCGTTCCTTAACGCAAACTCTTTTACACTACTCAGAGATCAAGAGAAATAAATGGTGACAGGACTGCAGACTAGACTGAAGACAGACACGAGAAAAAAAATTAACTTTAGAATAGAGATGTGAAATGATCGCTAAGCCTAAGCTGAGGAGGAAGAACAAAGGCTAACGCTGTACTTAGCAAACAGAATAGTATAAAAATAAAGAAGCGTAAAACATACTGAGAAATACTGCTCAGCTTCAAGCTGGTCTTGAAGCTCTTTCATTTGTCCATCTGCATCTTGACGTTCCCTATAAAGGAATAAAATGCTTTTAAAGAAAAGATACGAAGATATTCCAAACAAGTAAACAGAAAAGAGTGGATTCGCACTCTTAAGATCTTCAGTGATTCCTTGATCAAAGTACGGTCTACAATTAAACCTGAGGCTTCCTTTAGGTATCAGCTATCATCTTCACTTACACAGTTGAGAATACTGCACAAATAAGTCAGTTTAATATTATTAATATATTAACTACAACCATGTCACATAGCTTAACCGGTAAGAGACACAGACAAAGCAAACAGCCACTGACAATCTAATTTCCATTTAAAACATCACTGATTTAACACACTGACTTCTAGTAAACAAGAAGTACAAACAATTTCTGGAAATATGTCTATATTCTCCGTCATGCACTATTTCTTAAATTCATCTGCTGTCAAAACAACTCAGAAAGTCACTAGCCCATCACATAACAAAACCCAGTATAGAGTAGAAAAGACTTTCACCAATGTTTGACATTACAGTAGTCATCTCACATGTACCCCCTAGGTGAGTAACTGCATCTTACTAATAGAAAAAATAAAGCACAAGGAGATGAATCATTAAAAATCATAAAGGAGCTAAGAACGAGATACTTGTGATATATATATGCTCAATTTGTCTTTTTAGTCACAGAGCACATTTCCCTTCCCAGCTCATATTTCAGCATTACAAGACTTAATCTGATATAACAACTGATTTAATCAGTTGCAATTACTGCTTTTACGTCCTTGAAGAAGGATTGCTGGGATTTAACAAAGCTCTTATTTGAAGGCTCAGCAGATGTATTTAAACATCCTTAGAACAGGATATTGGCAATGGTTACACTCTTCAGCTCTGTATTACCATTGCCGTTCAACTCTAATAACCCTTCCTGAATAGCACCAATAACTTTCTTCTTCACTGAAGTCCTAAGTTGTTTAAAAAAAAAAAATATATATATATATATTTATCTGACTTTCCTACTGAATAAGTGTTTCTCTGAACTCCTAACACTCTTGTGTTTATGATTTAAGGTTTTAGGGGCAGCAAACATCTTTTACTGTAAATCTATACATTGCTTTATCACTTGGGGAAATGTCAACCAGGGCCACTGAAAATTATTGTGAACAACAATTAAGTTCTGTATTGTAGGATAGTATATTCTGTGCAGTAGATATTTTAAATTAATATGGCTCTCAGCTTTTGCTAAAAGAAAATTACAAGTAACATTACTAAAAAAAAATCAGATTGTGCAACTCTGCTTACTTGCGGAGTTCATTATTTTGTTTTTCCAGGCTTAATTTGATTTCCTGAAGATGGTTATTCTCCTGTTTTAGCTGCTTCTCTGACATTTTCAAGGTGTTGACTTGTTGTGTTTGCATCTTGAGGTCATTTTGAGTGAGACAACGCTTTTGCGTTTCTTGTTCTATTTTTAATGTCAGGTTTTTTACCTGAAAAGTAAACAGAAACCATTGAAGAACTTTACAGAGCTACATAGAAAAGCAACATTTAAAACAGTGTTTTAATGGATTTTTCCACATTTTTGTATAATATGCACACATCCTTTCATAGACAAGGCTATTTCCTGAATAGAGGTATCAATACACAATAAATAAGGTAGTTTTCCATGTCAATCTCATCTCTTACATTATACAAGAAAAACTTTAGGTTCAGTAGTGCTGAAATATTTCAGAAAGATGAAACCATACTTTGTAAAGCAGACTTCTTTTTATCTCCAAAATAAGAGGGGAAGGAAAGAGAGGTGCTGTCATTTTCATTCACAAACATTCCTAAAAACTGCTCATAACAGGGAAAATAGCAAGATATTTAAAACCCAGTTCCACTCAAGACTCCTTTTGTCATTGTTACTTACATCTTCATTCAGTTTATCCTTTTGCTTAAGGAGCTCATTTATTTTCTGTTGTGATTGTTTGAGATCACAGTCCAGCATAGAGCGCTGCTTTTCAGCTTCTAACAACCGATTTTCTACTTTTTGCTTTAAAGCTCTCTCTTCCAAAAGCTTCTTCTCCATTTCTGTGAATCAAGATATTTCAGATGCCAGTCAATGTAAACCAAGTGTATTCAGCTTTTTGGGGGGCAGAGGGGGAAGGATAAGGTACTATCCCTTATTAACCATAACTAATATGTTTATCCTTTTAACACTGAAGAGAAAGATTTCAGAAAAGTGATTTAATTAAAATCCACATAGTAAACTCGCAACTGGAGGATGGTTTTGCAAGCATTTCTGCCTTGTATCTATTTCCTACATTTGAGCTTCAAGTTAATTTCCAATTTATCTGCAACACATTTGAGACAGATAAAAAGGGTGAATATTTTTAGAAATATTTCATCTAAGTCTGCTGAAATATTGCTTTGAGTATGATAACCCAAAATCAATTAAAGAGTTGAAGCTGTTCAGAAAGCTGATCTGCCAGGTGACTCAACCATTTTTCTGCTTGTTTTGAACGTCTGCAGTCTCAAAATTTTTGTTAATGCTCTACACTTGGAAGGATAAGACTTGTAGGTTCAAAAATAACAGCCATCTTCTGGAAGTGTTTTGTCATCACAAAGTAAGCTGAAATATATTTCATTTAGGAAAACATTAACAGGTATGACTATACTGAGTAAAAACACAGGTAAGCCCTCAACTAAAATGTTCCAAATAGTACTATAATATAAAATTTAAGAAAAATTAATTCAGAATACACTAGCACAGAAAATGAAGTAGTAATCCGGATGATGGAGAATCTATTTTATTCAAAGAGACTAAAACAATATGTCTTCAACCTAGCAAACAAGGACAGAGGGACTATGACTGATTTTGCTAATTATACTAAAAAAGAACAGAGGAACTGAGGAGAAAAAATACCCCTACATTTAAGTTTCCACTAGCATTTAAAAGATTGTATTATCTACTCTCTGTAATTTATATTTAAGATCTATGATTATGTCAAACACATACCTTTCATGGCTTCAGATTTTGCTTCCTCAATAGATTCATAAATCTTATTTTTGTCTGCCAATCGTGCTTTTGTAGCTTTATGTTCAGCTTCTTCTTGTTCAAGGTTCTGCTGCATAACTTTGAATTTATAGGTCATGTCTATTTCCATGTTGCTCTTCTCCTGTTAAAGGAAAAATTAAATGGAAATAAAACATTAAATAAATCAGGTTAAAGACCAAAAATTTTGGACAACAGTAATATGCCGCTTGGAAGTATACTAACAGTAGAAGAGACCGCTCAGGCTCTAAGGATTTATTTCTACAAACGTTTTTGTATGGATGGCAAAGGGCTTCAGGAGTGCACAGTGATATTCCTAGTTGCACACAGTTATACGATTAGGGCCTTAATGAGCAACGTTTTGCAATAAGAGCACTTCAAGATTAAGTTTACTGAAAAAGATTTGTTTCAATACTTTTGGTTCAATGACAAACTTGTCAAAAAAACATATTAGCAGAAGCTTTTGAATTTTCAGCAATATTGAGAGTTTAAAAAATTTGAATTTTTCAGCAAAAATAAAGTGTTACTTCTTCATTGTTAAACTACACACTGTAGTATATTATGTACTTAAGTCTAGAAGTATAATGTATTATAATCTTAAGGGAAATGCTGTAATTTTATTTTCACTTTTCATGTTGTAAAAACAACAAACAGAAAACTAAAAAAAAAAACACTGAAAACAAGGTTTATTTAATCATAGATTCTGTCTCAGAGCCTCAAGTAATAAAAGCACAAATTTAAAAATTGTATACAAATTAAACACCAACGTTCACCTAAAAGTGCTGTTACCTTTTCTAAATCTGTAAGTTTTTCCTGCAATTGCCTCTTCTCCATTTCCAGTTTGGCTAATGCACTCTTTCCATTTTTTACTTCTTCTTCTAGGCTAGATATTCGACCTAAGAATGACCAAAACATCAAAGAGACTGCATAACTTGCAGAAAAGAAATGCACTATAGCTACTTAGGGATAAAAATATTCAAATTTAATAGCATCTGAATATTAAGAACATCTTCCTTTAGGGAGATTTAAAAAGTTATCAACAATATTTTATAAATGTTAATGCACATTCCCTCCTGAAATGTGTGTCTACACTTACATAACATTGTATAAAACGCATGGTTAAACTAGTCACAATTTGAAGTTCAAGTAATGCTGAAACGTATTTTTATTTCTGAAACTAGAAGCAAGCTTAACTTCAGAACATTTGCTGCAATACCTTGTAAATCACTGATAATCTCTGATCCATGACTTCGATCTCTCCTTTCTGATTCTAGAGCTGACTGAAGATTGAGAAAGTCTTTCTCCAGTTTGAGTTTAGCATTCTCTAGCAAGCAGTTTTTATCTTGTAATTCTCGATTATTAGCTTCCAACTGCTGGATTTGCTTCGTGCTTTCTGTCTGGTTCTTTCTTAACCGGGCTGCAGTATCAGACTCTGATCGCAGCAAAGAATTGGCTTCATCCAACTACAGATTGATAAAAACATACTTCAGACACAATTAAAATATAACACATCTCATTTCCATTACAGAGTACTAGTTTTTATGGATTTAAGAAATAAAAAGGAGTGTTTTCTAAGATTACTTTTAAACATCAAAACATAATAAGAAAGAACAGATTTTAAAACTCCCTTACAGTTTTCAACTCCCTCCACCACCAACAGAATCTGAACTTCAAAAAGCTGTTATTTTAAAATATACGTATATAAAGTTGGCATGCCTGTCTTTGTAGTTGATTGATTTTCTCATTGGATATTTGAGAGCTCTGATTCCTCTTTTTTAAATCTTCAAGCTGGTCCTTCAAACTGTTAACTATAATAAAAACAATTCAATGTTGTTAGTCATTGCAATGAAACTTTAAACTGTACTATAATTCATTTATTTTGTCTTTTAAAAACCCACATCAAAACAGAACCCTTGAAATACTGTTCCACATACCCTCATTTTCCAAATTGCGTTTCTTATCTGCTTCGTGTTCAGCTTTTCTCTGGTATTCTGTATTCTTATGCTGAAGCAGAGCCTTCTCTCTTTCTAATTGTCTTACTGCAGACTCTACATTCTTCCTTGAAGTTATCTGGACATATTTTTTAAAAAAACAACGCTAATTACCCACAGAATTGTGGTATTCGTTATATGATAAAAAGACAGCTCATGCACTCAATTTAGTTTATAATGGACAGAGAGACAGAGACACATTCCATTTGCTTGCTGTAAACACAGTGTATCAGAACACATGTGCAGATCCAGCCCAGGCTGACAACAGCCAGGAACTTGTACCACTAAAAGACTGTTTGGTGGTTGCATTCAATGAATCTGGTAATCTTTCTAGTAGCCACTCAGGAAGCAACAGCCACAAAAACATACATGCACTGTAAGATCTCAAAACATATCTGAACGGGCAATACATTAGTTGTGCATGTCCATGAAAGATAAGATAAATCTGCAGCAGCATTAGGGCGCAAAGCTGGGCAAAAAATAGGATCTTTCTACCGACACTGTTTGAACCATGCTATATGCTGCAAAGAGCGGATTTCCTCTTTGAGCAACATTACTCTCACCTCTTCAATTTAATTACTAGAATCATATATGGGATATTTATATTCCATTGTCCTCCAAATTAAAAACATGGTAAAAACAGATTCTGGATATCAATGTGTAGTCATAATGCAGCAGTCGTGATGAAAATATTTTAGCAGTGACATCATTTTCATATTTGTGAATATCAGGAAACAGCTACAGTGCTACAAATACACTGTTAATCAAAAATAATTTGCTGTTTCCTAAGGGGAAAACCCCCCCACAAATAAATGCTAAAGTTGTAATTCCAGTAAGAAACAACTACTGACTTACCTCTTCGTCTAGCTCTTTCACTATCTTCTCTAAACGAGTATTAGTAGACCTGAAGAAATTTGAAAAATATATTTGAACCCCATTTATTATACAGAAATTAGAATATTTGCTTGTGTATTGTTAATTTTGTGTACGATACACTATTGTTAGCAATCACATGAAACTTCAAGGGTGGTGGTGGGGGGAATCACTCAAACAACAGAGAGATTCATAAGGATATAGCAAAAAAAAGAAAAAAAAAGAAAGTAGGAATCACAGGAGTAGCAAGAAGCACATTATTTACAGCAGGATCTGCTTGCAAGGCCAGAAATCCCTAAAGGGGATTAAAATATCTTTAAGCATTCTAAAACAAAAGGTGTAACAATACTTACTTATAAACATAGCAAACAGATGTCAAAACAATCTCACCTGTACTTCTGTTCTAGTTCATCTTTGGCTTGTATTTCATTACTGAGCTGTTCTTCTAACTTGCTTAGTTTTTTCTGAAACTGTATAAAATGTCAAAAAAAGCATGCCCCACATATAAAAGGCTATCATATAAAGCAAGTATAATTCAATTAAATAACAAAAACATGAAAGAGATGAAAATTATTTCAACTTTCCATTGTATTTTTTTCAAACAGTCACCAGAAGATTACAGTATTTTTATTTCCCATCTAAACAATGTATTAATCCTGATGATTTTTAAAATCCAGATCCACAGCAATAAAATTTGCTGCACACTACATTAAATGTGATCATCCCAGAATTATGTGCCACACAATGAGAGACACAAAATTTCTACAGGCAAAGAATGTTGTTTCTGGCCCTTTGCTTTACTCTTTCTCTGTATAGACAGACCTTTCTCTGGAGCCAAATTTTGGGGCTAGTCTTTTCTAAATAAACTAAATAAATGGAGGAGTGGAGAAGGCAAATGACCAAAAGGGACAATATTCAGAGAATACAGCTAAGCTTGCTCAGTGACCTACATAAAGAAGAATTGCTTAGTCTAACACATACAGAAGCTAACAAACACTTTTCAAATTTGTGAATATTGTTTTGCTTACCAAAACATAAAAAAAATTGTATGTCAAATACCCCAAATTTGTGAAATTAGATTATAAACCATGAATTTGGGAATCTTAACATGTCTTCAAGTTTTCATGTACATTTATTTTCCTCCCATTCTCTCCTACTCCCCAAATACAAAACATAGAAATGTAGTTTTCCAAAATACTTTATAATTGTCACAATTATATCTTTCCCGGAACTGGAACTTTGAAAAGGACACAAAAACCTGAGAGTCATTGCTTGAAAAATAAAAATGAAAAATTTGTCATAAAAAAACATAGAATTTTACCAACAACTACAAAATCAAAATATACTTACTATCATAATATATAAAACAAGTGTCACGAACATGGCACTGCATATTTTAAGCAGCAGTAGAACTTCTTCTTAAAAGGAATCTCAAAGCTATTAATACATTCAATAATGATAGGAAGTAAAGAAGTAGAAACTAAAAAACATTTGTATGTATATTTATGTTGGCTGCTATATAAATGAATTTCCTTTACAGCACCTTTTCAAAGTTTAAAAATTAACTAAGTTGAAACAAATGTTAACAATATACTATCTATGCTTGAATGAAACAGATGTTCAAGTAATATAATGCAGTTAGTTCAGTACATGAAAAATCCATAGCATTCTTCTGTCAGCTGCAAATTTAAACTCAGCTGGCAATCTTCAAAAGCTGGATAAGCAGGCTTCATTCACTCACTTTAACTGAGAGTGAGATTTATGTTCATAAATATTCCTTTATTACTGCAGATGACAATTTATTTTCCAAACCCTGGATAAACCTGTCATAAATCACTTAGGCAAATGTGGAGCCAAAATTCACAACCTACCCAAGAGTGATGTTGTTTGTGGCAAATAGAGCCTTACACATTTGTTTTCAAAACAAATTCTAGATGCCAGAAGAATATGAAAAAAAATCTGTCTTCATTCATCTTTATACTACAATACTTTAAATCTCGAGCACAACTTCTCATTCAAAAACTGTTTCAAAACACTGATTGGTTTACTATTAACAGTTCGGTGAATAAACATTTAAGATATTTCACGTTTACACAGATTATGTAGGAATTATTTGATTCCTTTCAGAATTCAACATAATACACTCACCTCCTTGCTGTCCTGTAAATAGAAAATATCATTTTTACTGAGGAGTATTAAAAGACAAAAAAGCCCCCCAAAAAATTTCTTGAAAACCTACTTCAGAATTTGCTTTTTCTTAACAGACTTAACAAAATTAGTCAATCATACATTAATACTTATGAAAACAGGCACTAACCTCATTTTTACTAGATTGCATGGATTCATTTTCTCTACAAGACTGAGAGGAGTCACTTAGCAACCTGTCAAAAACAAAAACAAATCCCACCAGCTCTTATTCAAGTTTTCAACAACTCTGGCAACCTTGCCAATCAACGCATTTTAATCAATTCTCTCAAGTCTTAATTTGTCCTAGGCTGCTCTCAGAATGAGTACCTCTTTCCAGCTTGACCTTTTCTTAAGTGAAGTATAACATTTACCTTTTCAAATCAATAGCACATTATTATTTTTAATTAACACTCACAATTATTCCATAACTATCAGATACACTGAACCTGATTAATGATGCAAAATCAAAGCAAAATGGATAGAAAGCTATGATCTTGTGTAAACTTTCTTCTAAAGCAACTAAGAAAAATCTATATTACAACTAAGTTACAAATCTATCAGTATTTTAAACCAAAAGCAGATTTTTAAAAGACATTATGTAATGTTATGCTTATAAAATACCATTTGTTAAATTAGAGTTATCAAAACAATCAAAACAGTGACAACTAATATATCCTACTTAAAATCATCATTTCACATCTTCACCATGGGACAGAATTAAATATAATGCAGTGAATGAATAATGTATCTAGAGTAAAAAAAGTATAGGAGATGAGGAAAAACCTCAGGTGTATTTCTAACAACACATATTAAAATGTCACATACAAATTGTCTCTATAGTAGGTAAATCCTATAAAAGGCAGCTGGTTTCCCACGAAGGCTTTGGGGATTGGAAAGGTTTCCACATCTCCCTTGTCATCCTCAATGTCATCAAAATTACTGCTGTCTATATCACTGCTCAGCTCAGGAACAACAGGAGCTGCAGCTGTAAGAAGGGGAGAAAAAATTAACTTTACTCCAAGATTCAACAACCTGGCATATACTGGTATCTCTATAACGTTACAAAGCCTACAATATGTCTTGCTGGTTAATATATATTAACCATGCAACAGATGTGTAAATACTACCGCCAAGACTTTTTTTCTGAAGAAAAGTAATTTTAACATTAGTTTCCAAATGTATGCAATTTCTAATGCACACAATATATTTGCTAATGTAATCAAATTTTAGAATACAACTCCAAATACAATCAACATTTTAAGAAACTTCAGTAAATTTATCCAACTTGAGAAGTTATGATCAAACTCATGAACTGAAGTGTTTGGGGGAGTTTACCGAAAGCAGTCAAGTTCAAATTGCCTTAAATGAACAGTAGTAAACTGACAGACTGCTCTTAAACTAGTTTTAACTACAGAAGGTAAAAAAGCACACATGCTCCCCCCCTACACACATGCACCCCCCCCCCCCGGCCCCCCAAAGAAACAGAAGGCAATAGGCTTTCTCGTTGGTCAGAATTCAAAAACCATCCAATTCTGTCATTCAAAACAGAACTCTATAAATGAATAGCATGATAAACATAAGGATAGTTTCAGCAGGAAAAATGTATATTTAGTTTTTATAATAAGCATGATAAATAAGAAAGTTTGTGCAAGCTTCTTGATAGACAGAAAATATTTACTTAATTTACACAGCCTGAATTCTTATCCATTCCTACTACTACTGAACAAGTAGGCTAGCTTATGCAAATACTGAATAAAAATACAACTTTTAAGCTAATTTACTTACTCTCTCGAATGTTATCCCAGTTCCACTGATCGCTCTTAAAGAAAGGGTGATGTTTTATTTCTTCTACCCCATTTCTCCCAAGTCGCACATCCCTAAACAAAGCAATTAAGCCAAATTCACATTAGGAAAAACAGCACTTCATTTTTGTTATTTAAATTCTGACTTGCTCCTAATCAGCAAAGAAACATCCATTAAGGAGTTGAGGTTGGTCTAGGCAAGCCACATAAATGGTTATTAAAAAAAAAAAAAAAAAACCCACAACAACAAAACTGACCACTGATCTGCAGTTTTTCATACAAAATGTTTTCAGTGTTGTAGCAGGCACTCTCCTTGCAACTGCTAAAATGGCCAGAACCTGGAGTCTGCCACGTGTGGAGTAAAGCAAGAAAGGGAGCACAGAAGCAAAGGAAAAAAAAAAAAAGGAAAGAAAAAGAAAAAAACCCTAAGAAAAACCCTAGGAGGAAAAAAACCTGCAGAAGCTCAGTGTCTGCCAAACCACATGACAAACCTTAAGATGCAAGTGAAGGAAAGTCTAACTTAGTGCACAGAACAGTTATTCAAAGCTTAACTGAAATAAATATTTTAAGAATTCTACCCTCTGCCCCTAGAACCAGCCCTCACACATCTTTTGCTGGTATTTACAACGAAGTAAATCTTCAGTGCAACAAGAAACTTTTAGTATCACTGAAAGAAGCCTCTCCTAAACCTATCTACCAGAACATGCGTACAAACAACGCGTACAACAGAGCTAGTAAGTCGCAGCGTAGACGCTTACTCCTGCTCGTCACTTTAAGTGCTTCAGCAGCCATCACGCATACAGAAAGAAGGCATCTGTTTTAAATAAATCGCTTGAGCACTGTATTAAATATAAACAGGAAGACACGCACACGTAGCGCATGCCGCATGTGCATTATGAAATGCTGCTCATATTCTCTCTCTACCCTTTAGCTACTAAGGGCGAGAAACCCCACAAAAGCACATCTTTCGTGAGCCTATCTTTATCTATCTTGTTCAACAGACCCGACAGTCCCTCTTTGAATACAAAATCAGTATATCGCAATTTTTTCTTTTTTCACTCCTGATCACAGGAAAATGTAAGCAGGCATCATCAATCCACTAGGGACCTGCAGTGTTCTTCTTTTAAGTCCATCAGAAAAGTCTAAGAGATTCCCTGCTTTCTGGCACTGAAGAAAATTTGAGTGTTTAGGTCAAGAACAAGCTTACACAGCTTAACACCAATAAACAGCTCGGCTCCACAAAGGGAGACCTCTATGATCTGTTTATAGCCAAAACAACACTCTTTTCCAGCTTGCAGGCTGTAACTGTAAATTAATACCACAAAGCAAGTGAAAAAAGTTCAAATGGTTTAAGCAAACTTAAACTCAGTAAATACGTGTCTATTGCATAGAAGACTTTGTTTCTATTAGTTTTATCTAACACCCCCTTAGACCTGCAGCACAACAACCTGGTCTCTGTCTTTAGGAGCTTACAAGCTGCCTTTCATGCTACACTCGGGAGGATTCGTTTGGCACCAGCCGCATTGTGACCTGGAACTGTCAGACCTGCTCACGGAAATAAAACGCAGAGCCTGCAAAACCACCCCAAAAGAAAAACCCGAGAGCAGGAGATTATGCAGAAGAGATCTGGAGAGATTAGCACAAGTAGATGGAAGGCATTTATTTTTGTAATGTAAATGTGCTACGACCACCTAAAATAGAAGTAGTACCAAAAGAATATATACACATACCTGTCAGTTAAAAAGGCACAGATAAGATTCTTTGCATGCTTAGAGATTTCCACGTCATCTGGGAAATGCAATGAGTTCTTATGATCCATAATTTTACTGTAGGTTCCTACTAACGAGTCTGCATAAAAAGGAGTATCGCCTAAAAATAATAAAATTGTAAATTAACAATGTTTTTTAGTCAAGTTCAAGGCAAATATGTTAAAAAATATAAAAGATATAAAGAAGAGTCTAGGAGCAGTTTTAGCTGAAGTTTGTTTTTTTTTTTTTAGTTGGAATGCAGGGAACAAAACAACGTACACTGCTAAAAATATCCCCTCCCCCGAACGCCTGCGTTGCAAACTAAACCCTTCTCCATCCTGCATATCACTACCAAGATTTTGCCCACTGAAATTATGTCTTTTGTTCTGCCTCTTGCTGTGTTTTCTAATTTACTCGAGGGACAGCAGCGGCACACATCCCCATCCGCGAGGGCTCCCGCAGGCCGGCGGGACGGAGGCCCCCTCCGGCTGGTGTCAGAGGCACGCAGACCTACTCTGCCTGCACCTGCCTAGGGTAAGCCAGGGCCAAAAAATAACCTTCACAGGGTGCTACCGCACTGTTAAAACCCCTGCTAATAAACCTTGTTGACTGATGAATTCTATTAGCTTGGGTTCCCGTACTAACATGGGGAGGCGGCTTTTAAAGTCCAGCCCTTTCTCATCCCAAGGTCTGCAGGCTTTAATTTTAGCTTTGTTGCAGACATCTCCTTGGGAAGGCAGGATTAGGACAGCTTACAAAAATGACACGCACATTTATTGATGCTGATTCAAGTTAGCTGACAGCATTTTGAGTACGCAAAAGGTTTGGGTTGGTTATCAAAAAGCTTTCAACTCCTAGGCAAGTCCTTCTTCACAACCAAGCAATAAGCTTAATGGAGACGCAGAACAAGCAAGTGAACTGGGCACAATTTTTCTCCATCCTGGTGTGGTGTGTGCGTCGGGAGAGAGACCATGCAGCAGCAAAGTCAGCATTCTGATTACACACTTGCAATAAGTTATTAAAATTTTAAAAACCTGGATACATGAAAAAATGTATTAACAGACCAATGTATAAAAGCCATTCAGCTTTCAAGACGCATATAAAAACAAATTCGGTCATTTTATGGCAAAATAACAAATTAGCACATATCAATTTGAGTTAAATATTGAGATTTTTAGTATTATTTAGGTTGTCATACTAGTACATTTGTGCAAAAAAAAAAAATTCATTCTAATCGAATGCACTAATTCCATGGGTGTTTGCTGCTGTCTCCCTCTTTCCAAAACTTCCTCCTCTCAGTTGTCTTAGGTCTTAGAAAGTTTTGATTTAGGCCACACTTTGAAACAATCCTAATTCACCGAACTAAAGTAATTATAGGATTCATCCTCTAACATTTTAGCTTTTACTTAAATGCACAATCAGAAGTAGTACGATTTGCATCGGTACTGCATCTTTATTAAAAACAGAATGCTAAAATGCTTTATGCTTTCTTTAAAACATAAAATTATATAGTTTTAAAAGACTATAGACAGAGTAATTGATATGTAAAGGCAAAATAAAATAGATGCTTTCTACCAAAATGTATGATATGGAAAGACTAAATATGATCATCAAGAGAAAACCAAATTCAAAACGCGTCCACAAAGGCTTTTAAAAACAATTGTTGTTAACTGGATTTTGAAATTAATACTGCTAATTCAGAATGGAAATGATAGTGCTAAAATTGTTTTATGTGAGATATTGTAATATGAAGTTGAAAAAGAATAAATCTTCAATAAACAAAATACCATAAGATGATAGTAGGGATAAGGGTTTCATCAAAGCTCAAAGTATTAGAAAAAAGTATGTGGAAACTAAGTCATTGAAGAAAACAATGTTGGCGCTGTTAGACAGTAAATATAGTTAAGGTTGGAATATGATGATGGTTGTAGAAAATTACAGGGCATAACTGGGCCCTGTAATTATCAGTATAAAGGTGAAGCAGGCTTTAACATTTCAAAAAGACTGCATAGATAGAAGATTTCCCATTTCACAGGAGGAAAGATGATCAGATAAATACCATCTGAAAAAGCAGTAAAAAAGCTTCATTAAAACCACAAAGAATGAAGACAGTATTCAGCAGAAAGGGTATAGTGTTAACCACATGTAGGTTTATGCCATGGTTAAAACTTCAACAGAAACAAAATTGTTACTTTGTTCCCATCAGAAAAAGAGCCTGAAAAATCACAGTATTAATGAAAGCAAAGTTTTCAGACTACAGTATGCACAAGAAAAAATGATGTTGAGGGCTAAAAGAAAAAACCCACAAAACTAGTAAAAACAGTGTAGCTTGAAACATTATAACAAGATATATTTTGGATAGGAAAATATATGAGATCTATAAAAAACACGGTGTTGCCATGAAATGTAGACAGATTTTTGTCCCAATCAAGCTCCCTTATATAATCTAATTCCTGCAAAAGCTATACCTTCCCACATTTGTTCTTTTTATTTTTATTAGAGCAATAAAAGAGAAAACCCTCTCCTATATAAGAAAAAAAACAATGAAGCTCTGAGAAAGCATTTTTGGACAGCTATGTTCAGTATTTTCGTAAGCTAAGAATGTTATTTATTACTAAAAATTTTTATGAGAGACTATTAATTATAAAACATTCTTTCTATGTCAAACTGCTTCCATCCCCAGAGAGAGAGATGTTTCAATAGCATCATAGATCCAAGCATCTTTCCTGGCTCAGGATGCCAGAAACATCAGATCTGAAATATTCCCAGAACATGCTGATTTGGATTTTGAATAATTATACGCTCGATTCCATCCTTGTATAATCAGTATTTTGCTACTAGACTGTAATACTGATCTTCAGTGTATTTTAAGCTGCGGATGACTCATCTCTTTAGCAGATTATATTCTATGTCAGTTGCTATAGCAGTCCAGTGTATTTTACTGGAAAATCCTGACGGAGGCACAAGGAAGAATCAGGCCGTAGTTCCATAGTCAAGTTAACCTAACAGAAGCCCCTGCTAGTGCTGAAAAAAAGCAGAAGCATCCCTCCCACTCTTTTCCCATCTCTGCATCCCTGACAACTCAATACTGCCCCTGAGATGGCACAAGCATTCCTGAGACTGCAAAGTAAACAGGAAGCCGACCCAAGTTAAAACTATTCTAAGAGTTAGCTTTAAGCTGAGCAAAGTCAGGGAGCTAAGCACTGTGCAAGCGCACAAGCAGTCGTCGTAGCGTGAGAAGGCAACGGAAGCAGGAGAGAAACAACAGCATCGGCCAAAAGTAAGAAGCTATTAGATACTCAGCTACAGCCAGGCGCATTGTAGTAAAGCACAGATAAAGCCATAGTAAAGACTACTTGATAATCCTATTGGCAGAAAAAATTGCTACTCACCAACTAGCATCTCGAAGAGGAAGACCCCGACAGACCACCAGTCACACTCCCGTCCGTAGTAGCCGTCCCCGCCTTGGGATTTCAGCACCTCGGGCGATATGTAGTCCGGAGTCCCGACTGCCGTGTCACAGCGCACCATGCCTGTCTGCGCAAACGCAACCGTTCAGAGCTTCTTTAATTACAAATGCTGCACTGTCTTTCAGCAAAATTACTATCAGCCCATCAAGAGCCCAGAAAAATATACGAAGTATAACCCAAAATACTTGGTTTGAGGGATATTTTTGAAAGCATCTAACCATTTCTGCACCAGAAGCAATGTGGACTGAAATGACAGTCCCTGATAGGCTCTACTCCTCTGCCTACTCCACAGCTTTTTTCCTTTTTAATGACATCTTTCAAGTGTTAACAAAATTTATGATTTAATGCTGGTTTCTATGTTAACAAATTGAACCACAGACCCTATTGGACTGGTTTATATACCTCACTGAAGTGTAGGACAAGCTTCTGAATAATTCTGAGGAGCGTGGAGTTAGGCCTCATATAGCAGATACATACCATTTTTATCTAGTTTAGACAATAAGCAAAGTTATAAGTAAAGTGTTGTAGTTATATGTTTTTATTTAAAGATAGCAAATAAGGAAAGGAAAATCTATTTTAAAAAAATCAAAGCTTTTTTTAAAAAGAAGTAAAACATGAATATATGAATTATTTTTATTAACATATTAACATAACTGTATTAATGGAATAATTCTTTATCCTTTTTGCTTCACACTGAGAGACTAAAAATAAGCAGGAACAGCATCAGATCTGCCAGCATGCTGGTTCAAACTTAGGAGGTTTGTTTCCTTTAATCAAATTCATTGCATTCATTCCAGAGAGACCAGATGGATGAATGAAATGAAATCTTGGATGAAGTTAGAAAAGTACCAAAAATACACTCGTCTTTTATTCTGTAGCTCAGCCTAAAGTCTCTTCTAAGTCATCTTAGAAAGTTCTTTATACATTTTGCCATCAGCTTTGGCTGAATATTAGTATATGATATTCGTAGCAACAACTGAAACCAAAATACATTTTTAAAGAAATTAAGAGAAACATTTTGCTTTCAGAACTATACTGACATGTAAAAATCAGACACCAAATTGTAAGATTTCTTTTCACATACAATATGAACTGCTAAAAGTTTTTATTTATGTACTAAACCCGAGTAATAAACTGGTAGGCTAAAATTAAGGTGATGATTAAATACTGCAGACCTAAGGAGTACTGAAATGTCTTCCTCATAAATGCTTATCTACTTCTAAAACTCCATTATGAAGCTGAAGTCTAAGTAAAGTGTAACTAGTGCCTGTTCTAGAATGAAGAGCAGGTCAACCTCTGTTTTCTATGCTAAAGTACATAACCTGGCCATCCTGGCATAAGAAAGTGAAATAACTTTTTAGAATAGACAAAGACCTATTGCCTTCTCGGACTGAGAAGAATACAGATGAGTACATTTAATACTGGCAAATAAACTAAAGCAAAGTCTCTCTTTGCTTCGAGCACTGGAGAAACTGCTGTAGGTTAGTCTGATTCTGCTGATGAACTAGGACCGTGGCATCTCAGTGAGGCAATAGTCCCCAGCACTGGTACACGTCCGTGCCTTCCTTATCCAAAGGCAAAATTACAAAAAGGGAAAGTCTGAGTCTTTGCTCAGTGAAAACTGGCTGAAGCCATCTGAATCCCTCCTCAGGAAAGAAGCTTCTTTAAAAGCAAAGTCACCAAAACAGTTCTGAAAGATTTCTCTGAAGACCATAGCTTCAGTCGCAAGAACTATGTACTTCGACCAATCTCAACACTGTGATACCTAAGCACTTAATAACATGCCATTTCCCATTCCTCTATAATTAATACAACAAAACAAGATCACTTTTTAATATTTTATACATGTTAATATTTTATGAAGTCTTATGTAAATAAATCAAAGGTTGTGCCAAAGAAAAACCAGCCCTACCTAAATCTAATGGCCAGTGTTCAGCAATAAGAAACCTTTTTTTCAAGGATGTTACAGATGCTAAAGAATTCTAGGTAAGAACACCAGTTTTCAGACAAGATGTCAAAGAACTGAACAATAAGGCAAACAAAAATATTTCTACAAGCAAAAGGGCCTCATGTGCTAATAGCAGTTTTCAATGGACTGTATTTCTCCCAAGCATGTGGAGTTGGCTGCACTTTCTCCCCATAAAATTCTCTACCTCCCATCTCAAGAACAAATCTAAAAATGCATTATCACCTGGCTACAATATTCCCAGACCACTATTCCTCTTGTTTACACACTGGTTCTTTCCAAAAACTTGGGTGTTGCTCTGTATGTATTTTTAAGTACTGGATACTCTTAATACTGCAGTCTGACTAATTTCTGTGATCTCCAACATCAAAGCCAAGGAACCAGAGAAGTCCTCTTTGAGCAGTACATGACATTTTGACATTCTCTACATTCTGCGAGATGACTTCTGCATTCTGTATTTTCATCATCTGACGAGATCTAAAGGGTGCTGTTTTCTCCGGATAAAGTCTTATTTCTGTGTTTCAAATATGAAGCCTCTTTGTTTTATGCCCAAGTGGCGCACTTACTCTAGCAGTTCTGAAGCAAAGGTTCTTCTCATGAGTCTAAAGCCTGCATATTACCTGAGACTTTTCTCATCACCTCAAAAGATCAATATAGACCTTGGAACTGCATCTTGAGGGAGGCTCCTGCAGCTAAAGTGAAGATGTGCAGTGCAGAATTAAAAATAAATAAATAAATAAATAAACAAAGCTCTCAACAAGACACAGGACAAAGTATGTCCTCAAAGCTTATGAAAACTTGGACCCAAAGTCATAGTGTTTCCTAGCCTCATAGAGAAATATTATATTGCTGAGGACAAAGCAGTTCTATCTTCATCCTCAGGAGCACCTCAGCCAGACCTGAGCAACTTGCTGTCTAGGAGCAAGGCTTTCAGGATTAGACTTTCACTCCTTCATGAAGTCCTTTCCACTAAACAAGAGCTGGAGGGTACTGGTGCAGAGATGGTAAGAAAGTTCAGATCAGGTGTCAACACCACACTTGGGCTTGCACACCATGCTACAGACAAGTAACTGGAGTGAGAAAGATCCCACAGAGTTTTGGATGACATTTAATGAGAAATGAGTGGAGTTCTAGAAAGAGGAACATGCTGCTTATTTCAAATAAGCTGCCTTAGCTGAAGGGATATTACCAAAATGGTAAATGTTCCTTCTCTCAGTCTCTTTCCATCAGATACCCTTCCCAACCTGTGCTTGGCTGAGAGCTCAGTTAGCATAGGCCGGAGTTATGAGGCCGAGCCTGGAGCCCGACAACCCAGCAGTGCTTGGCTCTACGATATCTACAGTAGTCAGCGATGTGACTCCAGTTTCTTACCCACAGAACCCAAAGGTTTGAATCTGGCGAAACCCGCACTAGGGTAGCTTATAACATCTAAACATGGAGAGAACTACAGCTCCTACTAAGACTTTGAGGTCAACTCCATTCTTTATTCAGTTATACAGATATTTGCCTTGCTGCAGATTAAAAAAAAAAAAGAAGAAGAAGAAAAACTAACCCACAACTGAGTTACATAAACGAGCCAGTTCTTTTTATATTGGAAAACATCACTGAAACATTTAGCAAATCCTTCCATATACTGGTTAGAAGGAATTCTACTGCAAGTGTCTGGACTGGCTTGGAAGACTTAAGAGAATACAGATTTAAATTCCACTACAAATAAACAAACAAACAAACAAACAAACAAATCTCTCTTCTAAACTGCATCTCTTATCAAATTGCAGCAAAATTTTCCTGGGCTCTCAACAGCATAAGGAAGATGCTAATGCGTACAACTGGTAAAAGAACTCCATGTCAGAGAAAATAACTATTGGGTAAGCATATATTTTCTAGAAATCATCCTGCCAACATCAATATTATATTTACACAGCTGGGATGTGTTCATGTTTTGTAAGAAGCAGCATGAGATTTGGAGACAGTCCAGAACCCTTTCAACTTCTAAAGCTTCTGGTATAAAATATTTTTGCCATTCCATTGAGTCTGAGAAGGATGAAGAATTTAAAATCTAAACTGTTAAAAAATTAACTTCTTTAGGGGATCACTGATTCATTGATGACGCCCAGTTCAAACTGGAGGTTGCTATAACTCTTTATGAGAAATCTGCAAATGCTTCTCACATTTACAACAAGATCAACCATATTTTATTATTCCTTTCCTTTAACAAGAAAAAATAAGCTTAGGTTTACCATTTCTAGGATCCCTCAAACACCATAAGGAATCACCACTTTTTTCTTTTGGTAGATTTACATTACAAGGTTTGTGAAACTTTTTTACTGTCTCTTCTGATAAACATCATAATTGCTTAAGGCCTGCTAAGAACTGGCAGTCTGTTGGCTCAAAACTAAGGTTAATTTTGCAAGGACTAAGGGGTTCACTTTAAGAGCTTAAATAGTACTTTTGATTTTTCCAATTAAAGTAAATGCTGTCCATTAAAATGTGGACAACTAAATAATTGAAGTGGAGGTAAACAATCTGTCTGCCTATGGAATAACATCTACAACATCAGCAAAACTAAATGGATTAGTGAATCTCAATAAACAGCTGTAGTTGTTCAATGAAGTTAATATATTGTCACATGAAAGAAAAGAAAAAAAAAAACCCACAACCCCCTAAACCAGTGCTCCTAGGTAAGCTTAAGACATTTTCATAACGATGCAAATGCAAATTAAGCAGACTGCAGAGATTCTACCAAGCACTGCCTAAACAATACAGAAAGTTTCTAGCACATTAATGCAAACAAGCTTAAAAAGGATCATCCTTGCCAACGTTAATATAGAAACCTTTCAAAGGCCAGATCAATGATAACATACATTTATACTAAGTTTGAGAATTTGTTATACTGAAGAAGCAAGAGTATTACATTACAGCATAACATATTGTTTCTCAGTGAAGGTTAAAAAAAAAAGCGCAAACCACAAAAAAGTAGCTTTATATTTAACTCTCCTTAAATAATACAAGGTAGTACATCTTGTTAAAAATAATAATAAAAAAGTCTCTCTGGCTGTGCATGGTAAAATCTGGACAGTTTAAAATATACAACATCTTGAGTAATAGTTAGGATAAATCTTAATCAATCTATAATGTGCCACTGCTGCCTGTGACCTCACTTTAATGACCACTAGGGGATGCTAAGAGAACAACCAGACATGGTAAAAAATCATAGGGACTGTACCTTCTCTTTAAAATAATTTCATTTACAGAAAAATGTCAGCTTATGAACTGTTCCAGCATTACTAATGTTGAAACTAGGAGTTGTCTTATAAGCTTTTCAGAAATTTGGCAAAAAAAGACAAACCTCAGAAATTCATAAACACATATGCTCTCAGAAATAACAAAAATTAAGTTTATTTCCTTCTTCCGTGTGCCAGAACAGTTTATTATAGACAATGTTACAAAACTTGAAGTACCCTGTATTTAAAATTTGGAAACAAGGAACAGCTTTCCAACCAAGTGGACAATTTGATGAATATTCCTTGGGGTATTATAACTCGCACAAAAATAAACCTTAAAATTACAGTTTTATAGATGATAAATTAGTCTGTTGCATACTTACTTCATCCATTTTCATGCAAGTGCCAAAATCTGCCAGCTTTAGATGCCCAAATTTATCTAAAAGCATATTATCAGGCTTCACATCTCTGTGTATCAAGCCCATGGAGTGAATTGCATCAAGTGCAAGAACGACTTCGGCTGTATAGAACTTGGCCCACTTCTCAGGCACATCGTAATTGCTCATAAGGTTTACAAGATCTCCGCCTGGCATGTATTCCATTACCATATACAAGTATTTGTCATCTTGAAAGGCACAAAAAAGCTGCAACAAAAGAAAAGAAAATGCAGCAATTATTTTTCAAAGACAGCTGGGAAAAATAATAAAGTACTTTATCTTGAAGTTTCATTACATCTGAACATACATTTTCAAGATCTGTGTAAAGCAACTTTATTTTTTATATTCAAATCAACCACATTATATATTAATTTTGGCAATAACTTCAGGTTTATTGAAGTTCAATTTTTTTTCCCCATTTTTAAGGAAGAAAAAAAAAAGATTTCCTAATTACTACTCTGGTATGAGATCTCCTGAATATCCATGTTTCTTGGCATTCAAAAATATCGCTAAGAGTTATAATGCAAAATGCTAACTCAGAAGGGAATTATCCTGCATTGGTCTGAAAATAGCTCAACAATGAATAGCATCTCAGACTGTTTCTGAATTTCACATGTATTTTATGCCACATCTCTGTAAATATTTGTAACAACACTTGTCACTAATGATTTCCTCCTAAATCAACAAGTACATTGAAATGACAAAAAAAATACATGTCCCTGAAGATAAGAACCATAAAACAACGTAAAGTATCTGTTTTTAACAATGAAATGTTTGGTGTATGTGGCAGCTAGTATGTTACTTCCTGACATGATAATGAAAATTTAATCTCTTTAATATGCATTTCAGAGCTAGAGCACTGAAGTTTAGAGGCTTTCAGTTATACGTCACCAGGTCTGACGACAGCCCAGAAGAGCAGAGCATTACCATCAACTGTCCAGCAACTAGTGTGAAACAGGCCTCTGAAAGTCCCTCTCACTTTATTTCTAAGGGAATATTGCTCCTTTAAGCTAAAAACTAAAATAATCCACATCTTCAAGCTACCAACACAAAATCAAAGGCAGTGAATAAAGAGGATGAGTGGAAGGGAGGCATCAAAAACAAGGAGTCATGAAAGGTCATGGAACATTATGGGGAATGAAAGGTAGGAAGATTATTAGGGAGACTGGGGCTTTGGAGTAAAATTTACTGTATATTATTAACAAAGGACATATATATTGCACTGCTGCAGCTGGATGCTTTTGTTTTCATAAATAATACATGCAATATAGATAATGTGATAATATATTTGGTAATTAAAATCTAAATTAAAAACTAAAATAGTTTCTTTATTTTCATATGTAAAGATATTAATATGACACAACAATAACTGCAAACATTATGCCCATATTTATCACTTTCCACGATTGCTCTCAGAGGATTTCATAAAAACAATATTATCTAGGGCTCTGGTTTCATTTGTTTTTCGTGCAAAAAAGAAGGCACAAAGAAGCTATGTGACCTGTCCCAGTTACTAGCTGAGAGCAGAACCTAAATTTTCTTAAAACCAGCTGAATACCCTATCCTTTGCAATACCTAAATATATCATGAATATGCTTCATCATAGAAGGCACAGCTGCAACTATATTTTAAGTTGTTCAAGATTTGCTATTAACAAATACACACACTCATATTTATATAATGCTTGCTACACTTTCCCTTGAAAATTGAGTCATACATTTCTCATTACTTTCAGTTGCAGGATACTGCAGTTCAATTGTGAAAAATAAAAAACCCTCTGTCATTAGAACAAACTAGTAACTTAACAGAATAGATGATGTTTTTATTATTTCTACCAAGCATAGGCAAGAATATCCTCAGAATAGCAAAACATACATACAAATGAAAAAACTTGAAAACACTGTTTGCATACATGAAGTGAATTATTTTGAAAAAATGTGAAAAGTTTAAGGTCTGTCTTTAGCTTTTAAATATACAGAGGCATGGCAATACACCTGAGAGTGTTTAAACATATTAAGTATTTAACAAAATAAAGTACTAACAATGTTAGTAAAACATGTGTTCACCACACATTTTATTAATTGGTCTAATTTACCAATTACAACAAATTGCACCATTTAACACTAATGCTTCCCAAAGGCCTAATCCATATTACAAATACTATGATAATGCACATCATGAGACAGCTGCAAGCAACTGTGCTAAGAAGCAGCTAAAGTTAACTCTCCATCAGCTGGTGAGTATCGCTCCTGGGCTGAGATGCAGTCACTGACCACTAACTGAAGATGATTTAAGCGCATCAGTTTTAGCCTCCTGTCTTGCAGGAGGCTAGGAGTGTGCAGTCACCCATATCTCAGCCGAGAAGGCAGTAACTTTTTAAAGCACGCTCATATTAATTGCTTGCAATCTAATGATGCTATCACTGGGAAAGACTGACTTTAACAAATAATGCTGACATTTGTTTTTACATTCCTACAGAGATTTTTTGTTAACTGCAACAGTAACTCATTTCGTTTCCCTGAAAATGTTACATTCCAAGTAATTATGTAGCTATTTCAAAATTCTGTTTAATTCCATTTTATGATGCATTTGAAGTGACCAATACACAAGTTAATCTGCCTTACAGTGCAGCCAAATATAAATGAAGAACAACAAAACTCAGCAAAATTTCTGTAAATATACATCTTTAAAAGCAAGATCTGAATCTAACATATTATTTGAGTTTAAATGCATATTCAAAACCAACCCAAGGTTGGGAAAGATTTATAGCTTTATTATTATTATTATACTGGTCCATATCTTCCTTACCTGAACCACCCAGGGACTGTTGGCGAAGGCCATAATATCTCTTTCTTCCCAGAAAAAGGCTGAATCTGATCTCTTGATCATTTCAAATTTACTAAGTAGCTTCATTGCATAAACCTTCTGTGTCATTTTATGGCGAACCTGTTGGTTGAAAAGGACCAAAACAACATTTTTAATATGTCTTGTAAACAAAATTAAATACCAACATAGCATATTTCTCCTATTTGCAAACTGTTTTCTGGGATTTGATGACCCAAGGTCTTCCTATATGCAGATTTCTACACAGTAAGAGCTTGAGAACTTCCAAACCTGGAATGAAAAACCTGATGGCTGCTCCAAAAAACATAATGGGGCGAAACAAGAAGGATGCCAAATGAAGGAAGCTATGCCAGAGCCTGGCCAGCTGCTGCAGCTGCTGCTGCAACCCAGGAGGAGGTGTTGCAGGGGCGGGAGACGGCAGTGCCCAGTCGAGGCTGCAGAGCTCTGTGGGCTCTGTTTTCTGATGACACACTGACGTACAAGCGTTATGAGGGGTGTCCGCAGCAGTCAGCTTACTCAAATTGAAATTACTAAAAAGAAATTCTCAAAATGAGAAAAGTCTCACTTTCCTACAGAGAACGGAAATGTTGTTTGTAGTATTTTCTGAGTGACTCTGCTTACTTCATATAACCCAGAACACTTAAAAAAAAAAAAAAAGAGAGAAATAATTCCATTTACAGAAGAAAAGGAAAATGCTCTTCTATTTCCCCATCAAAATCCCATCATATAAAGAAAAATAAAGTATAACTCAGTTTTTTATTTTCTTATGCTGAACGCCATCTACCAGTTGATCCTTTTATTCATTCAGCGATGTTATAAATTCTGCAAGCAGTCCAGTGCTTCATCAGTCTCTTCCAATGCTTGCTTACTTATTATTTTTACAAAAATTGACTGTTTCGATTTCTTTCCTTAGCTGATTCCTAAATCCATTTTGAATGGTGTAAAATCAATAATATACAGGTTGCGAGAAATCTGAAATTAAAACTTCTATCACAAAATCTGGAAAAAAATTGGAAAATTCTTCATCTGAATCCATGATGTATACAAATGTACATGAAACAGAATCCTTAGAACACAGGCTGTAAAGACATTACCCTGTTAATGAAACAAGGTTAGATTTGTTCAACTTTATAGAGTAATCACCTAAAGGATCCATGTTTTAACAGTGAGCGTTCCTTGAAGAAATCAAGCTGAAAAGTTTTCAGCTATAACATGTCCAAATCAGCAGAAAAAAGAAATTAACTGCATCTTAGGTGTCTGCATACTTTCTTCTTATGAACTTAATAAAAATTCAGTGGCCTAATTTGCGAAATCAGAACCAGATGGTTAAGAGTTTCTGGTGCATTCTAAGATATAACATTTAGTAAAATAAACCATATCCCCCAAACCTATTAGTTTATACACTGTCCAACGTAATTATGCTACTTGGAAGAATGTTTAACAGCATCTTTCTTTGCCCAGCAGTATACACTTTGTGCCCATCCTGTCTGCAGTGCAAAGCTTCAGGAAAGTACCTTCCGTTTGCTCTACACTATGGAAGCATCAGTCTCCTTCCTCCTGCGGAACTGTAAGCATTCACATCGCTCAAGCCAACAGGCAGGATTTGTAGAAACAGGATAAGTATTAGCTGAAAAAAATGGTCTTGGAAGCAGTGCAATTACAAATAGAAACACTGTCATCTATCAATCTGTTGTTCTTCAAACTGGGCTTTTTGCTGTCAAGATACAGGTACAAACATTTTAGGATTAGCCTCTTGCATACTTTAACACTAGCCAACAACTTTCTGTAGAGCTAGATCAAAATCCCCCACCAAACCCCAAAACAGAAACACATTACCTGCATACATTAATAACTCTAAAAACAGGTGTGTTTTAAGACATTAAAAACTAACCCACTAGTGAACGTGTCCTATCTAAGATATTATTTTGAGAACTGCCTACCTCCCATTTACTAATCCCAGATGGGATTATTTACAAAGAACTGGTGGAGCACCACAAACTATATTCCGTAAAGTAGAGCTTTTGTAATCCTTCTGCTCAGAAACAGAAGAAACACAAGGTCCATCAACCTCGAAGAAAATACTGCTTTATCAAAGAAGTGTTTTCTGTGAAACTGCATATATAAAACTCTCTAACGTATTTTACTAGTTTATGATTCCTCAGACCACTGTGTGCTCTCGCCTGGGTGGGGTTAGTATAGCTGACTTCATGTAAGAGAATAATTGTTTCCTGCTACCAGAAAAAAAAAGTCTCCAAAAGTCAGTACAGCCTGAAACAAGCTCCTGCACAGGAAGAGCAAAATAAATAAGGAGGGGACAGAAATCAGTCTGTGCATCTGTCTGAGGTAGTGCTGTCAGGTTATTAGTTGATTAAATTATTTCTTGAGAAAGTTTCAAGATAGATCTTTTCTCTCTACAAAAACCAAGGCATTGAAGCAGCACCCAGCGTGCAGGCACATCCGAAGGCTGGCGGTGTCCTGGCGTGCCTTACAGGTGAACAGGCTGAGCAAGGGCATTGCTTCTCATAGCACTCCCATGGCCCCTTGAAGACAGGCTCTTTAGGCGTTTAGGCTGCTGTGCTCTTTACTCAAAGCTGTATTTGCACATATAGACACTAGCTCATACAGCAAATTATCCCGCTATTAAACTGTCATGATATTTCAGTTTCTTCCAACTGTTTAAATGAACTGCCAAATTTAAACTCCAGGCTCACATCACTAGAGTCACTCTCAAAATAGGTAGGAAAATCCCTTCATGCCAGTATCATAGAGTAACATGGCCTGGTTTAACTCATGAAAATGCATGAAGTAAGAATTTCTCTCTAATCTGCCTCACTAATGAAAGGTAAAAGAACATCAATGATAAGACTTTCAAGAACAAGTAACCACAAAATAAATCCATAATTCCTACAGCATTCCTATCAGGAGACAATCTGTAGGTAAAGAAAATAAGACTGTTTTGAGTTATCAGATTAACTACATAGTATTAAAATTGGTACCATTTTAAGAAAGAAAAGGAAAATCCTAGAATGCAGTACTGAAATTAAGCATAAGATTTTGAAGTAATTGTAAATATCCCAAAATACTGAACAGAGCCATAGGAAATTACCACAGAAATGGTACCATAGTTAACGTCCTGGAAAAATTTCCAGCTAATAGACCACTACTGCTTTATACGCACCACTATGGAAGTGTGCATCAGCTGCGGCTGGCAAACACAACCTAATATACCTAATACAAAACCCTTAATGGCAAAAACTACCCGTGCTCACACACAGCGCGCTAACCACCGGCTTGCAGCACCATGCAATCCCGCAGCACAGACTGCCGCCCGGACATGCCTCGCTGCCCAGCTGCCAGGAAAAGCGCTGGCCTTTCTTTCCTTTGCTCTTCTGCAGGCGTACGATGGGGGCGGCGCGCCATGGCGCTGGAACGTCAGTGTTTTGTCATCAGACCTGGGAGAAGGCACTGAGCATATGTTTCGGTTTCAAAGCAAGAGGATTTTTGCTCAAGTAAAAACAAACAGAGACGTACCCAGGACATGCTTTCATCAATCACTGTTTCTGCATAAATCACGAGTACCATATTAAGCACCGTAATTCAATTTTTATGTCTGCCCTAGACACCAGTCACTTTTATTCACTTCCTGCATAAGAGAAGAAGCGATCCGGCAGCTGATGACGGCTGTGTAGCTCTGCCCACCACGGCAGAGCCAGCAAAGCCGAAGGCCGGATCGCAAGAGCAGAGTTTAACACTTCTGGAGTTGTAGAAAATTGTTTTTCCACCAAGTCAGATGCTCAGACCGAAATCTCTTTACTGGACAGAATTTGTAAGGGAAAAGAGGCAGGTTTTTGTAAATCTAGCTACGAGATACAACAGTGGCGAGCGCGTTTTTCATAGTAGCTGGGATCTGGGGGAAGCTCATCTCTACACCCCACTTCTCTCACAGCAGACTGCCACCTGGGAGCACAGACTTTGGATTTTTTTTTCTTTTCTTGGAAGGAAGGAAGGGAGTGATAGGCTGTATATTTTGCACGATACGTTAACACGCTCATTTTTTGGCTTATTTTTGTGTTACAAATATTTAACAATGCACAATTGCACGTGCTGACAAAAGGATGTGAAATTCGTGAACTTAACTCATATATTCAAGCATACTTTATTTCTGGTTCTTTCCGTGTTTGGCCCAAACTGAAGCAAACTTCTATTTTGATCACAGAATGTGTTGCAAAATATTTTGATTCCTGCAAGTCCATCATCTGCAGCCGTGGCGTTCACATTCTGAATGGCACAGAAATAGATATGGCTGCAGCTCAATCGTTTAAACTTGTATCATACCTTGTGAGGCAAAATATCTAGGTATGTATGCCCTCATCACTAGCTAATATTAGTACAGGTCTACAGTTGTGTTTATTAACCCACTGCTTTTTAGCAGTAATGGAATACAGTATTATGGTTTCTACTTATATTTTTTAGATCCCAGGGAAAGAGTGTTCGTTCAAATTGGTGTGAAAAGTTCAGTGTGCACAGACAGAAATTTCCTTCCAGTCCCAGGCATTTTTAACTTTGTATTTTGGGGCTTCAATGGCTTATTAAAAGAAAAAAAAACAAAAAACTTTATATGACCAAATTACTATGAATATTAACATTACATTATAATGATGGCAAATGACAAGCAAAGCTTTTCTTCAGCCCCCTTGAACTACCTAAATAATTACAGTATGTACCCCATGAACTATCGTCTCCAAGTTAGAATTTTTCAAAGGTAGGTACAGGTATGACACAGTGAACTAAGGAAAAAAGTTTCCATTCTAAGCCAGAACAAATTTAAAACTTGTATTTAAAATTAAATGTAAAAAGCAAAGGAAGAGTAGTTAATTATTTAGAAAATCCTTAAGCGCTTATAAATGTGCATAAGAAAACAATGTATTTTGATTTCTGCAGCACATGAAAAATACAATCCCCTTGCATGCTTCTAGCAAACATATCAGCATGACATCTAAAAAATGCACATGGCTTTGGTTATAGGGATCTCTTTTTTATTTTCCCCTTATAACAGATGGAAGAGGAACTCTGGTCCTTACAAGCTGATTTTACTAGCTACCATAAGTGGAAACATATAATGAAAGAAAAATCAGTATTAGAAGACTAGAATAAAATATTTGACACAACTGTCAGTGAAAAGACAGAGGCCTAAGAGCACCATGCTTTCTTACACAGCTCCCTGCAGCAGCCCCTTTTCAAATACGTAGGGTTCTGCTGAAGGTTTTGTTTTTTATCTCTTGCCAGCAAGGATATAAAAGCACATGCAATATATACATTAATTCTTTAACGTCTTGATTGTGAATGGGTATCTTTGGAAATGCTACTGTCTACACTTCATAAATTCTTCTGAACACAGCAAAGTAGAACAGACCCAGAAAGAAACAGGAGAGGAGCAGCTACATTCTCATATTGCCACACATGGATGAAGCTGCCTTAAAAAACAAAATAAATTAAAAAAACACTGATTAAATGTTTTTTACTGTTACATGAATCACATCTAAATTTGAAAATTATGCATGAGTCATACAAACATTCTAGCCGCAGTTTTCCCCCACTCTATTTTTCATTTGACTCTGAAAGGCATTTTACACAATTTGTCACGAAGAATATTTAAGCAAAAGCTTCATCTTATTTACATTGTATTAACTAAATGAGGAATCCAGTATTTAACTCATCTACCACAACAAGTGAAGAAACACCTCTAGTAATTATTTCATCAAGAAAATAAATATTGACTTATTGGTAAAGAAGGATCAAAATTACATCTGTTTTAGCCAGCACAACTTAGATCAAGTCACTGCTAAAAGGTAAACAAACAATAAGAAAAATAAAAGTCTTATAGGCTTGCTTTTTTTTCTTTACTTTCTGTTTTTCATCCTGAGTAATTTTCTTCACTCCAGTTTTATTATTTCACCAATATTAATATGGAAGATACATAATAAAGTTATTGTATTTATACATTGTGCAGCTCCTCTAAGCACTTCAGAGTTGTTTTTAAAAACTTACATTTCTTAACAAAACCCCAAAATATCATCATATCTTCCAAAAATGCTCTACATTACAAAGTTATATGATTTTACCCATATCTTAGTGCAAAAATAGCACAGAAGAATGAAATGCCAATTTTGTGTCAAAAAACACAGGCAAAATTAGCACAAGGCAACAAGCTTCAAAAGCTGCAAATTACTCCCCTTTCCATTGACTTGCTTCACATCTATCTTAAGCTAAAAATGCTTATACAGACAATTATCATGGATCAGCTGATACAGCGCAATCTCTTAATTCATGATAACTTGTTCCTGGTGTTTGCATTCTCAGATGCCATTTGGTCCTTATTTCTACACCGTATTTCAAAATTGACAGATCAACCCCTTTTATGCATATGCTCACAGTTTTGTATTATTTATCACACAAAACAACTTGGAAGTCCACAACAAATCAAAATTAAAGGCAAAGCAGCCTATGCATGATGCATCAAATTACTCAGTGAAAACTTTTATTATTTTGTTTTTATAGTTTAATTTATCTGCAGTGTAGATTTAAAGACATAACACCACCCCTATGTTAGATCTTATATACGATACTATGCTGGTGGGCGAGGAATGTTAAGAAAAGAGTCTTAACAAAAAACATTTACATGAATAATATTAGTTAAATACAATGTAAACATCACAGTTACGAAAACAAAACAAAACTTTTCTGTTGCACTATCAGCTTGCTCTTAAAAAGGAGGGTTTGAGGCATTATTATATGTTGACACTTGTGGCTAAAAAAATTAAAATTGCCATGAACTGCCTTTTTCATTTTGGTTAAAGTCTGGCAAACTGCTTCTTGATTCCTTCCCTCCCATTCCATCATTATGATTAAGTTTTAAACTTAGATGTACTATTTATTATGCACAAAAGAAAATAATACCTACTTTAAAATTTAATTTTTGTAACAATCCATTTTTAAATGCAACGCGTGCACGATTGAAACAGGGCAGTTTCTGGCTGGAGCCACAAATCTGTCTAATCAATAAATCAGGACATTCTTACCAGCTGCACTTCTCCAAAAGCACCTCTTCCGATCACTTTAACAACATCATAGTCTTCAGCTTTCATTTGTAAAGCTCGGATTTTTTCCACAATTTTCTCATCTAAAACAAATTGAACAAAAGCTATCATAATGCATGCATAACAGAATACAAACATTTTTGCTAATATTTGTCGTTTAGCGTCAAAGTAAGTTGTTTGAATCTAAATGTTTACAGCCTTCTTGGTAACTCTTTAAACATTCAATCTCAATTAAAAAGCTCCTTCTGGTATTGTCTGGAAAAGAGTAACAACTTCTACCTTAAACTGTAACATTTAAACTTTTGAGGAGATTTAACTGATTCTCATTTCACGCCTTTAATAATCATTTACGAGCTTCCAGGAATACTCTGATAACTAAAAGAACCAGACATGCCTATCTTGAATCTTTCAGATATTTATTCCTTGCCATCTGCTGTGCTTCCATCAGCCGCTGACTTCCACGGATAACACAGGAGCGTAAAGTACCCAACACACAAAAAAGCACAGCAGGTGCAATCTGCTGCTACGCACCTGCAGGATTCAACAGCAGTCAGACAATGAGAAATATAACTCAATAACCTTCCTGCACAACCGCAGGCTAGCTTATGCAAGGATATGACTTTGGATCCATTTATTCATTCCATATGACATTGTAATTCAGCTTAAGCATGCTTATATCACTGCTGGCCATCTCAAAGCGCTTTCCTTAATTATCATTGCATGCCTAGTTCTACACTTTTGAAAATTAAATCAACAATATTCTGCTCAAGTATATTTTGGTGCAATAATCTGCAGATGAGCTTTACCTTTCAGGTTTTTTTGGTTTGCTGCTGTGGGAATCTATGAGGAAATCCAATGAAATTCTGACCTCTAATTCTAAGAAAAAAAAAACAAAAAAGGAAGGGCCAAGGTTCTTAATTTTGTAAATGTAGCATGCTAGTGAATGTATTCCTGGCTAAATTCATTTTAAAATCTTTTTTTTTTTTTTTTCCTCCAAGGACAAAAGATAATAGAAGCAATGAATGGAATCTGTAATACTGGAGGTAATCATTCTTAAGTGTGACAAGCTTTTGACACTGCCCCCACACATACTTAGATGAAGAACAAAACTAAACAAAAGGTTGGCTTGAGCAAGAACTCTTCCAGGAAAGAACATGAAACTGCTTGAAGAGCTGTAGATGCTTTACAGCCCCAGAGGGGTGTAGAGGTGCATATTACGAGATCCCCGCTTAGAGTGAAAGACTGTGGGATTCATTCCCAAGAAAGGAATTAAAAGTGATCAGAGACTTGGATGGGGAAAAAAGGATCAGAGGTACAGTTAATTTGGTATGACATTACACATGACTATGTCACTGGGGAGTTAAGAATAATGAATATCTGGCAAATAGTTCAACCATTCCTACATCCTCATGAAGGGCAACCTGGCACGGTGCAAGCAATCCAGGAGATTCCTCGATTCCATCAGGGACACTTTTTTCATCCAAGTGAGCAATAAGCCAACATGACGAGGCACTCTGCTAGACCTGGAGGAACTGGTCAGGGACGAAGTCGATGGCAGCCTTCACTGAAGCAACCATGGGATGGTGGAATTGAAGATCCTGAGAGAACCAAGGAAGGCAAACAGCAGATCCTGGACAGAGATAATTTCTACATAAATTTGCAACAGCATGAAGCCCAGTAGCAGAAAAATGTCAAGTGAAAAGAAAGATATTAGAAGAACTGTGCAATCCTAGATTATAAGAGTCATATAAAATATCGTAATATCTGAGTAGAAGCCCTAAAATGTGAAAATATCCACCACCTATGATTCAGGTTTCTTCTTCAACATAGCAAGGACAAGGAATGTTAGGTCGCAGGAGTGTTTTAAGTCAGCTTTTGATTTACTACTCAAAAATGATGCTGTGAACTTGAAACAAATGGAGCTTCATTTTCTGAGTGGGTAGAGATTTTGGATCAGACATTGACAGCTGGCAACAAGAATGTGTCTGAAGCTTACATGTGCTTGTGCAAATCCCGTAAATACCTGATTAAAAAGAAGAGGAGAAAAAGACTAGGCTTTTCTGCCCTTTAAAAGAAAAATGTTATACTTAGGTTATTTTCTCAGAAGTTAAAAAGAAAATATATCAGGCAGTTATGGGCCCTATATATGGGAAAAAAAGAATGCAAGAGTGAAATTTTATCCTTACAGACCAGAGACGCTCAGTCAGTGAGTGCTGCTATGGAACATATTAAGCCGAAAGTTGCTGCTTTGGGCAAAAGTCTAGCCAGAAATTAAATTGAAGTACAGCCAGAAAGTACTGCAATCTTGCACCCTCCCTCAAACAAATCAATCAAACAGAAAACCTGAAGTAAATAGGGATGCAGACACAATAGCTGGTCAAAGGGGAATGGGGAACAAGAAGCTGCTGGAGACCTCGCAGAAGTAGCAGTAACTAGCTTCAGACAGGCTAGCATTTCCCCTTCCAGAGAAAAGAAAGGGGCACACAAAAAATATTTGGCTCTCTGTAGACCAACACAAACAGAAGACATGGAGACATACAAAGCAGCAGTCCTCTGACTTTGAGAGGAGCCACCCCTGACCACATGAAAATGAGTCTGATGGAAGAACTGAACTGCTTTAGACCAAGTGACCAAATGGAAAAGTGGGCTAACAACACTGATGTATATAACTTGTTTATACTTTTAAGACATTCTGTCTTAAAAACTTTGACTCCAATTCCTGCTTTCCTTTGAAAAAGCTGATTATTTGATACCTCCCCCATCACTACTCTTAATAGAATGATATTGTTTAAAATGGAATTGAAGCCAAACCTGCCGAAGTGAGTACAATGACCTATCAAGGAGTGGCCTTAAAGAAGTTAAGAGAAAATCAGAGGGGCAATTAGTCACTAACTCAACATGAGATCTACACTACACTAAGTTTCTAAGATTTCTCTTGGTATCCAACATTTCATCTGTTTCACTGATAGGAAGTATGGAATACAGAGAATTACAATCATGATAATCAATACGGCATGATTAATACCATACTAGATAAGGCATTTATGTCATTAACTGCAGAGTTGGCCTATGACTCATAAGAATTGTTATCTTTGCAAGCAGCTCATCTGGATTAACTTCGCTTAATGGATACGGCTTCTAAGCAGTATCTGCTTGGAGAAGGAAATGGCAAAAAAATACTTTCCAGGAAGTCTCTTCAGAGCTTTTGCACAGCTGCTACACAAGTGACACACTTGAATTAAAGGTTCCTTCTAGTGTAAAGATGTATGTTGCCATTACAGTTGAAAGTTCACCATCCTCCAAAACATCAGCAAATCATTCTAACAATGGAGGTTCCAATTTTTGAGTGATGCTGATTAATGCATATGAAGTCACTGGTGAGTTTACAGAGTCAGAGTTCTTGAACTGTATTGGACATGTCGATGGAACCACTCCCTCTTGTTCAGATTTCCCCTAAATCCACTCTTCATTCCCTTCTATTCCTGACCATAGGGTATCAACAATTAAATATCTTTAACTGCTGTCTAAAATTGTTGCTTAATTAATTTTTTTGTTAAACTGAAAGGATATGCAGTACACGTGTGGGAGACCACCTAAAAAAGGTGTAAACCACTAAGACACGATTCAACACTTGGCAAATCTCAGATTGCAGAAAAGGGGAGTTGGAAGAATTTACTCAATCTGTTGTCATTGTTAGGATGACAGAAGAGGAAACGATCAAGAAAGATTTGTTATGCCACGACTGGGAAACTCAAGTTTCTTCTCTAAAATAAGCAAGTTAATTTTTGCTCATAGAGGACTATAAGATTCCTCTCATTGTTTGGGGAATTCAATTTCAAGTTATGCTTTCCCGCCCCATGAAACCCTTTGTTGTTTCTGAGTATCCTTTGTTGGATACTCAGAAAAAGCAGCAGTTTAACCAGAGTCCTAATGGTTGATTAAAGTAATATAGAAGACTGATAGTAAGTAGTAGTACTTATGTATGAGATATTGATGTACTTTGTGATAAATACATGTTCTGCTTTGGCTCGGTGTCTTGAAGAATGTGGCAAGAAATGAGAATAGTAAGGGAAAGCAGGGCATGAAAAGTTTCTTGCATATTAAACACCTGAAGAGGCTTCTTCTGCAAAGTGTTTCCAGAAATAGGATGTACCAAACTCCTACAGTAAGGGCAATTAATAAATTGTAACTGTGAAATGAGTTAAACACTTGTGTTTCAGCTTGAAATTATGCGTTGAGTTGAATATCATTTAGCATCTCAGCTGAGACACAAACTATTTCACTTTTAAATTAAAATAAGCTTTCGATAAAACACTAAGCTGACTACTAATAACCTGCAGTATGTCTGAATTGGTGGATATTCAAACCCCTGGGAATATGCTAAAAAATTCTCTTCTTCTTCAAGTGATATTGTGGAAGAATTAGGAGATTAAAATGACTAAAACTGTGATCATTATAGCAATGTTTTCCACAATTTTTTGAAGATTTGTTTAACATGGACTATAATGATTGTAAGCTTCAGCTACTTCATGTTGTGTTATAGAGCACTTGACTCACAAAATGGCTATGCCACACCTTTGCAGTTGCTTCAGCAAACCTTTCTGCCTTCGGGAGGGATGCGGTTCCTAGGCTCCTAGAACATACCACTAATCAGAGGTCTGTCAGATTCTTTGGACAATAATTCTCATCTAGGCATTTGAGACAGCTCTTCAGATGCTGTGAAAAATCAGAAAAGGCAAGAGCTCATTCTCCCTAGCCTATGAGAGCACCAACTTATTTTTCACAGAATCACAGAATGAATCACAGAATGGTTGAGGTTGGAAGGGACCTCTGGAGATCATCTAGTCCAACCCCTCTGCTCAAGCAGGGTCACCTACAGCACATTGCACAGGATCACATCCAGGCGGGTTTTGAATATCTCCAGAGAAGGAGACTCCACAACCTCTCTGAGCAACCTGTGCCAGTGCTCTGTCACCCTCACAATGAAAAAGTATTTCCTCATGTTCAGATGGAATTGTCTGTGTTTCAGTTTGTGCCCGTTGCCTCTTGTCCTGTCTCTGGGCACCACTGAAAAGAGTCTGGTCTCATCCTCTCGACACCCTCCCTTCAGATACTTGTACACGTTAATAAGATCTCCTCTCAGCCTTCTCCAGGCTAAACAGGCCCGTCTCTCTCAGCCTTTCCTCATGAGAGAGATGCTCCAGTCCCCTCATCATCTGTGTAGCCCTTCGCTGGACTTGCTCCAGTAGTGCCACATCCCTCTTGTACTGGGGAGCCCAGAACTGGACGCAGTATTCCAGATGTGGCCTCACCAGGGCTGAGGAGAGGGGGAGAATCACCTCCCTCGACCTGCTGGCAACACTCTTTCTGATGCACCCCAGGAGACCATTGGCCTTCTTGGCCACAAGGGCACATTGCTGCCTCATACTTAACTTGGTGTCCACCAGCACTCCCAGGTCCTTCTCAGCAGAGCTGCTTTCCAGCAGGTCAACCCCCAACCTGTACTGGTGACTGGGGTCATTCCTCCCTAGGTGCAGGACCCTGCACTTGCCTTTGTTGAACTTCATGAGGTTCCTCTCTGCCCACCTCTCCAGCCTGTCCAGGTCTCTCTGAACAGCAGCACAGCCCTCTGGTGTATCGGCCACTCCTCCCAGTTTTGTATCATCAGCAAACTTGGAGGCTGAGGGTGCACTCTGTCCCTTCATCCAGGTCACTGATGAAGAAGTTGAACAAGACTGGACCCAGTACTGACCCCTGGGGGACACTGCTAGCTACAGGCCTCCAACTAGACTCTGCACCACTGATGACAACCCTCTGAGCTCTGCCATTCAGCCAGTTCTCAATCCACCTCACTGTCCACTCATCCAGCCCACGCTTCCTGAGCTTACCTATGAGGATGTTATGGGAGACAGTGTCAAAAGCCTTGCTGAAGTCAAGGGAGACAACATCCACTGCTTTCCTCTTGTCTACACAGCCAGTCATTCCATCAGAGAAGGCTATCAGATTGGTTAAGCATGATTTCCCCTTGGTGAAGCCATGCTGACTACTCCTGATCACTTTCTTGTCCTCCACATGCTTGGAGATGGCTTCCAGGATGAGCTGCTCCATCACCTTTCCAGGGATGGAGGTGAGGCTGACTGGCCTGTAGTTCCCTGGGTCCTCCTTCTTGCCCTTTTGGAAGACTGGGGTGACATTGGCTTTCTTCCAGTCTTCAGGCACCTCTCCTGTTCTCCATAACCTTTCAAAGATGATGGAGAGTGGCTTAGCAATAACGTCCGCCAGCTCCCTCAGCACTCGTGGGTGCATCCCATCGGGGCCCATGGATTTGTGGGTGTCAAGTTTGCTTAAATGATCTCTAACCCGATCCTCCTCCACCAAGGAGATCTTTTTCTTACTTTTCCATAAGTTCTGAATCCTATTCCCAAATTATTTTCCAAGTCTGAGGCAGTGAGAGGCCAGAACTTTCTCCTGGTCATCACAGCTTTTCTTGCATAGTGGGGCAAGCATGCGCGTGCTCTTCCTTTCCACTGACACCTGCTACCCTCAGAATCATTTCCAAAGAGACTTAAGCGGTGGTTTCAGCAACTTTAAACTATATAAACTGGCAATGCCAATAAGAGTTTCATTCTCCTCCTGCTTCTTCCTGCCCCTGAACAGCTCCCTTTGTGCTGACAAAAGTATCAGTGAAGCAATATGAAAAACAGAAACGGGTCTCTGCTTTCCTTTTGCCTGACTAACTTTAATAAAAATAAACCAACGAACCAAGCAGGCCACCCTTTGTGTTAGTTCTGATCAATTCCTCAACCTAGTTCACAACAAACTACACAAACACATGTATGGGAAAGGAATTTGAAACAAAATGCTGAGCCAGGATGGACTCTTTCAGTTTCAACGCCAATATATTACCAGCATCAAATGTCTACAAAAGTCTCGCTTCAGACAGACTTTTTTCAAAAAGTGTAAATCATACAAGATAGGCAGCACTATTTTCCATTCTCTCTCAGGCAATACTACAACAGGACAGAAGTTATATGACTAATTCCTGAAAGACATGCATTGCTCCACAATGTGTGAACCAAAATAACTTCTTTAAATGTAAATAACTTCTTTTTTGTAAGACACTTCAGGTAAGTGTGAAGTACATTGCTGAAAACACTTAATTAACTACTGCGAATTTAAGGGATTCACATATCCATAAATGTCAGATTTTTTTTTTTTAAATGCATTTCAGAATCCTCTTTAGCTGTTCTATGGCTATTTCATCTGTAAACCATCAGCTGATATAAAGACAAGGCAGTCATAAAATTGTGAAGCAAAGTATATTTGTAGGTTTCTCCCACTGCTGGTAGCCTGCCTATCATATGGGATGCTTAATAATTTTTAAGACATTAGCACAACTATGGTTAAAGTAGGGAGAGCAGCTAAGGCAGAAAAGAGAGCAACAGCATTCAGGAAAGGGCAGCCAGCCAGCAAGAATGTTTGGGGCCACAGAAGAAAACACAGTTTCCAAGGTTTAACTCTTTTCCATAGCTGCTATTTTGAATACCTCATGAACACACAACTTACAAGTGAAAAAGGCATCTAGCTTTGTCATACTGCAAAAATAGTATTGTAATACACCGGTGGATTTAAATAGCTCATAAAAGGTACTGATACTGTCATGTGCATCCTTTTCACATTGGCTGCAGATAGGACATTTCCCTCACAGTAATTTTAATATAGATGCTTACACTAGATTCTTATGCTGTGTCAGTTTGGATACATCACTGAACTACTCATTGTTGAGAAAATTCTCTTTCTGCTTGTTCCCTAGCCATCTGGTCTCTTGGAAGCGATGAGGTCTTAATCTTGCCATGTTGTCTTGCATGCTTCATGCAATACTACCAAACAAGAACAACTCTTGGGTCCTTAGTTTACTTCAACAGAGCAAGTTTCATTTGCTTCTGTATGCTGATGCATCCTGTTCCTTCGAGTGGTGTTCTGCGTGTAAGGGCAGCAAAGAAAAGGCTGTCATTTGCTTCTCCCTGTCACAGAGAGCCCTCTGGACACCAACACAGCCACTTTTTTTGAGCTAGAAAAATGGCACAGAAATATGCCACCGAGGTCGAAAAAGTGCTGTAGATATTGTGGAAAGAAGCTGACTGCTCTTTATAAGAGAACAAACACAACCCAAATGATGCAGCAAACTTTAAGATATAATAATTCAGTTTTAAAGTCAACAGAAGGCTTCTCTCTTAGATTAGATAAGAGTTTATATGCCAAGTTTACATTTTGAGTAATTGATTACTACAAAGTGATAACTAGGATATGCTTTGCAAATTACTTTATAGTAGATACTTAAGGGAAAAGTTATCTTAAAAAAAATTGATAACTGTAGTTGTAAAACTTACACTCTGCAGCTGGTATTTTACAACATATTTTTATCAATATAATGAAATATCACTGTGATTAAGTGAGTCTTTAAAATACAAGCTTTATAACAAGAGTTATAACAATTAGTAAAATGAAAATGAGTAATGCATTTCTGATCACTCAACTTCTAAGACTGCAATCACAGCAGTGTCATCGTTTAAGGTCCACTTGCAACTTACATCTATTTAAGAAATTATCTATGTTCTTGTTTTTCCTCAGCGCTGGATAATCCAGATCAAGGACCAAGGAATTCAGGCCATCCTGGAAAGAAAGAAAAACAAGTTAATTGAGTTCTAAAATAGAAATTAACAATTTGCTTAAAACTACTATAGTGAGAATGGTTATATATTCTTCAAGCATACGTTATACTCCTAGCAGGCTAATAAAACTAGCTCTGAAGTATGTGTATGCACCATTCACGGCAAAGGAGCTAAAACACATTGACTGACTCCAGGTCAGTCTAGAAAGAGTATAGATACATTACCACCAATTAGCGGCACTGGGACTTAAACTGGAATAGTAATCTTACTGGCGAAACACCAATTTAAGATACTTGGTCCAGTCAATTTCTTTTTTTTTTTTTTCCCCCATTACACTTTTACTGCACATTCCTTACATTTGTATTATCCACATTTTTGCTTTGTTTAGGCTCTCTCTCCCTTCTTACTCTGGATTTTCAAAAACTGACTGAGCAGTTATCTTCTCACAAGCAAGACATGACCTAAGGGTAAGAAGAGAACTCACCACATAATTCAAGCTCACAAAACTAGATTACTTTTTCTGAGCAACTCAACACAAGACAAGCCAGAACACTATGTGTCATTCTGCTACCAATTCTCAATGCCTCCATATAAAACAACTGTCTTGGTACCATTAAGAATGGCGAGGAGAGAGACCACTGAAATCTAAACTAAAAACAGTATTTTAAATACCTGATACACACTTCCATCTTCCTTAGCTTAAAAGGATTACACTTGAAAGTACAGACACCTTTCTAGTCATACACAGAAAATAAAAGTAGAAAGCTTCAGATACTAAGAAGAGCCAGAGGCTCCCCTCACGTGCAGCATCTCCAGCGTTCTGCCTGGACCAACACTTCTGTTCTTTGCTCTAAAAACAAAATCCTGAGATTGTTTCTTAATGTTCTTTGAACCTCCACAGGGCATCACAGAGATTTAAGTCAGAGAGATTTAAATCAGAGACAATACCATATTTATTAATAAGCAACCACTAGAACTACAGTCCTTCATTCTTCTTTATATCTGACAGACATAAGTAATGCTATAGTTAACCTGTTGATTTTTTTTAAAATATAACTGGGAAAGGATCATTTCTATTACAAATCTTACTAAAATTATTATATTCATTCTAATAATATATCTACCTGGACAGAGTTAAAGGCAGGGCCCAAGACCATCAAACACATTCTGAATACCAGACTGTGCTAAACATATACATGAATAACACAAGTGACATCTCCACAGATGAGGTATTTAGTTTCACCACAAAAGCCATTAGTGATTAAGTGCACTTCCAAAATTAAGAGATTCAATTGCAATAGGTTTTTTTTTCCTCCTACATAATGAAAATGTCTTGGAAAATATCAGTAGCAGTCACTAGAGCATATACGAAAAACAGGACTTGCTCAAGAAATTACAGAACAGACATGTTTATGTGATTTTACAGTCTATTTCCCTCTGATAAAAATCTCAGAATATAAGCTTGCCTTACTATTTGTTTGAAACTGGTGCAGAAACATCAGTTGCATCTCACTAGGCTCGTCTGTGAGGCTCCTGAGAGGATTACATTTATTTCTTTGCCATTATTATTATAAAACGTCAGAACCTCACAGATGCATTAAAACATCTTATAAAGCAAAAATTCTCAAAAAACAAACAACCCCCTGCCCAAAAGGCAAAAGATGCAATACCTACAATATTGCAGTTTCAGCACAGAAAAAATGTGGAATTTTATTGTTGAATTTATTTAACAAGAACAGTGATCTGAAGATCTTAAACATCATTAAAATCTATTTTAGAACTTACTTATTAAAAGAAACATAAACTAGTGTTTAAAAAACAAAAAGGGGAAGACATTGAAGAATACACAATATCAAGCTTCAGACTTTAAGAACAATATTTATAGCCATTACCTGAGCCTTGACCATAACTGTTCTTGCAAGACCCATTAATGAGTTACCAAATTTCTCATTTCTTGTCAACATTTTATATGTGATGCACTAGGACACCTTATTCATCTTCCAGAGCAACAGAAGACTATACACATTTTTAGAGCTGATGAAATTTTTACTAAAGATATAAACCTAACAAGGTTGTTAAATACTTACGGCCTAGGCATTTCATCAATTACACAGACACCACATATCCGACCGAAACTAGTGTAGGTGACTTCCTACAAAGTAACATAACAGAAGCCACAATTCAAAGCTATTTAGCAAACACTGGCTTTCAAAAACAGGTATTTCCTTCTTTAGTACAGTGTGTCTGCAGAAATATGGATCTTTACCTGCAACATCACAAAAAGGACCATGCTGCATGATCTGACGGATGTACCATCTTTTATGATTTTACAGTACCTAGCACAAGGAAGTCCCAATTCTAATTAGCTGGTAGCCTATACACAATACAAAACTCCAGCACCAAATAAGATTTTAAGCTACACTTTCATTAATATATTTGCAATGTAACTGCATTAATATATGACTGCTGTTTACAGTGCCAACTTATTGAAGTAAAAGCCTTTTTCACTCTCTAGAATCCCCTAATGCAATTAAAGTTTCACAATTCATCCTGTGCATATTTTGCTGATGAATCACAGTTCTCATTTTCACAGACTTAAAAGCTAATTCTCTTAAGCTGCGAGCACATTCTTATTCTATTTCTCTCTTCACAGACTAATATCCTTTCAATCCTTTTCCATTTTTCTTTTATTGCTACCGAAACAGTATTTTAATGATCACTAACAACTGCGTGGACATTTAAGGGAGAAGAAATAAAAGCACTCTGTTTTAATACAAATAAATTATGCATATCTTTGTTCTTTACATTTTTTGGAGAAGAGAGGGAAGTTCAAGTGTTATTCCAATGGTTTTCATGCAAAGGTATTTTAGAGGTTGACCAAGTAAAAACATTGTTAGTGTGCCCTATTTAAATATCATTCACAAATTCAAGGGAAAAAATGAAGTTATCAATTCCAACAGACATTTCAGTGAAGACGCATTAAAAAGTCCAAAAGAACCATAACTTCTAATTTAAACTGAGCTGTTTATTATCATTTTAGATGTCATTGTGTCTTCCCTCTGTCATTTCCATTCCAAAGCTTTTCTGTAAAAACCGTAGGCTGTAAAAACTGGGTACTATATTTGCAGCAAATTTGTTGATTAGCTCTTTCGTCCTCCTTTTCCCAGAATCCTGGCAGCAATTTGCACAAGCAGCTACTGCTGAACAGAAACATGAGAACACAGGAACGGCCCCTTCTTAACTATTTGGGAGCACCCTAGTTTTTGCGGACAGTCAGCTACGGGCGGCATTACCCAGGAGGGGTGATCAATGTGAGCACCCCGAGGAGCTGAAAAGGGCATCAACTTGCTTTTACCCCCATGAACTGTATCCAGCGTCCCTCAAAGGCAGAATTCTACGCTCTTAAAATAAATTTTAAGATAAGGGATTTCCAGTACATGTCAACGTGTACTTCATGAAAGACACCCATGGTTTTTTTGCACCAGAATTTTGACATAGGTGTTTCCTTAAAGCTTTATGTTTTTGTTCAAAGGCCTAGTTTACTTCACTTAACACTGAAATTGCACTACAGTTAAGAAACTGGGTCAAAACATTACACAGTAAAATGGACCATCCAAACTGAAGATAAGTAATCCAGGAAATGACACAGCCCTTGTCTAGGCCTCACAGATAAGTCACTTCAACTAGGAAATATGTTATTAAAGTGATTTCACTGTTCCCTTCCTCTTTCTGTGATGACAAAAGGTTTAAAAACCAACAGGCTAAAAATAGCAGCTCCCAGACACACACAGTGTGGGCAAAGCCAGCTCTGCCCCCACCGTGCCATTAAAGCCCCCAACAGACAGGTTTCTACATTCCCCAGAGATCGCTGGCCAAGAGAAAGGCCCAAACCAGGCATTTTTGCAACCCGCTCCCACGTCAGAGGGAAAGAGTCCCAGGCCGCTGCGGCACCGGAAACCCACGCTGGACACAACATGCAGCTGGGCTTTCCCAGCAAGCAGCGTGCCCTGCTACAGGCCTCAGCGAGCCTGAGAAAATCCGCGCAAGAAAACCGGAGATGCTAAGAACTAAACGTTCAAGGGGGCAGGAACAGGGGAAAATAACAGTAGCTTCTAAGTAACCAAGCTCAACATTAATTGCAGGTAATCCCACCTGAAGCCCTCACAGAATTAAACCACACTGTGTTGATACTAATTCCTAAAATTCAGTTTGCTATTTGAACCCGCCCAAAGTGACTATGTGCATGTAATTCCACATGGTGTCACAACGGCCTTGGCTACTTCAATTTATTTCTCACCTTCATGATGAGAAAAAAAATATGGCATCTCAAAACCAAAAAGTAAGAACACTAAAGAAAAGCAGTATCAGTTGCTTCCTCATACCCAGAGGAAACAATTCATAATCCTGCACTAACAGGAAAAGTTACACTAAACCGTTGCATATTAAAAACAAAACACCCCACTGTTTCCATCCCCAATGCCAGCCCCTCAAATCGTCAAATAAACAGTTATTTTAATGAACTACGCTGCAATGCAAACTAAGGAGAAAACTTTAAAAAGCACATAGGCCAAGTCAGAAAAGTGCAATAGGAAATTACCAAACTTCCTAAATCTGTGCATATTTGAACTGACCATCTAATGATTCTTCACTTGGATTAAAACTCCCACTACATTCCTCCATATGCCAAATGGACCCCTAAATAATTTTCACCCTTCCCAAGTGATTAGTTCTTTCCATATCATGGAAGCTACCATTGGAAATAAGGCTGAGAGCTCCATGACAGCATATGGTAGGAAAAACAACTGATGTACAATGCAAAATACTGTTTTACCAAATTTATTTCCTAGTTTAGTGATCATTAGTATACCTTGTAATTCATTTGTTCTCTTACTAAAGCATAATCAGCATATGAAGGAATAATTCAGGACACGATAAAGCAGCCAGCAGTTACTGTCGAGAATTTTTGCTATTCTGGAAGTGCTTAAAATTTAATAGTTGTATGTTAATTAATGGATTTAAGTTTTAACAATTTTGAGTATGCACAGTTTGAAAACACAGTTGATAAAGTGTGTCTACTTGTATCTAAAAGCAGCTGTTGCTCACAAGTAGGTATGTAAATACTTAAGAACAGGTTTTACCTGTAATTTGATTTCTGCACAATATGTAAATAAGCAAATATTGAAACGGTTTAAATATGGTCTATTACTGAATAAATACAGATTCTTCTTCATTGTAGAAAACATTGTAAGCCGTATTTCTCCGGTTCTGTCATCTCCTGTGCCGGATCCTGACACATACCTTAATGGTTTTATGCTCTTTACACTGCTATTTGAGAGGCACAGTGTCAAACCATTCCATTGTAAAGACAGGATGATAACGGACCAAAAATAGCTTCATCCTTAAAGACTAGTAAAAGAATAATCACAAAGCAATTGCTCAAGGTGCAACAAGAACGTTAAGGAGCAAAAGAATACATAAACAAAGATCAGAAAGGCAAAGCAACATGAGTTATAGTTTGCAAGGGATGTGAGGCAACTAGAGAGGACACTTCAATAAATAAGAACAATTAAAACAAAAGTCCATTAAGAGTTAAGAAAGGTAATGCACAGAAGGTTTAAGCTTTCCGTGCTTTCTTTAACCTTTTTTGGATGTATTTACAAAGGATAAGAACAGCAGCAAAGTTATACACCATACATGAGAAAATGTACTGAAGGCAGCAAGATCAACTGAAATTCACTCTAAAATACTTAAGACGACTATCTTAGCCATCAATTTTTGGAGAACAGGAGAGGTCAACAGGACTGAAAAGGGCCAACCAAAGGATTATCTTCAAAAAAAGGGAGGACTTTCTGAATTATAGATTAGAACACTTGGAGACAGGCAGCTAGAACAAGATGCTAAGCAACTGGTAAACACCTAGAAGATTAACATAAAAGAGACACACAATTTACAACACGAATTTTCTCAAAAATAAAATGGGGTAATATAATTGATTTCTGGCAGAATGTAAGATGCAGCAGAAGATAAAGAAAAGCATCTTAACAGAAATAAAACAGAAGACTCACCATTCTCGTTAGCAAAGTAAAGAGTTATACTGTGTAGGAAATCATGGAGAAAACACGCAAAGGGTAATTATCAGGAGTTTGGTGTAAGACTTGGAAAAGTCTGTCAAAAAGAAATTAATCTCCATTTGTCCTGCTCCAGTTCTACTGAATTTTTTCATTACTAGGGATCTCTAAGGTCCCTTCCAAGTCTACCCAGATATTCTTCATAAATTAGTTTAAAAAGAAACACACAAAAAGGCAGGCACTTTAGCAAAAGAGAAAGGACTTAGAGGAATAAACTAGCAGCTTTGAATACATTTACAGCAATTTAATCTTTAGAGTATTATTTATTTTAAAAAAAGAATGCGTTTACACTTAACTATTACATAAAATACTTTCTCCCCAGATACATTTGTTAAATTTATTATTTGTTTCCCCTCCAGATCAGTTGTTGCCATTTTCCCCTTAAACCCCAGTAACATAAAATAGATCTTGCATGTATTGCTGGTAAGCAGGGTAGCCATGGAAAACTCAGTAGTTGAGAATAATCTGCTTTTATCTGAAGTCATTATACATGTCCAGGTTCTTTAGCTAGTTTTGATTTTACAATTCACTTTACTCTCAAAAAATTAATATGCACTGAAGCCCAGAACCACAAACCTGTTACAATAAAACTAGAGATAATTTCCTATTAATTTGGATGTTCCAAGGCCTTTAATAGCAAGTTTTCCCTCTTAACAAGAGAACAAAGAGCTGTATGGTAATTTTGACTGTTACTCTCCCACAGCAAGCCAGTTATGCACCAGTTTAGAGGAAGATTTCCCAAGCAATCAAGCAGAACTCATACTAATAGAACTGCAAATAGACGATTTACAAACACACAGAAAACAAACACATGCCTATAATTGTCTTTCTGACACCCTGAGAAAGTGGAATTACCTATTGTGTTTCATAAAAATCCAGATGGAAAACATGGCATCTATTCATTTCTCTTTTCCTACTCAGGACTTCGAAAGGCTACAGCTGCAGAAATCAGAGATAATACTAGGAAAACAAATAAAAGGTCAGGGAGCTCATCTGTGGTTGAGGTGGGAGACAGATGTACAGTCTATTCTTAAAATCACATTTTGACTGCCAGACTTGTTTCATAGTAAAGTTCTGCTTCTCCACCATGAAAATGTTTCTGTTCATCTTTTCTTGCCCTCAGATAGTTCGGGCTGTGAAGCTGGCTTCAGTAACCAGCCACTGCACGTGCCAGAACACCAGTCACATACTGCTTGGGTCCACTGTGAACCTATTTTTAGATAAATGTATTTCATCTATATTTGTTCATACAATGCAAGCAGCTATGTTTTATTATATAATTTTACCAATCTGTTTAGAAGTCTTAGATAAACAATATGTAAAAACCCAATGTGGCAACTAAAAAAGGATACTAACTAGAGTAAGTAAAGAAAGTTTTAACCATCTGTTTTATGGTTTATCTGCTGGAATTGCAGAAAATAAGGCTGAAAAGAAGGTCAAGATACCATCTAGCACCTTCCTCCCCTAAAAGCAGAATTCATTAGAAGTAATGAAATGACTTGTTTTATTCCAACCACTGATTCAAAACAAATGATTACAAAATTTCCCTATACTAAAAATATCAGCAACTGTTTAATTTACTCTTCAGAACATTTCTAACCCCAACAAATGTCCATCTATCATATTATCTCCTGCCTAACTTCAAACTTGATGCTAGCAGTACATCCTAATCGCATGAATCATGTATTTCTTGAAGTGCTGTATTCCAAATTAATTCCAGACATGAAGCCCTGATTTCCAGTTGCAGTAATTAAGAAAAGTGAAGCAATCAAAATCTCATTAACTTTGAAATAAAGTATTCAGATGCAATACAAAGAAATGCAGAAGAGCTATTGTCACAGATGTTTTTAAGGTCAACATATCAAGATCTGTCCCTTGAGTATCAGAAGGGTCTTATCAATGGGCTAGCAGAAGAAGGCGCAGTTTCTGCTCCAGGGGAGAAACAAGGCAAGTCAAACAGAAATAGCCAAAACAAGACGGTCCTGCTATTTAGCTGCTGTTCACGTATTAACACTCAGACATGTTTTGTGGAGCACTTTCAGAAAAGGAAATAATTATAAAAATGATTATGAAGACAAAAGGAGCTTGCAAGTAACAGACAGTATGGAAAAGATTAAATGGAAATGGAACAAAAAAGGGGGGGGTTCATTTCAAATGCTAATGAGTCAGAAGACTTTGTTCAACCTTAAACGACTGTTGGTCCGTTGTCTACTAAGGCGGACAAAACAATTAGCTGATGCTTAGTTTGAATGAGTACCTACCTAATGACATTAGAGGAAAATTAATGTAATTTAAACAAAATGAATACGTATATTTATACCAATCACTGATCCCTCAAATAACTGGGGCAAAAGAGTACCAACATCAAGAAAACAAGTTTTTTATTTTTGCAGTGATATCTACACATTATTTTTTTGGAAAGGAGAAGATTATTCTAATCCAAAGAAGTTAGGCAGCACTAAAAAACAACTTTCTCACAGAAATAGATTTGACAATATAGGAAATTTGTTTAAAATTCCTTTTTATTTAGTTAGCAAAGCACATTTCAATAAATGATTATATGAATGCCTTATTTTTAAAGCAAACTAACATTCTTAACAGTAATTACACCTGTTCACAACCATAGCTCTTACAAACCTTAGACTTTCTATTACAAGGATAAAAGGCATTTTATAACTTGAAAAAGGAGCTGGTGACATCAGTTTTAAGAATGATTAGTAATTTTAAGTAGAACAGTGCATTCACAAAGAATAATTCCCATTTCATATGCAGTACGAGCTTCTCATTTCATATATTAGCTTCATTTGGAGCTTCAGATAAACACATTGCAATGCTTCATTCCTCAGTTCAACATGCATCTGAGAACCATCAATCTATGCTGACGACCCTGCAATGGGATTCACTATTAATTTTGTCTCTGAAACAGGTAATGCATTTTTCCACAAAGTAAATCTAAATGTAAATATTATCTTTATTTGTATTATTTGTAAATATTATGTATTATTAAATACATGATAGGGATTAAAAATATATATATATATATACTTGCTTCAAGCAGGATTGTTTTAGTTATAAAATAATAGAAATAACATTTAAATTCTAAACCATGTCAGGACTAGTAACACAACATCCTAGGTTTTAAAACAGACCAGAAACACTTTTTTCTCTCCTCTAGATGATTCCTGTTGCAGTTCAATACATACATTTTTAGGAATTAACCAGACAAACCATTCCTTCATAAGGAAAATCCATGAGGAATAGAATTATCAGTTAATTGGAATTTTCTCAACAACTGTGATAATAAAAAGGCATTTATGAGATCATTTGCCTCAACCTATATCATTCTAGCTATTGGTAGTAGCAATGGAAAGGAACACATCAGATTTTATGACAAATCCAACTAGAAATGTTTGAACTTGCATGTTTTTCTCCAGAACAAGAAGAACCAGATTGCTTTTGCCATCTGAAATAATTCATAGAAATTTCCTCTTTCTGAAATATTGCCCAAAAAAATAAAAAGAAAGGAAAAAAAAAAAACCCTCCCCTCTCCAACCATGAGCCACACATAACAGGCTGTCTTGTATAAAGGAGACCGAAATCACACTTGGCAAAGTCATTAAGCAGCTGCTTTGAGCAGGACATGGGACTAGATGATGTTCTGAGATCCCCTCCAAGCTGAAATATCCTGTGATTCTACAATTAAGTGTGACTTGAGCATATGGAGGTGGGCACTGTTAAGATCAGTTTTTACACCACTAAGTCCAGAACTTCTGGCTGTGACAGAAGATAGTCCTTAAATAAGTAATTTCTTTATTGCAAAAAAGTATGGAAGTAAAGTAAAGAAGTGTGAATGACAGGACCATCCTCTCTACAGATTTTAATAGATTTAATTCAAAAAGCCTGATGAAGTAAGGGTCTATTTTTATTTCCTGCTGTAATTACTGATTTACAAGTCCCTAAGATAAAAGTTTGTTCTGTGCATAAATGGTACATTTCACCTAGAAGATCAGTCAAGACTCTTGCTTTGCAAACACAGCTGCTCTCCGCAGCTGTGAAAAGGTTTTGGTAAGATCTTTGACCTTCCTAGCTAGAAGAGGAGGTGATCCAAAGGGCCACAGAAGTGGGCAAATAATTTCTTCTAAGGCATTTTTCAATTAGTTCATCAATAAACTAATTTAGTCATGGAAGATAGATCATTTGTTTAGTTGCTAAAATCCACTTAAAATTTAAAAGACTGTGACAAAGATAAGTGTATAACCTTGGTTTAGAAGTTTCTAGCAGAACAATTCATTACCACATTTAAATTTTTACCACAGTCAGCCACAAACTGGGAAAATAGCAGCTCTGGATTTCTGGTCAGTTCACCGAGCTTTAACTTCCAATCAGTGGATCTTGTTACACCCTCTGTCTTATGAAACAATTTGCAGAAGTTCCTAATGCTAACTGCAAGTAACATCAAAAGGAACTGTTTTTAAAAATAAACTAAATGTTAGATACTGCTAGATATGTAGGAAAAAACACCAGGCTACTGCAGCTTAAATTGGTCAACCATAATAAACAAATACTTTTTGCCTTAATATGTAGCACCTCAGTTTTGCAGCACTAGGGAAAAGAACATCACCTTATTAGTGTTTGCGAAATACCCAAACGCTATATATGACCAAAATGAAATAAACGTATTGTGTCACTTCCGTTATTGTAAAACATCCTGTGCTAACCATGAAAGAGCAGCTAAATATTGGTATGACTGTGATTAAACTTATTTCACTTAAACTGGGAAATACTTGGAATTACACTGCCACTAGGAAACCAGAATATACATACATACATATATATATAAACTCACATGCAAATATGTATTCATAACCTGGCAATGAAGGGATATGAGGGACAATAAGGAAGGCTTCTACAAGTAGATCAGCAGCAAAGGAAAGACTGAATAAATATGGGCATATTGGTCAACGAGGTATGGGACCTAGTGACAAAAGGACATGGAAAAGACCAAGATTCAAAGCCTTTTTTGCTTCAGTCCCCAAGATCACTAGCAGAGCCTGGAATAGTGAGAAATACAGTAAAGGAAGACAGAATTAGGGATCACTGAAGCAAACTGGATATACACAGCCCCAGGGAACCAGATGTGGTGCAGCTGAGGGTCATGCAGGAGCCACTCAACATTGCTGCCAGGCTGCTCTCTATCACCTTTGAAAGGTCATGGCAAATGGGGAAGCCATTTCCAAATACATGAAGGAAAAGGTCAATGAATAAATTTGTAACATGCAAATTGTGCCTGATCAACCTGGTTGTATTCTGCGATGAGATGACTGCTTCAGTGCCCCAGGACAGAGCAGCAGATGTTGTTTATACCTTGACTTCAACAAGGTCTTCAACGTGGTCTCCTGCCATACCAGGACAAGAGGCAATGGACACAAGTTGTAACATGGGAAGCTCTAACCGGCTATAAGGAAACATTTTTTTCCACCAGGAGAGTGGTCGAACATTGGTACAGGCTGCCCAGAGAGAATTTGGAATCTCTGTATTTGGAGATTTTCAAAACTCAGGTATTGAACAACCTGATCTAACTGGACCTGCTTAGAGCATCTCAGCTGCTTGGACCAGGTGACCTTCAGAGGTTCCTTGCATCCTAAATGATTCTATGATGGGTATTTTTTATTCAATTCAAAAAAAAGTTTCTAGCAAACACAGCTTAATTACTGACAGGGTGCCACGTAAATCTTCAGAAATACCACAAATTATGTGTCTAGGCACTGCCGTTTGAAGACTGGAAATTTTCTGAAACAGTATTTCATCATTGATTGCATTATCACAGTGTCTAGAACACCAGTCATGGATCAGGGCCTGTCTATGGAATATCATGACTTTGTTTTATTTTGTGCTGCTGTCAAATATAAGATAGGAGACACACGTTGGATATGGACAAACTGGAATACACAGAGACAACATCAGATAGTATAAAAAGCAATTGACTTGAACCCAGTCTTTTGTATCTGTGGTGACTCAGACAGCAAAATCACTGGCTATTTGTATACCAGTTAATAGGAACATACAAGGCAAATGAAGCTCGCATGAAGAAATTCAAAACAAAAAGGAGTATTTTTTCCACATCATACAGTGCCAAGCTAAAACTTGTTGCCATAGGATGTCTGAGCAGCCAGGAAGTGGTCTGAAGGCTATTTGATTCAAGAGTGATAAAGCTGTCAAGGGCTATGAAACCGAAGAACACCACATCTATCTCAGGGTAGCATATCTGAGCAGTGCATCTCCAGAGGCTGAGAGAATATAATGGCATAGGAAGCATCCTTCTGTACTTGCCTTGCTCTTACACTCTTTCCCAGGCTTTTTCGAGCTATTGGCTACTGTTGGAAATAGGGTATTAGGCTAGACAGACTCTTGATTTGATCTAGTTTCAGTTCTGGTGATGCATTTTCATATTACTATTTTGAGCAACTGTCTCATTATCCCTACGGAAGCTGTTTCATTTTCTACAAGCAATTAAAAGAAAAAAAGACAGATTTTTCCATATCCCCAATAACATAGGCTCTGGCCACAGAAAGACATCAGGTGTAAAACTCACAAATATCTGAGGAAAAAGAAGAGTTTCAACATTGGAGACTAAGAGAAGACCATTCTGAAGCAATAGGACAGTGGATCTTACCTCACACATGAGAAAACAGAGGCTGGGTTCAAATACCAGCTCTGGCAACAGCCAAATCCAGTGCTACTGCTATAAAGCAGGCTGTGAGGTTAGTAAAAACATTTGAAAGGACTTAATATCAGCCCTATGTGGAATGAAATAGTTGTTACAATCTTAGTGATACACAGAACAAGGAAACTATTTATCATTTTGTCATGTTTTTAAATAATACTGCATCTATTTTAAGCTAATGTGTATATCACAAAGTGGCATTACCAACACGCATTCCATACAATTATATTAAGAAAAAAAGCTGTAAAAATTAGGATATAAGAGAATGAAGACTGAATGTCCAATCTTATTTTGCTTCCCTTCTACATTATGATAATCCTTCCCAGATCCTCCTGCCATGGTATGGCAGCCATGGGGTGGATGGTTATGCAATCTATTTGTGTCCCCTTTACTGGGCACAGCTTCATCTCTCCTTTGGTGACAACGAAACCAATGGAACTAAACCTACAAAATTTCTCTTTGGTTGTTTAAAAACAGTATTTCAAGTAAACTCAATGTTCTTAGAACTTGATTTTCATTACTAGACAGACAATGCAGAAACCACTCACACTGCAGTTTCTGAAATGAATTTCTGATAATCATGACTGATTATCAATTTTACAGCTGGTTAAACCTCATTCTAGTTAAAAAAGCTATTTGTTGTGGTAATACTCTAGATGGCAATTCTGCAATAAAGTGGGACACTTGGTCTGGCATTTGCATAACAAGTTCTCAAAACATTCTTCTTCCTAAACGTTCCAGCTGTAGGTACAAATCAAACAGTTGGATGTGCCTATATATGTCAGATCTTTTTGTTTGCATTTCTGAAAAGGAATCATATTAAATTATCAAAGGAAACTGCAGTCTTCTAGAAAGACTCAAAATTAAAGTGAATTTCCTTTGTCTTTTACTGCTAAAAGTGAAAACAGTTGCAAATCATAACAATATGTTAAATATATTATTCAGCTTTGAGAAAACTCTAGTGTCTTATTTTTTAAGAAAGGGCACTAAAATATTACAAATTTCATTTTTAGGGTTAGTTGGGCAGTTTTATCAAATCAGAAACTTGCTATTTTCAAATCCAATTCAAGTAAGACTGGTCTGTATTAAGACAAGCAATATAGTGAAATTGTTCTGAAATTACAAGCACTGGAGTTAGACATTTACTTTGCAGTAAAGAGGTGCTCCTGAGTACACTCTCTCCCCCCCATTAAGGATAAAGTACAAAAAATATTTTGCTGTACATATGCACATTCACCCTTTTAGCTATGAAAGTTGTAGCATGATTTTCAAGGTGGACATACAATTTTCCACCAAACTCTCAAGAGAATATCCCTTCCAAAAATACTACATTTTGAAGTCAACATGTATCTTTACCTTCTTTAACTATAGAAAATTCCTGGTCTCTAATTTCCTGTACACAAACCAGGAAGATGAAGCTATGCAGCTGGTACATAAACAGCCTTCCCTTTTTACTTGCAAGGCACAAGGAAACATTTGACTGGTAATGCACAATCCCAGCACGATAGAAAGCTAGTGTACTATTTAATCACTTAAAACAAAGGAGCAATCCCCCACAACACAGCTCACTTCATACTACCTTTTTCTAACTTCTGATATCACCTGCAGAATTACATACTAATGTAATTCTATATTTAAGCCATCTCTTCATTCAGAATGCCATCACTCACAGTGGAAACACTGTAGTTAGATCCCAAAATAGAACTCCTAGAAACATTAATCCTTGATGCTGACTCGCTGTCTGAAAATATAACTTCAGTTCTTCGAAAGTATATACCTAATTTCATTATGGGCTCACATCATAGATGTTTAGCTATACTTTTGAGAAACACTCATTGCAGTTACTGCTTTCATCACAGTAAGAACTACTTGCGAAGCTTCAATATGCAGCAAAACCCTACCATTTTGCCCGATTCTACAGTGATTTAAAATTGTCTGAGTAATAAACTATGAAGTCCCTGTTTCAAAAGTATGTATGAACTAACTGTATTCGCCTAACAATGGCAAAGTAAAATCCTTTTGCAGAAAGTGTTCAACAGGCTAAGAAATACTGCAGTCATCCAATTAGGAGATATTTAATATCTGAAACATTAATAATCAGGAATTTCAACAAAAATCTGTTATAGCTATACAATCATGCAGATTGTATAGCTATATTTTATGCCAATGACTGTATTTCAAACACTAGATCCCATTTGTTCATGCAAAGAAGGATTTTGGAGAATGAAAATCCACAGGTTCTCACAGTAAACATAGTGCTAAAACCCAAGGTTTATAGTAAAATGACCAGAAACAACAAGCCAGAGTTTTAGGAGACATAACCTAGACAAGAAAGGGGGACAGCAGTAAAAAAGGCAAAAGGATGCAAAAAGGATTATACAGGGAAATGCCAAAGATCATTTCAAAGACGTTTTGAAAGGAATTCTAAATATTGTTATCACTTAGAGAGAGACTTGGGCCAAGAAGGAGAGTAATGGATAATATTGTTATGGCGTTTTCAAATTGAATTGCTTAAATTCAAATTATAAACCAATGTTTCTGTCTTGGGTTAAAATCCCTTTAATAAACTATGTGATAGACTTTGATTAGATATTAAAATTAAAAAATGTTAGCAAATGAATTAAACAGACATTCTCCTCCCTAGCTACTGTTGAACCATATTCTGGGAGGAACTGAAGCAGCTCTTTTCAAAAGCGAACTTTTCTATTACTTATAATTTTTGTTCATAAATTCATTCAGCAAAAGGAATACGTAATTTTTCTTGCATATACTCCTACATATATTTAAAAAAAATCATACCCATAACTACTGATAAAGTATCATAACTTGGCAATTAATTAGTTTTTATGACCTCTTATCTGAGTCCTTCCCAGTTTCAACTAATAAAAAATTGATGTGCCTTACAGTTGCTTATAGATTCAGTAAAATAGGTTTGTTTCAGATCCAGCATGCTGCAGAACTCAAGACAGGCTAAGCAATCCAGCACGCCTACACGCAGGAGGGGGAAGGCAGCACCTCCAACGCTGCAGCACAGGCAAATGGAATGACTTTCAGATAGACAGTTCACAGGCCATGTAGGCTATATATAAGTCAAACCAAAAAACCCTAAAATCCTACCTTCTGTCAAGAAGGCAGCACCAATTTACGAATCACAAGTGCCCCAAGTTCCTAGGGAAACGCACTCTATAGGAAGCAAACCAATGAAGTCTTCTCCAGGAAAAATCTCCAAAAATCTAGACCCCATGCAGATTGTATAGCTATATTTTATGCCAATGACTGTATTTCACAGCAGTACCAGCAGCAGAGATTACACCCAGCATAATCCAGCACAGCCTTCTCACTGCGCATAAATGAAAAAGTAGATGATCCCACAACAGCTGTTACTTGTACTTCCCAGTATAACCTGGAGCGCAAGCAGACTTTTGGACTGAGACACTTGCTTGGAAGAGGTGCATAATCGGACAACATTATCAGTATGCTTCCCCTCTCCTCCTCCTCAGTTTTCAGTCTTCCAGAGTCACAGACCATTTCTAATCCATGCTCCAGACTCAGTCAAGCAACTGATTCCTTCAATGGGATCTGTATAGCACTAGTTTAACAAAACCACTACATTCCCACCCCTTTGTTAGCCAAGCCTGTAAGACTGTGTACACTGAACAGGAGGGGCAAATGATCTCAAGATCAAAGTCTGTCAAGTGTTGTAAATTAAAATAAGCAAGGGTTTAAAAGTATCACCCATTAACAAGAAAGTATCTACCAATGCAATGAAAACAACTCAAACAGTTAGTATCATCATTTTTTGTTGTCACTTGCTTATTCCAATTTTTGTAGGTGTTGCTACAATTCAGTTACCAAAAGAAAACTTTACTTGACATGTAAGAAATTCAGAGCTTTTTTTAAAGTGTTCCTTGTCTATAGTAGTATAAACACATTTTTAAAAGTGCTAAGTACTTTCTATTTAATATATTAAGAATACTTTAGATAAAACCTGAAAGCATAACATCTTGATATGAAATTGATAAGAAATATGACAAAACCTTAAAGTAACAAAACCTGTAACTTATTTTAAACTTGTACTAAAGGGAAAAATGTTTACTGCCCGCCATCATTTGGGACTTTCGGTGGCCCTTATAGTGACCCTCTCACTATATAATCTATCCGCTGCATGAAATTTTAGTCCGACTTCAAAAAAAATTAACAATTTGAAACAAATATGTAGCATATACTATATAAAATACATACCTAAAAGGGATCTATTGCTTTACCCATATTTTCAGCAAAACCAACAGCTATTCACTGCCTTTTGGCTAAGAGCGTGCAGGAGTGTATCTCAGAGCAGCAGCTCTCAATGCGGGAAGCACCAGCCCTCCGCTCCCAGGGTGAGGGCTGAGGATGTGCTACGCAAGGGGCTTTACCGAGAGGGGAGCAGGAAAAGTGGCCACAGCCAGGGAAAGGCCTTTCTAGTCCTGTTGCCCCATATTTATGATTACAGTGAGGAACACGGGCTTTACATCCCTTTCCTCATTCATATGGCAGTCCAGCCAAATCCAGCCCTGCAGGGTACCGGAGCAGGGTGGACGGTTGGGCACTGAGAGGTGACAAGATCACTCTGGGCCAGAGAGTCGGCCGAGCTGCTTCCCTTCAGCACACGCCAACTCCCTGGGGCCATCGGAGAGCAACATCGGCTGATTTGAACATTGCGGAGTGGAAGAAGAAAAGCCCCAAACCCACAGACCAACATTTTCAATACTAGGAGCCTACCCTTCACTCACATATTAAATCAAATACGGACTTCAGAGCACAAGCCTCATTTTTAATGCTGACACAGGATTCTATCCTAGTTGAAAAAACGTCAACCTTGTTTGCCAAAATGCAGTTTACCAGAAGTTAGAGTTGACTACAAGTATGGGCTATTTTGCTTATCAATTTGACATTTACAGTTGCATTATTCAATTAACAAGAATGCTAATAAGGACATGAATTCATCTCCTTTGGCATGGATAAATATTTTAAATATGAAATCTCTTACTAGCACAAATTACAGATTTTTTTTTTAATATGTTGTGCTAGGAAAAATAAAATCTACTACAGATAAACTAGCAATAAGTAAATAGAAACAAAACTGAGAAGACATTTTCACTGCAAGCCTCCTGAGTTCTGAAGTTACTTTTACATGTGCAATCCAATTTTACTTCATAATATACATGCAGACATGCAAATGTGCTCTGCTGTATATTGATTTCTACACACATCAACTGCTGCAACTAAAATTATATATGCAAAGTCAACAGAATAAAGTTTTCATTTTTTACAACGCTTAGACAATCATACTTTGCTTCATTTTATGAAGTTTTCCGCTCACAACAGGAAGTGGATGAACACAAAACAGAAACTGAGAACAGCTGCTCAAATAGTATCCCATAGAAAATACAGGATTAGATGGGAAAATTGTTTGATTTCCTGATCTGTCTCAAAATTAAAAAGGTATTACATAACACTTACCCATCTGCACTAGCTACTCTGTGAATGTTGGTGTGAGAAACAGGAATTTTTAACAAATAATACAGTGAAATGTAAATTATTTAAAATATACATGTCAAAATTAAAACTCCTGGTATGACATCATACACGTATTGAATTCCGACATTCTTGAGTGAAAAAGGTCATCACATGTTGTGATGACTTAAACCATGACATTCTAAGCAAAATCACCTTCTGATTAACTACACAATTATGCCACATCACAATTAAGAGCATTCTTCCAACCAGCCACCATCTTAATAAATCAACTCAATTCTTTAGAATATTCTCACTAAACCAAAAACAAGGAGCGTTCAGAGACCTTCAGCAAGCTCTTCAGGAGCCATATGACACAGCTGCAGGACACCATCCATCTGCACTTCATATTTCCCTAAAAAAGCTAGGTCTTTGCCTGGACAGAAATGGGCTGAATGCTAATTTTAAAGTCACATAGAAGGATGAAGATAACTGAAATTTATGCTGGGATTTTTGGGCGACTCAGAGGTGTGTGAAGTACTGTCTGTGTGCATGCAGAGGTAAGCTGTTCTGTCCATCAGGCATGGTACGGAGATGAACACTTTTGCAACCTCCTTTTGAAAACCAAGTCACACCAGTTCTTTATGCTATGGAAATAAAGATGAAAAGGTAAAGTTTCTCACAATTTTCTTTGCATTGCATAAGTCACCTCAATCAAGCTTAACTTTATTTTTACCGAAGTCAGTGGAATTGTCTTATCTTAACACTTAAGGCTTTCAGAAAAAGAGTTACTTTTATTGTGTCAGTAATACACTGTCAGAAATACATTCATTAAACAAAGAGATGCTGTTGCATTCCTGCTGACTTCAGCTTTTTCATTCTTAGGTTTTTTTTTTTTTTTTCTTACTGTGGCTCCATCTCAGCTTAATTTCCAGCCAAAATTTCATTCTCTCAAAGCTGATTTTGCATTATTTCAGTAATTTATCATTAACTCATCTTCACATGAAATGCTTGATTGCAGTCATATACCTTGTTCAGAGCTGCAATGTCTTACTCAGCCAGCATATTTATAAATTCTCACATTCATCTTCACTACATAGTCTAGGTTGCCATGTCATTTCTTCTATGATTCTTCATCCCTGCAGTACATGTGAACAGATCTGCCATATTAGCAATACAGGCTGCATTCCTTATCAGACCAGGCAGGATCCTCTTCTCCCTTGAAGTTAGTGCCTTGTTTAGAGTTTAGATTGCTCCCCGAAGGTTTTTCTTTTTCTAATCCCCTCAGTGGCAAAAAACAATAGTCAAACCTATTCTATATCTATACAATGGCACTGTAACAACTTAAGGAAAAGCAGGAAAATTCAAAGGAAATGCTGTTAATTACCATTTAGCAAGAGATTCTGAAGCTCTATTGCACTGAATGATACTGTTATCTCAGCATCTTCTTTGAAAATACTAAATTTACCACACAGTTTTAGCATCATTACAAACATTTTTCTTCCCTGTGCTTCGAAGAGACTTTTTGAGTGAGCAATACTGCACAGTGAAATTCAACAGAAGGACCCAACTTAACTGAAAAGTTCTGTCAGTAAATTGGCAAACGTTTGAGAAAAATGTTATTTAAGAAGACTTCACAAGCTTGAGGAGGGAGCAAAAGAGGTTCTGTCAGGCACCATCTCCTAAGGAGACACACATCATTAATTAAAACATCGAGGTTTCAGAATGCCAACACTAACAGAATGCTTGGGTGGCCATATAAAGTTGCAGCTTTACATTTCTAGTATTTATTTTCCATAATTTTTTGGAATGCAGCTCCTATTTTAAAAGAGAAGTCTTTCCAATCATTAAGCTTTAGTTGTGTGATTCATTTCACGTCTTTAACATGATACGGTTATGCAAATGAGAAGATTAATAAAAACTCCTGTTATGCATTCCTTCCCTAACATACAGTTTCACACTAGGAATAATGCACCTAATAGATTTATAAACAAAATCTATGTGCGCTATCCCTTCTTTTTACCTACCTCAAGGTCTCAACATCTCAAAATACATCACTTATACAAATAAATTGCAATAGATATTGCACGTCAACTAAATGGGATGCATAAAATCTATTTTTAAAAGTAAATTTATAAAATAAAGTGAATAAATTTGCAATTTATGTGTAAACATATTATAATCTATTAAAATCACTTAAACAGGAATGCATTAAATTTAAAATAAGAAAAAGCCTTGGAATTGTAGTAAATGAATATGATTCTTGGAATGCGCAACCAAGTAGTTATTTGGTATATCTTTTAACCAAGCTTGAAGAACTTCCATAAATAACATGGAAAACTGTTGAAACTGTAAAATATGTTGATAATTGCTTTGTTTTAGCTCACTGAAGAAAAATGACCAAAAGTAGTTCTTGTTTGGGGTGATCAGATGGAATTTAGTGAACAACTTTTACTTTTTATTAAAACTGACTAATTGTGATAATTTTCATAGAAAATAATTATAAGTACATGCCATTCTAATATACATGCTGTATCAAGGACAACTGTAAAATGAATCTGTCGACATTTATTTCTTGCAGCTTGCCCAAAACCATAGAAAGCAGACACTATGTTGTTGACACTGTCAAGAAGCAGCTGAATGAAAATTGCAGAGGCACCCAAAGCTGAGGTCTGTGCTATAGTTAAGTGATATGTGATATCCCCAGCACTTTACATGCTTGAGTATTCTTGAGTACTTCTCCACCTGACTCTTCTCAGAGCAAACCACCAAAGCAGGAAACATGATCTTTTTCTTCCAAAGGTGGGTATGTTATAGGCATCTTACAATAAGTAAATCAATTATACCAACCGCAGAAATTTTCAGGGCTGCAGATTAACCAGTCAAGCAGCGTATGCTTGCATATAGCAATAACCTATTCAGGTTCTGCGGGTGAAGCTCCCCGAGAGCCTAAACCCGTCTCCCTGTCCCCAGAGCAGAGGTCCCCAGCCTGCTTTGACTCAGCAGCCGTGCCTTTGCAGTCCTGAGCAAGCCAGCTCAGGGAGCTAAGCTGCACAAGCCTTCTGTAGGGTTCAGCTTTGGCCATTTAGCTCCCTAAACCTGCTCACTGCAGGATCAGATGAGTAAAAGTCAGTGCCAAGGCAGCAGAAAGGAATACAGCAACCAAGACAGATCAGTTCGGATTCATGGGAATCGTCCCCGCCAGTGTCATTTCACTCAAACTCCAAGAGCCGGAGGGAGTTTATTCTAACCTATCAATACAGCTTCAGACGAAAAGGAGGAGACATATTGTGTCTTTAGAACTAATTGTTCCTGGTCATAATAATTAGTCTGTTTTAAGTACAGAAAGTATTTTCATAACTGTGTAAGAGAAACACACTAAGCTTACTATCAATAGTTATTAGTTTATCTATAAGAAATCTTTTGCATTGTTGAGTTATACTTTACATCCAAATGGAGAATGACAGAAGTCTCAAGCAAAAAACACCCCCTACACAGTCAAATAAGTCATCCAAGTAATTTCATTCTTTATTTTCTGACCAAAACAGTGGAAAAATAGGAAGATAGTGAATATCTCTATACTAAAACATAAAACCGTTTGAACATGAATATAGTACATTCTTTTGCTTAGGAAACAGAATAGGAATTTTACAAAAAGGGAGTAAGAGAGAAAGAAATTCATCTGAAGGTTGAATTTACACATTGCATAAGGGTCACACTCGGTTGCAAATCAACATATACAACTGTATTAAGAAATACACTTTTAGGAAAAGATTCATCATATAAATTGCAGTACTGGACATAAAATAGAAGCATTTAAATTACTGTTAAAATTCAACCATCTTCTATCTAGAAAAGATGATATCACTTTCACTCTTCACATTTTTTTCATCCTATTTAAGACAATGGTTACATCCCCCCTTGTAAAAATGTTATTTGTTTGGATTTAGATTAAGCACCTTGAAAAATGTTTAGCTTGGGTTCTGTGTATCCTTTCCTTCAACTGACACCCCCCCAAAAAAAACAATAAAAAAGTCTGCAAAAATTAAAACAGCAACTCTTTTCCTCCGCAACTTCCAATACCATTCCACAGATAAGCACTAGTTATTCTTTCATCTTAAATCTTGGTTGAAGTATTGCCATACAGTAGCATGGGCACGAAGACTCCTGGAGCCCAATCTGCTGTACAGAGCACTACACTGTTCCTCCACAGCCGGACTAGCTGTCTCCAGGAACTTGTCTTTGGCTCCTGAGGTTGATTTAAATTTTGAAGACTCTGACCTTAATATTCCTTGAGAAAGCAACGCACTCATGAACTGCACGTTATGCACGATATCAATGAAATCTCCCACCCCAAAATCCTGGGTTATTCCTCTCCAGCAAAGAGGCTTTCTGAAATAGAGAGAATCTTTATCATCTTTACCCAGAAGCCTGAGCTTTTGAGGGACTGATCCAAAACTATGCAGTGAAATTACACACAAATTAAGGACCATGGGAATGCTCACCAACTTCCCATATGTAAGATGCATTTCCTCGTTATTGCTTATTCACTACAAAAAGGTCCTTAAACATTGTAGCACGGAAGCCAGTGTTAGTGCTGATGGAAGAGAATATAATTCCCCAAATCCTAAAGATAAAGAAAGCTTCCAGTAGTTTTGAAGGTAGTAAAACTTATAAATCTGAAGAAAGTTTACACTGTAGTTCTTCACTTCTATGGAGCTCATTAAAAAAAAAAAAAACATAACACTGAAGTGTGTTCTTTCAACATAATTTGAAGTTTGTTGCAGAAAGTTTCTCCCATATGTACTTAAAAGGTTTCCTCAATTAGCAGTCACCTAATCCACAGTTACTTATAAAATGAGTAGTTGGGAAATAAAAAAAGATTTCAGAATTAAAAGATAATAATTATTCTTTAAAGATGGCCTGCATGCATACTGAGAAAAGAGGGAGAAAAAGAAATAATAGCTGGTTATTATTTGACAGTTTGGGTTGAAATTGCTCTTCAAAGACTAGATTAGTAAAGGTAGTGCAGTTCACTCTAAGACTATTAACCTATATATAAAATTGAAGTAATTTTCCCTAAATGCTTGACAAAATGAGATGAACGTGACAGAATATCTGTCAGCCAATATCACCTGGTTAAACTTACTGAAAAGTTCTGAAGGGAAGAAAGGACAGGTAACATATACACTTCCTCACTAGAAATATAAAGAATATATTATTTTTTATTAAATTTCTTTTTACTCGAGTCTTACACATCCCTATTTGTCAAAGTTTCACACAGATATTCTAGCAACAGAACAAAACATCTGGAGTCTAAAAACAAAACCAGTGGACCCAGGACATCTGCTCTCTCCTCTTCCTCCAATTTCTCCCCACCTATGGCATACAAAACTCACTCCAAAATATAATGAAATATCTGAGAAAGAAGTGGATGGAATTGCAGGGTTGAATGTACTACCAAATACAAGCACAAGTTGAATGTACTACCAAAACTCAGAGAAGGTAAACTGTTTTATTCCAAATCAGTAATTAATAAACTTACGAAATTACATGCTAACAACATACATATTCAAATATTAAGACTAAGATGTAAGGAATTCATTTAAACAAAACACATTTTTATTAGGAAATTGATTTCATTTGTTATTCTCAATTGAAGCGACTCCATGTTGGTCTAAGATGACAAGAAAGATTAACATGAAATGGATACAACGAATATCATATATATCAGAGTTGACTAAAAAAAAAGCAACTGCAGACACAGTCACTGGCAATGATGATCAAATCCACAGTGCTCTGGACAAAAACACTATCTCATGCCTAATTCTGGGCACATAAGTAGTCCTATCTAGTTAATTGGATTTACTAAAACGTTTGAAGCTAAACATGCATGTAAGTGCTTGTAAAACTGGACCCTAAAAATATTTCTGAAAAACATCTATTAAAACAAAAAAGTAAGTGCCTTACAGAAGACTTTCAGGAATTCATCTCTCTAGGACCTATTTCGTTTTTATTATTTGTTAAATAATAAAAAGTTATCCTAGTCTAGCAACAGAATCTGTATACCTTGGGGAAAGAAATTTATAATAGAAGACTTCAGAGAACATACAAAGCCCCAAAGAAACTCCATTACGACAGAGGAACTTGCTTCACTTCTCCCCCCCCCCCGCCTTTTTTAATATTTTTCAAGCTCACTTTAAAATAGGGCATAAATTCAAGTTTTGGTAGAACAATATATATTTTGAATTCATAGCAGGTGAACTTTTAGATTGCTTTTGTTGAAAAAAGAAACTTTTATAAAAATAACTGAGTAATACCATTCCTTGGAATACATACTTCTCTGAATGAAAATTTCCTTTGTATGTCTGACCAGGAGCTCTTGTATCCATAGAAAGTGATGCCGTCACAGCTCTTGAATTCTAATGTCGGGAGAAAAATTTTTTTACCACCCCTCAGTCTGTTTTGTTACAAAACAAGGCTCAGAATTGCTGAATATCAAGCTATAAATAGAAAATAAATATAAAACAGACTGTGGTGAAACTGCAGGTGTCCATTTCCTCCATAAAGCATACTTAGCGTAGTTTTATAAGATTTTAAGGTAATAAATTGAAAATACCAATTCCCTTGCAACTGTAGTAAATGTACATTACATTGACCTTTTCTGAAAGACTGTCTTTTCAAAGATTAGTGGCAAAAACCTACATCAATAAAATAACCAAGTACTTACTTAATAGTTTACAAATGATATCCATCATTAAAAATGTTTTTCTTTTATTGATTCTAAAATAATCTAAAACAACATTTAAAAGCCTACTTGCAGTGGAACCTTCAAAATAGTTTTTATCTGTGATAAACATGCATCCATCTCTCCTTTAACAACCTAGAAGTAACCCCTCATTTCTTTAAACTTCAACAGCCTTCAGTATAATGCCACTGATGTAGTTGCTCTGGTGTAAGAATATTAAAGTAGAAAATCCTCCATAAGCATAAGGTGAAATTAATATTTGTATAATTTAATCCAATAAAGTATCAAAGCAAGCTGCATATTAAGTCTACTTTGTGCCAGTAAAACACAATGGGTGTACTGGAGGTTTACCCCTGGTGGAGCAATGGTAACACAGCACTAATGACGATTTCCAAATATGGAAAGGCAGATAAGACCTCAAATTAGTCACTTTGGCCCTTCATATTTCAATGGCTTCTACTATTTATCACTATTTTCAGAAGAAAATATATGCCAGTATTTATCTTTAAAGCAAGATTGTTTACACACACAACTCTATTGTTTCCTAAAACCAAGGTGAAGGAACAATAGATTAAAGCAATGGACCACAAAATTGTAAGAAGTAGGTTTGAGCTACTTGAATTCAAATCCCTAAAGCACTAATAAGAATTTTCTCCCATGCAAGATTACTTCACAAGTTTCTTCAAATTAAATCTTCCAGTTTCTACAGCTTTCTCTGTATATAGGCTAAGACAGTGTGCAATTGCCCCCTTACCTTCTTACACAGACCCCAAAGGGGCAGCTGAACCCATCCCACTCTGTTATTCTAACCCGATCTTCTGAGTGTCTATCATCCTGGTTAACTTTCTAGTTAGTCTAGACAACTACCGCTGTCACGTAACAGCTACAAGGCAGATTCCAGCGGGCATCTGCAAAACAACTGCAGCATTTGCCTCGCAGGATACGGAGCTTGGTTCCTGCCACCATGCTCCCTTCAAAGCTGCTTTCCAATGCACCTGGGAAGTTTCATACCAACATTTTGGCAGGACACACAGTCAAAAAAGTAGGCTGCTCTATTGATTAATTCAGGTGAGTTTTAATGCAGATTAGTTACCCAGATCAATTCACAATGCACTAGCACAAACATTTGCGTCACCATAAAGGTGGTGGCCCACAGAGGCAGGTGGAGCTATTTCTTTAACTGATAGTGAAAGTATTTGCAGAACTCAGGCCTTAAGAGTTTGCTGGTTTTAACCCATCCGTATAACTACTGGAGAAATTCTGGTTTAAAGATTTAGGTTAAAATGTTACTGAGATCACTCAACCTCAGTTCTTCATACTTATGTTCTATCTTCTTGAGACGGTTAAACATTTCTTTTTCTAAAACTGAAGTCTGCTTTGTTCCTCCCTCCAACAGTATATAATTTTATCAGTTCATTTACAAACATCTTGGAATATAAATATATTTTTGTTAAATATATAAAAACTTGATTGTGACTATATTTAATGACGGAAGCCCTTTAAATAAATACCAAAATACGCACACCGTTTTCTTTTAAAATAGACATAGACTATTGCAGAATAAACCCACAAAAACCTTTATTTTAAATATCAAAACCATCATGTCAGTTCTGCTTCTAAATGTGCTATACAGGCAGCAAAGCCAAGTCGGTTCCATCAAAAATAACTTTTGCACATACATACCATTGAGAATGTATGCCTGTACTCTTCTGTGCGTACGTGTACGACCTATTTTCAAAGAGATGTTTTGTTACTGTAAATGCAGTCAGTTCTTTTTCCTTATAGGATCTATTTAGTGCAGTCATGATCCTACGGTCTATATCGCTTCCTTAGAACGTGCCTGGGAAGCTGGTGCCTGCCTTCCTAAAATACAAAAGGGTCATGTTCTTTGTCCTTCTAGTTTCCTTCCTTGAGAGCCCCAGGTACTTGTTATAGACTACCTGCAAGCAACCAGGCTAGTCTTAAATTACTGCATTATTTACTTCCGCCTTGCTGGCCAGAGTCACCTGGCCCAGGGAAATACTGGCCAATTCAATCAGCTTGTGTCTGCAAAGTCTCCTCTCTTTCTGCTTCTAGAAGTCATTCAGAAACAGATACTGCACCCTACAGCGCTTTAAGGTTTTCCTAATCCCCTGACTACTCACAGATCTTAAAAGGATGAAAACAGAGCTTGCCTGAAAAGACAGAAAGACGTCCTAGAGGTCTGTCTTTACGCCTGAGAGAGATTTTTACGAAGAAACCAACATTCTCAGGAACTTCAGTCTCAGCCTGACAACGAAGTACTTTGTACTCGTAGGTGTATTTCACAGTCTTTTTGAGATAAAGCTATTACAATAAAGGACTCCCAGGTACTGTAAATCTTGAATGAGATATATATTTTCCATTATATAATGGTTTGCAAGGTTTTGCTATTATCTTTAAATATTTGGGCAATGAAATGTTGCCCTAATCACCATATCATTTAACAAAATTACATGCATGCCTACCTTTAATGAGACAGTTAAATTCTATCAGAAATTACTTACATACTGTTATTAAAAATATCACCTGTGATTATGATAGCTAAAAGAAATTTTAAAAAAAGGGAAGAATATTTTTCAGCTTATTTAGCTTGTGTTTTTCCCAACATGGTCAGTTTACCCTTTCTGTGTGAATTTTGTCTTTGGGAAAACAAAGAATGAAAAAACATGATTGTGAAACAAAAATCTGGCAAGGAACTCAGAGCTAAGTGAATACTCCAAACGACTTGGAGAAAAAACAAAAAAATTTAGATTTCAAGTCTTCAAGTTCATTGTCGTTCCAAAAATGGAAAACAGTTTTCCCATAGATACAATAACTTCACCTTTTCTAAAGTTTCCTTAAGCTTGAACAACAGGAGTTCCTGATAGGCACATACTATTTTGCCTTTCCATTAGATCTGAGCAGACCAATTTCCACAAGATCACCTGAATCAGCTGTTTCCTGAGGGAACCCTATTCTCACCTTTGAAGGAGAAACTCCCGAGTTGAGAGCAGGAGTATCTAAACATGGCTAAACGCTGGGGCGGGGGGAAGAGATGTACGTATGTCTCTGAGAGCAGCACCGTAGCACGCATGCCGTATGGCACACGCGCAAGCTGAGCGCACAGCACACGAGCTACCTAGAAGCTGCACAGCCGCACTGGAGTTGCGCTACCCTCCACCAAGCAGGGCCCACGACTCGCTGCCATAGCTCCCTGCCAACACACAGCCCGCTTTGGAACCTGACCTTGTACCTCCGTGTGCGCTAGCAGTGGGTGGGGTGTTTATTAAAAAAAACAAAAAAAACAAAAAAAACCACATCCAGTGTGCACGGAAAGCTTGCCTTTTCTTCTCCCAAGCTCTTCTCTGCCAATCCCCCTAGCTACTAAAGCAACATTCAGATCTGGGGAAGCAAAATCCTTAAAAACGAAAAGCAGCTTGCCAGCCTCACTGCACATCGCTTAAGAGCATGACCCTAATATTTCAGGCTATTCCAGACAAAGTCGTGCCCCCAAAGTGACTCAGGTTTCTTGTGCTTCCTTACTGTCATTTGTGGAAAATCTGTATACAACTACCTACATGCATCTTATTGTCCAAGAGAGTTCAACCAGAAGAAAAATTTGACCAAAGGACCAGGACTAAGTCCATTTACTCACAGATCAGTATTTTCAGAACATGTACATAGGAATAGGATCAGATAACAGGAGTTGCACTAGTTTAGATTAAAAGACCTACTTTTCCTTTGCCACCTCCCTCTCTGCTAGAAGAGCAGCGGTAGAGAATTTCATCACAGTATTTCTTAGCCTGTTCTGCGAAACTACATCTAACGTAGGAATCAAATTAAAACCTAGAAAGGAACCAGCAATTTATGCTGAAAGAGGACCTTGACAGCGCCCAGAGAGAACGACCTGTTCCAGGACTACCTCAGTAACAGGAAATTAAACAACACCAGTACCTGAGCTCGCAGGTTCGACTCAACAGCCCCTGTGCTTAACTGTTAACACGGCACCTTGGACAACTGGGGGTGACAAATTTAACGGGATGGACAGGGTGAGACCGTGCCAGCCAGCCTGCGCGCTAGAGAACGGCAGGACCCTCGCTCTGTTTGCTATATTACTACAGATGTAGACTTGCAGGCAAGCGAAACATTACTTCCAGGAGTACTCTGCATACAACCGAATACTAGAAAAAAAAGTTGCGATCCTCTCATGATCTATACCTATTTTCAATATCACTGGTACTGTAAGATATTAAGGTGCTCTTTTTTCCCCCTCTTTTTTTCAGTTTTAGAGGACATCTATCCCAATACTGATAAGTTTTTGTACATTAGAAAATAAATCAAGACATTATGATACCAATTCCACTACTCAGAAAATTACCAGGTGTATAAAAATAAGAACAATTCCTAAATGCTAAGAAATGATTGCAATCACATGGTAGCCTCTTCTGATACTCCTGCTCTAGAAATTAAGCTTAAAGTCAAAATTAAATTAAAAAAAAAAGTTTTACCCAGGAATAGAACGTACATAAGGCATTTCTTCAATCCTGCATTGTACACACTACAAAAACTCAAAATAGCTTACGCATCATGCCATTACCCCCCTTCCCCACCAAATTCAGTACACATTCTATGTAACACGTAGACAGGCAGAAATAAGCTTAATTAATTGCACATTGCTTGTTTTCTATTTTAAATATACTACTTGGCTCTTACGTATAGTGAAATTTCACTGATTTACATCCGAGTCTGAAAGACATACTGTGCCTCATCTTCCCTGATAAATTTAGACCATGTGATTTCAAAAGAAATAATACAGTATTACCAAACACACTTTTGACAATATAGTCTAAATAAAACACAGCATACTGTACAGAAAACCTAAAATAAACTCTACAGTAAGGCTCAATATATAATATTGTATGTGGCATTCTATTGAGTAAAGTAAGCCCTGCAGTAGATTCATATAAAATGAAACTAGGAGTTTTTAAATAATGAACAATGACACATTTCACAGAATTCATTTTGAAGCTCCATTTTCAGTTCTTAATACACTAAGTTTTAGCAAAGAAGCTGTTAGATGTTTTGACATGTAGATAAGGGACAGTTGAAACTTTGTTCCTTGAGAAAGACTGCAGGGCACATGTGGGAAAGAATACTGATATTTCTTCTAAAAAATGAAGAGCATGGAAATAGTTTATTTTGATACTTAAATTGCCTTTCTTCAGAGGTAACCAATGATTAAGATAAATGAAGTGATTCATACCTCATAATGCTACTGTTTCAGATATACAAACAGTACTTCATCACACTGCCCACATTTGCAAGGTTTCTTCATAATCTTAACAGTTAGAAATAACTTTCAAAACAGAGAAGTAGCTAGATGTATACACTTTAAAGTGTTTGCCAACACAGTATCTTCTCAATCATCCCCATATATTATGGGGACACAGCTTATACTAGTATATTCTACTGTTTCTTACATATTTATTTTTTTCCTCATTCACCTTTAAATTATTCCCAAATGGAACAAACACCACATTCACGCAAAAGAGTATTTTTGCTAGCTTAGCTGCTGCTACATTAAGATTTTGCCACCACTGACAACTGGAGTTCTACTATTCCCTACCTTCCTGACACACGTCAACAACGTGGCTGGAGTGAAGACAAGCCCTTCAAATCTGCGGATATGAAGAGTAGGGAAAGCCAAAGTAGGACAGGGATTCAAAGAAGAAAAAAAAAACACAAACAAAAAAAACATTTTGCTCTGCAGTCACTGAAGGTAGTATTAAATATCATAAATTGAGTACATTTCATTACAGTTTTTAATAGTGACATTTACTATTGAACTTAATAAAAAGAATGAAAAGAACTGGGTCTTATTAAATTTTTACAATTCAATAATAGAAAGACTTTTTTTTAATCTTGAAAACCTGGCTATTTCTAGTTTACTCTATCAGACCTATAGCTTGGTTCAGGTGCTTATAGCACAGCACAGATGCAACTCTTAAATTTTAGGAAATTACCACTACTTCATATCCCAGGAGAAAATATTAAGCACAGAATAATGTTTAAATTAAGAGCAGTAGCTGCAATACAAGAACAAACTGTCAGTATCTCCTTGCCACATGAGTAATTCAAGTAGTTGTCTTCAGTTACCTTTGGTATGAAAAAAAAAAAAAAAGGTGGGGGGGAGGAGGAGGAGTGGGGGGTTAGTTTACAATCCAGACTGATACACATTTAAAGAGATCATTAAATCAAGTATTAAAAGTATTAAAAGCTAAGTATTAAAAACCATGTCTTAATCCCATAAATGGGCTGACTTTTAGCATTAGAGGAAGAGGTCCTGAAACATTTGCTAGGGGAAACGGACTGTGTGCGTATATGGCTGCTATTAGAATGTTTTTCATTAGTCACTAACCAAAAACTTCAAGCATAGTATTATTTTCTGCACTTCCCCATTTTCTCGCGCTACCAGAGGGACTAATTCCATTGCTAAGGGGGAACCTCATGGACGCTCTGTCACACGCATTAGAAGTTCTTCAAAATGAGCGTTCAGGAGTCATGTATGGTCATAATATTGCTTCTGCCCCTTTTCACACAGTTTTAACCCAATAATATCTCACATCTACGAATTTAACTGCAGCTTGTTCCAAATCACTTTAGCCGCCCATAGGAGCAGTCTGCCACAACACACATCCCCCCGTATAGCAGATGGTGCTAGAAGTCATTTACATATAAAACCCTGCGCCCTCTCTATGCAACAAATGACGAGGCTCCTCTCCCTAATCTCTCACTCGGCTTAATCAGTGCTAAACACAGTTTAACTGAAAACGAAGACCAGAACAAACCAGTTTCAGAAACCACAGGGTAAACCAGTTTAAAACTAGTTCGTGCATGAAACAGAACAACATTTTCATAGCACAAGCAGGCCTGATTGCACACCCCTCAACTGAAAACTGTGCTGTTGTAAAAAACCATAGGGCATAATCTCTTTGAGGAAGATGTGTACATACATACACTACAGTGTACTTATCTACACAGCACATTTCACTTTGAACAGAAGAAAAATATGGAGAGGATCAATCAAGTTGTGCAGTAACAACACACACGAGCAGAGTACGTTTTCCAAATTCACAGCTCATTCACGAAAAATAATTCCCAAGAAACACTCAAAGGTATTTCTCATCTATATCATCTCAGGGCAAATCTATGCTGTTGAGAGAGCAAGGCTTGATTTTTAATCAACAGCTAAGCTACAGACTTTGGACAACTACCTGCAACAGCAATGACAGACTTGCAAAAAGAACAAAGATGCATAACAGCCTTTAAATAGTAACTGAAATTTTAGTTAAACTTTAAATTGCACTCAGAAAAAGTGGGGAACTTTAGCATTTCTCCTTCTAGCTATTTATTTGTTCAGTAACAGTCACATTCAGCATTATTTGTTTTGAAATTGAAAAAAGAATAAAAAATATATTCCACGAACATTAGCTTTTCTTCTCTCATCATGACTGCAAACCTTTCATGTCTGCATATGAGCTCCACTTCATTTCCTCCTCAGGAAAAGTTAAAAAGATTGTAAAGTTTGGGGGGGACTCATCCAAACATAGTCCTGCTTTATTACGCAGGATCCTGTTGTTCTGTAGTTCAAATACAGACTAATAAAAACCAGCAGACATGATTTAGAACAGTCAAGAAATACAGCAACCACTCAGTTATCTGAATCCTCAGTGTTCAGAATTAAAGACTGACACAAAGTTTCTTCATGGTCACCCTCTTTATACCAGACAAGCCCACTCTAAATATTAAATTCTTCTGCAGTGTGAGTTAAGAAAGAAAAAGAAAGAAAGAAAGAAAGAAAGAAAGAAAAAGAAAGAAAGAAGCAAGCCTCATCCTCCCCATTTTGTAAAGTTGGAAACAGAAAGATTTGCCAAATGCAGTGTCAGCACTCGATTAGAGTTTGGAGCCTCCGGAGTTCCACCCTTGGATTTATCCCTCCAAACTATACTGCCTTACTAACAAAAAATGAACAATATGACTCTGGTATTAAAGCAGCAATGCTGTTCCTCAGCATCAAAATCCAATTATCTCAGTTTGGGCACACAGAAAATATAAAATACGCAATTGATAACCATTTGCAAGAGATCTGACTTAGGTAAACTGTTCTATGTAAAACAAAATTAATGAGAGACAGGCTTAATGAAAAGTTACTTGTATGCGCCAGATTTCTTTTCTTCTCACATCTACCATATCCCAGCTCTTACAACAACTGAGGCAGAGAGTAAACAGGAAGGCAAGCGGATGAAGAAAGTTGTGCATCCTTCCCTTCACGTGAAACAAACCACAGTTTAACACCATGATACTTCATACGAGAGAGAGAGAGGGAAAAAAAAATTCAATTCTCTTAGTAGCTGTAACCATAGCACAGGCACAAGACAAAAAAAAAGGAAAGAAAAAAGCAAGCCAATCCACATCAAACAAACAACTGTAACAGACTATTTAACCTAATGAAATTTGGACAAAATTCACAAATCACAGTCTCCCAACTATAGTAACACTCCAATGCCTGCACATAGGGTGGTGGTCAATGCTAACATTTTAGGCACAGTATCTTAAAACCTTCTTAACAGGTAATTAATACAATGTTCCAAAGTAAGGCTGACACTTCATCTGCACGAGGAAGCTTAAATGCTACTGGCTGAGAAGATGAGCTGCTTCTGGGGCTATCAGGAGCATTTCTAAAGTTTCAGCACTGCAGCAAAGGCCTCACACGTAGTAGGCACGATTTTGGAACCGAGCATTATATTTAGTGTTCTGTTTACATAGCTCAAGACTCATTAAAAAGGTTTATTACTAACAAAAGCTGCCAAAATAAACGTAGTATTCTTGTTCTTAACCTAAGTGATGTACCAAGAAAATATTATTTTGAATAAATTTGTTACCAAAAGATATTTGGTGTTTTTTTAGAATGATTGTTTTGAACAATCGCAGAGTCAATATAAACCCAAAAAACCACCACCACCACCAACTATATATTATATATATATATATTCTTTCATTTTCTAAAACTCTGTTCAAGTTTCATTGACCTTCATCCCTAAAATCCAAGGATAGCTTCCTCATGTTAGTAATAGAAACACAGTCACATTTTACAGATCAAACATTGGCAAGAAATCATTAATTGACAGCTGCAGACACTGGTTACTGTGGTAGCAAGTTTTGTTTAATTAGGCAAGTTTTGGTACAGCTTGCATTATTAGCCAAATAGTCAAATGCTATTCTTTTACCTGAAACCTGAAAATGACCTTAATAAAACAGTTTTTAATCAACACTTGCACACATTCCCCAACTAACACAAAGGCTACTAATATTTGGAAAAGTGAAGGGTTTCTGAATTTTTATTTTATCTTATATATTTAAAGCAGAAGAGAACTGTGCTAATTCAATGGCTTGGGTTTGGGGGTTTTTTTTGTTTGTTTGTTTTCTTAAATTGTCACAAAGACTGAACAACTAAAGGATACCAGTGACCCACTTCTGCAATCCGATCAATACAGGTAAAATACTGGAAGCACACACCCTTTCTGAAGCTCATTATATTACCAAAATCTACCTACTTCTCTCACATGTGGCATTAAAAGTATCAAAGGTGAGCAAACTGGCTCTTTTTTAAACTAGTAGTGAAATGCTTTAATTCTACAGCGGAATAAAACAGATAAGAACACTGAAAGCTGTCAAAAAAAAAAAGTGCTTTTCCAGTTAGCTAAACTGCTATATATAAACCCATCATGAAAGAACAATGAACAAAAGACAACTCTGTTTCTTTAAAGCTCATCTTTTCCACCTCTACAGAAGATCTTCTGAAACCATAGATTAAAAACAGGAATAAAAATTTCTAGAGCTAAAAAAAGAAACTACAGCACAAGAACTGTATCAAAAAAGAAAAAAAATTACTTCAAGAACACAGGATCATTTGGCCTTTCCACTACTTACTGGGCAATAAATTTCCGATCAGAGCCTGCTAACTACTGCATTTTCAGCTCTTCCCTGTGTTTTATGGTTCAAATTAACAAAATAGATTGGTCTTATGCATTCAGAATTACATGCCAATAATTTTAGAAAAATGAGATAACCTTTGTATTAAATATGAAACATTCTGAAAGTGTACGTGGTACATGAAAGTAGCATGGCCATAATATTGCAAAGTGATCCACGTGTATAGGCCATGATGATCTGGAGACCCTGTATTAAGAGAGCTCAGCTTTGTGAACTGCTATTTTAACAGGGCATAAGGTTGGTACACATTCAGTTGATGGGATTCCTACGGACAGATGCATCTACTGAAAGCTTGAAAAGAACCAGAGCCATAGCTGAATCTACAGCCCATTTTTCATCATGAGTAAAATTCTAGGGTCCCAATGCTAAGGATAAACTTAGTTGAACTTCTTTTTCCATTGCACTATTCATGTTCAAACTAGCATAACTACGCAGTTTACCCATCAACTTTATTTTAACACAGAAATACATAGGGAATTAGCTTTTCAGAAAGCTTTAAGGCACATCTATCCCGGGACACTCAGGCATTCTGCTCCCTCTCCTCTCCCCACTTTTCAGTCTGCCTTGAACCTCCCCGTAGCACAGTCCAGCACCGCACTGACAACTCCAGCGCCACGCTGACAGATTCACAGTTAAGAGCTCCTTCTCTCAAAGGTTAACACAACTAGAGCAGAGTTGGAAGAAAATATTCAACACTTCGCCTCTTTAGTGTAATGTCAAGGTCTAAGCTTAATGCTAAAATCCTGTGGCTTGCACTGAACAAGACGAAGAGCGGGCACAAGTTCCTGTCTCTAATTAACTGCATTCAATTGCCATCTCCAGCAAAGGGGCCAAACAGACAACTGCAGGCAGGAGGGTGACAAGATTTGTTAGAGCTGTTTGCCACCGCCATGAAATTCTGAAGTTGAGTTCGACATGTGCTGAGGCGATACAGTTACACACGGGCAAGGAAGTGGAAGTCTGGGTTAGATTTACACAGCCTACATTGATCTATCCGCTCCAGTTTTAGAGCGCATGAAGTGTTCCGCTAACATCTATCAGCGCACTTTTAAATAAGATGTATTTGATACTATTCAAAGTAACTCGGGTAATACTGTAGATAAAGCATATATGCAAAAGAATAAAGACTTTAAATGTATTTGAGAACTGTTAAGCTGTTCTTAAACATAGTTGTCAAGCAGGAATTATTCAGTAGGAATGTATTTATAGAAGGGTTTCTTATAGATCATCCAAGGTCAAATACTATTTAACACTATCATCAACGTACGTGACGTACATATAAAAAAGTCACTGTTCTTAAAATTAGTGGATGACATAATCTGGCAGAACAGTAAATTATAAGAATACAGTACTTGTACAAAGTGGTCTGTGCAATCTAAATGTAAAATAGTTTTTCATATCAGCTGATGCAATGTTACATGACCAGAAAGAATAAGAGACTGTAACATAGCAAGATGTGACTTAAAAAAATAAATTATTTATTATAGCATATGCAACTTAACCCAGGCTCTCAACATGATACAATGAGAAAAGGACATTCATGGGGTGTCTGAAACACTAAAGGTAGAAAAAAAACCACTTCCCTTTGCAGAGGATTTTACCAATCTGAAACCAATAATGGAACAGGGTAATACAGTTCTAGTGCTCCCATTTTCAACTCTTTAAACCAAAACCAGAAGAAACCCACCAAGCGCAGGCTCTAGAACAGAACTATGTTAATGACGAGAACAGTCTCTACAGTAAAATAATTTTTAAATTTAGCAGAAAAAGGTTGGTTAGAATCATGCTACGTATTTCAATTTCCATATCTTTAAAATAGTCTTAATCGTTAACCACCAGAATAAACTAAGTGGTGAGTTTTCCATCTCTTGATGTCTCTGAATTGAAACTGCATGTCTTTTCAGAAGATATATTTTAAACAAATACATTATTATGCTCGATAGAGGCATAAATAGACCAGTGTTAAGGTATACAATATAGCAAGGATCAGATTAGAAGATCAATGGCCCTTCTGAGCCTTAATGGGAAGAGGAGCAATCAATCAATGTATTTGGTTCCATAGATTCTCCTGTTAAAAAAATAGATGGAAGTGGTCAGCACGGTACACAAAGTCTCCTCATTTATAACCACTGAACAATTCAGCTTTTGCCAGGCAATAGAATTGATATCTAGAGAAAAACAGCTTATTACCTCAGCTTTTCACTTCTTTCAAATTTGCACCATGTGTTGCAGATTAACAGTTACTTTTTTGCATTTTACAGCTTCCCAAAAATAAAACATGCACAGAAAATGCAGAATTGCAGCTGTTTATGACTTTTCACAGTGCAAGGAAATGAATTCCATTTTGAATTCCATTCCACATTTTTAGTTTTGGTTATGTTATTTTTGGAGGATGAAATAGTAGCATTCCTGCTAGACTTTTTAAGACCTTTTCCCTGATTCTTGGTTTCTGTCACTGTATTTCTACTTTTAACTGAAAACACATTTCCACCTATGATAATTTGCAGAAAAAATGAGGTATTTTACTAAATTAGTAAATTTTGCAATTTGAATATGTTTTTATCATATGCATCAGAATGCCAGCAGAGAATTAATGTCAAATTGTATAAAGCAACTGAAGCCCAGAAGAAAAGGCTTTTATGGGAAATTCACTACAAATTTCATAAACTAATGAAGAAAACTGAAGTAGTTATTATTTCATACGTATGCATGTAGAATGCACAAACTAGGAAACTTGATTCATTAACATTGTTTTTCACTTGCTGCTAATCATTTGAACAATACTTACAGAGCGAGTACAGAAAGCAAAGTGATGACCCTTACTACAAAAAAATGCATTTACAATCCAGTTGGTACCCTTATTTGGTTTGCTAATTTTTCCAATGTATTACATGAACTGATCTACAATGTAAGCTTACAAAACATAAAAATCAAGAGCTAAGCAGCCACCAATCTCAGTTTTGCAGGTTAGAACTTCTCTTCAGACTCATAAACAGTTTTTAGTGTATCTAATCTCTGTCCAAGGCAGGGGGGGTGAGAAGAAAAAAGAAACGCTCCTTTGAGTATAAAAGTAGAGAGTGCGAAAAACTCTACCAGGGTTAAGTATTAACCTGATGCATTTTTCAGAATGACTGTACTATTTTTAACTGCTCTTTTTTGGCCACAGGTCAAAGTTTTCCTAGCAAAATACCAAAGTGAAAATGCTGGGAGCGAAGCCCAGAGGCAGCTCTCTTTGCTTTGGCCTAGGCTAAAACTTATCTGAATCTAGTTAGATATGCAGCACTGTTTCCCACTCCCCTTCATTGACTACTATGCATGTCATTATGCTTCTGAATGTCTGTGACAGGAACAATACAGTATTAGAGCCTTGAGAAGAACATTTTTCAGATGTTATAGGAGATTCCTATATTCTCCACATAGTACAGGCACACATACTGCTCAGTCAGTTCCTGTATTTTGGCCAAACAGAACTGAGTCATTTGGGGGGGGGGGGGGAGGAACTCAGCCTTTAGCCTAAAGGCTAAAGTGCCTTTAGTAACTCTTGGAAGGATTGGGATTTCTGCCCCTTTTTCCGTTTCTCTTAACCGGGACAGACTGGAAATCTTGGGAGAGACTGGAAACAGCAGGTCTGAAGACCTAGTAGCTTAGTGTTAAATAAAAAAAAAAAAAAAGGAAGAAGGAAAGAAAGAAAAAAACTCCCTCTCACCACCTTTGCAGGGTTTAGATGTTTTAAATGGGGAAATATAACTCCCTTCCCACTCCTTCCTGAGGGCATGGATTTCTTACTGAAGGAAATTATATTTCATACGTTCACACAGAAAAACGCCATTTGAAATAGGAGATGGACGAATCAATTTGTCCCAATGGAGAACAAACGTGACCCCAAAGGGTCCCCAAGTCACATTTCTCCCTTAGGCGTGTCCTTTTCCTGAATTATTTCCACATCAGACAACAAATCTCGACCTCAACTTATCAGAAGACGCTCTAACATGGCGTTTTGAGGGGATGGGTACTGCACGCCGCGAAGCGCACACAAAGACAGGTACTTTGTCTGACATAAATAAGCACACCATGACGGCGAAGCGTGAAACTAGGAGATATGAATTATGCTGGGGGGGGGGGGGAAGAAAGGGAGTTTCCCCCCAGGCCAGATCTCTCCAGCGGCATTTCCCACGTCCCCCCAGGGAACTGTGTCTGGGGGAAGCGCGCAGCCCCCGCCCGCACCGTCCGTTCCGGAGCCGCCGGCTCGCCCTGCCCGCGCCCCCGCGCCGCGCCGCACCGCGCCGCGCCGCGCCGCCGGGGAGACGCGGCCCCGCGCACTCGCCGCGGGCCGCTCCGGGCGCTGCTCCCGCCTCGCCAGCCAGGGAGGATCCGCGGAGCCTCGCCGGCCGCCTCGCCCCGCCGCGGGCCCCGGCTTCCCCCCGCCCCGGCCCGGTCGGGGCCGCCCCGCAGGCCGCAGCCCCGGCCCCGCCGGCCCCACGAAGCCCCCCGGGACGCGGGAGCGCCCCGCCGCCGCCCTCACCAGCAGGCTCTCCACGTTGACCGGCGAGCGCGGGTCGCGGATGAGGGACTCCAGCTTCCTCTGGCGGCCCTCGAGCATCCCCGGCGCCGGCTCTGCAGCCTCCGGCGCCGCCGACATCTTCACCGCCTGCTGCTGGCTCATCGCGCCGCTCGCCGGGCGGCGCCGCGGCACCCGCCCCGCGGCCGCGGAGGAGGGGGCGGAGCGGGGCAGCGGCGCGGCCTAACGCCGCGGGGAGGCCGGGCCGAGGCGGGAGCAGAGCGCTGGCAGCCTCGCAGTCGCCGGGCATGAACGGCGCGGGGAAGGGAAGGGAAAGGCGGACGGGAGGGAGGGGGAGGGCGCAGAGGAAGGCAGCGCTTCCCGCCGCGCCCCCGCCTCCCCCCGCACGGGCGCCCCGCGCCGGCCGCCTCACTGCCCGCGCCCCGCCGCCGCCGCCCGGGCCCTGATGCCGCGACGCCGCGCGGAGGCGGGCGGCGAGCGAAGGGCGATGGGGCCCGGCGGGCCGCGGCCGCCGCTGCTCGGGCGGGAGCAGCGCAGCCGCCGGCTCCGCGGCCTCGCCGCTCCTCCCCGCCCGCTCGCCGCCTCTCTCGCTCAGTCCATGGCGCGGCCGCCGCTCGCTCCCGCTGCCGGCCCTGGGCCGCCGCCGCGCCGCGCCGGCCTCCCTTACCCACAAAGCCCCGCTGCGAGCGGCCGCCGGGCGGGCAGCGCTCGGCGCGGAGGCCGCATAGCTCAGCGCTCACTCACCGCCTAACTATAACCCTGAGCTCAGCGCCCGCCGCGGGAGGCGCCGGGGCTGCCGGGGGGGCCGGGGCCGCCCGCCAGAGCACCAAGGTGACCCGCCGGGCTACCGCGGCCTCTGAGCCGGCGGTGGGGCCGCCGCGCGGCGGCCCTGCACGGATTATTTTTATTATTATTTTTAACCTGTGCCCTAGGGCAAACCCAGCTCTTGCCCCCCCCGGGCGGCCCGGCGCTGAGGGGCGGCGCCGCCGGCTGCTCTGCAGCCGCCTCGCCGCTGGGCCGGTGTTTTCGGGTGGTTTTTGTTGTTGCTGCTGTTGTTCCCGCGTCAGGACCGAGAGCCGCGGCGGCTCGTACAGCGCCGTCTGCCAAGAAGAGAGAGCGCAGCATCGTGGCCTGGCGAAGTGCGACTGAGGCCTCTGCCTGTGCGTGCGGGGTAACGCGCGCGTGCAACACACACACGCGCACATACATGCACACACAGGTACACCATGCACACACACGTGCGCGCACACGCACCCCCCCGCACACAAGGTTTGAGAAGCTCAGCAGAAGAGTTTCAGGCAAAGGTGTCGCGGGAGCACACGTGGCTGGCGGTGGGAGGCCTGGGACGGGATGGGACGGGGCACGGGTCCCGCAGCGCACGAGGACACGGCACCGGGCCTGGCTCGGGCGAAGAGCTGCCCCGGGTGGATTTAGTGGCAGTGCTTTGTTTGGGCAGGGGGGCAAAGGGCTCTTTATCGGTCTGGCGGAGAGCAGGCGGCAGCGGGGAGCGCGCCGCGGGGCCGAGCTCCGGTGCGCGGCTGGCAGGGATGGGGGCCGCAGAGCCGGTCTGTGGGGAGAAGCGGTGTGGCCGTGACCCTGCGGTGGTCTGCGAAAAGGGCGGATCGGGGTGAAGCTAATGTTCCCAGGCAGAACGACAGGCGTGGAAGCGTGATCCACTACCACCGACAGGCATGGGAAGACCTCGGGGAGGAAGGGTCAGCGTTTCAGTTCTGGTGTGTTGCCTTGCAGTTGACAGCTGGATATCGATGAACTGATGTCAGAAAAATAGGCAAATATTTTAACTTGAAAGGAAGGGGAGATAGAGTCGAAGAGAAGTTAAATATATGAGTCACTTGCATGGTTTTGAGTGAGATCGCTCTATATGATGTTCTGAGTCAGGACCCTGGAGCTGAAAAACCCCCAACTCTAGGAAATTCAGATCTGAATATTAATCTGAACTTTGTAACTGGACTCTGTTTTACAGTCAGCTGAATCAAAATCCCCAAATCTGGCAGAAACACATGTGAACTTTGTGAAAAGTCAAATCAGAATTCAGACATTGTTGCTCACACTTCTCTCATCGAAACACATTTAGGAGTTTTTGAGTTTTCTGAAGGAACTGGTGAAAATCTGGGAGATATACAGTTTATTTATACTTAAGGACTGCTTAATCCCCAAAGCAGGTTGGGATCCACTCTACAGTAACGCAAAAATCCCACATAATTCATTCAAACAGTTTACTTTGAGACAAGATAAAAGAGGTAGGTGCAACAGCTCTTAGGGGTTCTACTAGGATTCGGGATGTGGGTGCTAATAGGATTGTGAAGTTACGTGGGCTAGTGCTTCAAGAGATAGAAGCTCTAAATTACCTAAAAGAAAAATAAGATTTATTCGCACACAGCCTAGTCGTAAGCGACCAGCTAATTTCTCGTAAGCAGCACAGCAGAAATGTTTTTTTAAGAAGGGATTTCAAATAGGTTTGGACAAAAGAGCAAATGTGGGGAATGTGTCTCCAGAGAGCCACAGAGCCTGTGTCAGGTTTTGTTAATGTCAACAGGAATCTTTGGGGTGACTACATCAAGCTTTGAACCAAGCACCAGGCAGCTTGACGACCTACGCTTTTCTGTTTCCCATTAACCGCAGGCAAGCTGCATCTCTTTCCATCATTTTCTTATCTATAAAATAAGAAAGTTTGTAAAAACTAATCTTCATCTGATTTATATGATTTAGTGACATCACTGAGGGAACTATTTAAATGTAATATGACAAAGAAATTCTTAAATAAGCATAACAGCTCTTTTTGCATACAAAAAACTGTGAGTGCTGTGACTTCAAAGGTGACTGTGTAGACACAGTACCTTCTTGAAATTCTTGCCCAATAGATCTATTCCTCCATCCTTAAGAACGTATCTGTTTACTGACAAAACAAGTTTTACTCTGTTAGCATTACAGAGACAAAATCACAATGGTAGAGTCAGCTGAATTCCTTTGTACAATGCAAATCCTCAACAAATTCATCAGCTGAGTTCTAACAGCAGAATCTTTATTACTGGTTATAAATGATTAAGTGGCCAAAAGAACCCTCTGAAAGTCAGAGTCCTGCCCTTAGTTTGCAGGGCTGGTATTTATAAAAATGCTGTTTTAACATGATAGCTGGGCAAATTTTATATGGATATCCTAAAGGAAAAATAACACCACCTTTTGCAGTGTTTTTGCAATTCTACCTATAATAACACATATCTTTTATGATAACACCTAGCCCTATCAAAAGCCACCTAAGGAAGAACTATTAGTACTTAGTTCAAGTAGGATAGTTTTGAAGTCTCTGACTCTGTGAATTGTCAAATGTTATTCACTGTGTTTTGTAAGGCAAAATCCAAGAGTTCCAGTGTGCTTTGAAAATATTGGTGAATATTCCTAATAGGTTTGTGCAGTATTTTAGTCCTATTGGGCTGGAGTTGCCACAAAAAAAAAAAGATACTGCAGCTTTAGTCATTTGAGTCCACAGTTAGATACTTCACCCCTGTCTCTTTACTCTCTGAGATGTCATTTAACTCTTCAGGTGTTTACAATCCAAATATATCTTAAATATCTACCAGCAAAATCCTTGAGTGACTTAGGACTGCCTGCATTTTTATAAACATATTTTAAGAAATTGGTAAATTGAGCATTCATTGGCTTCAGATCCTCATAAAAAGTAACAACTCTGATCTCACAGAACAGCCCCAAGAGGAGCATCCAACACTTCTAAGCAGTAGCCAGCAGTAGTCACCAGCTTCAAATCTTTTTTTTCCAGGAGGGGCCTTGAAACCGGATGAACAGCTAAAATCGTTGGATTGTACAGAATAAGTTTCTTGCATTACCTCTTTCTTTCTCAGACTTAGGTAATACAAAGTGGAACAGTTTCAACAAAGCAGAAATCTTCATATGCCTGTCATTAGGGTAGTGTCATATAGATCAAGCCTTCTCAAGAAGAAGAAGAATTCAAATCTGGATCTTGGACATGCTTTAACTACTAGCTGTTGTGTAAGAAGATAAAGGAGGGAAACCGCTCATCTGTGCAACTGTTTTAGGAGAACGAGCTCCTATGTTTTTACCGCTTGCTGCTGGCTGATCTCATTCTTAGGTTCCCACTCTCCCCATGTGCTGTATAGAGAGTGTAAAGCATTATTCAGGGGAAGAAGTAGATTCTACTAGTTGGTAGGGTGCCTAGAAATTAACTGTAGCACTTCATGTGGATCCAGTCCATTTCTGTATTGTACATACAGAAAAACCAAGGCATAGAAAAGTTGAGTGAGTTGCCCTCATGAACTCTGTTCTCATGAACTGTCTCTGCCTGGAGACACGATCTGACTCTGTTCATGAGTGAGAAACAAATTATGTCAATACAGTAAGAAGGACAATAAAACAAATAGTCCAAGCAAATGCACAGTCTTTGAAAGCTCCCACATATAAGCTATGTCAAACTGCTAAAGCCAAGAGTATATAGCTAATGGCCTTCCCGCTGGAGAGTCCATAGTGCTGCACTAACAGTTTGAGTGTCACAGTCAATCGTAATTGTTGTGATGGAAATAGAAAGGCAGTTTTGCAGGTAATGAGGTCTTGGGACTTTAGAGGTTATAGCTAAAGAAGCTTCCAGAAAATAATTTACATTTACTTCATTAGTGTAACAGGTCCTTTGTTTTTAGATCCATAAATATGAAATGGGGGAAATGAATTTTTTTTTTAAGTTTCCTTTTTCCACATGCTAGTGCTTAATCTGTCTAAAAGTTAATATTTTTTTCCTGGATTAAAAATAAAATATCTCCCTTTTTTCCTGATTATAGGTTAATGAAAATAGTCATAGACAAGAAGGAATGTCTATGACTTTGTGTATCTGGAAGATGTAAGAGGAGCTATGTTTTAAAGGAGTCACAAAGTTAAATAACCAGCCACAATCATCATCATTGATTTTCTGATTCCCATATTGTCTCGGTGCAAATAATACAGTTGTGTAAAGTCTACAAAAACAATTTTTAATGTTCTTTCATTTCATTCACGATACAGCATCTGCTGCATTGCAACTGGAGGATTTAAATACAACAAGCCTTTCAAAACCCACATATTTCCAAACCAAGCCTGGGTAAGAATGACACTACCACATCAATCACAAGCACAGGCTGGCTATAAAATTACAAAACCATTCAAGCCGTCTGTATAATTAAATGCAAACCAAAGCAATCAAGCAAATGTTAAAGGAAATATCTTCATATTGTAAACTTTGTAGGTAAAGGCATATATCTGCTGTCTCTAATTGAGAAAGTCTGTGTCTTTAATAGATACACTTTATTATTGCTTTGCACTCTTTTAAATAGCACGCTAGCTGGTAAATGCAGAAATATCATTTGGTATAGTCTGTGCTGTGTAGAATTCAGGATCTAAAATACAAATGCCAAAGGATCAAGGAAAGGAGGTGCGAAACAGAAGCGGAGCGGCTGACAGTAATGCCTGGGTGTGCCCAAAAACGCAGGCCTTCCTCTGGGTGCCTTTGTTTTACCTGCTTACATAACCCTCCCCAGCTGCTACCGCTGCCTTTGCCAGCTGGGTGCTTTCTTGGAGGCATTTGGAAGACAGAAGTGAAACTCTCAATCTAGGTTAATTGCAATGCTTACGTGAGGCTGCTGTGCCAGATTCTGTGCTGCAAACCTCAGGAGGAACTATGCACTCAGCGTAACTTGGAGAGCAAGGACAAAGGGACCTGAAGTTTCCCGTTGCTTCTTTCTACATTTAGGCTAAGTTTGGGGCTACGCAGCCCATGGGTGTATGTCACAGCACTCCCAAAGGCTGCTCTGATTTATGAGATCCTCCCTGTCTTGCTGTCAATAGGCTGCTTGTAGCGACTATAATACCTTAGAGAAGAACAGGATTTCTGCTGCTCTTCCTTCTGCTGTATGCATTCTCCCCAGTGCTTCCTTTGCATGACACGTTGTGCAGGTTGCAAAATTGGAAGCGTGCATAATATAAAGCCGCTAGTCCCTCAGCAGTGCTGGTGGCATCTTCTCAAAGCTGTTTCTGCTCCCTTTTAATTCCGACAGGGGAACAAAGAGAATTAGGATTGATTCAGTCCTGTCACCTGCATGCTAGTAATACTTCTCTCCTCCAGTGAACACATGCCCGTATGAATACAAGCATTTCTGATAGTTTATTCTGGATTTAAGATCAAACATGTAAACACCTGCTTTCTGAAATGAAATCCAAAACCCAGAACTGTCTAAATAGGCATGAGGAGAGCCAGAAATTTTAGAAAGATGTGCCAAACTGTATACTGGGCAGAACTAGTTAATAAGAAATATTCTTGAAATCCTATGTTTTCTCAGCTCATATGTACTTCTGAACTGATATGTCCATCCTGAACCAATCTGGAATTCTTAGCAGAGTGAGAACCCATGTGTATTCTCTGAAATAATGTTGTCTTGGGCATCCTAGGCCCCTTCTTTTCTCCTTCCTTTGGGTGTTCCTGCCGTATCACCTCCAAATAAAGGTCCTAACCACTGTCTTACAGGTTTATGTGTGTCTTTGTGCCCCTTTAAGGATGCCTTCCTGATGAAGCTGAGTCTTTATGCAGTAAAAATGCATTAATATGAAGGCAAGAAGAGAGTAAGAAGGAAAGATTTTCTAGCCTCCTGATAAAAGCACTCAGCAGGATGAAGGGAGAGAGGTAGGTAGAAAATTTAGCTACCTCCACAGTTAGATTGCACAGAATATTTTTGGATTGCAATCCTGGATTTTGGTGCAAGACCCATATTAGGCACCTAAATCCTTTTGATCTGGCCGTTAGTCATGAATATGCAGGAACTGGCTTAGAAAGTGACAGTTAAACCTTAGGCACCAAGCAGTCCCTGCAATGAGGGTGAAAAGCCAGTAGGGCTTGTACAGAGCAGTCTAAATAAAGATGATTATTGCCATAGTTCTATCTGCACCTCTGAATCCCCACATTATGTTAAACAGATATCTCCGTACTAGCACTATCATTCCTACAAACAGTCTGCTTTTCATCAGGACTTAGCTACTGTCAACTGGGGGTAAAATAAGCCAGTCTACTTGATACTGGGGCATAAACAGCTATGGCTGCTGTGCCTGTTCTTGGGGAACTTGCAGTGGCTGTAAAATGGGAAGAAGCACAATCTTGAGTATCCCAGTGAAGACATAGCTTTGCAGATAAGTTTTTACTCACTTGAAGAAATTACGTCATTTTATATTCAAACAACAGAGGAGTTAAGCAGCAGTATAAACACTCAGAACAGAGAGGGAGGGAAAGAAAGAACCTAGTTTTTTCCCTCTTTGGAAAAAAAGAAATCTGATTTTCCTGTTCTCATTTTGTTCTACAAGGACAGTCTTGTTTAACGACTTGTCAGGCTTGACTGTCAGATAGATAGTAAATGGGATAACTGTATGATAAGACTAGCATAGAGATGATCTGTTTTGCTCCAATCCAAATGAATACTCATCTAGACTTTGGTGATAGGTGATGATGTTAAAAAAACCTACAATATGGATAAACAGAATTAAGATACAAAAATGAAAATTACCACAGAAGTGATTACAACAGGAGTGGAAGAAAAACTTTGAAGATTTTAATAAATTTGGTGTCAGATAAGCACCAGAATTCTGAAATTACTAAAACTAAATCTTAAATTCAGTAACAAGTGATTTTCAAATAAATTGTTATTGTCAGGGTAATGCCATATGATTGAAAATAGGAACTACAGATCTGTATGTTAAAAGGAGACAAATATGACAATTACCAAACTCTTTGAGTGGCCTCAGTAGCCTACAATGTTTGAAAACATATTTCAATGCAAATAACAAAGATATGGAAGCAAACAGGGAATAGATTATATGTACATCATACCAGATTAATCTGAAAGCTTTAAAATAACTAGGCAAAAAAAAAATTTAGCTGATCTCATTTACCTGCCGTTCAGTAAAGAATTTGATATGTTGAGGTTGCAGAAGATGGGAATTAATAAAGGAACAATAAAATGTGAAAGGACTAACTAGAGGTAAGACAGCAATGCCTTATAGGTTGAAACAGGAGGTTATTTGTTGAGTTGCTGAAGATTTGGATTGGTAGGAATTACAAGAACCAGTCTTTGTCAGTCTTGTTTAGCACCTTAGAATTTCAACCTTCTTGTTTAACAGCACAAAAACTGGGATTGTGCTGATGATGTTTGCCATTTGCACAAAGTCAGGAGACAACATCAATAGAGTTGAGGTCTGAGATATTGCTCAGAACTGCATGATCTTAATGACAGGAATGATAGAAATATGATATAATTAAATAGTACAGTATATAGTGGGATATGCTTTGGGGACCTGGTAAGAAAATCTGAAATAAGATGAGAGTTTATCATTTGGAAACAGCCAAGGTGAAAGACCTCAGTGTATCAGATGATGAAACTGGAAATAAAAAGGGTAAATGGTACTGTAAAATGTAATGAAGATATTCAGGTAAGATAGAGTAAAGGCAACGTCAGGTAAAAGCACTGGTGGGACATGCACAGCTCTGTTCATTGTATCAAAGGAGATGAACTGAAATTGGGAGCTGGACAGAGATAAGGGAACAAGGGAGCTGTTTTTATATGAGGTGACTTGAATAACTGAGTTTGCTTAGTGCCACAGAAGGATGGCTGGGAGAGGCTATGATGCTGTCGGTAGACACACCAAATAAATACCACAAAAGAAAGAGCTGTTGAAGTTACAGAACAATGAAGGACATATGGATGTAAACTGGACAAGGATAGACTTAGAGTGGAAGTAAGAAGAAAGTTTCTAGCTGTTAGAGCAGTGAGGTTTTGGTACAGCCTTCTTCTGAGAAAAGGCAGCAAAAAAATAACTACCTTCAGCATGATCAGTGCATTTCTGAAAGCCGTTATATGATGCGGTGACTGCAGTGACGGCAACTGGACTCAGAAACCGTCACAGTTGCTCTCAGTTCTTTGTTTCTATGGCTGCCATCATAATAGTTTGTAAAAAGTGTAGTGCAGCCTGGAAAGTAAAACCAAGCTATTTCATGACTAATCAAAGACTTTGTGAAGATTGCCTTTTTTCTTCAAAAGCCACCCTGAAAATAATAAAAACTAGCACAGTTTGGATGAAACCAGACTGACTGTTTTTCTTGCCTAAAGAAAATAACCTGGAAACGTTTCTTTACATAGACCATTAAATGTTCTGTTTGACCCAATATAGTGTATTTGCTCTGGATCCTTTGAAAGAAGAGAGGCAGTTGCTCTTCACCTCCCAGTGCTTGCTTCGGATCTGGAAATCCTACTTGTGTGTAGGTCCACAGCCACGTCCGTCTGTACCAAGTCAACGCGCTAAAGGGAAGGATGGAGTGTGCCTGTCTCAAAATACCCCACGGGTAAGGGGTCTCTGCTACCTAAGTAAATGCTCAAATTGTTGAGCTTTTGGGTAACAAGGGACTTTCCTCCACCAGAGTTTACCCTCTCCTTCCCCCCCCCCCCCCAGCCAAAATTATTCAGCAAATTTGAAGCAAATATTTTAGAGATGACTGAAACCACATTTGCTGGGGAATTAACCATTAAAAAAATAAATAAGTCACCCGACTCTAACTATTACCATTTTAAAAATCTATGCTGCTTCTTTTGCACCTAAACTGAAACACATTTTAATCTTTTTTAAGTATAAGAGTTTGACCCATCCACCCAGCCAGGGTAATAAATTATAGTTCATAAATTGTACTCTTTTACTGCGGCACATAAGGCCTATTATATCACTTACAACTAATGCTTATTTCTTCAGCCTGACAATTTTTTTCAGCCCCTTTCATCTGGTCATTCCTAACAGCCAGTCCCTGTAGGAGGGGAGACTCTTCAGTATTAGCACTGCATCCTTTTCCAGTCAACTAGTTTAGAGCTAATAGAAAGAAATACATTTGTCACTGAACATATGGCTAACTTCTTATTGGTTTAAATAGATTATACCATGGCACATGGTATAAGTAAAACCATAGGAAACAAAAAAAGAAAATATTTAGCTGGAGTAGAGAAAACTGTAGGAAACGTTTTTTATGTTTTCTGTTACACCACAATAGAATTGCAGCTCAAAACAAAATGTTGAAAACATGGCATTGCCTGCAGAATGGAAATACAAAATTTCACTTCAGAGAAGAACGAAATGTAGGTTTTTGAGAATTTTCCAAGGAGCTGCCCTCGATTCCCGCAAGGCAGGCGCCCGGTTAGCCGTTCAGCCACCCGCAGCGCAGCCGGGAGCCTTGGGCTGCTGAGCCCTGGCCCTGATTCAGCAGCATCCCCCGGGCGGGCTGCTGATGGCGGGAAAGCCCTTGAACTTGGGCTGCCAAGGACTTGGGGGATTGTGTCTGATGTGCTGAAAGAAGAAAAGCAACCAGGGATCTGTGAGGAAGCTGTTTGCTTTCCGCCAAATTGGAATTTTACAGTGGAAGATTGTTCAGCTGGAAAATTTCTGTTCAGAGCTTCGAGACATTTGTGCCGTGTCAGCTCTGCGTAGCATCCCTTCAGATCAGTAGTTTCCAAACATTTTCCTTAGGCTATGGTAAGTGGCCCTGAAATATATTCGTTACAGCGCTTTCAATTACAGTGTTTGATGGTAAGCGTAGTTTGCAGCTGGCAAGAAATTTCAAAGTGGTAATTCGGTGATTGGAAAAGTTGCAGAAGTATTGTTTTAGGTAGCCCTCTAGTGGACCTCACCATCTCCTGTGAGATAACAAGCAACGTTCTCTCTTCCCCGTGTAGACATATACATAGGTAGGCATATGAGTGGTCTTTTAATTTGGTCTTTGCATGTTACATATTTCAGTCAGCATAGGGTTTGGGACATATCTGACGTAACTGGCAAATACAGTGATACCTGCTAATACCTACCTAATGAATAGCAGGTATGTGGTTAAGACGACTTAGGTTAGATGGTGTGTTTTGTAAGGGATGTAAATCCTACTGTGTAAAGAACACAAGCCAACTGTTGCTGGTGACATAATTTTTAGATATTATTTTTAGAAAGAGATTTCTCCTGGCAGATAGCTCCCTGTGAGATTTCTTGCTATTTTCCCATATATATCAGCTACTTCCCACCATCAGAAGTGATGGTAGAGTAGCAATCTAACTGTAAGCAGAATTCCTATGTTTCTAAGCCGTAACAGACCCAAATTTACATATACCAGATTTAGAAAAAAAATGGCAAGTAAATAATTTGGACAGCATTATATTTTTACATAAAACAATGGCATGACATCACGCAGGGAAGGTGGGATAGAAAATTCCATTTCAAGATACCAAGGAATTACATTTCTCTCTGTTTTCCTATTCACTAAAATTCTCCTTGAACCTCTGCACCAGTTCAAGCTGTCTGCAGGTTACAATGTTAATGTCATGTAAGCCACCATGCCAAAAGGACAAATTCATTTCAGTTCTTGTCTCACCACTGTAAAAAAAAATGTATTGGGAGATGAAAAAGAGGAAAGGGCTAAGGATATCTCTAAGCTTATTTAAATGTCAGATTATTTTACCTAGAGAGAAAAAAAAGATTGTTATTGTTGAAAATGATGCAAGTTATACTGAAAATTAATCAGATGCTAAATATTTTCCTGTCAAGAATGATAGGATACAAGAATGATAGGATACCAAAAGAAAAAAAAAGACTGTGTATGTAAAATAAACAAAAGGAAGCATTTATTTGGACATCCTTTGGAATTCACGGCTGCTTAAAGCTGTCCAACTCTGAAACACTATTTATGATCATTAGCAATTTCTGCAGATTTTCAGATTATTAAGGGCAGCCAGGTCTTAAACTTTAGGATACAAGGCAGCAGATCACGTTTACATTCTAAAGATGTTCTTATTTTGCTACAGTAGAAGTAGTAAAACTTGTAAAAAGAAAAGTAGTAAAAACTTATACAAGTTCCTGCTTTGTACTTGTTGTTGTTGTGTTTTATTTTTTACCACTTTAGTGGTAAAAGACTCTCATGCTTAAAATCAGCAGATCATTTATCCATGAAGCAGATGTTACCTGATCAGCCTAATATATTTTTTTACATTACCCCTACCTTATAACCCCTTCAATACACTGCAAAACAATTTGCAAAGGGGTTCAGGACAGTCATTGCTGTTCGAAACTAGGCGCAGAACAGAGAAATGATTTGCCCAGAGGCAGCAAGCTGCCTGAGGGCAGAGTGATTTGGTGTTGAGACCTTCAGGCTGGATATATGGTTTTATGCGTAACTAGAACTGTCCTTAGAGGACCCAACACTGAGATTCTCTCTATATGGAAACAGAATACCCAGTTCTGCTTTTCCTGATAACCATAGTTCTCAAACTCAGAAATTCCTCTACACTACTAGTATTACCATTCTGAAGCCTTTGTAAACGGTGATGTTCCTCTACAAAATATGAAACTCTAACAATTCAGTTCAAAATCCATTTCAAAGCCACCGTTTGCTGTCAATAAAGCCCACTTCTGGTTGAAAATTGGAGTGTACTCAAAGTGCCTCAATTTTGTTAAACTGATCAGAAGCTATTAATTGAAGAGCCACTAGCCTGGCCAATTTTTATGTCACAGGTGGTAAAAAGTGTTTTAGTTGTTTTGGGGGGTTGGAGGTTTTTTATATAGTTGTATCATCTTCTCTCCAAAACATGAACGCGGCTTTGCAGACTTCTGTCCTTATCCCACAGCAATAGCTCCCACTTGTCACTTTTAAGAACAGTCTGTTAAAAGCTGGTGTAAAGCCAGCAGAGGGAGCATAAATACATGAGAAGTTTTCAGGGAACATCTATATAAACAATTATTATTGTCTTGTTTTCATTTCTAGGTAACAAATTTTCAGAAATATATATATATAGCATGCAGAGAATATCTGGACAGCCTTCCAACTCCTCCTATCCAGATTGTAACAGATACCACTGTCTAGTTTCTCCGGGAATAATGGAACAGTATTTTACAGATTAGGAATAGAAGATATTTTAATTTGGAAGATATTTGCTTTCAAGACTATTAAGTGATCATTTTAATGTCACAAATTTAATCCCTTTTGAAAAAAAGGTATGATTCCTAAGATTATATCTGCAGTAAATTTCCACTATAGTCTGGAGCCTTTCAGATTGGAGGAAAGAAATAAGTACACAATAAATATTCAGTAATCCATATTTTCCTTTTGTGCTATTCATCCACCTAGGGCTGTCAGTGCCTTTGACACTTTACAAACAAATCGAAACCACAGATCTGTGCACTGTGAAGCTGCCAACCTATGAGTCAAATTTGGCAATTAAAAGACTGATATTTGTATTTATTCCTTTATTTAGTACTCTGAGAAAAAGAATCTGCATTTAAGATTTATGTGACCTCAAAAGAGCCACTACAGGAGCAGGTTAAAATTATTGTAGAACAGGTGCATTAATGTTTCCGAAGTATTTTTCTTTTACTTTCAATCCTCTGATCACAGGAAGAACTAATCCAACAGTTCTTGAGACGGATGCCTGTATTTCCCTCGCGAATAGTCTCCCAGGGTAGGATCATTTTGTGTCATTTCACGGGTGTTTGTTTTACCTTCAGCCGAATAAGGATGTAAAATCATCAGCTCTGATAGCTTCTTGCCATTTGAGTGTCTTGCACACATTACTGTACAGTTAGGGTTGAATCTTTCTATAACGCCATGGAGATTTTTGTCCCCAATAATTTGTTTCTCGGGTAAAACAGAATAAATTATCACCACCATTGGTTGAAGAGAACATTGCTTTGCATGAAGGTTCTTTGCTGATTGGTGGAGTAGCATTACAAGGTAAATCACACTGCTCTGTTCCAGGCTACAAATTCTGTGAAACCTCCTTTAGTTTAAGGGATAGAGACAGCACATGGGTGTTGTCTCCTTTTTTCTTTGGGGAAATGCATTGATGAAGAGGAATTTCTACTATCACAAGTAACTACTGGGAAGCTGGCTTTCATCCTTGAGTGCCCAGGTAATAGTACAATGTCTGCTGTTAGTCAGAGGAGCTTCTTTCATAGTTTCTATGTGGTCAGAAAAAAGTGGTCTGAATGCTTATGATTCTCACCAGGGGAAGACTGGAATACATTCATTCATTCATTCATTCTAGATAAAATTTATTTTCTGGACACTTCTGATCAGGAACAAAGCCAGAATACAACCTAGTGTATCAGAATTTCAGAAAGCAGCTTCATCACAGTTTGTGGAAAGATCGATCATATCACTAACAGTATTGGTAATGTTTACTGCATGTCCTCCTTTCCACAGTCATGCTAATACCTTTCTTAGTTCCAGATGCCACATTAAAACTTTATCACTTTTCCTCTATGTATCAGCACTATCTAGTAGGATATATTTCATAAGGGTACCCTTGTTCAAGAACTCCTCTTTGTGTGCTTGTAAAGACAATAAACAAGCAGTTAACTGCCTATGAAGAGTTACTGCTGCAAATAATGAAGGGAAATTCTGCTTCTGCTGATGTTGCCAGATCCAGAATTCTTCTGTTCAAATCCCAGCTGTCTCACAATTATTCTGGTTATGCTAAGTCAGAAATCTTGATCTTTAGAGAAGTCTGAATCTAGCTTCAACCTTTACTGTTAATGAGCTGAATAATAAGAATGGGGCCTATTGACCTTGTCTTACTCTTTGAGTTTGCAGATATTTGGATCTTAACTTGTGCTTAAAGGTTTGGGCCCATCTCTGATTTATAATCCCCTTAAAAACTTTATTATCCCCATAAACTCTGAAATGCTTATACTGAACTTTGAACTTTTCTTTGGACAGATAACTTTTATTTTCACATTTAGAAATGAACTCTTCTAAGGCCACTGTTTGTGCATACAATTTTAATCCTAGTTTTAGGAATCAACAAACCTCTTAAGAATTTGTGTGCCCTGTAATTACATATATATATATATTTATATATATATAAAAGTTCCCTTTCCCAGCTTGCTGAAATTTTATAGCTGACACCTTTCTAGTTCACAAGAAAAACTTTTTTTTAATTGTTCATGACATTCACTTCGGCTGCATGTGAGAGAAGCAACAACTACTGCTCTAACCTGCTTGTGACATTTTCATAGCTATAGATGAAAAAAGAATTCCTTAGAAAATGACAGCCATACCACCAAAATTGCCTGTGTCTGCAAAAAAATATTGCATTATCTAAAATGTTCTGTACAGGTTCTGCATTAGACTCTATAAAGAAAGCAAAATTATTCCAGGAATTTGAATAGCTTCTTGCAGAGATTTTTAGATTCCTAAAGCTTTCATTTCAAGTGCTAATGCTAAGATTTCCTTTTTAAGAAGGATGCTATGAAATATTAGAGGCCTAAGAAGAGCCAGTAAAAGGCTAATGATGTTTTGAGTGCTTATCTTCTGGGTTTGCTCTTACAACTTTTAGGATTTAGTAATTATTTGTCTCCTATAGCCCTGTCACTTAATCCAGGGATGATTACAAACACTGTCTCATTCATGGATCATAGTATGAGAAGCTACTGTACACCCGCATATACATGTAGGGCATTTGGATAGCACAGTCACAGGCCCTTAGATAAGGCCCATTATCAGATTTCAGTAGGATGAAAGGGAGGAAAGAGATCACATATGACAGCAGCAGGTACATGAAGAGAATAAGACTTCTTTTTCTCTAAGCATCAAGAAAGATTTCCTTCCAAACATATACTATAGCCTTTTAGAAATGAATATCACATCCATCAGTAAATCTGTATGTGAGAGCGCTCGTGTAGGTTTATACAAATAATACACAACTAAATATAACTCATATCATTTTAGTCTCAACATACTTCACACAAATTACTATTAGCACATCAGAAATGGAGCCAAAAAGCGCAGATTTTCTGCTCTGGAAAAACACTACAGCAGCTAACAAAGTTCCAGCACTGTGCCAGAGCCAGCCTATATACCAAGATTACAGAAGATGAAATTGTTTAGAGTTTGCAGTAAACTCCGCCTACTCAGGATTAACCAATTGCCTGGCAAGTACACCCGCTTCAGCACTGAAAATCACAGGAGCTAGTGACTTTTGAAATCAGTGTAATTGAATTATGCCTATAAATGAGGCTCTTCACACACAACAAAAGATGGGTGTGAATGAAAATGAAGGAATTTGTTTTAATTATTTTATACAAAATCATTTAAAGCAATCCTCTCTCTTCTTTACAAATTGCATTATTTAAAGACCTTTATTCACATCTGAAAATGCTGACGAGTAACTTCCCACACCAAATAAGGCCTGAACTGTTGTTCAGACACACTGCAAGTTGTGGAGTGTGCTTCAAGTACAGAGTCAGCAAAAACAGGGTATTTTATAATTATGGATCCTGGCTGGCGTTACCACCAATTAATGCGAAATAGATGCTCAGCCATTCTTATTAAAGGAAAGACAAAAAAAGTGATTAGAGCTTTTTAATTTATTACAGGCAGAGTCCTGAGGGAAGTGCTTACACATACAAATATGCGAAAAATGGACATTTATGGACTCAACAAAAATAGTTTAATAACCTTTCAGAAAAAAATCAAGTATTATTATACAAATTCATAGAGTAAGGTCTTATCACATCTACTTTTTAAGTGAGCTTGTAACTTGCATTTAAGCTCAGCATCACTCAACGACTTTTCCCACAGTCCAAGTCTAATCTTTTTAGCAAGGTAGCTGACTTCTGGAGCCTACGCAATACTTTAAGGTATTCCAGTATCACAGGTGAATAATACTAAAAAAAATTCAAGTAACAGTAATAACAAGTAAGTGGTTTAAATCTTCAAAAGTCCACTTGTTCTACTGAAGGTGTACTATTAAAACAATTTAAGGTATTTAAGAAAATTGCTCAAGTATAACTGCTGTATTACAGCTTCTCCCATTTCACTGTGACAATTGTGTAGCTTGAAGTTAAAAAATAAATTCTTTTCTACAGCTAGAAAACCTGCACAAAGGAGGGAGGAAGGAAGGAATAAAATCACTAGAGATTTAAAATGAACAATTGTTAATGCTCCAATTAAGTAATTTAAATTATGTTCTGCTTTTAGAAACAGTCTTCCTTAATATTTATAAGACAGTTATCCTGTAAAAGTACACTTACTCGCCAGGTCAAAATGCTGTATCATGTAAAAAAATCTCACCCCAAAAGATAACATTTAGGATTCCTTATTTTATGCTGGCAGTTGTTCTACACATTTTACAGTAAGCAACATTATCCCAAACTGTTGAACCAATCTAGGGGACTCGATGCGTTTCTCACACACAGCCCCCTTCCACCCCCCTCCCCTCGAATCAAAACGCCAATGCAAAAATTAAACTGCAAGTCTGCCACCTGGAGAGAAGACAGCCTTTAAAGGAAAAAGACAATCCTTATGTACAAAACCTTGATTTCCTAATTTTACACCCATCCCTCCAGCTTTATTGGTGGAGCATCTTCCCCATTTTTACTGTGATCAATCTACCAAACGTGCTTTCAGTTTGCTTTATTATTGCAGTAGCTCAGCCTGTAGTTTGTATTTTATAGAGATGCACAAGGATAGTATCCAACACTGAAGTCCTATCATCTAGAGCTGGAAGCTGTTAGAACATAAAGTCAAGACTACTTTATGACACAAGTTTTAGTCTGGTGTATTTCCCATAATACTTAACAGAACTAACAAACTTAGTAGATAAATGAATTAACTCTTAATCTTTATTACCATATATTTAAGCTCTTCAGTGCCAACTGTCCCACTTTATTTATTTATTAGTAGAATATAAAACACCTGCTTTCACAGTGTCTGCCTAAAATAGCTGTAAAGATGTCAGTTAAATTGGGGGGGGTGGATTATTAGCTTTAATGTGATCATCTGTGAGTAGATCTTAATAGCTAGAAAAAAATGGGTAATTGTTGATACTGTACAATCTGGAAAACCAAGAGCTGGTGTTCTGAGGGTTTTTTCCCCCGCCCCGCTTTTTAATCACACATAGGAAACTATGCAGACACACCTTCTAATGCTAGGCATGAGGCTAAGTTTGTCAATTGTAGAGTAACAGTTAATTCACTGAGGACATCCAGTCTCAAAATTCTGGAGCTTCATTTTACAGACACTGAAGATGGATGAACGCAGAAGTTTGATGTAGTTGTAAGGTATTTGACATTTTTGCAAGGTGAAGCCATAAAGAGAGTATGGTACTAGTTTCAGGCTATGCTATATGTAAATTCTAGACAATCAAGTGACCAATTTAAGTATTTACTGATAATTAAGTTTTTTCTGACAATTGCTACAGTATTGTGGCATCACAAGAATCAGATCTAGAAGCTAGCTGCCAGCACTGTGTTTACCTGATTTAAAAATGTTCTTATCAGTTTTATTGCTTGTAGTTATTCAGTGAATTACAACAGTTTAAAGACAAACCCCAACATGAAGTTTAAGTACTGTTAGACTAACCATTTTTATAAGCTTATTTTATTTCTTTGCTGTACAAAGGCAGAAATGCAAATCATCTCAATAAATCTACATCAACCACTACCTAGACTTGATACAGATATATACAAAAAAGCCCACTTATTTAACTTCAGTGTTGATACCGTAGTTCATGCAGAGCTGGATGCAAACAATGCAAACAGCATCTACACAGTGTAAGGCAAAACTTTCATGATATTTACATCTTCTTCCTTACAACGAAGACTTCTGATATACCAGTTCCTTGTTACATTTGTATTTGACAATTCTGTTTAATAACAGTGCAGCTTCAGAACTGAAAAGTGCATTTTTTTATTATATACATTCTTATAAGGATTGTGGATTGTTCAGAAATAGTTTTACGATACTCATTTTTAGAAGTTATTCCTTACCTATGTTTTCCATCAATTCAAAGTTATTTCATAAGCTAAAAGGGCCATTTTCCCAAAGCAGTGTAGATCACATGCAAATATGAAAACAAAACTCCTAAAAGCAACTCTAGGAACTGTTGTCTTTTAACCTGGGAAGATAAGCAGTCCTGTGAAAGCACTCAACCAAACCACTGCTGTTTTAAATTTAAAACATTTTGCAGCATTTCAGGTCGGTAAGTTTGCAGTTCCAAGCAGTTTTGAAAAAGCTCTATAACACAGATATTTACATTCTGAATTAGATTTTGAGTTGTAATTCATCTCTCACATCTCAGCTTGCTTTTGGAGATCTCATTCTGAAAGAGAAGTGAAAAAGGAAAAAAATTACTGCTTTTCAGGAAATATTTTTCTGAGGAAGCACTGCACTGACGCATGCACTGTACCTGCTTCTAATATAAAATATCTAGAACCATTTCATAAAGCATATTCCCTTCTATGACTTAAATACCAAAAGAAAGCACACAGGGAAAGTCTGAATATGTTACTCATTCTGTTAATATACTGTTAAATATATCATTCAAAGAGCTCAGTTTTGCACATCAGTATACTGCTTATCACCCATGATATACTTATCTTTCAAGATGGATAAACTTTGAGATTCAGTAAGAGTATGAGTGATACTTAAAAAAACAGGAGTTTCGCAGAAGCTGGGGCAAAGTTAAACTCCAGAGGCTATTTTCAATTGCTTTGCTCTAGCTATGCAACAATGCTGAAGTAAATCCAGTCATTCCAAACTACGTTATTAATATTTTACATTCCCCCAAACCATCTTTAAAGAAAAAAGAAAAATACTAGTTATTCTTATATAGTACGTTTAAGAATCTGTCAAACTAACAAAACATAGGTATTCTACATTTCCAAGCCGGTTGTAGCAAATCTTAAATTCTCTCATGGTCACATTTTCTCATTCTGAATTATGTTCCATAAATGTTTTGCAAAGAGTCACCCTAAGAATGTTAAAAATCATTCCTCTTAAGATTTATTTTGGTTAGCAGAGGAAAAAAATAATTTATGAAATTTATGAAGCAAACTAATCAAAACAGCACCAAAAAGTTGTTTGCAAGCAATGTAGGAGTTAAAAAAAAAAAAAAAAAAAAAAAAAAAAAAAGCCCAAGATTAAAAAGCCAACTGTTCCCCTCAACTATAAAGTTGCATTACTAAAAATAAATCATCTTTTGTGTTCTGAGCTACTGTAATTCCTGCCATGTTTATTTTTAAAACACAATATCCTGCAACACTGGGGCTCTGACAGACAAAATTCCAGCCAATCGTGTTTCAGGAGCCTAAAACACTGGCTTCCCTTCTGCCTGCCCTCCTTTAGGCAGGACAGTTAATGAGTGAAAGCAGCACACCCTCTTACATGAAACAGAATCTTAGCTCTTGTGACAGCTAGTATTTAGCTGAGCTGCTGGACTCTGCATTGAAGCAGCTGAGAACTCACACACTCAGTTCCACTGGCAGACTGCAACAGAACAGTCAGCTCTGACAGGAAACGAGTAACCAGCAGGGGAAGGAAAGGGGTCAGGGAACAAGAGTGGCTTGCTATAGATACACATGTCTAATCTCTTGGCCTGCTGCTCTTGTGAGATAACGCAACACCATAAACTTCCATTTCAGGCATTTCCTACACTCCCACACAGCTTAAATGACTTAAACCATGCCCAGAAAATTATACTTGTACAGTTTTTCAATTTTATCAGAATAGTATGATACCTACTTTTAAATATCACAGGCATTTAACAAAATTAGACAGGGATAAATAGGTAAATAGAAGACGTTACCTTCATCAGGAGGTACTGATGGCTTAGTTTCAGAGGTCACAGTATCCATATCTTCAAAAGTTTTGGCACCTGGCTTATCTTGTTCCACCTCACATAAATACACATCAATAGGTCCTTTTGTGCTCTTTATATGTACTTCTATGCTATCCTATAAAACAAGGACTTGCATATAAACAAAAGAATAAATCTTACAAATTATTTACCTATTTTTGCTACAGTCCACACCTCCATGGAAAAATCTATCTTGACATAATCTACTCAGCGCCAAAACTTTTTGATTTTGGCTACAGTATTATTTGTGTCCTACTTCAGTATTATAGTGACAATAACTGTCCATTCATTAAGCAGTAAAAAAGTACTTATTTGCTGTTAGATCATTATCAAATTATGTTTATTTTATTATCTTGTTTGATTAGATTTACAACTGTATATACATTTTAGTATACAAACATTAACAGCACTTTGGAAGCTTCATTATCCACATAATTATCAAACATATTCTGATCCTGGAAATAAGTAACACTTATTACAGCTGCTCCATTATCTCTAGCAAAACCAAGTAACTAAAGCTCAGACATGCTTATTGTTTAATAATGTAGGTAAACCAAAAATCCCCATAGTCTAAAAATAAGCTGCTTAGACTATTATACCTATTGCATTGTTTAGTAGATCACAAGAAAAATGGAAGTACCAGTATTTGCTATACATGACAGAGAAACTGGAAGTCAATTACTGATTGCTGTTGCAAGGTCAGATTCCAGTGCTTTTGTTCCTTTAGGAGAGAAATGTATAAAACTTACTTCTTTAGGAGCTGGTACTTCCAATTTTGTTTCTTCTGGAGCTTTGATTGCAATAACAATCTGTTCTTGAAATGCCTGAATGCTATGGATATCTTGATATGTCACATAAGCTAGTGTATACATTGGTCAAGGATTCTGTAAAGCGATTTGCTAATGGACAGAAGCAAAGAGTATGATGTTAACTTATATTGAAGCAGAAGACCTGCTTAAGAAAAGCAATAAATAGTTCAGTTGAAGTTGCTTTAATATTAGGCTTCGAAATATTAGGTAGTAGCTGACAGGAGAATAGCCCTTCTCTCTATTTAAGGGGGGGGGGGGACTTAAAAGATTGAGACATTCAATATTAAAAAACACACACACTTGACAATGTTTATATCACATTGAAATTAATAAAAGGAAATCCTCTTTATATTATCAAGACCCACCTGTAAGATACGACTACATTGGAATTTTCCCAACAGACAGAAGAGTAACCACCACACCATTCAATGTTCTTGTCAACAGGTCACTGGGACTCTGTTTTGGGTCCTCTTTCTCATCTAACTAATCAACTCAATCTCACTGGTAGGTCAAGGTTTGTCCCCGAGACATTATTCTATAATGGAGAGAACAAGGTGATGGTCAAGGTACTGAGACTATTCCTTCACCTCCATTTAATTTCTTTCCTCTTCATTACTGTTCCAAACGACTCCTTATCTCAATATAATCCTCTTCCTTACCCTCTCTGCCACTGAGATACTCTGTTTTCCTTTCCATGGCAAAGTGCCAAAGGAAAAGAAGTAGGAAAATAGTCCAACTCCAGTTCTTCCCACTCCACCTCCTCTCAAACTTCTGCAGTGGAAAGGTCATTCAAGTAGCACTCCCTGGAAATGGGCTAGACTGCACATAATTCTGTAGAGGGCATGACTAGTACATACTAATATAAGGAACCCAGCAGGTTCCCTATACACATAATCAAGTATTACTGCATAACTGTGGTATCTGCCTAAAGCTATTACTAGATACCTGAGTACTAGTAACCAAAATCATGTGTTAGATAAAGTGATGTAAGAGTTGAAAGGATATTTTGCATTTTCTTTGTCATCTGTTAGTTCAAATAACTGATGAGCACAATCCTTGATTAATTCATCCAGAGCTTCTTCCATGGCTGACAAGTCAGAAAGTTCATCTCTAAGCTTTTGCTGCTCTGGTGCCTTTCCAACAACTTGATCAAGATCAGAACCTCTAAAAGAATATGAAAGTTGTCTAGTATGTTTATTTAAATAAGAGCCTGTTTATTGAATACAGAAAGTGTACTAATAGGAACCAAAAAGGAATTCTGGCATGTTTTACTTAGCTGAAATACATTTCATTGTTATTTTTTTCCCCCACTTGGTAACCATTAATATAGTATGTAATTCAGACAGTCTAAGGACACAGGAGAACTTAAGATAGTTTCATTTATCAAAAGTAATTAAATATGCTTTAAAAATACTCTGAGTTCCAAACTATAAACATTACTTAGCACTGCTGGTTTTTGTTTCAGAAACTAGAAGTTTCAAAGCCAACTCACACCCACTGGATAAGGTTCTTAGATCTTTTCTGAATTAAGTGGATTCCATCCAACACATTGGTGATGTCATATACTCTTCGTTTTCGTACTCCAAGAGTTGTTGCTACCTCGTTTAAATCAAGGACACCATCTGGAGCTGTTTTGACAAGATCCATGAATTTTCGGGTCAAATAAACCAAGGATGCATCAAATCGAGGCTTTGTGACTTTCAGAGTCTCTGTAAAGGTTTGATACAATATTTAGCGTAAACTACTGCAACAACATTAAGTGGTTCTTAAGAAAACAACACCAGTGAAGATAAAAGTCTTGAAACACTACAACTATTTACGACACTGACATTGAGATGGCATCATATGAAGTCTGTTAACCAGATACAATTATTGCAAACCAATAAAGGCATACCAAAAAAGCAACCAAGCATGAAATTTGAAAGCATGAAGATGCAAACATGGATATTAATAGTTATGTAACCATATGTTCACTGGGCTATGTAGACTCAAACTACTAAGTGAATACTAGTAAAAACTTAGGTCAACTGTAAGTTAGCATATTAGATAGTGCCAGGGCCCTGCCTGAGAACTGAAACTCCAATATTTCCTCTGTTAGGCTGTTAAAATGATTCTTCATATCCTTTTGGCCCAGGTCAACCAGCAGTCTCCCAAATAATTTCACAGTTCAAGAGATAGCCTGGTTTTAGGGACTATTTCTGTCTGGATGTGACCAATCTGTTCTAGAATATAAGAATTTAATAATATATGGACAAAACCAGGTTGTACTATTTGGCCTCAAAGAGCTGGTGATGTCATTATTTAGTTTACTAATACAGATGAAGATTTGCAGATACCATGGACATCACACGTTTGAACAAGACTCCCGTGTTATATGTTCCCAGTATCAGCACATTCTCAGAAACAGCAGAAGAGTTATTGACGAACAGCCTGGTTAGTTTTAGATTGTTATGTGCACGTATACATGCCTGAGCGCTCCTTTGTTTTAAAGCACCAAAAAGACTTGATGCCTATGCACTAGTCAAGGAGTTCTGATGCTAGAGTCAATGAAAGACTGTCAAACCCTGCTGTTACTTGCGTCTTCTCCTGCAAAGCAAACCAGATATTTCTTATCTGATCAAAATGTGTCACTGAGCGTTCCAGTCTAATGCTTCAAGGGAGTGTATGTGTGTGTGCACACACACACGTGTAAGGAAGTTCCACTGCGAAGCACATTCTACTTCATAATCTTCAACATTTTTCCCAGGATGAATGATATGTGCACTTTTACTCACGGCATATCATATCTGTTCCATTGCTGCAAGCTTGTGGACATTTTAATATGAATTGACAGATTCAACAAGTCACTAATCAGTTTTAGACTCTTTTACTCTAAGAAAATGTACAGCTAGGGAGAAAAAAAAGAAAGACACAAAAATTCACTTAAGCTTGTATTTACATTTGTTAATGCCAGTTGAAATATAGACTCTTCCAGCATGATGTTCCAGTTTTCTCTAACTCATTTTTTCCTTAAGCTCACTTTCATTATAGAAGGGTGAGGTATAATTGCAGCAGATGGAATGAAAAGAGGAAACCTAAGAATGTGTTGCATTATCTTTACTATTTCACTAAGTGTGCAGCATTCCTTCTGTTCTGTCTTTATTAGATACACAACACTGGTTCACAACACATACCTGACATTGTAAAAAAGGATAAAAGACTTCAAGGATAATCTTTACATATGGAATACAGAAACTTACTTCTTACAAACTGTACCTCATCTTCCACATTCAGGTTGATCACTGGTGGCTGCAGAATTAAAAGGATAACTGATGTTATGAGATTTCATCTGCATAGGAAGCTTCTCCAGGTGAAACCCCCACCTCAACTCTAGATGCTACAGGGATCACTGCATTGACAACTCAGCAGGTACTACTGTGAAGGAATCTCACTGGATAGAAGAGATACTTGCGTATTAATTCCTGTCAGAATTTTCAAGTTTTAATCTCAACACATCTTCCTCTGTCTTGGAAAGCAGGAAATGCCACCAAAAACTCCCTAATGCTTAGGCAATGGTCCCAACACAAAGCACTTTCTGTATAAGCTCTATAAACACCAGTTTCAGACATTCCCTGTAACAGTTCACATACAAAAGATACACAGCTATTACACAGCATCACAGTTATTTCGTACTAGATTTTCAGACTAGCAGAGTTTTCTCTGGTCTTGAAACTGACATAACGAGCCCAACTACTTTCTTTATTCCTTTCCCCCTTCCCAATTCAAACAAAAGGAACAGTTTCAAATTCACAGACTCATTCCAGTTGAAAGAGTCCTCAGAAGGTCTCTAGTCCAACCTCCTGCTCAAAGCAGGAAGAGCTACTACATCAGATCAGCTTACTCAGGGCTTTATTCAGTTGGATCTTGAGAGCCTCTAAGGACAGAGGCTGCACCTCTATGGGCAACTTCTTCCACTGCTTGTCTGTCCTCATAGTGAAAAGTTTCTCCTTTTATCAAGCTGGAACCTCTCTCACCTCTCTTGTTTCAATTCATGCATGTTTTCCTTCATCCTCCCATCATGTACTGCTGTTAAGCGTCTGGCTCCATCTTCTCAACAACCTCCTAGTAAGTACTGGAACATTGCTATGGCTTAACAAGCCCAGCTCCCTCAGCTTCCCTCATAGCTCATGTGCTCTAATCCCCAGACCACTTTTGGTGGATCTCTGCTGGTAGCACTCAAGTTTATCAATATCCTTTCTGTACTGAGTTCCTAAAACTGGACAGAGTAATTCAGGAGTGGTTTAACAAGTGCCAAGTAAAGAAGAATAATCACTTCCCTTGATTTGTTAGGTATGTTCCTGCTGATACAGTCCCATAGGGCTTCATCACTGCCAGGGCACACTGCTGGCTTGCATTTAGCCTACTGTCCACCAGAACCCCCAGCTCCTTTCAGAAGAGCTGCTCCCCAGCCACTCTGTCCTCAGTGTGTACCACTGCAGGGTATAAGCTCAGGTGGCAGGACTTCCACTCTGAATTGAATTTTCAACTTATTAAATTTCATAAGGCTCTTGTCAAACCATTCCTCTAGCCTATGCCTAGGGGTGTATGGCACCTTCCCCTCCCCATTTGGTATCATCCATAAACTTGATAAGAGTGCATCCCATGTCCTTCTCCAGATCACCAATAAAGATATTAACAGGATAGATGCCAGGACAGATCCCTGAGAAACTCCACTTGTAACTTGCTCCCAAGTGAAATACAAACCATTAACCACTATTCTTTGAGCTTCACGATCCAGCCAGTTTTTCATGCATCTAGTAGTTGACTATCTATAACATCCCAACTTGAAGACAAGGATGCTGTGGGACACTGTTTCAAAAGTCCTGCTAAAGTAGATGATATCCAATATTTTGTGTCTACAGATCTAGTTATTTCATCAAAGATGATAATCAGTTTGGTCAAGCAAGAATAGTCATGCTGGCTGTTCCCAGTCACCTTCTTTTCCTTCATGTTCCCAGAAATGCCTTCCAAGAGAACATGCTCCATGGTTTCTGAGAGACTGAAGTGCAGCTGACCAACCTGTACCTGATCTCCACAACTTCTCAAAAATGATAGAGCAACCTCACAATGATGTCAGCCAGCTCTCTCAGATCCCTCTAGAAGCACCCCGTTGGGTCCCATTAGACTTGTAGGGGTTGAGATTTCTCAAGAAATCCCTGACCTGATACTTTGCCACTAATGGTAGCTCCTCTCCTCCTTGAATCCTGTCCTTAGACACAAAAGCCTAGAGGACCTTGCTTCTGAAGACCCAGGCAAAAAGGCTGAGTACTTCAACCTCATCTGTGTCTGCTGTCCCTAAATCACTTGCCCCATTCAACAGCAGATTCTCATTTTCCTGTTTATTCTTTTACTGCTAAGGTAGCGATAACAGTTCTTTTTTGTCACCCTTGACACCCCTTGCCAGTTTCAACACTAAATAAGCTGTGGCTTTCCTAGCGTCATACCTGGACGTCCAGACAATGTTTTTATTTCCCCTTTGTAGCTTGCCTTTGCTTTCACCTCCTGCAGATCTCCCCCCTTGCCCAGCTCAGGCATAGCCATACCTCTATACATCTGCTTGTTTTGCTGCATATCTGGATGGAACATTCCTGGACAGAACACTCCTGTGCTTGAGTGAAGTTGTCCTTACCAGACCTCCCAGCTCTTGGGCTCCTCTACCCTACAGAGTTCCAAAAAAAGCCTTCCAAAAAAAAAATCAGCTACTAGTTCCTTGAATAAGCTAGAGTCTGCTTTCCTGAAGTCCAACATCCGTACTCAGCTATTTGTCTTCCTCCCTACACTCAGCATCTTGAACACCATTATTCGATGGCTGCTACAGCCAAGGCTGCTACTGATTGCCACATTTCTGACTTCCTTGTTCATGAGAAGCAGACTCAGGACAGCACCACCTGTGGTTGACTGATCCACCACCTGGCACTATGTTGTGGCCTACACCCTTTGTTTCTAAAAATCATCATCTCTAGTAGTAAGAAATTTTAAACTACTGATGGAAAAATTCATAGAAACCTTTTCACGGCATGAAGACGATACTACCAAACAACATTTAGCCCCACAGCTGAAGTTAATAAAACCAGGCATTTTTTAAATAAAGTGCCACAGAATTAAAAGTAAACCTATTTTTAATTAGCTACCTCATAACATTACTAAAAATAATGCCAGACACTGCATAAAAGTAGATTACCTGAACTTCACAGATGTGAAGAGAAAAGCAAAATAAAGCCCCAGCCTGCAACTGTTTTTTCAAACATCTACAACCTAGTTAACTTGACTAACAGGTTATAGTTAACGCAGCTAAGAAAGGCATCGTTTTGTACTATCATTGTAACAGCTTCCTTCCCCAGGCGGCCTGCTACGATGCGATGAGGGAGGGAGGCATCACTACGCTTTTATGTACTTCTCAGGCCAGGCACACCACACCTTCCCCGCTCAGGGCAACCCTGCGGGGCAGGTGAGAGGAAGGACTTTCCGGGATCGCCCTAAAGCGCTCCGCGGCGGGAGCGCAGCGCTGCAGGGCCGTCCCGCCCTAGCCCCGGCCGCGGGCAGCGCCTCCCTTCCCCGCCCGCCCGCCGCGTCCCTCACTCACACGCAGCGTGTCCGGCTGCAGGGGCCTCAGACGCTCCCACTTGGCGGGGGTGGCCATGTTTGCCGGCCCCTCCTTCCTCAGGCCGGCCGCGGCCTAGCGCCGAGGGAGGCCTCTCCCGCCGGGAGGGCAGGCGGCGGCGGGAGGGCGCTTAGCGGCCTCGGCGGCGCGGCTGCGAGTCCATGTCGGAAGAAGGCGCCGCCATCCCCACCCCGCCGCGGGGAGGCGGGCGGAGGCGGGCGGCGGGGGCCTCCCGGCCTCCCCTCCCCCTCCCCCGCGAGCGGACAGTTGGGCGGGAGAGGGCCCCGGCGGCGGCGGCCGCGCGCTCGGCTGCCCCCGCCCCCCCTTCCCGACCCGCGCGCGGAGACGGGGCGCGGGCGCGGCGCGCGAACGGTGCCGACGACAAACCTTCCCCCCACCCACCCCCGAAAAGGCGGCGAGCGGCGACTTCCCTTACCCACGAGCCCCTGCGGCGCGCGCCCTCGCGGCAGCCCCGCCCACGCCGCCTTTCCCCCCTCCGGGGCCTCAACGGCCGCTCGTCTGCGGGGGGAGGGGCGGAGCCGCCCCCGCCATCATCCCTCAGCGCGGCGGCGGGCGGCTCGGTGGCGCCCGCGGGGGCGCCGGGGCGGTGCCTCCTCTGGACGCCGAGGGGAGGGAGGCTTCTTCGAGTGTCGCCCGGGTTGGTGCTTCCTGCGCTGGTCTCCCCCCTCCCGGAGCAGCGTAAAAGAAGATTTGCTCTCCCGCTTCCTCCGTGTGTTTCCAGCGGGATGTAGCTGGCAAGGAGAACTCCCTTCACCCCACCCAGGGGGCTAAAATAGATTAAAACGGGAGTTTTCGCTACTTCGGTTATTTGAAAGTGGCATCTTTGTGCTCCCTCCATGTACAGCATAAGCCAGGAGAAAGTGCCCTGCCCAGGCACCTTCATGTAAATATGTGTGGGAATAGTTAGCATTGCTTCTTGCCAAATAATGCATTCCTGTCACGACCTGCCAGGAGCAGGCCGCTAGAAAGATATTTGTGACACTTGTTAAGGAGATCGGGATCCCATGCCCATATCGAGAATAACTTAATTACAAGTGGTTAATGGAGGAAGAGTTGAGTATATTCCTCAAGGGCCAACAGCTGGAGCTTGCCTCAACCAAGCCTCTCCGTTTCTCTCTCAGCAGGAGTTCTCAAATCCTTTCCCAAATACCCAATTCCGTGGCTGCTTCTGTCCTTTCTTCCAGGCTTCTGATACCCTTTGTCAGTCACTGACTCTCTCCTTGCTCATTTGTCTGCATCATTTAGTAGCTAACTTCTGTTTGTCAGGTGAAAACACTTCTATAAAACATGGAACTCTTTTTGTCTGTTAAACTGTTTAATTTGTTGATAGATGACTGTTTATGCCAGTTAACATCCTCCACCATATGGTACAATAGATGCTCTGTCATAGAGTTATTTTACATGAAAACATTCTGAGTCGTTTTGCTTCCGTGCCCTGCACTTCAGGTGAAAATTCAAGTCACTCCCTCTTCCACACTCTCAAGGCAGGTGTGCTGTAGAAATGTGAATTGCACAGGACATTTTGTGAAACTGCTAGTCTAGTATGAGGAAGTCCAAGGCATGAATGACTTGATTTGTCTTCTAATGTACCTGACTGATTAGGTGAAATAACACTCTGTTATCTTGATAAAATATTGAATCCATTTCCATTTACTAGCTCTTTCTTATCCCTGCAGGTTAGACATTCCTTTGGAGTAGCATCTGGCACCACTGATGATACATCAGGTCTCTTGATAGAGGATGGAATTTTCTGCATAGCAACTCATTTTTATTTAATGACTTGCATAACAACAATCATCCTTGTAGAGACACATAGAACTGAGGTAGGTTGTTTTTGTGTTCTAATCATTTTATAATAAAAAGGGGGAAAAAAGTATGTTGTAACTCCTCAAAAGTATGATTTCTATGTATCAGGAGATGTGGAGGCTTGAGTTATAGATTTGAAGATGCTGATGTTGCTTGTTTGTATTCTCGGGAGAGCTGAGACTAGTGCAAATGCAAAGGTTCTCCATGGAAGCAACAACACATCACGGGAGATGAAATGCTAGTGTGACATTCCTGGTTCATATTCACTTTTTATGAACATCAGGATTCTTGCTAACTGCTTTAAGGTGCTAATCTATATTCCCCCAAGGAATCAAAATGTCTCCTCCTTTGTCCCCTTGTTGACTGGAAGACATATCTTACATTTGTTATCACAGGTTGTATAAACCCACTGTGATAAAGCAGGTTTTTGCAGCTGGAACAGCAAGATGGTTTGGAATAGATGTCTTGGACCACTTTATTTTGGAGGTTATGAAATGAATGTGCCATGCAGTATAAAAACCTTTGCATACAATTTTGATGATTGTTGGATAGACGAAGGACTATAATTTGAGGATTAGGACACATGTATTTCCATTTTAACCCATGTGAAAAACATTGTGTTAAAATTTACATCTTTTAGAAAAGAATATTGTACAGTTTTTCTAGCGAGTCGTAAGATCAAATTCTGTTGTTCCTGTGCCTCTCTAACCATGAGCTTGTGGAAATATGTAACTGAGCACAGAAAAGTCCCACACTAATTAAGATTCAGGAAGATTTTTCTGCATTCACCTAAAAAGTGTAAAATCTGATTCTTATTTTAAATGAAAATTAGGTTTTGAAGAAACTGATTGGGCTGTCAGGAATTTCAGCTGTGGCATTTTGTTGAACAAAGAGTTTAATTCAAGAGTATTACTATTTACTTTTAATAAAGCTGATAATTAAATCTCTCCCACATTAATTCTTTGGTTAATACATTTGTGTATGAAAATGTAAATTATACCCCACTTACTGTTATCTTATTGCACATGAAAATAGCTCTTCAGCTTTTTGTAATATTTCCAGCATTAACTGTACTAGACACGATTCTTAAAGTGAAAGATTTGCTTAGTTATCATTTTGAAATTGTTTACCTCATTGAATTGATTCTTGATCTGCCACCAGGGGGCACTAATTCCATTTCCTAAGTCTGATCTGTTAAAATTAGTGTTTTTAAGAACAGTGGTTTCACTAAACTTTTGAAGGGCTATATGTAAAAGTTAAAATATCATTTGCTTAAAAAAACATCACTAGTGTAATTTAATGCCATTTAGGTTAATAAAATGAATCTTGTATTTTGCTTACGCTTCTCATGCATGTAGGTTGTGCTTCCATTTTGAACAGCTGAACTTAGATTGTTTTGTATAAAGTTTTTAGTGGTGAACCTAGTGCTGCATGGTTTAGGTTTCATGCAAAATGGATTTTTTTGTATATTTTATATTCCCACTCTAATGTTTTAAAATTTGTTTTGAATGCCATTGCTTTTACATTAGTCCTTTTTTGTTTTATTGCACTAGTTTCCTATTAGTATTTATTAGCCTATATACATAATCCTAAATTTGGGAATTATATCACCTGACAGATGCCTTTATATCCTCATTTGATATGTATTTATTTTAATTATATGTATAGGAGTTTTAACATACTACAATTAAAACCAAGGCCTTATTCTGTAAGAAACTATACACGCTTAAGAGAGATTCTGTATTAAATGCAGTCTTCTATTTAGTGATAATAATCTTGTAAGTGAATCTTCCAGGAGGTACATATGTACCGTTGCAAAGATGAGCTAGGGAAATATCTTCCTGCAAAGGTGCAAAAGTGAAAAATCATGGAAGACAGAAATGGCTGCAAGTATTTGTTTAAAATATATATTTTTGTATATTAGTGTGCCTGTTTCTGTAAGCTGCTTAGCCTTCCTGAAATCCTATTTAAAGGTCCTCACTACTGCATAATGATGAGGCATAAAGATATGAAACATTATTATGTAATTTTTTTATTCTGTAGAATGTAATGATTTGAATCCATTTCTGGTAATAATGCAGCCTTATTTGATTTGCTCATCTTAATCTGAGTAGAAAAATTGTTTCTGCATATATGGTGAATACTCATCCATTAATTTAAGAAATCAAGTCTATTTCTTTCATTTGTCATAGGAGTATTGGGAAGGTTGAGTCAGATCTTTTACAGAGCAGTGCGAAGCAGCATTCTTTTTTCTGTGATGTCCTGCATTGTACACCTGAAATAAAATTAAAAGTCATAGATATATATGACATGGTATGACATAGCTTTTTAGGACATGATATTAACCTAAACCATTACTTTTTGTACCTGTAACCCAGACAAGAAATTAAATAAATGGAAAAAGTACCCTAAAGGGGTCATTATTGTTAAGCAAAGAGCAAGTGCTTGCTGCATATGAACACTATTGTATTTTATTGAAAAGGTTCAGTGAATGTTGTGTGCTTGGTAGGGTTTTGAAACTTGGCAGTGAGCCATCCCTCATCTGGAAGAACCTGAGTGTTTCTAAGCAAAGGTCTTAACCGAACTTGCTGGAAATTTTCATGATAAGTAGTTTATAAACATGAGTTTTCTGTTGCAAGTAGGCTTTATTATATTTCTTTTTGAAGGAGTGCTTCAGAACTGTGGCATGAGACATGAAAGAAGGATTGATAAACCTACATGAGGAGAATTGAGATAGAAGGCTCTCTGATACCAAAAGGAGGTGGAGATTCTCAATTCCTTCATTATGAAAAGCTGGGAGAAATACTGTGGAGAACTTCTGAGTTTTCAAATCTGAGTTCTCTCCCGAAAGATGCTTCATTTCCCCCAGCCACTTTGCTCTTAGAGATCAAATCTTGTACGCATGATTATTGATTTTTATATTTAGTTTGACAAGATATGTTCCTCCCTTAGATATGACTGTGATGGTTATTGTTATGGTAATGTTCAAAATTACTGTCCAATAGTTACCCCTAAAAATTTATCTCCCAGAAAGAAGAGGATTTGTATTTTCTAAAATGAGTAGAGGAATGAAATTATGAGAATCAATCAAGCCAACAAAAATTGCCTGCAAGGTTACTGAAGTTTATGTAGAAGACCTTTATTGCTCATGTGCCACTACACGTAAAGGTAATTCTAGAATATAAAAGATGATTGAGTAGCTATTGGTAAAACAACAAAAATATTGTAAAGAGTTTTCCATGCTAGTTAATATAGAACCCTTGACAAGAATTTTAAAAGAATTCACATAGTTTAGATTTTCAAGAATCCTCCATAGTAAAAATACCTCTAGATAGGAGAAAACTTTGGGAATTGCAAGTATGATGTTTGCTTTTCTTTTGAATGCAAAAACAGTTTAAGTCATCTGGACAGGCATAGTGCAACTTCTGATGCATAAAACCGTGGAAATACCAAAAAACTTCCAATAGCTGCTTGTTACTATATGGTTGAGAGGTGAATAATGTATTTTCTGCTTGATTCTCTTCAAGGGAGTAGTTAAACTCCATTTCAAATTATGAAAAGGATGCTATAAACAAACAGTTTGAAGTTTGACATGAGATTGTTATATGCAATTCATAATCTTAATATTAACTTTGGGAGACACCCCTGTTTATGAAATAATGAACAATTACAATGAATATTTGCTTTCAGTCTAGGTATCCAACTAATTTTACATAATGCAGCAGAATGCTATGGTGAGTCACCCTTTGATTTTGAAAGATGACTAGTAAAAAAATATGTTTATTTTTATTTATTAGCCAGAAGATTTCAGAAGTGCATGATGTATTTCATTTTGTCAGCTTTAAATGTATAGAAAAGTTGAAGCATGTCCTCATAAGATGGCTTCTGTGTATCTTATGGCTGAAAGTATCTTGACAGGTTTTCTAGCTATTTGAAGTTATTTTTTTGCTTTAGGTGAAGATTGCCCCATTGCAATTTTTATGTTATTTTAAACACAATGAAGGAAAGGCTGATGGAGAGATGCTTTCATTTAATATCTTTATTATCAGGGAGCTGCAGAATCTAGTAGCCCATTGGAAGCAAGGCTGCTGCAGCTCCAGGCCCCAAGTCCAACCACTAGCAAAGCTGAGCTTATATTCCCAGTAGACACGCAAACAAACACAAATATACAATATACAGATACACAAATACACATGACAGGCCACACAACACAGACACACTCATTACTCTTACAAACCCAAACAGCACCTACAGCCTCATCCTGTTCCCCTCTCAGGCTGATCAGGATGAAGGTCTGCTAGTGGGAAATTCATACCTATATACAGTGTGGATCCCTCCAGTAGCTGGGCTTAGACGTTCTGTCCAGTGAGTAGCTGCCCTTAGATCCCTGATCTCCCCAGTTGCTGGCAACTGGACATGTGAGCTTGTGAGGCCTGAAGCTCCACTGCAGTTGCTGGTATAGACCTCCTTACTTTACAGACACAGACGCACACACACGCACACACACGCAGAGTGGATCTCTCCAGTAACTGGGCTTAGCTGCACAGTGCATACAGTAGGCGGTCCTGGATTCTCGCTTTCCCCAGTAGCCTCCTGCACAAAGAGAGAGACACACACACACACACACACACACGCACACAAATGAGTCTCTCAGTTAATCCCCAGACCTCACGGTCTCTTTGAGAGTTGGGCTGGCCCCTCTGGTCCCTCCGGCAGCCAGCTGCTCCCGTGCCTCCCCCTCAGACACACACACACCTGGCTCCCAAGCCACTTAACCTACTCGGCAGCTAGTCCAGCCTGATATTCACTAGCAATCACCCACTGAGTTACATACCTTCCATCTCTCCAGCTGCTGGCATCCCAGACACACAGGCTCTCTGGCCCACGGTCTAACTCCAGTTGCTGGCACTTAGACCTCCATACACACACACATCCACACACAAAAGAGCCCCCTCACACAGGAAAATTGTTAGAAATAAGGTTTAATAAGAAGACAGGACAGACTGCACTGAACAGATGCAAGGTATGGCCAGACAAATGTACTGACCAGCAACCTGTTTACATGTGACCAGCCCCTTTTAGTCCCTCAACTATCTATTTCCTCACATATGTTCCTCCTCAAACCACCTTGATCCCATCTTTTCCCCACCTTTGGTTCCTCCCCTAAACTTCCCATAAGTAATCTGCAATTCCAAAATACTCTTCCTCTGCATCCCATAATGTGTCCCATACTCCCCAGGGAGTAACTGCCCTTATTCTATGAGTAGGTGTCCCTCCTGGTCCCTGGGGCTTTATATCCTTCCTTGGACAGCCCTAGGAGGAGCTGGGTGGGGATATCTGTTTCTCTGACTAGTTTACTGAGGTTCCCCTGCCTGCCGTTGTGCCTCTACGCTCCTTTGTGACTGTGGAGATGAGCTTTTTTATCATGTAACCTAACACATATCTTTATTAATATCTTAACTTTATTTCATCATATGAGAAAATGTTTTATAGCGCCTACCTGAAATTAGAGTAATCATCTCATGTGTGTGCTGAGGCTTATGATATAGCACATTCATTGAAGGCAGAGTTGGATCTGGGTGAATATACTATAGCCTAACAGAGGCAAAGGTTTAAGTTGACCACCGCCATCCTCTTCGCCTGTTTTTCACTCTGCTTATTAGCAATGAGAGCATGAGATGACAGAGGAGTGGGAGCAGAGTGTTGGGAGACCTGATCTGTGCTGATGGGAGTGTAGAAGAGACAGAGATTCTGGGAAAGTGGGTTCCCTGCTGCTGGCATCCCATGCTGTGGGAGAATGCTGGAAAAGCAGAAAATACTGGCAAAACCCTGGGAGCGGTTTCCATACTGGAAGTGTCTGTGTTCCAACCACCCATGCTGTGCTTAGCCAAATCTAGTGCTGCCGTGTTCTGCCATGTTTTCCCCTTCTTGGGTAACACCCCTCAGGAATAGGTTCCAATCCTCCAGCAAGGTTAGACCACCTCCATCCCCAGACCAAGCAGACTTTTCTACCCCTCTGTCCTTCCCTTCCTCCTGCTTTGCCACCACAAACAAAACAGTGTAGCTATCACCAGTGATGAGAACAAAATTAGTTGCTCTGTATGGAATGGCAAAATTCAGTTTTGCCTATGGTACTGAGAAATCTTGAGTGGGGTCTGATTGAGAGGTAAATTATAACAAATAATAGTAAATTATTTGATTGTAAATGTCACTTTTTTTCTAAAGATACACCTTGGCAAAGCAAGAAAAAAATGTAGAGATAACTTCACATTTATAATGCAGCAAATGAAATTACCATAATCCTATTCCTCTCAGTTCTCTGAAAAATTTGGCCCATAGACTTTTCTTTCCTTCTTTTTCTAGAATAGTTTTTCCTCAATATTCATTTGGAATAACTCTTATTACATGACATGAAATTTCATGTCATTTCATTACATTACATGTTATATTTCTCTCATTTCCCTAAAAAAAAAAAAAAAATCCTTCTGTTTTCCGGCTGTAATTCTTGATCTAACAAAGATGATGTCTCTCTTTACAAGTTTGCCTCGGCTTTTGTATTCTGACACTGTGTCTTTGGACTTGACCCCAGGACAGGTACAGTAATTTTTCTGTGTTTTAGCTGTCATCACAGAATCACAGAATGGTTGAGGTTGGAAGGGACCTCTGGAGATCATCTAGTCCAACCCCCCTGCTCAAGCAGGGTCACCTAGAGCACGTTGCACAGGATCGTGTCCAGGCGGCTTTTGAATATCTCCAGAGAAGCAGACTCCACAGCCTCTCTGAGCAACCTGTTCCAGTGCTCTGTCACCCTCACAGTGAAAAAGTTTTTCCTCATGTTCAGATGGAACTGCCTGTGTTTCAGTTTGTGCCCGTTGCCTCTTGTCCTGTCTCTGGGCACCACTGAAAAGAGTCTGGTCCAATCCTCTTGACACCCTCCCTTCAGATACTTGTACACGTTAATAAGATCTTCTCTCAGCCTTCTCTTCTCCAGGCTAAACAGGCCCAGCTCTCTCAGCCTTTCCTCATAAGAGAGAGATGCTCCAGTCCCCTAATCATCTTTGCAGCCCTTCGCTGGACTTGCTCCAGTAGTGCCACATCCCTCTTGTACTGGGGAGCCCAGAACTGGATGCAGTACTCCAGATGTGGCCTCCCCAGGGCTGAGTAGAGGGGGAGAATCACCTCCCTCGACCTGCTGGCAACACTCTTCCTGATGCACCCCAGGATACCATTGGCCTTCCTGGCCACAAGGGCACATTGCTGCCTCATGGTTAACTTGGTGTCCACCAGCACTCCCAGGTCCTTCTCCGCAGAGCTGCTTTCCAGCAGGTCAACCCCCAACCTGTACTGGTGACTGGGGTTATTCCTCCCCAGGTGCAGGACCCTGCACTTGCCTTTGTTGAACTTCATGAGGTTCCTCTCTGCCCACCTCTCCAGCCTGTCCAGGTCTCTCTGAATGGCAGCACAGCCCTCTGGTGTATCGGCCACTCCTCCCAGTTTTGTATCATCAGCAAACTTGCTGAGGGTGCACTCTGTCCCTTCATCCAGGTCATTGATGAAGAAGGTGAACAAGACTGGACCCAGTACTGACCCCTGGGGGACACTGCTAGCTACAGGCCTCCAACTAGACTCTGCACCACTGATCACAACTCTCTGAGCTCTGCCATTCAGCCAGTTCTCAATCCACCTCACTGTCCACTCATCTAACCCACACTTCCTGAGCTTACCTATGAGGCTGTTATGGGAGACAGTGTCAAAAGCCTTGCTGAAGTCAAGGGAGACAACATCCACTGCTTTCCTCTTGTCTACACAGCCAGTCATTCCATCAGAGAAGGCTATCAGATTGGTTAAGCATGATTTCCCCTTGGTGAAGCCATGCTGACTACTCCTGATCACTTTCTTGTCCTCCACGTGCTTGGAGATGGCCTCCAGGATGAGCTGCTGCATCACCTTTCCAGGGATGGAGGTGAGGCTGACTGGCCTGTAGTTCCCTGGTTCCTCCTTCTTGCCCTTTTTGAAGACTGCGGTGACCTTGGCTTTCTTCCAGTCTTCAGGCACCCTCCTGTTCTCCATGACCTTTCAAAGATGATGGAGAGTGGCTTATGTAGCTGAGATGAGCCACACATCTTCTTAGAAGCACTTACAGTTACTACAGTAACCTCTACTCAGGAATAATCAAACATGCATGTCACCTAAATAAAATGCAGACAAGTGCATTAAGTTCTGGGTACCTTTAGTCACATGCATGAGGATGCCTTTATTTTGGCCATGTGATAAGCATGTCATGTGATTGAAAATGCTTATGATGCATTAATTTTCACAGTTTCACAACAAAATATTGTGGGGATTTTTGTTCCTGCTTTTGTTTCTCTAGAAGTGATTGGATGCATATCCATTATGCACTAGAAAAAAAATGCTTTTTGGTCATGTAATGAGTGCTATTCTAGATGAGTAGTGGGAAAGAACAATGTGTCCTAGAAAAAGGGAAAGAAAAGGCTATAGGCCAAATTAATTGTCTTGGTAGGCTGTAGTCCACCAAATGGTAGACTATATATTGAGCACCTGGGATTCAGATAATTAAATATACTGATTTTGAAGAGGGAAGTTCAGGAATTCATTCAACATCTAGACATAAAAACTGGACAGGATTTCTTCCCTCTGTAGGTTAGAACTTGAACATTTTAAGTGGATAGCTGTTAAGTGTCTAGCATGACTTCCGTAAAGGTGTCAAAGATGGCTTAAATTCTAGGATTTCAGCATCAACTGAGTTTTGTTTTAGGAAAGTGGTGATTACATGGTTAATTTCATCAGTTAGTGAGAATCTGGTGGTCACTTTCATTTATAGTTTGTGAATATGTCCAGTACTAATTCTAGAATCCACAATGCAGATTTCTTTTTTATTTCTAGTACATATTTATGTATAATGTGATTGCATCCTCATTCTTGTGGCTATCTAAATATATCACTATTGACAGAAACACATCCTCAGTTACTCTCTCTGTCTATGAGGAGATATTGGATATTTAGTATTTTCCTTTTAAATGTTATTGCTTATATATTTATACTACCTTGGGTAATGTTTGTAACATGAATGATACAAAATCTTCTCACTAGTTTATTACAAGGCTTAAGAAGGCTGGAGGCCAAATCAGGTACAAATTAGAAAATAGGTGACAGACACCTAAAATGATTGCTTATGATCAATAATGCAAACTGTCGCGGTCCGCGGGAGTGACGGGAAAGAATCATACGCATTCACAGAATGCAGGTTCAATTCCATCTTTATTCAGCAATTTGCCCATTTTATAAGTACAGGTATTCGGCGCTCTGGCCCTTGATTTGTGGTTCATACAGATTATGTCACAGGTAGCCAATCATTGCACCGATCACGCACGCAGCGGTCATGCCTTGTACCTTGCTGCTTGTTTAGCAAAGCTGTCTAGCCCTTAACCTTGGTTCCCACTGGCTTCTGCTAGCTTATCTGTACTTTCTCAGGATGTATCATTCCCAGCTGCACCAGTGTCCTTGGTAAAACTACTTCAAAGCACGTAGCAGTGGCTATAGCCTGAGGCCTAAGGCTTCAGCAAATTTAGCTACTAATGCTAAGCAAGTTGTGCTAAGCAATTAATCCTAAACAGTGTTAGTTCCATGCTCTATATCTCATATAGATTATTGTTCTGAAGCACCGCAAGGGCCCCAACAGCAAACCAAATAGTTTCTAATAAGACAGTGGATTTTGGCAGATTTGCCTTTTGTTTGAACATTTTAAACACAATGAGTTTCTGCAAACTTTTAGAAAAAGCTTCTGCATATTTTGCATAAAATAGGAGAACACTGAGGCTTAGTGATTATAGCTGAAGTAAAATATATGCTAAAATTTATGCTTCAGCTGAAACGATCAAGCTCCTGGCTGGTGTTGGAAGTGTAAAGCAGGCACTTACTCTGTTCATACAGAGAATGAGTCTTCTGGACTAGTTCAGAATTTCATGGCTGCCATGACAACCCCAGGGCTATTCCACTGATCTGTACACTCTGGTCAGAAACCTAGGCTTCTGCCAAAAATATGATTCTGCTGTTGAAATTGTACAGGTCATCATTGTCTTTTGCTACTGGAGTTCAGAGTGTAGCTATTCTAACGAAGCTAAGAACCTGTTTTGATGGCCTGTTATTGAAAGTTGAGAGGACAGTCAGCCTTGAGGGAAAATACTATTTATTGCTAATTTAATTCTGTTGAGAACTTGTATACTTTTTATCTAGCATGCCCTCAGTACCATTTGCTACATCTTTGCAGTGGTGTATGATTTACGTATGATCAATGAAGAAACAGTGGAGACTGTTAGAGTATCTGTGGTAGAAGTCTTCTGCTGGACATGGCCGATGAAAAATGTGCAGTTATTTAAAGACTGCGTGCTGTGGCTGTATCAGGATATAATAAATAAATCTTTGCTATGTGATTATCACAGAATCACAGAATCGCTGAGGTTGGAAGGGACCTCTGGAGATCATCTAGTCCAACCCCCCTGCTCAAGCAGGGTCACCTAGAGCACATTGCACAGGACTGCATCCAGGCGGGTTTTGAATATCTCCAGAGAAGCAGACTCCACAACCTCTCTGGGCAACCTGTTCCAGTGCTCTGTCACCCTCACAGTGAAAAAGTTTTTCCTCATGTTAAGATGGAAGTGTCTGTGTTTCAGTTTGTGCCCGTTGCCTCTTGTCCTGTCTCTGGGCACCACTGAAAAGAGTCTGGTCTCATCCTCTCGACACCCTCCCTTCAGATACTTGTACACGTTAATAAGATCTCCTCTCAGCCTTCTCCAGGCTAAACAGGCCCAGCTCTCTCAGTCTTTCCTCATAAGAGAGATGCTCCAGTCCCCTAATCATCTTTGTAGCCCTCCGCTGGACTTGCTCCAGTAGTGCCACATCCCTCTTGTACTGGGGAGCCCAGAACTGGACGCAGTACTCCAGATGGGGCCTCACCAGGGCTGAGGAGAGGGGGAGAATCACCTCCCTCAACCTGCTGGCAACACTCTTCCTGATGCACCCCAGGATACCATTGGCCTTCCTGGCCACAAGGGCACATTGCTGCCTCATGGTTAACTTGGTGTCCACCAGCACTCCCAGGTCCTTCTCCGCAGAGCTGCTTTCCAGCAGGTCAACCCCCAACCTGTACTGGTGACTGGGGTTATTCCTCCCCAGGTGCAGGACCCTGCACTTGCCTTTGTTGAACTTCATGAGGTTCCTCTCTGCCCACCTCTCCAGCCTGTCCAGGTCTCTCTGAATGGCAGCACAGCCCTCTGGTGTATCGGCCACTCCTCCCAGTTTTGTATCATCAGCAAACTTGCTGAGGGTGCACTCTGTGCCTTCATCCAGGTCCTTGATGAAGAAGTTGAACAAGACTGGACCCAGTACTGACCCCTGGGGGACACCGCTAACTACAGGCCTCCAACTAGACTCTGCACCACTGATCACAACTCTCTGAGCTCTGCCATTCAGCCAGTTCTCAATCCACCTCACTGTCCACTCATCTAACCCACACTTCCTGAGCTTGCCTATGAGGATGTTATGGGAGACAGTGTTGAAAGCCTCGCTGAAGTCAAGGGAGACAACATCCACTGCTTTCCTCTTGTCTACACAGCCAGTCATTCCATCAGAGAAGGCTATCAGATTGGTTAAGCATGATTTCCCCTTGGTGAAGCCATGCTGACTACTCCTGATCACCTTCTTTTCCTCCACATGCTTGGAGATGGCCTCCAGGATGAGCTGCTGCATCACCTTTCCAGGATGGAGGTGAGGCTGACTGGCCTGTAGTTCCCTGGTTCCTCCTTCTTGCCCTTTTTGAAGACTGCTTATATCTTTAAAGTTTTATGCAGTGTATGGTTTTTAAATGTTTAGCATCTTTATGAAGCACGTTGACTACTGAGTTATAGAATTGATGTCTTATGTGCAGATTTTTCATCTCACTTTACTAAGAAAATTGTTAGAAATGTGTTTTATTAAAAGGACACAGGATTGTCTACAGAAAACTTTGTTTCATAAGAATACATGGTACCAAAGTATGTTATTTGTATTCTGTCCATGACAATGAACATTAGCAACAGCTATCTTAGGGAATAGTTTAAGAGGATGAAGAGATACAGAATATCCTTTGGAATAAACAGTTTAGAGAATTCCTATACTGGCAGACTTCCTGCATCTGGACTATCTACCGATAGACCAGTCTCCATGTGTTAATTTAATTTGTTTTTGAAACTACTGGTAATTTTGGCTGCTATTATATTTTGCAGCAGTGAGTCCCACAATTTAATTATAAATTGTTTAAAAAAACTAATTCAATTTTTTTCAAATATGCTTCTGATCATCTCATTGAATGCTCTGTAATTCTTGTGTTATGAGAAATTGCTAGAAATGATTTTTAATTCACTTTCTCCGTATTATTTGTAACTTCATATATATTTAGTATATCAGCTCAGTTGCCTCTTTTCTAGTCTAAAGACTCCTAGCCTATGTAATACAGTTTGTATGGAAGTTATTTCAAGTTTGTAGTGACCCTACTATGTTGTTTTTCTGTTCTGCTGTATCTTTTTCAAATGGGGTGACCATTCAAAAGGAGCTAGCACTGCATGAAGATAAAGACTATGCATTCTCATTCATTTCAAATTGATCAAAAGTTTCAGTAAGATCAATCAATCGATTGTATTAATATAGTGGATTACTATTACTGTACAATTACTGTTGTGCTGAAAGTCTCTTTCTTCTGTTTGTGGGATGATCCAGAGAATGTGAGGAGTTGCTCCTCTGCCCCGTGGGCTGCCTTCTGCCAACCATACACAGATGGGTCATGCTTCCTGTTTGTCTTGTGAGGCTGCTGACAATGAGAAAACGTGGATTGAGATATCCTAAGTTTAATGATAACTTTTATCATAAAGTTACTGCAGATTCAGTTACTGCACATTCATTGTGTCTGACCTTGGCCTTGTAATAGCTCACTTGCTGCTTAATTTTAGGTACCCAATAAAACAAACTTCATAAAGTAAGTGCCTAATACATCCTGATATATCAATAGAGAGCGTCAGGTGCCTCTCAAGGCCTCCAGAGGGAGATCCTGTCCACTTAACTTAAGGGTTTATCCCTAAGCAGATAAGATCTTTTAGAAGTCTTCAAAATCACCTGCCTTTCTTGGTAACAAACATAGGCACTTTAGAAGGAGTGGTTCATTAGGTGTCTAAAATTAGGTCCTTAAGAAGAACATCGTGGCTAGCAACACTTATCTTTTATGTGATTTTTGTAAACCACTTATTGGTCACCTGAAAGAGTTGCCAGTTGTAAGAATGGCTGACAATGAAAAAAAGACCACTGAAGCACATATATCATCCAAGATGAAAAGTCAGAGGACTTACGACTGTGTTTTTCATGACCTCAAAGGCTATTGTTTCATAGCTTGTAATCTTTAAAAAATATCGGTGGTAACTTTTTCACCTTCATTAGCTATTGCATCATCAGATTATACTGGTATGTAAGTCTGGTCTTGCAGGGGAAAAGTTTAGAAGCTTCTTTAAGGAAAATTCTTTAGAATAAAGATAGGTAAGCAAAGAGCGTCAAAAACAGGTAAACTGGACTTGGGAGATAACAAGCTATCTGGGGCTTTTTTCTTTAATCTGTATAGATTTTTAAAACTAATTTCCAAATGGCAGGTTTTGGCTACTGTGACTAGACTTTTTTCATACACACAAATAAAATAGCAAAAGTTTCCAGTTCTCCAGGACACTTCCTCTTTTTCTTCATATTCCTGGTCTTTGCTCTACATCTTCTATTTTATAACTCTTTTGCCTCCAAGGGCTGCTGAAATTGTCTGCGCTTTAGACCCTAGAGCCAAATAAGGCATGTCTAGTTGGGAAGATACCATATTCAGTGGGAAGCAGGGGTGAGGATGCATGAGGCTAGAGAGGAAAAGGCAGGGGGAAGGGCAAAGGGTTTGTATTCTTGACCTTAGGTGGCTGATGCTGAGAGGTAGCGTATTGTATTGAAGCACAGATAGAAGTAGAGTTTGTGGATGGGAAGGAGGGAGCAAGGAGGAGGGAGGAGGAAGCTGGGACAGCGAGGGGGAGGAGGAGAGAGCAGCATCTCTATCTTTCTTTGCAGACCACGCTGCTAAACACCAAGGGGAGGCTCATGCTTCCCTAATATCCATCACTCCCTGCTTCCAACGTGGTCACAGACAGAGCAACAAAGAGGGTCTCAGAGGTAAGATCTTGCAACTTGCAAAGCTGAAGCATCTGCCAAAATAAGGGGAAGCAGCAGCAAGAATACAGAGAAATGATTTACAGCACCTGGGAATGTTCGGGGGGGGGGGGGATAACTGGAAGCTCAGGTCCCTAGAAGGGTAAGGAAGTGTTAGCAGCAGCAGCAGCAGCAGCAGGAATGGAATGGAATAAGGGGGGAGAGAAGAGATCAGGTCTGAGGGGATGAGAATACCAGCTAGCAATATCCAGCAGTGGGCAGTTTGTGTCCCAACTGCCTGTGTAGGAAAAGGAGAGAGTAGGGTAGTAGAACTATGAGAGCAAATGCTCTGATACCTGAATAAATGGGTAAATAAAGCCTAACAAAATATTTGAATGAATAGTCTATTTACCAAAAATGTAGTTCTGAGGTGAACGAAACAATTTATTAATTTGTGCAGATTAGAAGAAAAAAAATGAAAGGAAGGGCTGAAGTCTACATATTCCGTTCTGAATTTTTATGTTAAAGTTGATTTTTCATTTTAGGACAATGCTTCATTTCAGAAATTTGATACATTTAATAATATCAAGGGAAATAAACATCCGAATGAAGTGGGTTTTTTTGAGTCAAACAGGTATGCTGTTTGACAATTATTGTAACAAAATTTGACACCAAAACAAAGTATGCTGTTCGGTCTGAGAAATTGTCTGTTTTTTAATTTCATAAAAAAAAAAAACAAAAAAAAACCCAAAGCATTTTGAGCTGGCCTGAAGTAAAATTTATAATTATTTTTGATTCATCCAGTCAGTCTAAAAAGTCAGCTATTTGAGCAGTTATAAAGTGATCTTAGTTATTTCTAGTTGCTGATACTGGTAGCTTGGATGAAGGAGGTAGAAAGTATAGCATCTATATATTGGAGAATTTGATGCTTTCTCCTTCCATGTGCTTTCTCTCATTTATTTTACTTTTTGATATGTGAGCTATCTTATTTTTAATTTAACACTTCATTGACCCTTCTGAAAGTGATTAATACTGGCAATAATGTCAGTGTAGTTAAACATGCTGAACAACTGTAAAGCAAACTAACACTGTCTTATATGTCTTACAAGATTCTTAAAGATTTAATTTCTCTTTTCGCCATGAAACACTGAAATCCGTCTCAAAAGGTGGTTATCCTGGAATCTTTGTGCTCTAATAGAAGCTTCTGTGTGTTCATCTCCACACTAAGTAACTAGAATAGCTGTGGTAAATTGATTTGATATGTGAGTGAAGAAGATAGAACCACTATTCTCCCCTGCCCTGGGGAACTTGGAGATGGTAGACCTAATTTTAATCTGCTTTTCTTTGGTAAATCTGCTGATACAAGTGTACATTGGATCAGTACCAGGTTCTGTACTAGTCTACTTTATTGCCTGTTTTCTCTTACAAAAGATAGAAGAGCCACTTACTTCATAGCAATAGGGCTTTTATTTCCCCAGTTTTTACAATGATGATTGCTGTTTCAGGGCTCACAGTTCTATTACAGCTTTAAAACAATAGGAGTCTGACTTTGGTCCTGATCTGGTTTCATAGTTGTCAGTAGTAGCTTTGCAATTGACTTAAGTCAGTAGAAAATCAGGCTTTTATTTGAAGGAAAAAGCAAAAAAAAATCCCAAATGAAAATAAACTCTTTCCCTTCAGCCTACCCCCTTGTTTATGCAATTTTTTTTTTTCAATCTAGATTTAGTTTACTAACTGCAAAAATGCCAAGAATACATTTGGAACCTTTCTATCTTGTCCCTGATGTACTGTCATTTAAGAAAAACCTTTAATTTGAGGCTTTAAAATGATCTTTTGCTTTTAAAAAAAACCCTAAAATTACTACATAGCAAATGGCTTTAAAGTTTTTTGATTTTTTTGTGGCTTCTACTTAAGAAATGGAATGTCTTACCTGTGGAAAGTTTTATCTGTGGTTAAGTGTGTAAAAAAACCAAAAGCAACAAAAACCTACAACATTGTAACAATAAGGAACTAACACAAACCTACTACAACAGGTGAATTTCATTTGAAGCTAAAATTCTCTTCTAAATTGACCACAGTTAGCTATTGTTATCTTAAAACAACGTTCTATGAAATGTATTGTTCTTGCAGTTTTTGGGGGCTAGATCCAAAGCTTCCTCAAGTCAGGAAGAGACATTCCATTGACTTCAAATGGCTTTGAATCAGGCCTGTCACATGAGATTAGCTCCTGACAGAAGATCTTATAAGCAGGGACACAGAATAGAACAATTTAGGGATGGAATTTCACTTATGCCACTAATCATCTTTGCTTTGTGAATCTCTCTTAGATACAATGCTTTTGAAGCAATGTTTCATTTATTTTGTGTTAAATATTCCTTTATCTTGTGAGTGTATAGTTTTGCAGAAATTTTCTTCTAATTTTAGTCTTAGATCTTTCAATAAGATGGTTCAGAATCTTTTAGATGAAATTTCATAACCCTCAATAATGCTATGAATAGTAGGCTCAAAATTAAGGAAAGAGCTATTTTCTAATGTGAAATAGAGAATTAAAGACAATGGTTTGTCTTTTATTTTCTTTTTAAACTAAAAGACCAAGTTCTGTATCAGAAACTAATGGCTTCAAAAGTTTTTTTTCTTTAAAAATACCCCCCAAAAAAACAGAAGAGATTGCTCTAAATATGAAAATTGGTAAAGTCAGTTTGACATTTGCAGTTGTTCTGCATTTGCAACTTACACAAACATAGACAGTTTAAAAGTAATTACAAGAAAACCTCAACAGTTTTGTGTAACAAAACAAAGCAGGAGCATTTTATAGCACTGCTTAGCTAAGGCCAAAGTTTGATGAGTGAATGGTAAACTTTCTTAGATGATCTTGCTAATAAGTGAAAGCCTGGCAGACTCCTGAACACTCTAGTGATGCTGAACGTAATTATCTTTGGGGAAAAAATTGCCTTTGGTTCTTATTGATTGTGGCTCTTCTAATGAATACAAAGCCTGCACAGTGAATGATGAGTGATCTGTCAGTCCTTTTTCACCTTCATGCAAAATAAAGCATTTTACTTACTCTTAGCTAAGATTAGGAGTAACCATGTATTTATTTCATGTGAATGAAAGCCACCACAGGAAGGAATAAAAAGCTAGTGTAACTAACAGCAAAAATATACATACAAACACCGCTGCATGCACAAATATGTGAATGCATGCATATATAGCATACATAGACAGGAAAAGCATTGCATTTTTTACTTCAACTGAAAATTCGTTGCTTTTTTCAGCTTAGACTGTGGTTAATGTCTGCAAGTTTGACTAACTCTTCCAGACTTCTGTTACACAGACTGGGACAGAAGATACTGTTATTTATTGTTGTGACACATGCATATTTTATAGAGATTTTTAACTGCTAATTTATGATTACACTTAAGGATTCCAAAGAACATTGCTTTGATTTTCCGTTTGTCTTCATTTACCATTATCCTTGTGTTGTCTGTCATGCTTAAATGTTTCTGTTAATGTGAAGAATAAGAAAGTCTAAAAAGTAACATGGCCAGTGGTGTATTTCTGAAGAAACAGTAAAGGAAAATTGCCATTTAGACATTACATATCTCAGAAAAAATACTGTAAAATCTAAATACTGATTGAGTGTTATATGGAGAAAATATCCTTTTCAAACAAAGCAGTGCAGTAGTAGTAGTAGTGGTAGTGGTAGTAGTAGTAGTAAAAACAATCTGTGCTGATGTTGGAGGCATATTTTGTGTAATTATACAGTGATAGAAACAAAAGGCAAATTTGTTTGTAAAAAATACATTTACTTCACAATTGTGACATTAAGGAATACCAACAAAGCATTTTCGTCAAAGATGTATTTACAGGTGTCAGAATTCATCCTGATACTTTACTTATTGTCCTTCTTCTTACATTAGGGCTTCTTGTATTGTTATAAATTGTTATCTAAAAATTTCCCTGTTTCTAAGCTAGCTGTCTTTGCTTTTTGAGCTCCTTAGTAGGAAAGAGTGTGGAATAAGTCTTCTGTTCTCATGAAAAGGAGAAAAATATGTAGAATTTGTCTTTTGAGGATGGGGAAATTTTTATTTTCACAGATTCTCATATTGTTTTTCCAAGCATATGTATTTATTTAACTCAAAATAAGAATCTGACTCTGTGCTGTAAAGTTTTAATGTCATTAAATGGTGCTTTGAAATTATAAGATAGTTTCAAATAATCATGACTACACCTTTGTTTTGATTTCATCATATAGGTCTGATCTACAAGGTATTTGTATCAACTCCAGGATGATTTGAATGGGTATATACAGAGGTTTAAAAGCTGCTGTTGATTCTACCAGCTAGAAATTTAGTACGTTAAAAAAGGAAAGTATCTTCTTTTCTGGATTCTGATTTTCACATGTTTTCAAAATCTCTGTTCTTTCCCTGATTCCATATGAACTACAGATTAAATTAGCAAAATAATACCCTATACACAGGGTGATCAAAGCAGATACAGAAAACAATGGATAAATCCTTATATGTCACCAGTGTAATAATCCATGACATTGCTTTTAATAGCAATGATGAAAATATTTTTGTACACTAGCATGATTTTGAAGTTGCTGAAAAGTTTTAAAGATTATTTCATCCTCATCTGACAGCTATTTTCATTATTTTCACTCCATGGTGATCCGTTATGGGAATACATTTGTTTCTAAAGAAGAACATTTGTAACTTACTTGACTGGATGTTGATGGATAGAAAAGTTGTTCTGGTTAAGTGAATGATCCAGATTAAAGTGATGTTTTTCGGTTGATGGTAATATAGATGTTTTGGGCCCTAATTTTTCAGAACTCATGGATGAATATGCTGTAGACATACACATAGATAGATATATGTAAATTGGCCTCATAGTCATTCCTGCCATCCATGAAAAAATCACTTGTTACTCCCTGCTGTGGAGGAAATGCATCTAGATGCCAGCTAGTTCAGATTTGTTAAGCTTTATCTAACTTTTATGAACACAATTTTCAGATTTTATCATTTTATTCAATTAAAAATCCTCAGTCAACTGGTATATGTTGCTACATACTTCATCGTTTTCCCACATATTCTGCTCTACTCCCACATCTTTTGTTATTTGTCATTATCTTTTGTGTAAAGTGGAGCATGGTGTTCACTTCAGCAGTAATTATATCTCTGCTGGTCAGCAAAGCCTTGAAGAGGGCCTTAAAAAGAAAGGGGATAAGCCAAGTCTCGTCTTCTCAGTGTGAGACAAACATTTGACCCCATCTCCAGCCCTCCAGCCATGATACTAGCGTCTTACACATTCACAGCGTGGCATTGTAGTTTATCTCCTGCTTTGAAGTGCACCTGATGCATGAGACGTGGGAGAGAAATCTCGGTGATGTACTATAGTTGGTATTCTGACTCACAATAGGGTCCCCATTTAAAAGGCCATTTAGAAAGAATATTTCCTAGGCAACAGCCTTACTCCAATCCTATTTCTCTGATACATGGCGCAGCATGGTTGGGATCATGAGATGCTGCCACACTGAATGACCAGGCCCACTCAAGTGAGAAGGCAAAAAGGGACATACAGTACATGCTCTATATTTAGAAGGGCTTACAAAGGCCTGGAAAATTCACTCAAGTGTCTGGAGCAAAGTTGGGTGCAGAATCAGAGAGACGGTGTCTGAAAAGCTCTGGTCTGCCACTGATACTATTGTCCATTCTCTAGGGGAAAGTAATCTTCCACAATGTAACAATGAGGGTGCAACTCCACAAGGAGAACTTGGTATAATTTTAATATTGTTGTTGGATTATTGTGGAATTTACTGTTTTTTTAATAGTATGAATATATAAGTTTCCTCCTGCCATTTAAAAGATTGTTTAGAAAGTTATTTAATTTCATGAGCAAGTTGAAAATTTATTTTTATCTAATAATGCTTATCTATATTTTGCTCAGATTGAAAAAAGAAGTTGGAGTTATCCAGCTTTCAGGGTAATAAAGTCAATCTCACTGTGTTTTAGGCATGAATCATAAAATCACTAAGGGAAATTACGTTGTGGAGTTTGGTATTGGTAAATCTTCTGTTGCAATTCTTATCACTGACGTGGATGCTGAGTATTGTTGCTCCAGGTCACAGAGCTTGGCAACGCACAGTTACTGTTGGCTTTGAACAGGTGAGTTCTGAAATTGTGCAGAACCACTGATTAGATCCTTATGTCTTTTACTTAATTCTGGCACCAAATTCATCAGTGAATACTGGCTTTTGCTCTGCGGTAGTTCATGGCAGGTTCAGATTACTATGGCAAATTCCTAAACATTTATCTGTGACGTCAGGAAAAGTCAAAGGCAGTTAGACTCTTTGAAAGTCCAGTTCTTTTTATGTAATACTTGTGAGAGAGTCCTCATACCTTAAGCTTCTTTGTATATGGAACTGCTTAGAAGGCCACTGGATATGGGAAAGAAGCATCTCTTCTTGTCTTTTTTTGTTGCTTTTGAGAAGTCTGCCCTAAAAAAGACTGTAAGGGTTTTTTTATATGGAAAGGAAATTGGTCCTATGCTACTGTTTGTTAAACTCGTTTGAACAGTCAGCTGTAAATTTCATAACTTTGCAACTTAGAAAAGGCAACCAGAAGAAAAACATGAAATGAATAAAATTATAAAAACTTCCATTTTTAGAGTATCTTCCATTTGCCTGCTTTGGCGCACTAATGAGCATTAGTACTAACACTGATGCCAAGGTTCACATGGCCCCAGCTTGGATCATTGACTATGGCTTTTACAAATCGTACATGCATGTAATAAGGGCTTAAAGTCTGAACAGACAAGATATGTTATGGATATATGCATAGGTTACTATGGGTTAGCTCCTTGCTTGAACAGCTGTTCTGTCAGAGTTACCCGTAATGCAAGCTTTTGTCTATGAGGCTTTGTTAAAAAAGTGACGTTAGGTTATCTTTCACCAAGATTTCACCACACTCTCCACTTTACAAACTGTTTCCTACCTCATGCTCTGTATTTCTCTGGTTCTTCTACCATTTCCTTCTCATCAAATCCGATCTTTTTTTTTTAAACTTCTTATACTGGAATGTTAATATATTGTAAGTACCTTTTAATACAGTTCTTGGTGGTCTGGGAGAGTGAAAGTGGAGATTTTTGAAAAGCAGGCTGTTTATTTCATGTACTCTTCTACAAGCAGTCTTTACACTGGGAGTCCTACGTCTTCCAATGTAAGGGTTGCATGCAGAGGTTTAACACAAAGAGAAGGAGAGCGCTCCTGTTCAGAAAAATAATAGGAGGAACAACTAGGAAGACAGGCAGTGTTGCTATTTTCTGGGAAGATGTACTTAGCACTAGTGACAGAATAGAAGGGAAGTACAGTCAACTCTATTATCCTTGAGATTATTAATTATGCAGTTGGTGTGACGATGAAAAAACTGGTTTTACTCTTACCAGTTCAGATAGCTGTGTCAATGAGGCTCTTTGGTTAATGGACTTGCTAGTTTGGGAATCTTTTGCTCCAGCATTGATCTTTCTTTTCTTTATTATATGTCTAACAAATATTCTTACAGCTTAATTCATGCATGTTTCTGTATACTATATAAATCAAATTAGATACATGGGTTTTTTTGATGGATTTGCTCTCAGTAAGCAATATGGATAATACAATTACTTATGACTTTCTTAATCCCATACATTTTCCTAATACTATTTAAGTAGGCCTTGTGCTCTGTGTGTAGTGTGATGTAACACCCCAGCTCATGTATCACACGCCTTCAGTTCCCTGCCAGAAAAGGTTTGCTCTAATAAAAACTGCAATGCAGCCCTCATAATAATTGAATAAATTTGACTGGGGGAAAAAGCACACACAAATAATTATGTCAGGACCATGGAGGCACAACAGAGGCCCAAAACCACCTGGGTCAAATGATGTGGACGTGGTCCTTTCACTTTAGAAGGGACTAGCCGTGAGCAGTGTGGGCACAGTGATTCTGCATCCTTTGATGTAAGGCATCTCTTCCTGGGCCAGATGCTTTTAGCAGTATAGGTACAGGTCATGTAAACAGAGATGCCAATAGCTAGTCTGGATGTGAAGTAACGCTGCATAGGATGGCAGCAAGAAACAAAACTGCATGTGGAGCCGTGCCCATTTCAGATTAGCTATACTGCTTCTCATAGTCTTTTCACTGCTAGATGGCATTGCTTTGCATATAATTTGGTTTCTTTGGCAATGTGTTCACTTTCTAAAGGAAAAAGACTATCTTGAATTCAAGCTAAACCTTACTAAGTGTTGGAGTGATGCTTTTAAACTCTTTGTAAATAAGGTCTTGTCTACAGAAAAAGGTTGTTTGAGGTTTGTTTTTTTCACCACATGCTTCTCTGGATCCAGGAAGTAGACGTACATTTTTTTTTCTGATTGTTTTTTAGAATGTGTCTTTTCATATGTATAATTAGAAAGTGCTTATACAGTTACATTTGTTAGAAGTCGCCAAATTTTCATCACATATTCTAAAAAGGTGACACAACTGAAAAAGCTGTCATCTCTGACAAATAGCAAAAGTGACCTACAAGAGAATTAAGTGTAACTACAGCCTTAGAATTTGCCTACACTCAGGGCAGTGTATAAAAGGATGCACGAAGGCTGTATTCACACATCCTCTTCCGACTGCAACTGTGCTGGCTACAAAGGTTACAGCCCCCAGTACCTCATTATTGCACTTCTGTCAGAGGTTATCACAGTTGGATCTGCCAGCTGAGCTGCTCATGTGCACAGTTCTTAATCTGTTCCAGTTAAAGTGGATTGGATGGTGAAGATGTATTAGTTTAGCATTTTAAACCTTTTTGACTAAAGAGGTTCATGGATTGCTCACAGGAACAGCTATGTGGGTAAAACTTACAGGGCAGTAATTTCCAACATCAGAGCAGCGTAAAAGTGATTGTAATCTTTTCAGTGGATAAAGCTGGAGCTGGAAGATTTGTGTCCATGGCCTTACTTGCATTAAGTTTACACAACTGACTGTTTTGTCTTTTCTGAAAATTACTGTATAGATATGGCCTTTTGTTGGTGTGTAAGTTGGTTGTTTGGGGGTAGTCTGGGTGTGGTTTATGATATCTATGGACAGGATTCAGCTAAGCTGAAATACTTACAGACTTGTGGCTCAGTACAGCTTTTTTACTCTGGTTTAACTGTATCTGTTCTACATTCTTGCTGGAGGTGCTCTCAGAGGTCCTCTCTTCTTTCTGAAGATATGCAATTTGTTTTTAAAATAACAAGAGTAATCTCTGTGCATAAATGCTTAGGGTCTAGTTTGTAATTCAAATCCCATTGACATCAATAGGATCAATTCTAATAGCCCTTGTATGGCATATCTTCAGCATGTTGCCTGAGCATCTTTTAAATTCTGAAACTTTAAAAAAACTCTTTTTCTCCTTCTCTTCCACTCTTTGCTGGTATTTGTTTAATTTGTATGGTAGTGAAGTTAGTACAAACTTTCTAAAAATGGCAAGAATCTTGGTCATTGTAATCACACTTCATTCCTTTTTTGAATTGAGTTTCACTGTTTTCAGATAGACATCTAAATTTAAGTGGTTGAGCTGAATAGATAATATTAGATAGTTTGGACTGGCTTTAAAACAAGCACTCTAGATCCCATCATTTGCATTATTAATAATGAATGTTTTCATTTTTAAAATGTTATGTATGCTTTCTTTATTAGTTGTATTATCACTGATATGTCATTTACTTATAAATTAAGAGGAAAATCTGCAGTGTAGAAAAAGATTTGTATGAATGCCAGTTTGAAAAAACATTCAGAGCAAAACAGGTTACCACGTGGGCATAGATTTCGAAATTAATGTTTATTTAGAAGAGTGTAAACTGCGAAATCCATCCAATTTTGGACCAGACTTTGTCCTTATTCCCACCAATAGAACTTCATGGCAGGATGACATTTTGGGAATGTGTTATAAAGGTAGTTGTCAAAGTGCAAGAGCCAGAATGTAGACACTTCTGTGGCTGAACTCCTCCAAATTTGTACATATGTATTGATCTGCAATAATTTTGTCTTGTTAAAATTATTACTCACATATGTGATTTGATTTACATATGTAGACTGGGTTTTCAGCAGGGCTTCCCATAAAAATGAAGGAGGGGAAGGACTTTTCTCTAGGTGTTTGTCCCCCTGAGATTGTGTAGAAAATGTTATTTCAATGCTGCAGGGAATGTATTGTGTTGTTAAACATGCTAGGGAACTTCCAGTTTTTTGGCTAGACATATAGTATTTCTATTTGACCATTTTGTTCAATTTTAATCCCTCAAAAAGGAGGAAAATACAACTGTTTGATTAAAAGTACCCATGATCATGACTGATAGCTTTGTGGAAAATGTTTCCTCTAAATATTCTAGAAGACAATGGGAAAATGAACCTAATATCAATCGCACTGTATGTAGAGAGGAAAATAGTTTGAAAGTGATTAAAATTATACTTCCTGTTTACATCTACATAAACAAAAATAAGCATATACAAATTAATATTGATCCTTAAAATACAGCATGCATACCATCTAGAATTTATTGAGTGAAATTGTATTAGCAAGCTCATACATCTGTATGTTAAAACTGGAATTATATATGATACGTCTAGGTAGAAATGCTGTGGGTATGTCTGCACAGTGCAGTGCCATCCAGAAGCTTTAGTCAGGGTGGTTTGTGAAATAGAGTGGACGTTTGAGAATGCTTTCAAAAACAGAAAATTTAAGCAATTTTTTCTCATTGCCACTTTTCCTTCCCCTCTTTTTGTAAAATCTTAGCATTCCATCTGGTACATTAGGACACAAAGGAATTATGAAAAGCAAAAGAAATCCCTGGTTTATTGGCTAAATTTGGAAAGAATTTTTGACATGGGTGACCATTCTTCAAAAGAGATCTTTGTGCTGGAGTGCAGAGGTCAGGGTATAGAAGCCTTGGGATATCAAAAGGTGGTGAGAAGAAAGGCTGGGATTTCCAGCAGCCTAAGAGTGCTCTTTTGTCTCTAGTGGTCAGTTGTCGAGGATGATGCCTGTGGACATCAAAGAAATGTCTAAACAGTGTTATCTAGGCCTGTCCTTTGCCCCCTGCCATGTAATGGGCCTCTTTTCAGGAAAACATTGGGAAAACTGAGAAAGCAAGTTGGCCTATGCTAGTGCTATTAATTCTGCAAGAAAGCAGATCAATAACATTTGCACTAGCTGGTAAAACAATCTGTTAGTTTGTAAAAATGCAGATTAGTCAAGCCTATAAATTATACATTTCATGTGTGAGAATCAATTTTAATGTTTCATCATAATGGACATTTTATGAGACCATATTCTTTAAAGAATTCCACTTCTGCCTGCTCTGACATATTATGGAAATCTGTTCTGAGAAAAAAATATAACCTTTCTTTAACACTTACAAAAAAAGTTTTTTGTTTTTATTCATGGGATGTATTGAGATATTTTTGAAGTCAAAAAACAGGAGCTGATATTTGATGTAGTTCAGGCTTAAAACATTGACTTTGATGTCTGAAAGAGTTATGCCATCATTTTCAAGAAGAGCGTGCTTTCCTCATCAACAAATAAAAGTTACAGTACAAAAGCGTAGCCTATACTTAATATATTTCAACTCCGTATTGCCTATGCACCCTTCTCTTACACTGTTGAAGGAATAACCATTGTTAGTGGTTCTTTTGTGCCAAGTGCAATTAAAAAAATAATATTCTGAAAATGTTATAAGAAAAAAAAATGCCTGTTAAGAACGTTTCCTGTTTTTGCCCGTATGCGTAAGGCAAAATGTATTGTTCTCTTTGGATTTCTTTTTATAGACCAGAGTGCTTTAAAGCTTCAGTTTTGCGAAAACATACTGGTTACTGCTAGTTTTTGTGGTGAACAACCAGGGCAGTAATCCAGGGCTCCAGCCATGTGGGCGCTTACTAGACTAAGATAGGTATCAACAGAGAGGAAATCAGAATAGAAACGGACCTGTGCTTCGGTTTCTGCTTGTGCTTCCTCTGTTTCTGACTCTGGCTTTTTGCTCTTTGTTCATTCACAACAGCTGATAGTGTATCTATCATTATGCAATATCACTGTCATTTTTGAACTAAATAGATACAATGTAAAAAGCTAAGGCTTTGCAGGACTGAAGGCTAACTAAGTAGAATTTCTGGTTATGGATCAGTTTCTCAGAATATTTAATAAAAACAGCTTTTAGGAGTCAATGCTGCCCACATTTTGCTAATAGTATTTATTAAAATATACTTGAGAACTTTACTAATAAATTAGGCCAGATCAATACACATAATTGCATTATTGTCATAAGAATACTATATGAATTCAATACCAAGTACTTAAGCCAAATAGTAATATAAATATTAAAAATAAAAGCTGCAGTTGAATCAATGACACTTTCTTAAAAAGAGGAAACTGGAGTTGTGTTTTGTCAGTAAATAGTTTTTTGACATCTTTAACTATAACTAAAAATGCAAGTGCAATGTGTCTTATGTCTGAAAATCTGAACTTAAACTGTTTGGGGATGTATTTCTCTACCATATTTCGTCCCAGCGCAATTTAGGATTGAAGAAAAAACTGACATAAACATATGAGTTAACTTTAACTAAAATGTGTAATAGTATGACTGTTGCAGTTTGAATACTAAACTTAAAATAATAGCAAGTAACGTGCTGGGACAATTGTTATTTATTTGGATGGATATTGCACTTGAAAACTGATATTTTGGACTGCTAGATGACTCACCATTACTTACCTTCCTATATCCTCATCTACTAAAGAAGAAGAAGAGCTAGAGATTTGCTAACGTGCTTCAGTGATCCCAGAGAAGCTAGATGGTTGTATTTGTCTTCATTGCTACAGTAAGAGTCCAAATAATATACTTATTTTTAGAAAACTAGGGAGAACAAAGCATTGCACCTTATAATGCTATTTTATTTTGTCTTTTTCTTATGACACCTGCACTATATTTCTTGTCATAATTGTATCCTGATTTTGCAAATCTTTAGCTTTACACAAGAGGACAGTTCTAATGGGTGGAGAAGGATAAACACCACACAAAAGCGGAGTGCTTGCAGAAGTGAGATCCTGATCCTGTAGTTAAATCCTGATCCTAAATAGATAAAATTAGAATTCTTATCAGAAGTATTACATATCATATTTCAGCAATGGCTTAGCTAATAGACCTAGCTAATGAATAAGGCACTGTTGTTTGTTAGCACAAGGCATATTCTGTTATGTCATGAATGCATAGTTGGTAAGTAAGGATAAGAAGACAGAAGTCAAGGAAGCAAGAGAAAAATATAATTTCTCTCATAAAGATTCCTAGGCCATCTTTAAAGTTTACAGAATTGCCTATCTCTTTATTTATTTCGACTGGACACCAATTCAGAATTTTCTGCTTATATGAATTTATGAACAGTCCTTTTCCCACCACCATTTACAAAGGTATTTGAAAAAGAAAGTGTAAATGAATGTATGGAAGAAGCAGAAATTGTTCTGTGAGGATCATCTGCTTAAAACCTTCTCCCTAAACAAGAAACTTTTTTTTATAGGTTTGGGTTTACATTTTGTTTTGCCAGTTGCTGGAGAGGGACATGAGCATTACTCTGTGTGTGCAATGACAACTCCATTCTAATGTCAGGCTTGAGATACAGAGTGGTCTTATGGACAGGACTCTAATCACAAACACTTGTGTTCAGGGAGCAGGACAGTTCCCTTCTGCAGTCTGTTAGGAAGGCTAACTGCCCCAGCTCCTTTGCTGTCATGTCAATAGGCATATATTGCCCGAGTCTAGCCTGGTTGTATAAGTTGTCCCCATTACTTACACAACCTGACTCACATATGCACTTCCATCACAGCAGTGAATGCACACTGTTCTCTGATAGGGAACAGTTTTATTTTGTTCATATGATGGTTGTATTTTCAGTATATAAAGGCTGGTGGGTAAAGGGGCATTAGGGAACTGACTGCCAGAGGAATTCATGCTGAGTATTTCAGTTCTTGGAAAGGAAAAGTAGGTGGAGTACATATACATGATATATATGCATTTTTGTGAAGGGTATTTGGAGAGAACAGATATATAAAGACAGTGAATAGAAAGAAAATCGGAGAGAGTAGGATGAAGAAGTGAAAACAGAGACCAGGATGCACATAAATTTAAAGGCAGTGCCTGCAGTGATAAATAAAATGGGATGTGCAGTGAGCTTGAGCACTGGAACTTCTTAGAATGGTTCCTGGTACAGTTTTGGCCTGTGGCAGTTAGTATTCTTTGACAACACATGCACCAGGGACTGTTCCCAACAGGCAGTAGGGACAAGGCCTGCCTGGCCTCACATACCTTCCCAGCAGGCTCTTCATACTAAAACATTTCTGAAACTCTTCAGTTTCATGTTGTGAAAGCATCACTATGATGGGTTGCAACACAGCACTGGCATTATTTCAAACTCTTATCTCAAACCACACATAATAACTATGTCTTTAGAGCCATAGGGTGCAGCATATATCCCAGAAATGTGATGTGGATATGCCACAGAATGACCTGTGCCCTGTTTTATGTAGCTGTGTAGACATAGCAAAGAAATCACTTTCCTGTTTTGGACATAGCTGATAAATCGATGGGGTTGCTGTGAAACTGATTCCCCTCACATGAAAGGGAGTATGTGCTATATTAAGTAGTGCTAATGAAAGGGGCTTCATCTGTCTTGGTCTTCCAATAAATTCATCTGTACAGAAGGTACAACTAAGGAATGTTGAATGTGACAAATAATGAACAGAGAATTCTTCGGAATAACTAAATGTTATATTACTGCATAAGGGGCATATTTTGTCTTTGCCCTTTGTGCCCATTCTTAGGAGGTCATGAAACTAGGCAATGAATGTTAATTGATAAAACAAACCATCATATAAACAAACATCATGTTATGCATTGATATTTGAGCATCAGCCCCAGGACATGTAAGAGTGTGTGTGTGTGTGTGTGTACACTGATATGTGTACGTATAGGTAGTATGTACTTACCTGATTCACTTTCTCCATCACTGGGATATAGCTGTTGCTTAAATAAAGCTGCTTAATGGTGTACTAGAACACTGTTGTGTCTGGAACACTTAAGAGGACGATAAACAGAGTTTATTCAAAGAGTCCAAAGCTAAGAAATTGCTTATAAAGTAAAAACTTATTCATTAAGCTCTAGTTTGGTAGAGAATAAGCAGCTTAATGGGAAGATGCTGTTCATACAGTAGTATATAGACTGTTATTTGAATGGAGAACATGATTAGGGAAAGATAATTATATACTATTTCTTATAACCTATGGACTTATCAGCACTGAAAGAAATTATCAGTCAGAGTGTTGAAAGAAAAGGAAGGACTTTCCCAACATATAAATACATTGTGGAACTTGTTGACAAAGTATGTCAAAGAAGTCAAAAGCATGAAGAGATTCAAAAAGGAATTAAACACATTCATGGAAGAAATATTGGTGAGTACTTATTCACCGTTAGGATGTGGCAATAACCTCCATCAGTCCTGGTGGTTGCCAAAACAGGGAGATTATGTGGGGGAAAGAGTATGCTATACAGACCTAGTTTCTTACATTCCTTCCTAAAAGCTACTTGTGGCCACAGCTGGCAGCAGGATGGTGAGCTTGGCAGACCTTTTGTTTGATACACTATGGTGTTTCTGTGTTCAAATTTTAAATGACTGGCAGGGTTCTAGTAGTGGTAGGGTCTGCAGTTATGTGAACCAGTTATTTCTCCCTTTTCTTCTTTGTAGATTTTGGTGCAGGCAACAATCCGACTTGTTTTATGAAGAAAAGTAATCTCTCTGTTAAAAAAGTGACCTGGGGCCTTTGTGGGCTTGACTCATGCTCTTCTTTTGCCAGGGACCATGCTCCTGGATCTAAGATAGCTTGTAGTCAAATAACAGTTACACTCGTTATTCCTCAGGACTTACAGAGATGTTTTCCTACAGAGAACAAATTCTCTAGAATACTTCATATATGGTTCATCCCATTTTCTATTATACAACTATAGTTTGGGTACCTTTAATATAATGTCTTTTCTTCATCCTTCAGAAGTTAAGTTTTAATCTGGTGCTGTTTCCTGGAAGACGTGTAATAGTATTTACGGAATAGACAGTACTTTGGGAATCCAAGGCATTTTCAAGCAAATTCTCCCCTCTGTTTTCAGTAACCTGTCAGTAAGTAGTATTATCCATATTTTACAGTGAGAGAGATATATAGTGTTAGAGAACAAAAGCTCAAATTGTGACATTTATGTATAAAGATAGGTTATAATGTAACAAATTAGGACAATATTAAGCCTCTCAAAAACAGACACATGGGATAAAGTGGTGCTCTAGGGTGGGCAGGTGAAGCAACCTGCTCAGAATCAAGGAGAATTGCCATTTTCAGAGTTTGAATTAGAAGTCTAAATTTCTTGCCTGCTAATCTTATGATTACATTTCTGAATGCATCTTTTTCCTGCTTTCAAATTATACCATAAAGCTAAACTACATTTTTCTGAAAGAGTCTTTATAAAAGTCTAGAAAGAAGACAGTCCTTTAAGAAATTTTTACTGCTGTTGAACAAGTGATATGTGTGTGTAAAATATACAGCATGCATAATTACAGAATATACGGTTGCTGGCAGATGTGGAATAGTCACCCCTTTAAGCAAAGTATTTTGCTGTTATATAAAAGCTTGTTCCTAAAATGTCAATCGGTACAATATGCCCAGTTGTGGTATTTCAGACATACCATTCTGTGCTGTTCATGCTGTCTGTTTAGAGTGCTATTCCATTCTTTCATCTAGTCACATGAACTGTGTTCTTTTAAATCTTTCTTGATTATGAGAGACTGTTCTCTGCTGCAGGAGCAATGTACAATGGATGATGTTAAAATGCAAGAGCAATGCCCTGCTTACAGAATCACAGAATGGTTGAGGTTCGAAGGGACCTGTGGAGATCATCTAGTCCAACCCCCCCTGCTCAAGCAGGGTCATCTAGAGCACGTTGCCCAGGATCACGTCCAAACGGCTTTTGAATATCTCCAGAGAAGGAGACTCCACAACCTCTCTGAGCAACCTGTGCCAGTGCTCTGTCACCCTCACAGTGAAGAAGTTTTTCCTCATGTTCAGATGGAACTGTCTGTGTTTCAGTTTGTGCCCGTTGCCTCACGTCCTGTCGCTGGGCACCACTGAAAAGAGTCTGGTCCCATCCTCTTGACACCCTCCCTTCAGATACTTGTACACGTTGATAAGATCTCCTCTCAGCCTTCTCCAGGCTAAACAGGCCCGTCTCTCTCAGCCTTTCCTCATAAGAGAGATGCTCCAGTCCCCTAATCATCTTTGTAGCCCTCCGCTGGACTCTCTCCAGTAGTGCCACATCCCTCTTGTACTGGGGAGCCCAGAACTGGACGCAGTATTCCAGATGTGGCCTCCCCAGGGCTGAGTAGAGGGGGAGAATCACTTCCCTCGACCTGCTGGCAACACTCTTCCTGATGCAGCCCAGGATACCATTGGCCTTCCTGGCCACAAGGGCACATTGCTGCCTCATGGTTAACTTGGTGTCCACCAGCACTCCCAGGTCCTTCTCCGCAGAGCTGCCTTCCAGCAGGTCAACCCCCAACCTGTACTGGTGCATGGGGTTATTCCTCCCTAGGTGCAGGACCCTGCACTTGTCTTTGTTGAACTTCATGAGGTTCCTCTGTGCCCACTCTCCAACCTGTTGAGGTCTCTCTGAACAGCAGCACAGCCCTCTGGTGTATCGGCCACTCCTCCCAATTTTGTATCATCAGCAAACTTGCTGAGGGTGCACTCTGTGCCTTCATCCAGGTCATTGATGAATAAGTTGAACAATACTGGACCTGGTGTTGACTCCTGGGGGACACTGCTAGTCAGCTGTGCAGTCAGTTGTTTACTTGCAGTATCCACTTCTCCTTCTCCCATCCTTCCCCCTCACTGGCAGGATCGAGGAGAAAACGACCTGGGCCCCCACACCCCTGACCACCATCCCCAGAGCTCTGTAATCCCATTTGATACTTTCCAAGTTGCCCTTGCCAATATGATTGATGCCCACATGAAATAGCAGCAGGGGGTAATAGTCAGAGGGGTGGACAAACTTTGTCAGTCTTTCCATGGCATCTTGGATCTCAGTCCCTGGCAGGCAGCAAACCTTTCTATACAAGAGGTCAGGTCGGCGGATGGGTGCCTCTGTTCCCTGCAGCAGGGAGTCACCTGCTACAATCACTCGCCACTTCTTCCGTGTGTTTCTGCAGGGCACATGTTCTTTCAGCCCAGTTGCTTCACTTGAAGCCATGCCCAGCTCCTCCTCAGCTTGGAGGGCACTGAACCTGTTTATCAACTGCAAGTCTTCAGCAGGAGCAAGAGCCTTTCTCTTCATGTGGGAAGTGACCAGTTTCCAGCCTTCGTCTTCTACAGAGTTATGATTTACTTTTTCACATGGCACAGAGCCCACCTGCATCTCCACTGCTATGGGGGGTTGAGACTCTTGAAGCTGTAGGGTCTCTGAGAATATCCTATCTATCTCATGCTCATCTTCTCAGATGCTACGCAGCCTCCTTACTTCCTCTTGTAACTCCTTTATCTGGTGACACAACTCATCAACAACAGCACACCTTCTGTGGAAAAGTTGACTGTCAGCCCCAGCCTCACTGAGAGGCCCCAGGCACTCCCTGCAGCCTGAGACTGCAGAGCTGCATCCGCAGTGAGAAGGTCTGTCTGAGCGGAAGTCTCCGACACGGCAGATGCAGCAACTCCAATGGCTACTGGGGAATGCGCTCTGCAGCATGTCATAACCATATCTGAGGAAGTGTATGCTACTATGACTGGAGACGAAGGCCACTTCTTTGCGCCCTGCTGCACAAACTGCTGCCTCTGTTGGCTGCGCTTGTTTGAAAAGTATGAGGCACTATCCACCAACTGAAATAATGGGATGAAAAATAAGCTAAATGAGACAGTGTCCTAATTTTTGTACTGGAAGATACAGTGAACTATCTGTACTTATGCACCCTTGATGTGCCACTCATGATTCTGTAGACTTCTAGCATATCCCTTTAGGTCACCTCTTTTCCATTCTGAAGAATCCCAGCCAAACTGACAGTCCTGGATCCATTCCATTCCTTTGGTCATCTTTCTTGCCTTTATATGAACTGTTTCAAGTTCAGCTATGTCCCTTTTGACGGAGTGGACCCAAACAAAGTCCGCACAGTATTTCCAGTGTGAGCAGACTATGTATTTATATAGTGGTATAATGATGTTTTCTGTTTTGTTGTTAGTTCCTTTCCTCTTAGTTCTTAAAATCTGATTTGCTTTTTTGACTCCTATTGAATACATCACTCAATTCTTTATATCAGTTAAAAAAAAATCAAGGAAGTCACTTAATACACCACTGAGGCTGCTTTTCTCAACCAAGATATTGAAGTACTAGGTCACTTTACTGCAGCAGTATCTTGAGCAAATAATTTGAGATACAAAGAAATCATTCTTAACAGCCATTTCCTTTGAACACTAAAATGCAAATTTAAATATCGTAATATTAAGTTTATACAGCACATGTACTTTATATACTTTATATGCTTTATACAGAGTATATAACTGTCATTATACAGTATATAATTGTCATTGTGCTGTCTTAATTTTTTTAGGGTCAAAAAATTACTACTTGAAATTTGTATTTTTCTTAATAGAAATCTATGGATCTGGATTGCCTATCCTACTAATACTTTCATATATATGTCATATAAATTGCAATAATCATTTCTTTTCTAACCAGAACAGGACAAAATGTCAGTCAATCAGGGCAAAAATGTCAGTGTTATTCCTCTCCAGCTCCAGCTCTTTTTCTGTATTATGAAGTGTCAAAAGATAGTAAGAATAAGATAGCAAGAATTTTAATATTGTTATTAGGATAATGTCAGAAATCACACATATTCTGTCAAATTCAGTTTGAATTTTACTGAAAAATTCAGCATCATCCCAGTGATAGCCTGACAGACTTCAGCCAAGAATTGCTTTTTGATAAATTCTGAAGATAAAAGAGCAGATATTATACTTAATCAAGTCATATTATAATAAATATGTTTGCCTTTTTAAATTTTATCTTTTTTCCAAAAGTTAGGAGTGTCATATATAGTTGTCATGGTATTTCAGCATCAAATTTTGGATGTTCAGAATGTTAAGCTAAAAGAGATTTTGTAGGACCTTTCCCTTTGCAGTCTGATGCTCAATATTCTGTTAAAAGCTAAATTTCGAGGCCTTGAAAACTGCACTAAAATTTATATGATAAAATCATAATGAAAATATTTTCACATTGTGCATATTATTTTCACAGTTGATAATTTTTATGTACTTAATTGAAAACCATGTTGATATTAATATATGAGAAAACGATGCAGAAATCATTCTTTTGTATTTTTGATTGGGCTTGATTGATAGGCTAAACTTGTTTAAATGGCTATGCTGTTTTGAATTAGGTATAATAAAACCTACAGTAATGATGAACTGATTCTCAGGAAGAGAATGTGAGAAAAATGATCTAAAGTTCACAAAACAATGTCAAACACTCCTCCAAATAAGTGCCTCTGATTTTCATTTTTATATGATGCATGAGCAGAGGCAGCTGGATTCTCAGTCTACTAATGTCATTTTGTGCTGCTTGCAAATGTCAAACCTGTTTTTAATTATTTTTAAAATGGCAGAAAAATGTCTATGTACAAGCAACTTCAGTCAGCTTTCATAAATAATGAGATAGGTTCTGTAAAACTGGTTCAACCAACATGGAATTTAAAATAAATAAGGAATACTTTGTATTTGTCTTCTGGCTCTTCTGTCTTTAGCAAATGCTTCTTTAAAATGGACCATATCTGTGTCTTCTACACTTGTTCTAATTCTAGGCAAAAGGAAGAAGATGTTTCAGCGGAGCTAGAAAAAAAGTGTGGTCAGCCGAGTTCCACTTAACCTCCAGTTTTATTATAATTAGCATCAACAGGCAGGATTCCAGCTGTCTGAATTTGCTTTGCAACCAAAAAAGCTTCAAGTAAGCCATTTTCTCAACTTTTCTGGACTAACATGTAAAGATATTTCCTTCCAGGCCTGATTCTGATGGGTGCTATTCTGCTGTGCATTTACAGGCCGTACCAAAGGCAGCTGGTATTAGGATTGTTGAGAGCAGCCCTACTGATCATGAATTGAGAGGGAGTCAGCATTTGGATAGTCTAATTTATATCCTGTTTCTTCTTTTGGAACATATTCCATAGTCTTCCAGATGCAAGTAGAAGCCAGTTTAGCTGCTTACCAACCTTCCTTTGGGTGAATACAAGGATTTGTTCTGTAATTGTTTGATACTGACATTTTTAGTAGAGTCATAGAGTAATTTTTAAAGGGGTAGTATCCAAAGGAGTCTGTTGTTACCTTGTCTGCCTACTTGCATGTCTAAATCCAGCTGTGAGCTCATGATTGTAACATTTCATCATCTCTGAATTATTGGCCTCTTCATTTTTATTCCACAATTCCCTGTTATACAAGGTATTGAGAGGCTGAGATATATGGGTGATGAGAAGTTAATATGGGTACTATAGACACCGCAATGGTGAGTAATGCAGTGTAGTATCAATTAGAATAGTTCTGTACTGACACTCAGTTCAGCAATGCCTATCTGTACTACCCCCAGCAGAGGAATAGACCTGGAAGATTATAGTGTAGTTGCGGTTATATGGCATACATTTAAGCTAATAAGTCTCATTGGACCTGAGCTGGCTTTGCTTGGACCTGCACTGAGAATCTCTGTCCCTATGGCATAGCTAACACACAAACCAGATGACACATGCATGGGTATTTGAGAGTTGCTAATTTTTTGGCACTGTGTTTTGTGTTGTTTTGGCATTACATTGTTCTAGTACTGTTAACATTTGTAGATGTGAGTAATTTTCAGCATAAAAATTTGCAGGATCCGTTCTTCTATTTGCTAGTGGAGCAATGTGGCTGAGAGAGTCTGGCAAAGCAGAGGAATAAGATACTAGCTGTGTAACTAGCTAAATAGATTATATGGGAGAAGCTTGTCTTCAGTTTCCATGACACTTATGGAAAGTCTGATATGATGATGAATTTTCACTGGAACATACAATACTTTATTTTAATGAATGAAAATCAGCAGAAATTCTGCTAACATCTAAGATCATTCATAAGACAGTCAAAAAGAATATCAGGTTTGACCCAAAGCTTGTTGATCTCACTGCGTTTTGATCTTAATTATTCTTATTGCAGATTAATTAAGAAATTGTAGAGGAAGATGACAGGAGAAGAGAAAGCTGTATAATTTTTTCTTATCTATAGCTTACTATAATTTAGAAGTATTATTTAGAAATTTAGAAGTCTGGCACCATTTACCTTAATAGTGAAGAAAGTCCACTTTTTATCAAAAAACTTCTTTCAAAGATTATTTTTAAGTGGCTCTACCTATCTTTGTTTCTCCCAAGTAGAATGAGAGAGAACTGAAAGATTAACTCCTCCCAACCTCCAAACTCCACACAACTACCAGCATTTAAACTAAATAGGTAAATATTTAATAAGATGCAAGAACATGTGGTGATCCAGTACAAGGAGGTAGCCCAGGAAAGCTGCATTCAGATCTGAACTTTGTCACGCAGTTCTTGGATGACTTTGATTGAAAGAGTTGAACTCACACTCTTAAAATATTTAGATAAAATTACCTGACATGAGTTCCAGTTGTAATTAGGGAGCCAGATGCCTATGGAAACTATACTAAGATCACTTTAGACCTTAATTCTCCAACAGTAAAATGGAGAAACAGCATATCCTTACTTGGTTCTCCAAGGATGAAGTCATTAAATGCTGAAGCATTCAGGAATTATGATACATAAAGCAGGATCTGAAGAAAGAGAAATCTGAGATTTCTGGTGCTTCTCAAAATTAAGAAAGCACAGTTTTTATTTCAGTGAGACTGAAAACCTGGTCTTTTGGTGACTTTCTCCATTTATGCATCTGAAATGCAGCAGTAAGTTCTTCAGTATCAGTTTGGAGTACAAGTGACCGGAAGAGAGAATTCTTAAGAAAAATGTATTTCAACCAAGTTAAACTAAAGAGATTAAAACTCTGATGACTCCCAGTAATTAAAATAAGTATGTGTGATAGCAAGTCATGCTAAACATTTGTTTTAATTAGAAACAAAGATATGTACTAATTCACTGAGTATGGAAAAAAAAACCATCTGTAGAAATGGACATGATACCTTCCTAAGTATATAGAGGGATTGGGAACATGAATAAATAGCAGGTTTGGAAATAGGCACAAAGCATGGAAATAGCAGTGGAAATTGCGTATCTTTAATAGATTGCAGTGGAATTGTATCATCACTGTCTTTGAAGTTGAAACTAGGTAGTGGGTTACAAAAACGTATCAAATCACAAACACTGAGCCACTGAGCACAAGATCTGCGCAATCAGTTTCACTTCACATTCGTGACAGAACGTAATGTGCCTGTTCCCCAGCTATAAGATGCTGCCTCATCTTGTCTCCTGACCCAATGTACTATACAGAGTCCTGCATCACATGGCTTGGTATATGAGGTCTTTTGCGTTGAGATTGAAGAAAGTTGAGAGTTCTTAAGAGCTGTTCCTCTAAGCCCTCAAATGGATGTTACTCAGCCTGGAGGTTCTAAGTTTTTTTGCCAGTACAACAATTACTAGAGATGAAGGAACACTCTTAAGGAAGTGTTTGGAACAATCAGAGCTGTTAATAGTTATAGAAGTATCAGTAAGGCTGTAGCTTTTAAGTTTTTAAAAAAAGGCCTTTGAACATTCATTTAAGATTTAACACAGATTTTTTTATAGCATGACTGAACAAATAACTGGTGCCTTTGTGCAGTGCACAATTAAAAAACCCACAGATGTGAAATGTGAGTGAGATATGGAAGCAACAACAGCTTCTGTTACCGTAACAGTAGTGAGGAAACAGTTGAGATACTCTGAAATGTTCCTTTTGTGCACTTACAAAAGTGAAGCTTTCTCTGGCATAAGTTGTACCAGTTGTAAAACAATGTGTCTGATTAATAATACATTCTATTGAAAAGGAATGGGAGGTTTGCTTAGGTATGATTCATCATTGTCTGGTATAGTAATTAAGTCTGTTACTTGCTTTGAGGTCAGAATGACCCTGTTTATTTTAATTTTTTCAGTCTTGAAATTCTGTGCAGTGGCCGTTTAAGGAGGAATCAGCAAGAGATAGCAATTTATTGGCTTCTGTAGTTTTTTGCAAGTATGTTTTCACTTTCATTATTTTTCTTGCTTTCTTCTCATTCATTATTGAAGCATGTGTTTATTCTATAAAACTTAATTGACCTTTTCTTACTTTTTAATAACATTTTTTCTCAGAGATTTTAACAACCATACACTATCTTGATAAAGTTATTTGTAAATTCAATGGTATGAAGAACAGAAGTACTTGTATGATTTTAAATCCAAGGCAGTATTTAAGAAGTTTCTTATGTGCCTTTAAAACAGTTCCATAGGAAAGAAAATCCTATTTCAGATATACCGTTACTTTATAAATAGCAATTCACTACACTTACTCCCTCAGTTTCCTTCACATTTTACAGAATTTCATAATAGATGCCTGCACATTTCCTTTTTTTCATTTTTTAAAACTCCTGTTTTTTTAATATCTGCAAAAATTGAAGAGTAGTCTCCTGACTTGTTTTTATTTTTTTTGCCAGCACTATCGAGATAGCTCATAATTTTCACAGAATCACAGAATGGTTGAGGTTCGAAGGGACCTCTGGAGATCGTCTAAATCCAACCCCCCTGCTCAAGCAGCGTCACCTAGAGCACGTTGCCCAGGGTCACGTCCAAACGGCTTTTGAATATCTCCAGAGAAGGAGACTCCACAACCTCTCTGAGCAACCTGTGCCAGTGCTCTGTCACCCTCACAGTGAAGAAGTTTTTCCTCATGTTCAGATGGAACTGTCTGTGTTTCAGTTTGTGCCCGTTGCCTCACGTCCTGTCGCTGGGCACCACTGAAAAGAGTCTGGTCCCATCCTCTTGACACCCTCCCTTCAGATACTTGTACACGTTAATAAGATCTCCTCTCAGCCTTCTCCAGGCTAAACAGGCCCAGCTCTCTCAGTCTTTCCTCATAAGAGAGATGCTCCAGTCCCCTAATCATCTTTGTAGCCCTCCGCTGGACTTGCTCCAGTAGTGCCACATCCCTCTTGTACTGGGGAGCCCAGAACTGGACGCAGTATTCCAGATGGGGCCTCACCAGGGCTGAGTAGAGGGGGAGAATCACCTCCCTCGACCTGCTGGCAACACTCTTCCTGATGCGGCCCAGGATACCATTGGCCTTCCTGGCCACAAGGGCACATTGCTGCCTCATGCTTAACTTGGTGTCCACCAGCACTCCCAGGTCCTTCTCCGCAGAGCTGCCTTCCAGCAGGTCAACCCCCAACCTGTACTGGTGCATGGGGTTATTCCTCCCCAGGTGCAGGACCCTGCACTTGCCTTTGAACTTCATGAGTTTCCTCTCTGCCCACCTCTCCAGCCTGTCCAGGTCTCTCTGAACAGCAGCACAGCCCTCTGGTGTATCGGCCACTCCTCCTAGTTTTGTATCATCAACAAACTTGGAGGCTGAGGGTGCACTCTGTCCCTTCATCTAGGTCATTGATGAAGAAGGTGAACAAGACTGGACCCAGTACTGACCCCTGGGGGACACTGCTAGCTACAGGCCTCCAACTAGACTCTGCGCCTCTGATCACAACTCTCTGAGCTCTGCCATTCAGCCAGTTCTCAATCCACCTCACTGTCCACTCATCTAACCCACATTTCCTGAGCTTACCTATGAGGCTGTTATGGGAGACAGTGTCAAAAGCCTTGCTGAAGTCAAGGGAGACAACATCCACTGCTTTCCTCTTGTCTACACAGCCAGTCATTCCATCAGAGAAGGCTATCAGATTGGTTAAGCATGATTTCCCCTTGGTGAAGCCATGCTGACTACTCCTGATCACTTTCTTGTCCTCCACGTGCTTGGAGATGGCCTCCAGGATGAGCTGCTGCATCACCTTTCCAGGGATGGAGGTGAGGCTGACTGGCCTGTAGTTCCCTGGTTCCTCCTTCTTGCCCTTTTTGAAGACTGCGGTGACCTTGGCTTTCTTCCAGTCTTCAGGCACCCTCCTGTTCTCCATAACCTTTCAAAGATGATGGAGAGTGGCCTAGCAATAACATCCGCCAGCTCCCTCAGCACTTGTGGGTGCATCCCATCGGGGCCCATGGATTTGTTGCTGTCAAGTTTGCTTAAATGATCTCTAACCCACTCCTCCTCCACCAAGGGAAAGTCTTCCTTTCTCCAGACTTTCTCTCTTGCCTCCAGGGTCTGGGGTTCCTGAGGGCTGGCCTGAGCAGTAAAGACTGAAGCAAAGAAGGCATTCAGTAGCTCTGCCTTCTCTGCATCCTTCGTCACCAGGGCACCCACCCCATTCAGCAGCAGCCCCACATTTTCCCTAGTCTTCCTCTTGCTACTGATGTATTTGAAGAAGCCCTTCTTGTTGTCCTTGACATCCCTTGCCAGATTCAACTCCAAATGGGCCTTAGCCTTCCTCGTTGCATCCCTGCATACTCTGACAACGTTCCTATATTCCTCCCAAGTGTCCTCTCCCCCTTTCCACTTTCTGTATACTTCCTTCTTCTGCTTGAGTTTTGCCAGGAGCTCCTTGCTCATCCATGCAGGTCTCCTGCCTCCTTTGCTTGACTTCCTACTCATAGGGATGCACTGCTCTTGAGCCTGGAGGAAGTGATGTTTGAATATTAACCAGCCCTCTTGAACACCCCTTCCTTCTAGGGCCCTAACCCATGGGATTCCTCCAAGTAGGTCCCTGAAGAGGCCAAAGTTTGCTCTCCTAAACTCCAGCGTTGCGATCCTACTTAGTGCCCTGCCTCCTCCTCGCAGGATCCTGAACTCCACAATCTCATGGTCACTGCAGCCAAGGCTGCCCCCGACCTTCACATCTTCAACCAGTCCTTCTTTGTTTGTTAGTACGAGGTCCAGCAGCACACCTCTCCTTGTTGGCTCCTGCACCACCTGTGTCAAGAAGTTGTCACCAATGCTCTGCAGGAACCTCTGGAACTGTTTGTGCCTAGCTGTGTTGTCTTTCCAGCAGATATGAGGGTGGTTGAAGTCCCCCATGAGAACCAGGGCCTGGGATTGTGAGGCTACTTCCAGCTGTCTGTAGAAGGCCTCATCGACTTCCTCTTCCTGATCAGGTGGCCTGTAGTAAACACCCACAACAGTGTCACCCATGCTAGCCTGCCCTTTGATCCTTACCCATAAGCTCTCGACTCGCTCTTCATCCACCCCTAGGCACAGCTCAATACATTCCAGTTGCTCTCTCACATAAAGAGCAACTCCACCACCTCGCTTTCCTGGCCTGTCTTTCCTAAAAAGCACGTAGCCATCCATGACAGCACTCCGGTCATGTGAGCTATCCCACCATGTCTCTGTAATGGCAATGAGATCACGGCCCTGCGACTGTACACAGATCTCTAATTCTTCCTGTTTGTTCCCCATGCTGCGTGCATTGGTGTACAGGCATTTCAGAGAGGTGATCGAGCATGCAGGTTTCCCAGGAGGGATAGAAGAGGATCCTCCATAGCCATGTCCCGTGCTCACTTCCCCGGCTGCCTGCACCTGCTGGAGGCATCCCGACTTGAGCCGTGTTTTGCCAACTACCCTGTCACTATAACTCTCCCCTTCCCCCATCTTTCCTAGTTTAAAGCCCTCCTTACCAGGTTGGCCAACCTGTTGGCAAAGACACGCATGCCCCGCTTAGTGAGGTGGATCCCATCTCTCCCCATCAGTTGTCAATCTTCAAACAGGGTCCCATGGTTGTAGAAACCAAAACCCTGTTGCCAACACCAGCGGCGCAGTCAGTTGTTAACTTGGAAAATCTGTCTCCTCCTCCTCCCATCCATCTCCCTCACTGGCAGGATTGAGGAGAGTATAACTGTTCTCTGCAACTTATAGAAGTGGTATTAATCCCCAATTTACAGCCAGACAGTGGAAGGACATTGAGGCCACAGAACAAATATGAAAGAAAAAGAAAAGATGCAGGCAATGGACTTAGCAGAATTTGCACAGAAAGTCCAAAACTGAAATCCTGAGAACCTTGATCAGCTATTGCTATCCTAGGAGAACCCAGCTCCACCTCTGTGGACATGCAGCTGCCCCAGGGAGAGATCCCTGGCCCACAAGCCATATTCTGTGGTGGTTCTTACCTACACTGTTCACAGTAACATTTTTCAGAGTGGACTAGCTGCATCTGTAGTGCACATCACCTGAGCTAGGTGCCTCTGAGACATTATTTTTGCATGGATGTGGGATGTGGATGGTGCTTCGGTTCAAATGACTAAAATACTGTGAAGTATGTGTTGCAGCTAGCCAGAATGGCTAGCTCATGACCTCATGGCACGGCATGTGTGGTGTGTGTTGGAGCCTGGAGTGAGAGCAGGTGGGTGATGCTACCAGGTCTGCTGGGAAACTGTTGGAGGACTGTGTAGAGTGGTGGGAGCATGATCTTGTCCATGCTGTATAGAGAAAGGGGAACCTTTTGTTAACTATTCGCAGAACCGAAGCTGAGTTTAGAATGCCTGGAAGTAAACTAATGTGTATGCAGTGTAGGCACTCAGGAGACAGGAGCCAGAAGCAAACTGGAAGCCAAGTTATTTGACAATGTAAATGTATCCATAGACATGCCATTTCTTGACTTCGAGGGTGGGCTTGAGAATGGGGTCTGCTTTGAGATTAAGGACTTGATTCAGTTGTAGCATGCTTTTTGTGACATTTCAGATGCACTTGGGTTTTCTGCCTGGCTTCCTGCTGCTGCTGCTTTGATCCCCCAAAGGTCTTGTATTGTATTTGTAGGACCTATACAGATACTCTAGAGCATATCAAAGACCACTAAACACCTCTGTGTAGGCAACTGAACTGAGCCCTAAGACTCCTAAATTTAGGGTTATACATGTAGACATCTACAGCTGCAACTCCTATTAGTCAATGGAAATATAGTTAATATGGCCAGTGGAGCTAAGTGAGCAATTCAGCCAGTGCTAAAGTAGATAAGCATTAGTGACTGGTCAGCTGAATCACTCTCTCAGCTGTGTTGATTTTATTGATAATAATGGAAGTTGCTGCCTAATGAACCAGCGGACACCTGCAATTTGATTCAGTTACCTAAATATAGATGCCTAGTGCCATTTGATATTCTGTGGTTTACTAGAGATGCCCATAAAGAACTGACAGATATGACAGAAAAGCTACAGCAGAGACTTCTGCTTCTTTGGAGCACCAACTAGAATCCAGATGGGATATTACAGGACATCTCAAAACTAGAAGATGCCTGTGGTTAGGCAGCTGCATTGTACTATGTATGTATAGAAGATCTAGAGAATTTTAAAGGTCTCCTTTTGTATATGTCCAAAAGTACCCTGAAAAGCTCAATCTGGTAGATATTTTCAGCGTATATATATAAGATTTCATACACATTTCAATATTTCTGCCTAAGCACAAAAGGCAGTTGTGGCTGCAGCCATTTAAAAAAAAAAATTTCTAGAAGAAAAGTAGGTATCTTATAATTAGAGCACTCAATCTGCATGGCAGAACCCAGTTTTAGTTCTTTTAGACACAGTCTGCCCGCAGAATGTTTCAAATACTAAGTTGGAGGGACAATCTGCATTTCTCCCTGCTAAAGCTTCTGTACAAATCAGTCATTTGTTCACAAATAACTTTTGCTTGTCCTTCTGGCAAAAGGAGCATTAAACTTACGATCATCTATTAGTTTTTCTTTCTGTTTGCACAGTGAACCAACTCTTGTTCCTTGTTCTTCCTTATTACCTATTATACTGGTAAAACATTTTTCTGATGCTCTTTATCATTTTTCTACTTGTATCTTGGTTTGTGCTGTGAACTTCTGAAAGTCTTATTAGCCTCAGGTTATGTCCCTTGTTTCATTTCTATCCCAGTATTCTCAAATTTTGGACAATGTGCCCTGTAAATTCCTGTAAAAAATATTTTTTTCTGTAGTTGCCTGGGGTACAAGGTATGTATTTTATATACTGTTTGTTGGGATAATTACATAGTCTGCTTTCCCCTAACAACTGTTCCATCCATTGATCACTTATATTGCTGACTTATACTACGTGGATTCAGCTACTTATTTCAGCAGGTGGACAAATGCTTTCCTGATAGGCACATCAGCAGCTACATGCTGACCAACTCCCACTGGTTCTATATACAAGATTGCATAAATATAATTTTCTTGCCCATCACCCATTCCTGGCATTCCGGGTATTAATCAAACAATTTGCCTGGCTTTGGGCACTAACATTCCTGGTCTGGGTACTAATCAAATGCAATAGGCTCTTCTATGCCTGCTTGTCCTTCCTCTTCCTCCTTCAGAACTCCTGCTGCATGCCTATATCTGAAGCAGACAGGTCCCTTTTACTTTCTTCATTCCACCACTGAACATCAGGTTAACATTTTTTTCTGTGGACCTACCCTCTACTGATCTTCTTTAAGATCGGTGTCATGCTTCCCAACCCTAAAGTAAAGTTAGAAACAGGCAGTACAGCATCCTAGATGTCATTGCAGACAGCATCCAACACAGCATCATAAAGACATTTAGTTCATGAATGTACTGCAGTTGCTGGGCAGGTATGTTTGGCACATATCAGTCAGGTTATACCTCTTTTAAATGTGAATTTTCTGGCTTGCATTGTTGACCTGGTAAATTATTAGAAGTGATTCTTTCAAAAATCGCATACATGCACACACATACACATGTATTTCTTTCAGTGTTTGTTTTTGTTTTGGGTTTCTCTAAACTTTGGATATCAACACAGACTTCTAAGTGTCATCATTTCAGCCTAATATGCTTATGGTACGCAACTGTACATTGCTAATAGCAAACCAGAGAGTGATGTCTGTGTTTCTCACCTGAATGACTTGGTACTCTGCTTGAAAATGGCATAACTGAAGTCTCACATATTTGGTGTAAGTATGGAATAATTCTCAAGCTTCCAGTTCACTTCCATAGTGGTAGAAAAACATACTCGCTGCTTTGCCAGATCATCTTATTACCTTTATACAGTTTCCTTTTCACAATCCTTCATACTTTGCTTGTGTCTAAAATCTAATTTTAGAGTATATAATTTTAAAATACCAAATAAACAATGAAAGTTTTCCATTTTTGTTTAAATTAATGTGAAATTTTTTTTAAGTGAAAATGCTAAGTCACCTAAGTTTCCAAGGGGTTCCTCACATGGGCCTTAAAATTCAAATATTTCCTTCCTCTTTATGTTACAGAAGGACAATCTGAGTGTGCAGTTTTATGTTTTAAATATTGTTATTTAAAGTATTTTTATATTGCCTCTGGAAAAAAAGTTCTCCCACCATCATCCATAGCCCATCTGGGCCTTTTCTTTTGCATGTATTAGTGTTCATGTACTATATGTGGAGCTAGATGAGGAAGCTGATATAGCTGAACATAACCCTACAGAAATGACTAGTTTTCTACCAGATTGGTCTGATCCATGCCACTGAACAACAGAGAGGAAATATATGGCCAAGAGTGAGAGACATCCCTTTTCAGCCATAACATAAGTTTAGAGCAGCTTGAGCCAGTCATGAAACCGCACTCTGAGCACAGAGCTATATTCAGGCTGAAAAGAAAACAAATGAAAATAAATAATCTGTTTTCATAGTTCAGTGCATCGTGCATACAAAGTTTATATAGAACCGTAATTCAACCAAGCCCTTAGATATTTGCTTAATTTTACTGATTTCATTGATATTTGATTAAATTTAAGAACAAGTACATATATGAATGTTTCATGACTCGAAGCCATAGGAAAAAGAAAATTCAATTTTCAAAACAGTTTCTTTCATCATCTGAAATGATATGCTGCAATCTGTGACTTAAGGAAGTGTTTGAGAAATATATATTTTCCAGAAATAAACCTTCCCTGTGCATGTACTATAGCTGTATATTTAAAAGATGCAGTGTTTCTTTATATATGGTATAATAGATTTTTGGTCTTTGTGTATCCAGCCAGCATATTGAACATAAACTCTCAGATAGTTTTGATTTCCTATTCTTTTTATACAGAAGATACATGAATAGTATGCCAGCACAATGCTAATGTTGCTGCATATCTAATTTCTGTTCTGTTAATCTTCCCTTCTGTTAGCAAAATAAAGTACTCAAAGTATACACCTTATGCTTTATTTATTTTGTTACCTGTATAATGCAAAAGAACTCTCCTATTTCTTAAAAAAAAGCCCCACTTTCAATCCTTCCAAAAACCAGCAACAAAACTGTTGACATTAATAATGCTTCAGACTGATAGATTGATATGTACCCGACCAGGAGCATCATGACCCAGCACAACACTTCTGTACTAATAAGACATAAAGTCATACCATTTATCATCTACTATAGCAGGCACACAAATTAGAGAACAGCTTGCCAGGTAATACTGTGGTCTTATTACTTTGTTTTTGCTGTAGCTGCAGAACAGATAGCTTTGAAACCTTCCTGTGTTCTACTGTGCCAGGAGAGTGTTCATGTCACGGCGACCTGACTGAGTTGTTCAGTTGCGAACAGTGCTGACTCAGGAGCCTTAAGTGTCCTAACCAATTCCGCCAGCAGCAGACCCTTCTCAATCAAAAGAAGGAAATCTCCATAAAGATATGATCACTAGCAGTTACCACAGGTGTAAGATGCCCAGCAGTACAATCAAAATGTGAAACTTTAGCTGTGACTTACTGGATGTAATTGAGGAGCATGTGCTTTCAATACGGTACAGTATATTTTTTGTTATATAAGTAGGATTCCTTGCTGAAAAATATTGTTATGTTTAATGAAAATATTAATGTATCAGGTACAGGTTCTCACACTGCCTTATATTAGTTACTGTCCAATTCTTTAACTGAGAGACATTTTTTAATAACTAATTTTCATGTTTTAAGTATGTGCATTTGTCTGCATTTTGTGTAACTTCTGTATAGTTGGTCACTTGCTCTTTTTGGGGTGAGTGATCTTCTCTCAGGGAAACTTTGAGATATTTTATAAAATACAGAAAACTTTAATTTTTAAAACCATAAAATGATAGCTCAGATCCCAGATCTCAAATTATGTTAAATTCATTTCTTTAAATGGGTGAAATTTGAGCTTTATACTGGTTCTTTAACTAAAATTGCTTGTTTCAGGCTTCATGGTTGCATATTTATGTTTATAGATTTTTTCTTATTTAATTTATTTTCAAAGTATAATACATATGGAACAGATCTCCTGACTGAGTGAATACCTTGATGCTGAGTTTTATTCTTCAATGAAATAAAAGTATCTAGAGATGTATTTGCTATCCTTTGTTATAATTCCACAGCAGTTTAGTCCAAGATAGTAAGAAAATATTTTAGACTGCTCCCACTGTATTTTTGTCTGCTCTTTGTTCGTTATATAGAAAATATGATCAAGTTTTAGCATAGTAGGCTCTGTCAGAAGAAATTAGTGAGAATCTCTCTTTGAATCAGGGCCTTCTCTGTGAATGAGCTAACGCCTCTGAACCTGTGCAGTCCATGGATATCCATGGAGAGCAACCACAGAGACCATCTGGCTATGCCTCTGCTGCTCTGAAAGAGCAGGCTCCAAAATGTCTTTAAGCTACACATCCTACTCTCCTTGTGTGCATGTGGCTGCCCCATGGACAGCTGCTGCACTGCCTCCATGAATCAGTCTAGAGGGGTAGGCTTATATTAAGGAAAGAGAAAAGTCAGGTTTTGAGGATGGCTCAAAAGCTAACCTTTACAATCAGTTTAGAATTACCTTCTGTGTAATAGCTCTTGGATTCTGAAGAGATTCCCAAAACTGGTCTCTAGCACCAGTAACCTGAAGAAACAGTAATATAATGTGGTGATTTCTTAAAAATTTCCTCTGAAAAACATGCATTTCTGGATAATCCCTTTCTTTCTGGCTTGCCAGTCTCCTTCCTACTGCTTTATTAAGATCTCAAGTTGGCTGTACACAAAGGTGCAGAGCAGATGTGTGAGAGGATTCTTGAAAAGAGAGTTGTATCTCTCTCCCAAGTAATAGAGACAAAGCCTTTGCACTTACGGAGCTGGGAAAGAGAATGACCTACACCTGTACAACTTAGGGAACATTTTTTACTAATTTTCCACTTGCCACTTTGATCATCATTTCCTCGTGTTGATTTGTGGCACCCCCTTCCCTCCCTTTCTCCTCCCTCTACTTGGCTTCTTCCTGCTGCTTAACAAGCTCAATTGGTTTTATGTATGTAATTCTTTTTTTTAAGAGAGTTTGAAGGTGGTCTCTAAAAGAATTGCTTTCATCCAAAGCCAGGAACCGATCAAAGCAACACACAAAAGCCGAATGGGAGCCAAGGCAGAGCTGCCTGACCAGCTGTAGGGTCAGGATTCTGGGCTGGAGAAATAGTAAAGTGTAGCAGTTGAACTACAGGGGAAACTGCTGATAAGGGATTTTCTCTCCAGTAACACCTGCAAAGTTTATGAGATCTTGCAGGAAAATCAAAGAAATCTACATCAGAATACATTGTTTCCTGCAGAGAGGCATGTGAAAGCATTTACAGGATGCAGTGCCATTGCCTAAATGTATTTATTGCCATATCATATATTAGGCTTAGTCTGCTGTATTATTACAATGCCGGACTATCACCCAGCTCCACATGTACTTTTCAAGAAATGGCTCCTTAGCCCAATTTGCAGGGTATTAAGGAATGACATGTATGATTGACTGTGGAAAGAAGGCACACCCTAAACCAAAAAAGCAAGTAAATGAAAATCAATGTTATCATTTAGGCTGAAAATAGATTTCCAGTGAAAAATATAATTAAGAAACAAGCTAATAATAGATTTTCAGTTACCTCTGAAAAGTCCAGTTAAGTTTTCTCCCCAATTCTTTTTGCTGATATGCATGTTTATGAGGCATCTGATCCCAACATTGATTGTGATTACGATTCTCTTGAAATTTGATTAGCAACAGGAAGTACAGCTTCAGCGAGGACTTTTTATTATGACCAATTTGAACTTTGTCTGGCATTGTTTCTTCTATATTAAGATAAGCTAAAATAGATAGACTACCATTTTTAAACAAATCATTATTTTAAAATTTTCACAAAAATTCAACTCTGATTTGATTGTAAGCATGAACATTTTAAGGCAAAGGAAGCTGAAGTTTTCTGTATTCTTAAAGACAGACTAAACTATGTCTTAAAATCAAAGCAACCTTTCATCCTTAGATAATTAAAGGAATCTGGTTGCAATTGGAGTTTTCTGTTTCCCCAGAAAACTACAATGTGGGCTGTCACAGCTTAGATTCCTTCTCACTAAATTGCCAACATACCTTAGCCCAGATCTCCAAACCTAATACATAGCTATATCTTTTAATGGGTTTATGGCAAGTTAGATTGCTTTGAACTTAGTTGAGCTTTATGTGTTGGTTCAAACTGAAGTTGAATTTGCTTGAGAAATTTAAAATACTTTTTTTTGTTCTTGTAGAGATAGTCTGGAAGTTTTTTTTTCCATTACCTGTAGAAAATAATCATTTGTTCTTTTTGCTACTATTCCTCACAGGAATTACAGGCTTTTCATTGAAAAATGAACACTTTCTCCTCAAAAGTAGTGCTAGTTGTTTTACAGTTGAAAAATTACATCAAAAAAAGAAAATATTTGGTTTTATCTGAAGTTTCACTTCCCAATGGCCAAAAATGGTTGTGAAATAATTACATGTTAAGGGTTATTCATTAAATAGTTGGAATTACTGTTTATTTGAAGAAAAAAAAACAGTAACTTTTTAATAGTGTTTTTACTGAGATTGTTGAACATTTACTTCATCAAATCTGTTTTTCATTCCTTTGATATGGATCTGTGGGAATTTTTCCAAGGGCACAGAGGGCAGTTAACAAATGGGCTTGATTTTTCAGTAGATGGGGAAAATTACATATATTTCATTTCATTGCAAAGGTGTCTGTATTAGTCTCTGCAGCAACCTCCTGATAAGAAACACATCTCATTATTTACTTATGAAGTGAGTGAGAGAACTGATTTCAGTGATTACAATAAAAGCAATTTGATTTGGAATCTAAAGTTGCCCAAAAGCATGGTGATTACTTCCCACTTCTGAGCTTGTCTTCCTAGTGCACTTGAAAGCTTGGCCTCTCTCAATCTGAACTCTCGTTCCAAGAACCTGTTGCTTGGAAACATGAGGCAGTGGAGGAAATCGTCTCGCTATTAGTGCAGGAGAAATCCTGTGACTACAGCCACGCTAATTTTCCAAATCAAAATAAGGTGTGAGATGAAAATTAAAAGCAAGAGCAAAAGGAAAAGAGAGCAGTGGTAGAGATCTGAGTAGTCTTCTTGCAGTATATGGAAACAGTAGCAGAATTGTTCTTGGCTGTATAGAGATGGTAGGATTATGTTGTCTATGACCTGTCATCAACCTTAATCAGAGTGTCTGTGTTTAATCATGAACTACTTTCCAAAATGGCATTATTAGGAAACCATTAAGTTTAATTTGATCTGGTTTGTAGATAACATTTCTAATATAATTTAACAGGAGATATATGAGTTCTAAGATCTGGTAACAGAAAAGGAGCTGGAATTCCTGGCGGAGACAGCTGTGGTTGAAGTTAAAGCTTTAATGTTGCTTTTAAAATGTAATGGCCAAATGTGGCCTAGTGAACTGCTATAACCTTATTCATATGTGAAACACAAATTGAATATAGACTTTTAAATGACTTGACAGCTTTATTCCTGTGGAACAAATTGCTTCACTAGGGAAGTGGATTTCAACCAGCAGATTTATAAATGACTACTGATACTAATTTTATTAGCGCTATAGAGCTGAGCTAAGCAGAGGGTCATCCTTTTATTTCTCAGCAACTTTTGAAGTGTCAAAATTTTTCATTCTGGGTAAGACTAACAGCAAAAAGTCAAACCCTTTTTGAAAATTTTAATGAAAATCATAAAAATAATAAAAAAATTGGTCTGGAAGTGATCTCAAATGAAAAAAGTATGTTTTAAATGTTTCCCATATTTCAGTATTATATCATACCATCTCTCTTCTTTGCCCTTTTTTCTCCCAAGGCATTTTGAATGGCATTTTGGCACCTTTTTTTGAGGCTATTAGGCTCCCATATGAGGCTATCCATTATAATATTATGGATGTGGCCTGTGGGCCTCAGGAACATAGAATGGTCTCTAGCCCATTTTATTTATTTGTGAAGATGTAAACTGTGTGTTACTTGCTCCTAAAACAGGCTGTGAGTCTTAGTAAGGAAGCATTCTGCTGTGTCTTGGATACTGCTGAGTCTTTGGGAGGGGGATGATTAGCAGTTAAAGAATCTTTTAGTTCCCCTGAATTAAGTCTCTGATATAAACCATGGGAATGGGTTTACCACACAACATCACCTTTACACTAGACAATGTTAATGTAGAAGCTACAAAGTAGTTTATTCTTACAAATACAAAGATTAAGAAAGCAGTGACGATATTCAGAGACAGCTTTACAGAAATAAAAGAATAAAACGCAAGTCATTTCCAAAATCTTCTCTGTCTATGTTGTCTAGCCAACAAGCTATGATTACATAGCCTTTTGGCTGAATTTAATCCATACAGAAGTTCTTATACTGTTTATCAAGACCATTGGAGGGGATCAGTTTTCTTTTGTCTCCATATGTACTTTTCTTTTTTATATACATTTAAATACAAGTCTCTGCCCTCGGATTTCTTGTATACCATAACTTAATCAGATTGTTATTTTAAATATATTTTTCAAAGATTATTAGGGATTTTTCCTAACTTTAGAAATATTGATGGACTTTGAATGTTGCTAGATTGATCTAACTCAGGTTCGGAGAGCACAAAGAACATACTAACAACTTGTCCAACACTGGACTGTGAAAAAAATATTAACCTGCAGTATAGAATGCCTTCTCTTCTCATTCAAATTTTAATACATAATCTTTTAGATACTTAAGCCCATAATTTATACAAACAAACTGATAACCTCATTTTATACAAGTGAAGAACTGCCTCGTGACTGAAATGGGACATAGTGGTGTCAAATTACTTTGGAATAATAGTGGGCTTGGACACCTCTTACCATTCTTCCCTAAAAAAATGATAATGGTAGAAATTATTCTATTAGTCCATTTCAAAAGTATCAAAGCTGGCTGCTCAAACTGAGAAAATGTATCCATTGCTATGCTCAGTTTTGCTGAACAGCAAAACAGCTGAACAGCTTCCGTATTGTAAATATCTAAAATAGCTAGAAATATCCCAGGAATCTAGAATTTATTCATGTTGTCTGAGAAGAGCAAATGATTACAGTTAGGATTCTGAATTTAAAATTAAACAAAATAGTAGTGCTTCAGCTATTGATAGCCCCTATCATGACATTACTTTCCATTTTCTATCACAGAATACTTCTCATCACACAAGATTAATATCTTGAAGTAATGCCAATGAAATATTACAATGCAAAAAATTTACAGATTAAGATAAAATTGTTCCTGTAATAATTTGCAAGTCCTATGTAAGACTGAATTTGCTATTTGGACATCCTCTTTAAAAGCTGGGGATATATTTCCTGCTTCTTCCTCTCAAACCCCTCAACTAAAGTAGTTAACCATGGCTTCCTAATTTCACACTTAGATCCTTTGACTACTTTTCAAGCTTTCTTTTCTTAACAGAGCCCTCATATATTCTTTGAATTTTTCTTAGTTTCTGCTGAAGACAGACTTTCTTTAGCAGTCTATTTCAATGGGAATTACCAAAATCCTTGGGTTAAGCTCCATGCTCTAAAGTCCATGGCTTTCCTGAGGATACATGATCTGTCCTAGGTGTATGGTAATTTTTGTGCAGAGTTGCTGTGCTAGGTCTTCAGTCTTCACAAAATCTTAATGCTCAGTAACGATCCTTCTTGCAGACAACTACTCTGAAGAGTCAGCAGTGCGTTACACTCTTCCGTTAACCAAAAGAGCTTTCCCCAAGCACCCCTCTCTGGGTACCAGGACTGTATGTCCTGTTGCTTCTGGCAATCCCCTTGCGTTAACATGACCATATGCCGTTGTGGCTCTTGTGGTAGGTATTCTCCTCATAGCTGAGATTGAACTCCTTTTCTAAATCACAGCAGCTGCAGTACGGGACCACAGCAGAATAGTGCAGGTAGTTTGCTTCTTCCTCAAAATCTGAGTAAGGAGAGACTAAATGCAGTTGGACTTGAATTTGAGTCTATTTCTGACAGACAGAAACGTTAACCCATAATCAGATCCCTGCTTTTCCTCATCATGTAATCACTGTTTACCAGCAGGGATCCTAACTGCTCCTTGTTGGGAAGTTGAGGGCCGTTCTCTTTAGACTAACACAGACCTTTTACTCTCATTTTTGGAGGCCTGGGCTTGGCATCTCTGTTTAGCAGCATTATCCATGAGTTTCCACTACATTGCCCTGAGCTGCTTCATTTGTATCTTTAATTGTTTCTCAGGTACTGTGTGTTTTAATTCTTCTTTTTATCATGGTTTTAAGCAGTTCTTCCAGGCCTTCCTTCTTTTCCTTTGTAGTGGATGGTATTTTCCCCTGCATGCTCTCCATGGAAACTGACTGTGTGATAAGGAGGTGCTCTTTGATTTATCTGTAGTTGAGGTCGAGGGCTATCCTGCTGTTGCACTGTTTTTTTTTTAAATAAATCTGGTCACTGTCTATGTTCATGGCTTGAAATTTCACAAGCATTTGAAACCTTACCCTGTGCCACCCACTTGTATCCAAGAGAGACATAAATCTGGGCTGGGAATGCTGAGTTCATTGAGGCAGGAAAATAGGGCTCAAAGCCTTTGCTTCTTAGTGCCAAGGAGTCAGCAATTTACAATTCAGGTAGCACAGTCTGAGCAGCTTTAAAGAAAAGAGGGAATGTCAACCATCTTAGAACTAGTGAGAAACAGCTTCTCCCTTTCTTGCTTGATAGAAGTCATCTCTTCTGCAGCTGGGAGAATTAATGGGGATCTGAATGGCAAGGGCTGACACTGGCAAAAAAGCTCCTGCAATACACATTTTCTGGTTCCAGTGGTGTCTGACAATGTAAAATGGCTCTAAAACATTCATCACATCTCCCAATGCATGTTCCTGATTTTATGACTGTGACCAGGTTGTTTTCTAAGGTATTTCAATGGTGTATGATTGTAAGATCCCACAGATATCATACATAAACAAAAGCTAACCACGGTATACAAATCCAGAAAGTATATTTTTGTTTCATTGTACAAACCCTTTCAGGTAATTAAATTAGCATTATAATGGAAAAACAAAAATGCTTATGTTGCACAGGATTCGAGGATCTGCACCTTGCACAGCTAACTCAGTCTTCACTGATTACTTATTTGTTATGTCATGTCAGACTATATGATGCTGGTTTCTGGAATACTCAGTGTTAGAAGCAGGATTTCTGTTTTGCCCACCAGTGGGCTCTAGAAATCCTGAGGTGTATGTTAGTTGCCAGTAAATGGTATGTCTATTCTATTTATTCCTCACTGCATAAAGCAGTTGTGGGTGCATATGTATGTAATAATGCTTTTGAATTGTCTCAAAATGTGGCTTGCTCTTGATTAATAGTAGCTTTATAATGAATTCAGTAAAGAAATTTCACATGAATTTAAAATCTTTACATTTTTCATGTGCTTTAATTAAGCTTTTCAAGAAGTAAATAAGTTTGAAAATCATCCATCCATCCATCCATCCATCCATCCATTCCGTGCATAATTTGTAATCAGGTATACCAGTTTCCTTGGCACGGTCCTGTTGAAAATAGGCAAAATCCAACCCTGAGTAAGGCAGGCTTTTGCCGCTTCAGTCAAAGTTTTTGGATATTCTCTGAAACCTGCGTCAGTGTTTTTTTAAAGTGCAAAAAGGCTTTTGGATGTTTTGCATTTTTTCTTGTTTTGACTCTGTGTTTGAATAAAGTAGACTCTGTAAAAAAGTTTGTGAAATGGATGATAGCTGAAAGCTGTTTCCATACCTGAAGGTGTGCCTTTGAATGTTACCATGCTGAGAGCATGTTCATGTATTTTTATTTATCTCTTTAGCGCAGAATTTCAAGACTGTGACGAACAGTCATACAGAACCATGTTGCTAAGGACAATACTGATGTCAGGCTTTCCCCATGGTCTTCAGCTGTGTTTGGTGTAAGTCAAGAAGTAGTTAAAATAGTTCAAAGCAAGAAGATCCAGAGAGTGTTCTTATCAATAAGGAAAGGTAACTGTCATCTGCTCTGAGAGTGGATTAAGATGGATCTTCGCTTCCATGTTAGCACTGGAGGTAGCTAACCTGCTTCGCAGCTTCCCATTTACCCTTCAGCAAACTGATACATTATTAATTTCATCAGTGCTACCCCTTATGATTTTGTGTTTCCTTTTGTGTACATGCTTAGATGTTTTGTCAGTATTGCCTGTTTCTTCTCTAGATAATGTTCTTAGATGCTACCTGCACTGTTTTCTGATTCTTATTTTGCTTCCATTAATACTGTATCCAATCTTAATGAGATACACAAAATTATACAAAGATATGTTATAGATGTAAAATATGCTTTGTAAAGTCATAAAAAGATATCCACATTAGGCAAGTTTGTATGTTGTTCCTTTCAAACTCCTTTTCCTGTCAAGAGTGGTATGTGGCTTAGTTTGTTCAAAGTAGCTTTTCTTTTGCTTGAGTGATTCCTACAGGATGCTTCCCAACAGGCTCATTTCCCAAGCAGTATCCAGTGCTGAGGAGGGGCTGTTCAGTGTTTAGGAATTACTGCTACAAACAGGAAGCGTTTCATGCTTTCTATTCACAGTTACTTGAGGAGGGAAAGGACATGGGGCCCAGGGCAAGAGCTACTTTGTAATAGAAAAAGAAAGCTGACATGGCTTTTGGTTATACCAGTTCATTGTATTCGCTGTGGAAAGCAGGCGGCGGTTAAGTACGTGGGAAGTAAACTATGGGGATATTCAGCTGGATCAGACTGACTCCTCAGTGACAGAATGAGTAAATTATGCAGTTTCACTAACAATGAAAGCCTCATAATTAATTGGAAAATCAAATAGATAATGGATATGTCTCATTCTGAAAAAACCGCTTGCTTACAGGAAAAAGTATTGTTTAAGGTGGGAAGGAAAAAGCCATTATCTTTCACAAGATGTGAGTTATAGCAATGCTATATTATTTATGAAACAACACCTCTAAAAGATATCTGCTTTAGCCATGAGTTTTCAGCATGATGGGCCATACAGAGATAAATACACAAAACTGTGCTATCCCCAAAATCCTTTTTTTTTTTTCCTGTTCAAGTAATGTGAAACAAAAATGCTGTTTTACAGATGAGATTTCTGGCTATTGAAAATGCCTCTCCTCAATTGCTATATAAGACAAGGAATTACTAGAAGCAGATTTCTAGCCACATCTTTAAGAAGGTGTCAAAGCTTGCTGCCTTTCTACTGAATTACAGAAAGCTGTTACTTTTAGATAACTTCCTGTAATTTACCAGCAGGATCTGCTCCGTGACTGCTGCAGTCAATGTTCTTTTCCTTTGCCTTTCTTTGTGGACAATGAAGCTTCTCCCTTTCATGAGAAATGTTGTATTCTCACATCAACATGCAGTGACCGAATTCTGAGCACTAAAATTGAAATCTGTTTTTTTTTTCCTTCTTATCTTTTTTTGAGAAGATGGGAAATTCTTACGCTGGTCAGCTCAAGACTACGAGATTTGAAGAAGTGTTGCATAATTCTATTGAGGCCTCTCTCCGCTCAAACAATTTAGTTCCCAGGCCAATCTTTTCTCAGTTGTATTTGGAAGCTGAGCAGCAACTTTCTTCACTAGAAGGTAGGACATTGTGGAATTTATGTTTCTGCTCCAAAACAATCCTGCTCTTTGCTTTCTCAAAAGTCAGCATGAATATTTCAAATTAGAATGCAGAAAAACTAAAGTATTCAAAGTTTTTCTGTGAACACTTTATGATCTACAGATATTTACTTATTCTCTTACTTATTTGTTCATTAGAATTTGATTAAATTCACAAACTATGCATTGTCTTTTATTTTGATAAAATTAAGTCATTTGCTTGTTCAGACTTATTGACATGTAAATTGAAGTACTATGAATTATTATGTGAAATGTGTGGAGATTTGGAACATAAATCTGTTGTCCTATAATTTGCCATACATTACTGAAAGTTACACCATAAATGATGGTAAAAAAAACACGAGAGATTTATAAATGAAAAATGCTAAGAGTAATTTTCATTGTGAAGAAATACAGCAGAAATATTTGTAGCCTTCTTACTGAGAAGGTTTATAATTACTTTGGGCATGTTATTTTTAATTACTTTGTGGTTGCAAAGGTAAAAATTTAGGCTGTGTTCTCCAGTAAACCCTGCTCAAGTTGGTGTTTAGCACAGAGGTTTTCTCAGTGAATTTTTGTGTGTGTTTAGAGAAGCCTGCTTTCTGAGTTTCACTTGCTCATTTTGTTTTTCTTGAAAGCAGTATAGTTTAGATGAACTGTGCAAATCTGACAAGTAAACCCATGATATAATTTGGTGTTTTGGTATGCTCTTAGATGTAGGAATCTGGAGGTAAAACATGAGGTTGTAAGTGAGTTTACTGGTGCGTGCAGAAAACTGGCCTGCTGGTGCAAGGGTATGTTTAATAATTTAACTGGTTATTTACCCATTTCTGTCATCAGGGTGGTGTTTCATTTCTTTTACCTAGGTCTACATATCCTTTCACAGCTTGCTAAAGATGGTTTAGACAAATATGTAATGAAAACTGCATAATGGGTAATAATCCATGGTAACAGAACGAAACAATCAATCAACCCAAGAAATGATAGGCGATAAAAGAATTTTGCAAAGATCAGACTCTTTACTAGTACTTCATTTTAAATGCTGAGAAATTTCCCTGAAGAAAGAGATCTGCTCACAGCTCACACATCATTAATCCTATCTTCTTTCTTTCTGCTAACATAGGACATAAAAATAAATATACATTTATTGTTTAAATATATATCTGTTTCTGCTGCTTTTTCCCTGCATGAGGTGATTATCTTCTATGAGGATTTCATAAACTTTTTCCATGGCAACCAACTGTGATGTCACAAAATGGGTTATGACATCAGCTGGGAAAGATGCTACAGGAGTAGGTGCATTGTTCGGGAACAAAAGTGCAATTTCGCACTTCTGTAACTCCTTTCACCCAAAGCTTTCAAAGAGCTTTCCATAACATTAGGGGCTGATTCTGTTTTCTTTGCAGTTAATGGAAACAGAATTGAACTGTAATTAATTAAAAGTCTCACAACAGCTTAGTGAAAAACATTCCTTTCATGAAAGTTTTAGTCTGGAGGAACTCTGAAAGAAAATTTAATGGAGTTTTTCCTAGGCTGTTCCTCAGGTGGGAGAGGTCTGCATACTGGCATCATTTTTCCACTTCTAGATACATGAATCCCTGTGACCTGAGGGTCAGGAGGCAATTGAAGCAGAGTGCTATCCTTGGGATCTTGTATAAGCTCTTGTCCTCCCCTCTCATTTTTATCTTTCCTTGACCCTGGCATTCTGACATGCGAATATATTACTTGTACTATCGTTGGTCATAGCTGCCTTGGTCCTCAGTACAGCAAGAGTCTTCCTGTAGTGGGGCAGCCATGGTATAAATGATTTAGGAAAGTAATGCAGAGGATCAGTGCAACACAAATGTTTTGACTTTCCGTTTTGTGGACTGATAACATGTTATAAATGTACAATGGGTAGATAGACACATAGACACAGAATTGTTTCTAAGATAATGGCTTTTCCTATAGAACACTAACAGCCATTAAATCTATAACCACCAATGTTGCTGTACCATATATGAGGTTTTGCAAATTATAATCTTTATTTTTAAGAGGATAAGTTTCTGCACTAACATCAATTTATCCTGTTCATCCTAATATTTGGAAAGAAAAAAACAACCACTTGTAAATGAGGCTGATATTATAGATTTTTGTTGCTGATGATGTTAAAATATCGAAATTGCTAGAGAGCCTGAAAATTGATTATATAGTCAGTTCAAGAAAAAGGTCAATTGGAAATAATTTCAGAAGCTTTATCAATCTTCAGTTGTAACTTGTCATTATTTCTAGTCTTATAATAATTCTTTGTCTAAAAATGTTTTTCTGTCTCCTTTTGAAACTAGCCTAATATAATTACATATCTGTCATACCTAAAATAATTTATTTGTGCAAAAGAGACTGTAATGTGTCTGGAGACAAGTTAAATGAACATATTGGTCCCTCCTGGCCTAGATTTTACATTTTTGCAATGAATTTATGAACACGTTTTGCAGTGAGTATGACTTTCCAATCTACACATTCTAGATTTGAAAAAAGCATACTTATTGTAAACCTATGCCTTTATATAATTACATTTGTCTATAAAATTAATTGTAACTATGTACATTAAAAATACCACCTTCATCTAAAATAGGTTAGTCATAATGTTACAGAATCACAGAATCACAGAATCACTGAGGTTGGAAGGGACCTCTGGAGATCATCTAGTCCAACCCCCCTGCTCAAGCAGGGTCACCTAGAGCACATTGCACAGGATTGCATCCAGGCGCATTTTGAATATCTCCAGAGAAGGAGACTCCACCACCTCTCGGGGCAACCTGTTCCAGTGCTCTGTCACCCTCACAGTGAAAAAGTTTTTCCTCATGTTAAGATGGAAGTGTCTGTGTTTCAGTTTGTGCCCATTGCCTCGCGTCCTGTCGCTCGTCACCACTGAAAAGAGTCTGGCCCCATCCTCTCGACACCCTCCCTTCAGATACTTGTACACATTGATAAGATCTCCTCTCAGCCTTCTCTTCTCCAAGCTAAACAGGCCCAGCTCTCTCAGCCTTTCCTCATAAGAGAGATGCTCCAGTCCCCTAATCATCTTTGTGGCCCTTCGCTGGACTTGCTCCAGTAGTGCCACATCCCTCTTGTACTGGGGAGCCCAGAACTGGACGCAGTACTCTAGATGTGGCCTCACCAGGGATGAGTAGAGGGGGAGAATCACCTCCCTCGACCTGCTGGCAACACTCTTCCTGATGCAGCCCAGGATACCATTGGCCTTCTTGGCCACAAGGGCACATTGCTGCCTCATGCTTAACTTGGTGTCCACCAGCACTCCCAGGTCCTTCTCAGCAGAGCTGCTTTCCAGCAGGTCAACCCCCAACCTGTACTGCTGCATGGGGTTATTCCTCCCCAGGTGCAGGACCCTGCACTTCCCTTTGTTGAATTTCATGAGGTTCCTCTCTGCCCACCTCTCCAGCCTGTCCAAGTCTCTTTGAATGGCAGCACAGCCCTCTGGTGTATCAGCCACTCCTCCCAGTTTGGTATCGTCAGCAAACTTGCTGAGGGTGCACTCTGTGCCTTCATCCAGGTCATTGATGAAGAAGTTGAACAAGACTGGACCCAGTACTGACCCCTGGGGGACACCGCTAGCTACAGGCCTCCAACTAGACTCTGTGCCACTGATCACAACTCTCTGAGCTCTGCCATTCAGCCAGTTCTCAATCCACCTCACTGTCCACTCATCTAACCCACACTTCCTGAGCTTGTCTATGAGGATTCTATGGGAGACAGTGTCAAAAGCCTTGCTGAAGTCTAGGTAGACAACATCCACTGCTCTCCCCTCATCTACCCAGCCAGTCATTCAATGTTGAATCTCCTTGGCTCCAAAACCAGTATTTTATTGTGTTTTTTTTCCTCTGTTTCTTTTATTGACACATTTTCTCTGTTCTCCAGCACTGGCAGATTCACATGACTCTTAAAGCAGTCCAAACCCATTATTTTAACAGTCCTCTTGCTAGATTTTTAATTTTATCAAAAAGGCTACAGTCTGCTGTGATGTCACTCTTCTTACATTTCTTATGAGGGTCTTCTAAAGCTTTTCTAATTTTTGTAGCTTTCAGAACTGAAGAGAAAATCTGCAAATGCCTATTAATTATCAGGATGTTCAGGAACCTTCTAGGCATGTATATTAAAAAACTCTTTACAATAGACAGCAAAGTTATTTGGCTGTAGCAGGTTTAGATTTTTTCCATATCTCTGTTTGCCTAGTTATTACCATATAAACTGCAAATTAAATCTGCCATCTATTAGAAGCCAGCAGCTGGAAATCAGAGAGGTTATGCAAGTGTGTAGTCACTGACCTTGCCACTCAGCCTTATTTATTTTTCTCATCTCAGTCTTCTGGGGGAAGTTGACTCATCATTATGCAGCCCATAGAAAATTGAGGATTTTCCATAGTGTCTAAATCAAGTAGCCCCACATTACAGAATGCATTTTTATTCATGTCTTCTGTACAACTAAGAAACTGACTTGACAGCTGATATAAGTTGATAAAGCTCCATTGCCCTACAATGGTTTGCCACAGCTGAACATGTGGCATTTTGAAGAGGAAACATTAAGATAAGTGCACAGTGGAACACTCCCTTAAAAACAGTTAAATTTTCAGGAGCAGCCTTAGCTCTGCCTCCCCATGTGTGCTCATTGAATTACAGGATCTAATTCTTCACTTCTGAAATGAAAATCACATTCAAATCATAATCACATTCGCAGTCTTTGATTTTCTAATCACATCTTATTTCTCAAATGCAAAAGATATTCAATTGATTTTCCTCTCATTCACCTAGGGGCAGATGGGTGCCATCTGAGAGGTGCGAATGTAAAGTTGATTTCAAAAATTAATGACAAACATTTTTGTGTATTATTTTATGTTTTAGCCTCCAAATCCTATACCACCGATATCACTGGGTCTTCAGTGTGAGTAGGATGGGAAGTGGCTTCACAAAACAATGCAGAGCAATAGTGTGGCAATTGGATCCGCTGCACTGAGATTGTTCCTTCCTTGATCTGTGTTTAGGGGAGGTTGTATGTTCATGGATGCAGTATATTTTATGGCGGTTGATTTAAGCCCGATCCTGCAATCAGTTTGGGAATAATATTAGTCCTATGAATGGTTCCAGTAAGAGAAGATTGTGTGTACATTGAAATGTTTGCAGGACTTAATTTATATTTTGCATTATACCTTAGGGAGAGAAGCATATTACATGTGAAATTTCTTAATCAAGGTACCACAATGATAATTACAATTGTATAAGTTTACAGGTCCAATAAATCCTTTATGAAAACTGAGAAGTATTTCTTTAAAGAAAGATAATGGTGTGCTATTGTATCTATGAATAGATTTAAATTCAATAAAACTACGGACAAAATCTTCACAATATGTCTGTTGGTTTAATGGCACTATATCAAGTTACATCAGCTGACTGCCTAGTTCTATAAGATAAAAAAGAAGAGCTATGATTGTGAGTTTGCTTTTATCATTGTCTTGTCTCTGATTTTCAGTGCTTGATTGTGTGCTCTTTTTGGACTGCTTAAGAAAAGAAGATGCAGAACAGAAACATGCAAATATACAGTTCTTTGAAGGGGCCTTGCTTTAAAAATAAAAGGAAAGCAGTTTCTAAAATATTCACTGAAATGTGAGTTTTGATATCTAACCAGAAACTGTAGATCTATTTTAAAACAAGCAGCAGAAGCCATAGTGATGGCCATTAAAGGTGACAGCAGCTATTTCTTTTGTATTTGCTCTTGTACTCTCTTTTCATTCTTGATCTGAAAGAGGTGTAGCTCTCCTATTCCTTAATCTCTGCTTCCAGTTCTTATCTCTGTCCCTCTTTTGATGTGAAATTAACTGTTATGGCTGAACCAACCCAACAGTTTACTACTGCTCAAAGGGGGGAAATCCCACCTCTGCTTCCTCCACTTCTAGCCATGTGTTCCCATCTTCTCCTTTTGCATCAGTTTTGGCATTTGTTGAATCTTGCACTGAACTAATTCAATAAATAAATTCAGAAAAAAACTATTCACTTTTGTTTGATGCTGGCTTTGATGCTTTTGTTTCTGCTGGGTTAGCAAGCTGAAATAGCTCAGCACCGACTCCAGAAAGTGTCAGAGCTGGCACAGACAGAAAAGAAGGAACTTCATGGCTGGAAGCATGGAGAAAGAGAGGAGACCCAAACTTGCCCCTTTTTGGTTGCACCTAGATATTAATTGTGCTTAAGTCATAACACATAACTTTTCCCTGACTTAAATAGTAAAGACTGAGAGCTTCACTTTTCCCTTTGTTCACTTTCGGCTTTTTTGTCTTTGGACTACTCCCATAAAGTAGTATTGTTTAGCATTCTGCCCTTATCTGTGTGCACCAGAGCTCAAGCTTGCTGTTGAGATACTTAAAAGTAAACATGCCCTTCAAATGTTCTTCTAGATTGGGGTGGAAGTCTTAGTAACCTTCAGAGGCAAGCTTCCAAACTCCAGATTTTCTTTCTTCAGCCTCCTTCCTTACTACTCATTTATTCTGAAGTATTTGTTTAGCTGATTCTACATTCATTTCTCAATAAAAGCTATTTTAAGAAGGATCATGGAAAAAAAAAATCCTTGATGAATATCCTATTCTGAGTGCCTGATTCAAAGTAAGTTGAAGCAATGAGAGTATGTCCAGTTGACACTGAGCTTTGGAGGATGACTACAGTGTGCTTCATTGTCTTTCTGTTCAAAGACTAAAAGCTGGAACCACAGAAGACTGTAGGAGCCTAACTGCTATTTTAGTTGCACAGATCCAGACAGTTATTCAGCTTCTGTCCTATCCTCAAGTATCTGGAGCCCCTCATCACCAAACTCTGTCAGTGAAGTCTCTCTGTTTGCTGCAGGCATGTCCCTATAGTAGTACCAAGAAGCTAGAATCCTAGGACAGAAGCCCCACTGGTATTCGCTACGTACTTTTCTCCTGTCTCTGTCATATGTGATGCTGGATCTGGTCTGAAATTTTTATAGTCCTGTCCACAGAGGTGTTCTTCCCATTTACCATTTAGCTGCACTCTTCAGCTTGCCAGAGTTTTCCCATTTGCCAGGAATGTCCTAGCCAAAGAGAGGATGGAGTCATTGCTCAGTGTGTTCTGCTGGAGCTGTTCTATTACACATGAAAAAGTAACTGTCCAATGAGTACAGAGAGAGAAAGAAGTAGTCTTTAGCTGAGAGACTGAAACATGCACTGAGAGTATGCACTACCTGAATGGTCTGCTTTGCTGTCTGTTGAGTTAGAGGAAGGATTTGAACATGGGATTCTCATATCCCAGGTGAATTCTCTAACAAGCAAGCTATCAGGTAAAAAAGTTGACTTAGGCAACCAGCACTCCAGAAAGGTGGTTACAGCAGAAGAGATATAGCTCAGGCCCTCTGAAAGATGAAGCCTTAATCATGCATTCTCCTCAGCATTCAGTACTGGTTTTCTCCTAGACTAGCACAGTCCATGCACAAGCTTCTATGAATCATGTTCCTGGGCATCTAACTTTCCTTGACATTGTACAGGGAGCTGCAGTGCCTTACTCAGAGCTCTGGGTTCTGGTAGGAGACAAACTGCCTGAGAATTAGATGTCCTTATCTTGGTGTCATTTGTGGCGAACCCAGTTTTCAAGCAGGAACCATTTCTTCAGTTTCCTGTGCAACATCAAGGACATGGTCACTTGAGTCATGTTTTTGAAGCTTTTTTGCACAAGGGCGAAAAGCTTTATTTTTTATGAAAGACAGGTTCTACTGTAAGCATAAACCTGCAAGTTGGAACTTTAAGGAAAGAGCAAATATCTTAAGAGTTGGTAAGACTGAAGTCATTGTCAAGAGGAGAGAATCCAGTTTTCTATAACACTTTCTGTAACTGGGTCACCCTGTTTATCCATTAGTTTGATTGTTGCCAGCATTATCTGTTTTCAAAGAGTCATTTATGCTATGATAATTTGCAGCAGGCAGCAGAGCAGATAATGAGGAAGAGGAAGAAGAGGAGGAGGAAGAAGGTTCAGAATCAAGTAGTCCTCCTATTTCTTACCAGATGAAGCCTCCTCCAGAAGGTTGTTGCACTACTGATGGTAAGAAACGTATTAAGCATTTTATCAGAGGGCATTTTGCCCTACCAAAAAGGGTAGGATCGGGGCCCTCTCCAGTAGAACTCATCAGAACTAAATGATTTATGTTATGTAGAGATCCTAAAAATGTCAGTGTTCATTATCTGCTAGACAAAGCTGGAAACTTTGATTGCTCTTATATTTCACAGGGTGTTTGCTGAGTGAGTCAGATAAGCATTTGTGTTAGAACACTTGGCATGAGGACAGAACTTTTGTTCGTTATGCAACCTGACCTTTAAAAAGTTGAGTATGCAGGCCTAAGATTTGCTAAAATGAATGTTGTAATTCTTATGGCTTTATCGTCACATTTTACTACTTAAAGTGTACCTCCTCCCATACTGCTGTAAAAAAAAAACCAACCCCAAACAGGAAAAGTCAGTGCAATTCACCAGATTTTGAGAACCATTATCTTTGTTTTTAAATGTATGACCTAAATTGTGATTATGTTGGTAAATATTTCCATAAATATTTAGACCGTGCAACATCATCATGGGAAACTTCATTGTAGATTTTCAGGTTTGTGTTTTTTTGTTGTATTGTTGGCATTTGTTTATAGCTGACCAAAAAGCATGGAAGAAAATTCTCTTAGTTTGCCCTTGAATTCAGAGGATATAACTTTGCATTTCATTACAAAAAATTTGGAAATCCTTTAATGAAGACAAATGCGAGTATTTAAACAAAAAATCTTCTCATCTTAAAATACATTGAATTTATTTTTTTTCTAGGTTTCTGCCAGGCTGGTAAAGATTTGAGACTGGTTTCAATTTCCAATGAGCATATTGAGGTACCGTCAGGGTTTTTACTTGTTGGTGCAAAGTCACCAAATTTACCTGATCATCTTTTAGTGTGTGCCGTGGATAAAAGATTCCTGCCAGATGACAATGGGCGCAATGCCCTGTTGGGTAAGTGTCTGTGGTTGCATTAGTGGATGCTTCTTTGGACTACCTTAATAGTTAGTCTTTTTTTGCAGGGTGAGTTCAGCAGATCTCGTTTCCATTGTGTGTATACAATAACTCCCACTGGTGATACGCAAGAAGATAAGAACTCAGAGGTGGCAATGCTAGTTGGCCAGTTCATTAAAATGCTTCATCATTTTCTATCTGTTAGCCCAACAGAAAAGTCATTGTCTGATCAGTTTATGTCCTAGTTGCTGGAACTATACATCTGGTAACTGGACTAATTGAAATACTGCCTGTCTCTTTATTTTAGCTTTCAAAATACTGACATATTTGGACAGACAATAGATGGACTTTTCTGGGTACTATATACAAATAAACAGTTTGTTGATAGTTTGGGCTACAGAATTTTATGGCTTTCTTTGAATTATGACAGGGATCATATTCTCCACTGCGCTTAAGCAGTAGGGTGGATTCTGTATCCTCACCTATGGCTTTTTGGTATTATTCTAATATAAATAGATATGAATTATTATAAGCTGAAAATTTTTCTTGATGTGTTAGCAGGTAATACTCTGTGTTTGAATTCAATCTTATGTTACACATTATTTTAAGATGAGAATTGTGGAGAATAATTAAAATTTTATTATTTTTCATCTATTTAAACATCTAGCTGCTGAAGTAAAACTAGGTTTTGCTATGTATTTTTATTATAGCCCTTCTGCTAGTCATTAGCATTATCCAAAATCTGATAATTAGGGTTGATCTGCAATCATGTGAATGAATGAACTAAATAGGAATGTTATTAAAATGGAGTAGTTTTTATATTGGAGAAAATGGCATATAATCTAAGGCAGAACTCTGTTTACAGTCAGGCATTCTCAGGTTGTTATATATCAGTTTCAAAATGCTGCATAGTCTGTCTATATACTGCTCTGAGCTTTAAACAGCAACAAAGAAACATATGTCATTGTGTTTTTTAACCATTCTCTTTCACAAACAGTAAGGGACGCTATGTGAACTCAGCTGTTATCTCAGCTGAGTAACTCTTCAAGGCATTTGGGATGACAGCGTAGTGTGAAGGTGCATAACGTAATTCTGTGTACAGTAACTTATTTCCTCATGTTATCTTGCAGAGCTGGATTGGTCACAGTACATTTTACCAGTGATTGTAAAGGAATTAAGAGGATTGTAAATCACCAACTTGTTGTCATTTTAAAGATAAAGACAGGAATGTTGTACCACTCAAGTCATTCAGTGCTGCACTATTAACAGCTTAACCTCCTTAGGCTGTTAGCAGAGAGGAAGTAGTGTATTTGTTAATTGCATGCGAAACAAGAACAGAAAAAGGCAACAGGAACATAACTGACAGGTTTTTATGCTACTTGTATCCTAAGCTTGCTTATTTAATACTATTTTAGTTTCCTGAAGCCATTTATATGCTTATTCTTGGCTGTCGTTTTACATTTGAAAACCAGTGAATCACATTCTTTTGTAAAGAATTTTAGTAATGCTGTAGGATAACTTTTACATATTCTATAACAAGCTTCAGTCTGAAAGAATTTACATACTTTAAGATCCAAAATCTTAAAAATTCCAAAATCTGGAAATAAAATAAAATTTCTGGTCTGTATAAGCTGATAAAAAAAATGATATATCTTATTGACATCAAGATAACATATTATTGGTACAATACACTGTACTGTAGGTAGAAATGATTGTTTGATTTTGGTTTTCATACACTGATGTAGGTTAGGATGAACTCAGTGGAGTTATACTTAAGGCACATTATGGTAAGTAAAATTAGAACCAGACATGCACAGTCTCACATTTTCGGACACATAGTAACATAAAAGAGAACCATTCTTGTTTTAAATTCTTTGCCTATTAGAATAACACAGTTATTTCTCTGTGGTGTGCTAAATTTAAGCTGAGAACTTTCCATAGACAGTTACTATAGAGAGGCAAAGTTCTCTTTATTATTGTGCTCTCTAAAGATGGGATAGAAGGCTTATTTTTGGTATTCTAGGCTTAGGCCATTCTTCTTCAAACATGTTGGCTTTTTGAAAGAACACAGAAAGTGGTCCCTAAAACCTTAGTGAAGGGGAAGAGATTCATTTTGAATTAAAATGAGCTGTCACTGTGAGTCAGAACTCACAGTGAGCTACACTTTTGGCAAGGCTTATTAGTAAATCACCCACATTACTTGTAACCCTTGAACCACGTTGCTTTTTCTTGATTTCATTTTTTTTTCTTTTAATTGACTGCTTTTGTAAGGCAGCTCTTAATCACTATTGTAGTTTTTTTCCAAAAGAATTTATTACACTAATGCAATACCCAGTAGTTTCCTGATTTCTCATGGTCTGCCTGTGTACGTTTGTGCAGATGCTTGTGAAGCATATAAAAATTCCAGAAGAAAACAGGAAATGTCTTGGTAGTTTCCTGACCAGCTTTTGACTTACAGGCTTGTCTCCATTAGAGGCTGTTGATATGCCTCTGGGGCTTGTGGCAATTTATTGATTATGCTAATAGCTTGTCCCACCATCAAGGCAAATGTGCTTGTGATTTGAAAGTCACTTCTGTTGAAGGGTTAGGTTGTTTTGTTTGTCTGTTTTTACAGTTGATGTATTATACCATGGGAAAATCCCATTTTCTTGAAAAGGCTATGTTTTTGTTCAGCAAAAGTTCTTCATGTTTGAGGAACCTGAGCATGTACCTTGTGTATTTATGTTATTCAAGTTAGATCACAAGTTTTACTAATCTGCAGAATAGACTCATTTTTCTGCCTTTGGGAAGCTATTTCTTGTTGCTTTGTGACCTGAAGGAATGCGTAGATGGAGGAAGCACTTCTGTCATTGTGCAGTGTTTAGTATTTCCTAATAAATGCAGCTAACTTCTAGTAGTCCCAAAGGCTTTTCTCTTTTGGGTTTTTTCCCCTCTTCTCCCTCTCAAGGAGAGTCTCTCATGGTAAACAAAGCAGCTATTCACCCATCATTTTTCTTCCCAAAAGACCAAACAGCTGCCCACTTCCCTAGCAGGGAATAAGAAATCCTTTTTTTCAGTGGGTCCCCGAGGTCGGAATGACAGAGGAAAAGACTAGTTTGCTTGCATTGTAAGCTGTGTGTAAGAAAACATTGTAATATAAAATACTGTGGCTGTTTCTGTTAAAATGTACAACATTCTATTAGGCCGTTGTAATAGCAGTGAGTTACTGCTACAATGGAGCTTTTTAGGTTGACCATATTGATTTCATTTATTTTTCAAATGCAGGACTTCAGTCTTTAAATGGAGTGGTACTGAATGGGAGGGAAAAATGTGGAACATTGTTAGTGTTTGTGTGCTTTTTGCTTGTGTGTAGAACTGAACAGAAAAAATATTTTTGTTGAAAAATGATCGTTCTTTGTCTTAAGGAGTTACATAACCTTCCATAAAAATATTAACATTAATTAAAACCCCATTATTAATTTAAAAGAGAAACAAGAAGACACCTGCCAATTCATGAAAGATTAGATTATGCCCATATTAGATGGATATTCTTCCAGTCTGAAGTCCTCTGTTTATCCGTAGCATGAGCTCAATGTTGATCCAAAGGAATCATTTCCCCAATGAGAAGGTAGGTCAGTTTTCATACCCTTTTAGTCCAAGGTGCCTCTGACCACAGGGTCCCTATTGTGGAAGTGCTTTTAAAATTGTGGGTAATTGATCACTGTGATGTGGCAAATTCAAGCAAATGCACGTGATACAATATCCGATACAATTGAATAACCTCTGATTAAACAATCTACAGAGAGTTACAGCCTTAAGTCACTACTGAACTGAGTTGGATTTGAACTGGTGACCTAAAGGTGAAAGGCTTTTAGCCTCTAAACTCCAGGCATTGATTTCTAATTCTCTTGTGAAATCAATCCCATGACATAGATATATTGAGCCACCTTATGGCTGCCCTGACTCCCCTGACCTTTGTCCTTTCTATAATGTATGGAAGAATATTTAATGCAGCTTGTTTATGAAATAAGCTGTCCTCTCTATCAGCTGTTACCTTGGCCCATGGCAAGTAAACAGGGCAGGCAGAGAAGAGGGAGTTATGAAATGTTTGGGTTCTTGGTGTTGCTCAATCCCTTCTGCTAAACATAGTGTTATGGGTAAGGTTGGCATCAGATGCTTCAGTCTGAGAGTTAGCCTTGCAATTTGGAATGACTTAACAGCACTTTTATAGCATTGAAATGATAAAATCATGCTATATTGTATCTGTGATGTCAGAGCTGAGCTGTATTAACAAAGCAATGAGTGGCTTTAGCAGGCATCAAACCAGGATGAATGGACTTGCATGAAAGGAGTCTTGGTTGAATTCACAGAAGCTAGGGCAAGCTTCAGGTGAAAGATGACAGTTTGATTTAAAAAGAAGATTAAAGAATAAACTTCTAAAATGTTCTCCATGTACTTTTCAAAGCAAGGGGGCATTCTAGATCTGTTGAATTCTTATTAGGTCTCACCTATATACTGTACTAAGTGTGTACTAATTTTCCAGTAGGCCTCAAAGAGGTCAAAGTAGATGACCAGGGCAAAAGGTTGCTTCAGGTTGAAGTTATTGTTTGTTAAACCTAGCTTAGGCTGATGGTGATTTACAAGAGTTACTGTTAGTGGCTGATCTGAAGGCCACATGAAAAGATTTTATGTCCCCTATCCAACTTTCTGCTGGACAGATATTTCTACCTGTGGCTTTGGCAGCCTGCTGATTACTCTGAGCAAAAGGATGAAACAGGATACAGGTACTTCTGTTTTGCTTTTGGGAATGGTCCCTTTGTGCTTACATTTGACAACAAACAATGGTTTGGAAGTGGCCACCGGGCAAAACTTGCACTGCTGCTGGTCATGCTCAGAATGCTGCCAAGATACACAGGAAGTCTTCATTTCCCAACAGAAGCATTTTTGTGATTTCTTAATCTGTTTAAAATGCTTTCAAACACTACAGCTTTTAACACATCCATTTTATTTTTGCTTCCTTTTGCTGTTGCCTTTATTGCAGCAACTGAAGGTGCTGTGCTGTTAGACAGATGCTTTTGTGCTGATTTAATACAGAGGATTATGCAGAGTCCTGACTTGTCCTGGTTTTAGGAGTCATAGTGACCTTTATCATCCTGCCTACCAGGATCAGAGCTATAATAGGCATCTTTCAACAGTTGTTAAATACTTGTTCCCGTAGATACCAGAGCAATTGCCACATGAACTTAGATTTTTAATAAATTCTTCTGAGACATTTGAAAACTAATGAAAGTGATCAGGTTGTAAATCAAGCTAAAACCACTTTTTTCTATATATATCTTAGCAACAGGTGTTTACAAAGTATTATATTTCAGTGGTTATGATTTCAGTTCACTTCTGTTATGGAAGAAAGAAAGTATTGAACGTTAGTTTGAAAACATAATTTCATTGAAAGTATATGACTGAATTTATCATTCTCATAAATGACTCTTAATCTATCTACCATATTATTGGCCCAGTTATATTATTTATTTCCAAAGTTGTTCTCCATATGTTATGTGAAATCCTTTATTTTATTTTTACCATCTTTCAGTTCATTGAACACACCCTAATTCTTGCATCATTAGACAAGGAGCAAAACCTCCCAATTTTCATTCTTTAAACATTCATCATTGTATATAATTTAAAAAAAATCCTCTATTATTTACTTCTTTTCTGAAGTAAGTTATTTCAGTCTTTTCTATTTCACTTTCTGTGAATTTTTCTTATCTTATTATTTCTTATCTTATCTTATTATTAGAATTCAGAAGCAGAGCTTTTTATGGGTGATAGAACATCAAATGTGCATTAGGTCTGATTAAAGTTAAAGAAACCTAAATGCTTCAGGGCATGAGTAGGGAATAGAAAGTAAGTGTCCTTGGGGCAGATTATCTTCTAATTGCACACTGTAGGGTTTCTTTGTGGTAATTAGCATTTTCAGAGAGTTTCATTGGTCTGATACAATGTGAAAATTTTGCATGAAAATACTTTGGAAAATGAAAAAATAAAGTTGTTTAAGAAAAAAAAATGCTGCTTCTGTACAGGGAAAAGTCCTGTTTGGATGTTATTAACAGTGACCCACCTATTTCATAAGATTATATGTATTGTTTATTTTATCAGGCTTCTCTGGCAATTGTGTTGGCTGTGGCAAGAAGGGTTTCTGCTACTTTACGGAATTCTCCAATCACATTAATCTTAAACTGACCACTCAGCCCAAGAAACAGAAACACTTAAAGTATTATCTGGTCAGGAATGCACAGGGAGCTCTGACCAAAGGATCTGTAATCTGCTGGAAAGGGGCAGGTAAGATAATGAAGCTGTCTTGCTCAAGCTCTGGTTTTCATCCTCCAAGCTTAGATATCACAGGGACTGGCGTCTGTGTAAAACCTAAGACAGACCAGTTGAAGAAAGAATCTTTAAAGCTAGGTGATTACTAGAACAGCTGTAGAAAGCAATTAATTGACCTAATATGAGGACAGCATGTTTGATGGCATCAGTTCCTCCCTTACAAGTGCTGTGGCCTCTAAGTAATTCATGTCTGAAATTATCAAATCAAATATGCAAAGAAAAAGCAAATGTCACTGTTGTCAGTGCATAGGAATATTCTTGTTTTCTAAAGAGTTCAGAAGCCGACAGTCTTCATCCAGCACCTGTTCGAGCACATTGTTCCAGCTGCCAGAAAGTTCAGGCCCCTCTGGAAGCCTCTCAAATGAGCCTCTCCCAGCAACAAACCCAAATGCTCCAGCTGGGACTCAACAAACAGGTACTGCTTAGAAGGAAAACACTTTGGGTTACCAAGTAGTCTCACTCACTACTTTGTGTATGCATATTTGTGTGTATTTGTATGAACGGAAAGACAAACAAGTGAACACACTATTTCATAAAAAAAGCCCAAATTGAATAATTTAGGATATATTACAAATAAAGAAAGGAATCATACTTTGGAGTCTTCTTGCTGGCATCTTTTTTCTCCAGAGTAATGTATAAAAAGTTAGGAAATAATTAAATGGTCAGGTGTTCTGGAGCTTGCTCATACCTAAGGCAAACCAAATCTTTAAGAGCCATTAATTTTAATGTTGCTGAGAATAGGTATTACCATTTGGCAGCTATTGCTTGTCTGGTCACAGATGACAAGTGTTACAGGAACCAGTGTCACCTCAGCTCGTTCCTCTGATCCAGTCTATTTTATGTTATGATGAGAATCCTCTTTTCTGTAGATTATATGGATATCAGCTTAAAAGTGTCTGAGTTTTTTCTTCTGCTAGAAAAAGTTGTTTTAATATTAAAAAATAAACTAATGATTAATATTTGTAACTTTTACACTAAAAATGGTTATTGAACCATTTGCTTTTCCATTACCCTGACATAAATAAAAGATGATGGATGATAGAGGCTAAAGTGATCTATCTGAGCTTCTTTATAATGAAAACAGCTCTCTAGTGTCCTGTAACTGTTACAGAGATTCACATATGAGAACTGAAGAACATCTGTTGGTGGTTATATTCTCTCCAGGAGATAGAAACCTGTTAAATCGTTGTGATTTGGAATGCTGGTACCCCTCCAGAACAAATACCTAATCTCTCTACAACAGCAGTATTGGCCTTCATTTGTCACAGTTTAAATAGATAAAAAGAGCTACATTAATTACAAGCATATTAGGCTTGAGAAAACCTGTCTGTTTTTTAATGCAGCACACTCAAGAAACTAAAAAATGCTTGGAAACAGGACAACAAATCTGAATCGAGGCTGAGGGGATTTTTAGTTAATTTAAGCAACCAGGATTGATTCTCTTCATTATCTTCACTGGTTCTTCAGTGAACATCATATAAGAGCTAGGGTCCACCTGCAAAGGGTCTAAAGGATCTGACACATGTATTTGATTGCAGAATGGGATTTTACCTAGTCACTTAATCAGGAGTTAGACAGCAATAATCTGGTATAAGATTTTGTATATATATATATAAAAGTGGGTTTATTTTATTCAGCATTGCATTCACTCTGAGCAGATCCTGATTGCTCTGTTTAAGCAAATGATCAAATGATCAGTTTATTTTATCAAGTGGGGATCTTGATCCTGGAACATATATTGTAAATACTTTCTTTTTTCTTACCAGCTGCAGCCACAGATCATATCCCTTCAACAGCAGCATTCAGCTCAGTGGTTTATAATGGCAAGGAATCTCCTAAACAACAGTTGGTGAAAAATAACCTGTCAGGTTTGACAAGACCTTCAGTGTTAGGTATTACATGGATTTGTTGTTTAATCACTCTAAACTCTATATTCCATGATTGTAATAGAAGAATTAAATAAATGACATAATTGTTATCATTTCCTGTATGAACAGAAGTGACTATTCCAAGTCTTTTGTGACCATAACACTTCTTTTTTCCATGTTAATTTTCAGAGAAATTTTGTTTATATGTTTTCATCCGTGATTTTATTACAGTTCAGATTATTAATTGGAAGTTTATCATTACATTTTACAGTTGATTTCATTTAAGAGAAGTACAAGCTATATACTGATATCTAGATTCTTTGAGAATGTTGATACATTCTCATCAATCTCACCCAAACGATTTTGCAGAGGGAAATAAGAAAGCTTTATAAGTAACTACTCATGGGATACTTCCTAAGCTGCAGTTCACCATGGGGCAGAGCATGAGAATTTGGTGGCTAGTTCCAAATTTAAGACATTGTGCTCACTGAACCATTATTATCCAGCAAGATTTGCGTTTTCTGTTACAAACTGTGTTCTGTGTCACTGACCTGCTTAAGCAAGAAAGTTATTGTTAGTCTTTGTTATGGCTAGAAACATGTTATAGCTCTACTTTAGAATAAGCTTTCCCAAGTTGTTCTGTGAACATCAAAGCCAAATTCTGTATTCTGCCTGTTCAATTCTTGATCTCTTTCTTCCATGCAGTAACACATTCTCAGTAGACAATAGACTGATCTTCCCAGTTCATTTCAGAAGGATTACCTTCACATGTCAGTATATTAGATAATCCTGTAGGAAGGAGTAAGGCATTTCCAAATAAAAAGTACATTATGTTGCTCTGATTATCTTGAAACTACACTTCTGCCACAACATTATGCCAAGGAACTAAATGAAAGCATGAGTAGAACAAATGACTATATACTGCCCTCACGTGGTAAAAGTTTAAAAGTCAAAGTGATTTTTGAAAAACCTATGTATCATAAGTGGTTCTACATTTGAACAATCTTATTCTAGATCTAAAGACCTCAGGTTTATTTAGAATTGTAATCTCTTTTGAAAAAAAATTCTAACTCTGTCTTGAATTTTATGTGGGACTAACTATTCTGTCAGGAGATATAGCCCTACCAGTGTGAAATTGTTATGGCTTTGCATAGTCATGTCCAGAAATAGAAAGAGAGAAGTCCTGCAAGTTGCTGAGCAGTTCCTGGAGGACCTTTGACTCTCAATAAATAGAAATACTTCATGTTAGTGGAAGTTCATCATTCTGGGAATTTGCAGGAGTGCACAAGAAGATGAAAGAAATGAATGACCTGGACCTCCCAGAAAAACTGTGAGAAAGGTAGTTACTGTTATACAAACAAGGGTGTTGGAGCTAAAAGTGGGCAGGAGGAAAGTGCAGCAGTCATTTTCTAGGAATTAATATGGAATATCATGAAAACAGAGATGATAACCAGCAGGTAGTGGCAAAAATCCTGACAAGAAAAGTGTTGAAAAGGGCTCAGATCTTTATTAATATGACCCTGAAACCCTTGAAAATTTTGTTCAGCAGTATGTCACCTGGAACACTGTGTTGTGTGTTCAGAGATAAAAGGAACAAAATGCTGATAGTGTTGACTTCAAAATAACACATGAAGTATTCTCAGTACACGTCTCTCAGAATAAACAGTGCTGTAAAATGAGTGGAGTCTACCAAGATGATTAAGAGGTATTTGCACCAGAAAGTTTCCAGATACTTAAGCAGGACATAGCAAAGTAAAATAAAAGCCACAAAAAAATATTATATATGTGAAACTGACACTGTCTACCACAGTACTTAATGTACATGTCCAATACATCCAAACATAATGAATTATCATGCACAAAACTGAATACATTATATTCTAATACTTTTCTGAAATATTACTGTTATTCAGGCACTTTAACAAATTCAGGGCCTCCAAAAAAGCGTCATAAAGGTTGGTCACCAGAATCTCCATCATCTACAGAAACTTGGAACTTGCAGCTCAACCCACATGTTCCAAATAGAATTAAAAATGGTAAGCTATACCCAAGATAGTGATGATATTGGTTTTATTATTCAGCAAATAATGGGGAAAAAGAAGCAATATTTTAAAGGTGCATGCAGATTCCTAGTAGAGTTTTGAAAGATGTTGGATACCTACTTTCTCAAAATTGTTTAGGTACATTATTTCCATTGGTTTTGCTTTGAGGCTCCGAGCCTACCTCTCATTAATATCCAGTCATCCAATCATTATTAATAAATCCCAGCAGGTGCCTGTGTCCATCTTTAGACAACTAAACACCTTTGGGACACTAAAATTAGTGTCGTAAGTCAGGTCAAGTTCACTTATTTTCCACAGTGTTCTTGGCACTTACTTGGATTTTATAGTCCAGATATAGATGAGTTGCATGCAGTGAAACAAACCAGCTTTCCCAAAAACATTTTCTTTTACTGTACTATTGTTTAAAATAAAATTTCCATAAAGAAATCAGGATTGAACAACTTTTAAAGTTTGTCAAATCTAATTTTTTCTCTGTTACTATGTATAGCAGGAAAACCTGCTTAGAATCAAAGAAACTAAATATATCATACAAATAAACACATTGTAATTATTTGTGCATTAATATCACATACATCTCTGTATTCTTGCATTCATACCAGGAATTGTTTGTTTATACCCATTTCAATATCTTTAGATGCATATGTGATGTTTATGGCCTCAGCAATACAATTAATCCTCCAGGGAATTTAACATAGTAATATGGGTTGTAGTAACAGTTCATGAAATGTATGATGTAACCGTAAAAAGTATGTAAAACTGATATTAAATGTGGATGTAAGATGATGTTTAATAACTTTTCATTGAGGAAATCAATATTGTTGGTATTAGACCTGACAGTAATATTATGCATGAAATTTTAGATGGAGGAAGCCAATCATCTTTACCACATTCTGCTTTGGTGGGACCAGCTTCATCTCCAATGGTGGGCTCAGGAGAACCTGTCTCAGTTCCTGACAACTTGCTGAAAATCTGTAAGGCAAAGCCAGTTATTTTTAAAGGTAACAAAACCTTTTACTTTTTTTGTGAGAGATATGTAAAGACCTGTCCTACTGCTAAGGACTGCTAAAGCTGTCATTTTTTAAAGGTTTGCTCTTAAAAATTTTTAATACCTACATGGGAAGTTATGAAATTGATGTGTACAAACATTGTGTATTTTATAGGTCATGGAAACTTCCCCTATCTTTGCGGAAACCTTAATGATATCATAGTGAGCCCTTTGCTGTACACCTGCTACAGAAATTCACAGTCTTTATCTAGAGCATATGAACAATACGGTGCCTCCACAATACAGCCTATTTCAGAGGAAATGCAGCTTTTATTGACAGTCTACTACCTTGTTCAACTAGGTAAGATTATTCTTCATTCAGGTAGACTACAATGGATACATTACATTCTGGCAAATGAGAGAGGGAGTATTAGGGCAGGACAGTATTGCTAGTAGATCTTAAGTATTAGTCTTAGGACCTTTTGTATTGAACAACTTTGTTCATGGTACTGAAACAAAACTAAATAATTGATTGTTCTTGAAGATCAGACACACATTGAAGTCTAATCATGCAAAGTTCAGTTTCTTTTATAATCTGGGAGCTCAGCCATTAAAAACTAAAAATAAAAACAGCTGTATTTCATTGCCCTTGCATACAGTGCCATTCTTTGAAGTAGTATTAAGCTGGCATAGACAGTACTCAACCTCTTCAGTATTCCTAATTGCTCATACTCAGGTTCCAATTAGGGCAGCTTTACCTGAGTATCATAAAGGGACTTTAAACTGTAGAATTTGGTTCCACTCCATATAAATCTGAAACATGATCATCTCTAAAAAATATTTATTTTGAAAGAAGAACTGATTTTTTTTTCAACATCTTTGTTTAATCGTTTTGTGATATGAACACTTTCCTCTTAATTTTTTAAGCCTCAGACCAGGTCCCTTTGATTGAGGATTTGGAACAAATATTCATGCGCTCATGGCGGGAATCACACCTCTCTGAAATCCGTCAGTACCAACAGGCTATTCCACAGACCTTTTCTCAGGTGCCCAGCCAGATTGCACCAGTGACTTCAGCCCAGCTTCCCTGGCTGGCAGGCCTGGCAGCTAGTTCCTGTAATGACAGTGTCCATATCATTGAGTGCAGCTACTCTCTGGCTGAAGGGCTTTCAGAAATGTTTAAGCTGCTCATTGAAGGAAAATTAATAAAGACAAACTACGTGGTGATCATATGTGCTAGTAGAAATCGAGCCATTGATTCCTGCATTGTGATAACAGGTGAGATCCCAAGGGTGTATCTCCAAACAAACCTGAATAATACCATATTCTCTGTTACAAGGAGTTAGGTTGGAGTTTCAGTAAGCTGCCTCAGATAGTAGAGCTTTGACCAAGAAATAATGAGCTTTGATGAATCCAAGGTGATACTACACAGCTGCTTGTTTGTCCCCAGCAGATCACATGCTGCCTTCATTATCTGTTTTCTTACCAAGGAATCCCATACAATACAATCACAAATAAATAATGGAGAGTTATAGCGGACACAGAATGCTGTCCTGCTCTTTGTGACTGGAATATTACTTTGAGCAGAGGACTGAACATTTCCTTAGTTTCTGAAAGATGGTCTTTTAACCTTATTCCCTTCAATAATCTGTCAAGGGCTATGCTGATAGTTAAATAAATGATGCGAATAGCCACACAAAGATTCGTTATGAGAGTAAGGTAAATGACAAGTCCTTTGACTATCTATATGCTCTTTTTATATACTGTATTAACACATATTTCCTAAAATGGGAGAGAAATACAGAGAATTATAAATCATGAATCTATCCTACAGACGTGTGTGCGTACATATACATTAGAGAGAAAAGAGGCTCATTTGTGCTATTTGTGTGTATGTGGTATTCATTTAGCTGGATGGTATTTTTATTATCATTTAGAACATTTTTACTTCAGCTTGAAATGCTTTCAAATGGACTTTTTTGTCTTTTAGGGAAATATCAGGCAAGAGTTCTGTCTGAGAGCATGCTCAGTCCTTCAGACTACCAAAAGGAAGTTAACTATCAGCTGGTCACAGGCAAAGTCGAAACTCTGGGATCCTTCTTTAGCACCCTCTGCCCAGGTACATAGTATGTTATAAATAGATGTTTCCAAGTCCCTGCCTGAACCTTTTAAATCAGTGAAAATTGCAGTGCTCATGACCTTTCAGAAGCAAGATATTATTAGAAATATATAAAAATATATGAGAAAGTTCTGTGAAAGTAGATTTGAATTGAATTTCCTCCTAAAAGTGTAAGTTTCTAAAATCTCTCTGTTTCATAAAAATCTTCAAGCAAGTCATTGAGCATACAGTTCTTCACTGTGGAAGTCAGGCATATGAATGGATAAATTCTTTTGCCCTAAGCACATAGTTCATTTTGACCATGATAGAACACAGTTCTTTTATCAAAGGAAGGATTTGTCCTTTGAACTTGGCCATACTGTCGACTTGATCATGATGCATGGCAAACAGAGGAGAATTGCAGAGATCCAGGGTTACTGAATTGTTTTTTAATTGAATAGACTGAGGATTACTGCAGGCAGGACTGTCCAGAGCTAGTTACAGCCACATGGTAAATGTAATTATATCACACAACTAGAGCAAATGCAGTGCACTTGACAGTGTTAATGGGACGTCACAGTTCCCTCTGGCATTCATACCACCCCAGTAATTAGATCACAAGAACACTTTCTGGATATGTCATGATATTTTGACTGGTCATTTTAGAGAAATCCTGTTTTCTTGGAACAGTCATGTCTGTATTGTGTTAGTGTTTCTGCTCTTAGTTTCTTCAAAGAATGGTTTTCAAAATCCCTTGCTTTTGCTATTGTTTGGGCAGAACAAGTAACTGAAAATTTTAAAAATAGCTGCTATCCACATCCACTGGACTGCTGTTTGCAGGGCAGACACTGCCATTCTAAGCTCAGTTCAGGCATGTTCAGACATCTTTCCAAATGCTGAGAAAATACTAAGTACTCGGGACAGGCACGCTGTATTCTGTGTATAGCTTTCATCTGTAAGCAGGGCCCCCACCGAATTTAATAGGGTATGTTTGCAGATGCACATAGTTCAGTAAAACGTATCTTGCTTGCTTCAGCATTGTGTGTAGCCACAAAACTCATATTTCTTTCAGCTTTATAAGCAATTTTTTTGTCTGTCTCTCAAAAATGTTAAAGATTTAAAAATATTTATGCTCTATATCAGATTTTTCAAAGCTTCTTGTAATCCTTATTAGTGAACAGTAAAGCTCAATGGTTAGGGCATATACTAACCCAGTTTCAGATCTTTGCAGTTTCTGATTTGAAGCAGGGCCTTGAAGCAGGTTTTCTACAATCCTCTATAAAAGTCCTTAGCAGTCCTATATAGAGTTGGTCTGTCATTCTCTGGCCTTTTAATTAGTGATATGGTGTAGAAACAGACACAATAGAAAATAATGAAAGAGTTCCTGTACAAAAGAACCAGTAAGCTAAGGGCAGGACAACTAGCTAGCATTCAGAAAGCTCTTTAAAATCTACTACACAAAATCAGTATGAATTGCACCTATTATTAACATGGATGTCTATACCACTATCCTTTCAATTTGATAGAGGGTGACATTGATTTTTTACTGGAGAAATTTTATCAAGAAAACCAAGGGCACATTTCTTCATCTCTTTCTGCTTCAGTAAATAAACCAACGATGCTGAATGGAACTGGAGCAGCTGTATGTACAAGTAAGTAAGGAGGATTTTCTAAAGAGGTGAGAGAGAGGGTGCTTCAGACTAGGTCTGTGAGTCTGCAGTTAGATGCATATGGACAGAGCCTTAGACTCTTGAATTCTGTCTGAGTTTAACAGAAACTCATGTTTTGGGTTATCCATATTTACAGTGGTGGATGCTCTGCTTCATTCCACTGAATATTGTAGTCTCTGACGCTCTAAGCCTTACCTCTGCAATAGCAGAACACTGTTGTGTGAGTTCAACTTCAGCCCTGTGAGGCATTTAAGAGACTAAAATGCCCAAATGCAGAAAGATTTCTTTGCATATTCCATTTAGATTTTCATGGAGCATAATTCTTACTCACAAGCAAACTACTTTGAAAAGCAGATAAATCATCCATTGCCAGACATAAGATTTTGCATGAGGTTAGGCTTTGGGCATTTTTCTAAACAAAATTTTGCCTCTTTACAGGTTATGACATTGAGCGACATCAGATTCGTCCATTCCAGCTAGCAGTGGCTCAGAAATTGCTGTCTCATATTTGCTCAATTGCTGACTCCAGCACTCAAAATCTTGATTTGGGTTCCTTTGAGAAAATTGATTTCTTGATTTGTGTTCCACCCTCCGAAGTGACTTATCAGCAGACTTTGTTTCACCTCTGGCACTCAGGTGCTTGCTAGTTATCTTTATTTTAGATATACAGAAACTTGTTAAATTTGTATGTGTAAATACTGATATTTGTTTCATTTCTTTAGGCATTTTATTAGAACTGGGATTAGAAAAGGAGCATCTCACAAAGCAGAGGGCGGAACAGTATGTTATGAAGCTAGATGTAGAGGCCCAGATTAAGTTCAAAGTCTTCTTACAAAACTCTATTCAGAATCCACACACACTGTTTGTCCTAATCCATGATCACGCACACTGGGATCTAATGAGGTAAGAGAACTGTAACTTGTTTTTAGAGAAATTATTGTTATTTGTATTAGCTCTCAGGATCAGCTTTTTGGCTTATCCCTTCCTTCATCTTGTTTACAGCTTTCTGCTGACATCATCTGCCCATGAAGTGAATAAACATTTTCTTTTAAGGTCCTTCACTTATCCCTATCCTGCTTATTATATTATGCCTCAGTGGAACATTTCAACTTTCCTTGCTCACTGTTCTTATCTTCTTTCAGCCACCACCATTGTTTTTTTGGCTACCTGTCATTTGTTCAACAGAAGACTTCCTGTGAAAGTACACAGAGCTCATTACCCTCTGTCAGCGTCCTCTGGGCTGTAAAACATGCAAAAACTCTCCACAGTGACTAGACAACTAATGAGCCAACACTGCTGCTTATTTCTTTAACTGATGGGAAGTTTTCCAGGACAATGTTTTTCTGTCTACAATCATTGATTTGTAAGAATTGAAAACTTCTGTGGAAATGTAGTGATTTCAGTTAAACTTCGGACTGAATCAGAGGTTTCTGACAGATGCTTACTGGGCTTCGTGTCAGCTTTGCATAGCTCGTTGCTCCCCCACAGTGCCATATTTCCTTGGCTTCTTGACGCTCGGCCTGCTGAGAAGTTGGGCTGCTTTTGCTTCACAGCTCCTGAGGCACTGGGGAGCTTGGGGACTTACTGAGTTCCAGAGACACCAGCATGTTCCAACTGTAGGAACATGGTAGTGTTTCTGAAACCAAACACTATGGCATTTCACTTGCAAATGAAATGACAAGGTCTTGGCTTTCACATTGGTTAAGAATGATCATTTTCCCCAAACTTTCATTTTTGCGTATATGAGGGTTTCCTCTTCAGCTCTCCTCTATCTTAGGAGCTTATATGACCTATGTTACAGCTGTCACAGCCTTTGAAGTATTTATTCATATAGCATCCATGAGTGGTAGGCAAGTACTTTTATTGGTGCTTAACACTGGTATTTTTTCCTCTTATCTAATAAAGATATGTAAGTGACAGATATTTAAGTGACTACCTTGCAGAGCAGGATTCATGGCATCTAACTGAATTCAATTAACTGAGACGCCTAAATGAGGAGTGTAATTGCCCTGGATTGCCTACACAATCACAACAGACACAGGCATCTCCAAAGGCTGACTTAGATCATGGGTGGACTCAGTTTCTAGAGTTACTTATCACTCTTCACTGATAACAGATGAAGACTGGAGTGAGTAGGCCTGTAACTTAGTCATTGCAGGTAAATACCAAAAATTAGATAGCATGAATTTGGACTGAAGATTACACTGGAGCAAGGAACTGAATATATGTGTTCCATGATACTGGCATTTGTCTAACAGTAACTACTCCCTTTCATAATACCTCTATCACAGGTAGTCTTCTTCTGTATTTCTGTCATATTGACTTACTGTCTGTCATTTTCTGCATTGATTTTTGTAGGTAAGAATTATATTTTCTTAAGGGCAACACTAACAATCTGGCCATAATTACTAGAGGACCGTGTGGCTATTGGTAACTGCCATAATGTCGACTTCTTTTCATCCTTTCTCTCTCATATTCTGGAGGCTGTTAGAGCCTGGTAATTTGCTAGCTAGGGAGTTTACCAGACTTAGAAATTTTCAGCTGCAGTGAAATAACTTGAATTTCTCTTCTCATCCTTTCTATGCAACAAAAGCAGGGCACAGAATAAAGTCCTAAATTTCTTGTACGTGTTTAACTTCAATTTCACATGCAGGTAAAGCTATTCCGCTGACACAAATGTTCCCTTGTGACAATCACTTTGGAGAGTTTTGGATTTCTTTTTTGCAGTGCTATGCATAGCCTTTATCCTCAGACAGAACTGTCTACAGGACTTGTTGATAGACTGTTGAACTGCAGGGAGGTGAAAGAGGCGCCAAATATTGTGACCCTCCATGTGACTTCTTTCCCCTATGCGCTGCAGACACAGCATACTCATATCAGCCCTTACAATGAGATCCACTGGCCTTCTTCATACAGCAATGTAAGATTTGAGGTGCTTTTGTGAGATTTTCATAAGTTATGTCACATTTACATGTTTGGCAAGACGTTGGAGGACCCATGATTTTTGTGAACAAGAATGAAGTTTGCATGGCATCTTTTTCTTGTTTAGTTTGTGGCAGACTTTTTCGCTTTGCTTATCCTTTCATTTCTTGCTGTCTTCTTCATTCCCTTCATATCTTTTATAAACTGTAGTAGCTCTGCTAAAAATCTTTGAGCTACATAACTGGAAACCATCTGAAAATCTCACTCTAGTGCATTACTGTATTAGTATATGTACATACCTGGATTTTCTTCATATGTATACATATGTGTGCATATTTATACCTATATAGGTGTTCTGTGTATATATATGCATCTATGGGGAGCGAGAAGAAGAGAGAAAGAAACAGGAAAAAATTGAGTCTTCTTCTTTCTCTCACAAAAATTAATTCTGTTTCTTTCTCTCTGTTTTGATATATGTCTGAATATATATATATTTATTAGAGAAAGGGATTGCAAATATATCAAATATCAATGATTAATCAATTATAAAGTAATAATTGAGAGAATTTACTTTTAAATTGTTGTTTCTTCATTTGTTCTAGGGTGTAGATTTATACCATGAAAACAAGAAATACTTTGGACTGTCAGAATTCATTGAGTCCACCCTCTCTGGACATAGTATTCCACTGCTTCGATATGACAGCTCTTTTGAAGCAATGGTCATGGCTTTGGGAAAAAGGTACAATACACTTTTTGGTTTAATAAGGAAGTTATTTGTCTAGTGACTTGAGTTATTGGACTGCAAGCTGGAAACCTGTTTTTTTTTTTTTATTGCTGACCTATGGACAAAATGTATATTCAAGAGCATCTCACAAGCTCTTATTTTCTCCTTTTCTCTCTTATTTTTTGTATATATTTGGTTTGTGATCTAATCAGTCTAGGCTGTCTCTTACTGTCAACATTGTTTAGCCCAATGTGATGTTAGTTGGAACAAGTAGATACTTCTAGATTATAATCATCTCAGATTGCATCATCATGTAATCTCAAATGCATTCTTACTTTTGTCCAATATTATCTCTTTCTGACCTAGGCTGATTTTGATGTATATAATTTGTGTATGCCGTAGTTGGACCACAAAGAGAAAGTGAGATATCACTATAATTTGTGCACATCAATCAGTGGTAAAAACTGCAGAGTATCATCAGAGCTTGCAAATACATCATCAGTTAGTTTTTCTTGCTCCCTGTGGAGGGAGTCAGAAAGTCTAAAATCACTGGAAGAGAATAGTGACACATTATGTGCATGCATGCAACTGTGGATGAGCTTTTGGGGGTCTTTAAGAATAGACAGAACAAATAATAGAACCTTGTATATTTGTATTGCTAACTGGGAAACTGAGCACATCCACACTTAGCTGCTGGGGCTTGCTGCAGCATGCTGAGGAGTTCTGATCCCGCATATCAGGCTCTTTTTTGAGCGAGTGATATCTCCTATTTGTACTGTGCACCTGGATTTAACTTCTGTGGAAAACAGAGGACAGGAAGCTATTGCATATCCATCTCTCTCCCTTCTATGGACTGGGGATTCAAACAGCATATATACCTGGACTTGGGAACTTGTAGCTCTCCTGGGATGGTGCCTATATTTTTGGTCCCCTTGGAAACAAAAATGAATTGGTTTAGGATTTTAGTAAGAAAACATGAGAGAAAAAGCTCAGAAAAACATATCATGAAGAGTACTGTACCCATCGACAAGTGTATTCATTTTGAACGGTGGTATTACTAAGTGCATTAGCAAATTCTGATTGCTTGGTAACTTGACATAATGTAACTTTACTGGACTTCTTGCTTATTAAATCTTTTTTGAGAAATGGAGAGACATGCTCAGTTCTGGTTATGAAATGATACTTTGCAAAGACTATCTGTCTGCAGTTTGGTGAGATTTTGTTCTGTTGAATAGTAGATATCATTTTTAACAGGCTAAAATCCTGAGTCTGCTGTATTTTGTAAAACATTAGCTTTCTCACTTTGGCACTTTAATATTTCACTATTTAATTCACCATTTATTTCAGGTTTCCCAGGTTACACAGTGCGGTGATAAGGACTTTTGTCCTCATACAACACTACTCTGCAGCTATGATGGCAGTGTGTGGTCTTTCTCAGATGAAGAATTACACCTCAGTTGAAACTCTGGAAATCACCCAAAACCTAATAAACTCGTCAAGACAATGTCCTAGTGGTCATGGCCTCATGGTAATGTTGAGAATTCCATGTACTCCGCTGGCTGCAGTGGCATATGAACGTCTGTATAATGTAAGGGAAAGACTAGCCCTTGAAGATAACTTTGAAATAATCTTGGGAAATCCTAATTCCGGAATCACAATAGGGAAGCACTTTGTGGAGCAACTAAAGGTAACTTGTAGAATGACATATGCTGGGAAGCACACACTTCATTAGATGGGTAGGTGGGAGACTTTATTGGTGAGAGTTATGAATGTAAGCTGAAGGGCAGGTCTCACCAGTAAAAATTAAAAGCTATCATAAGGAGCATGATTATTATCTTTCAGACTCATGTTCTGTGATTCCTGTACTATCCTTATGTTATGTTCTAGTTGCTCAGTTTGGTATTAACTAATATGGGTAAAACTTCACTTCCATCAGCGACCATCCCAAACAGCTGAACTGCTTTTATATATACAGACCATGAACAACAGGGAAAAAAAGCCAACTAAAAATTGTCATAATTTTGTCACAGTTTTGTCACAGAATCGTCATAGTCATAGCACAGCAAAAGATTTTTATCATGGACCAGTTGAGAGTTATGTTATTCTTGTCACCAGCAGATGGCATGAAGGCACCAAATCCCAGTATGCTAGTTAGGGGTCCTAGAACAGCCCAGTATTCACATCTCAGTATCTGATGTTGTCTGGACCAGGGGTTGATTCATAGATTCATGGATTCACTACTTTAGGTCCAGGGTCTAGGCTCGTTTATATAACAAAAGGCCTCTGACACTGCCTATCACTTGATCACCAAAATAAAAATGTATTTACATTCTAGGATGGTGTATATACAATATACATGTTGTACAATATACAGTACATTCTGCATTGTGTTTGATTTGATATACATTAGAAAAAGTTATTTGAGATCCAGGGCCTAATACTGATCTCATTCTGCTATAGATTAGGAGTGATTTATCCTGAAAAATCAGTATTAGTTCAGAATCACATCCTGGTTATTTTCTCCAACATGCACAACACAGTGTTAAATGAACAAATGTCAGAGGCTGAATCATCATACTGTTACTTCTACTGCTCATTCCTTATTTGTAGATCAATGCCACAGCACAATGTACTAATTTTGGTGTGAGTAAAGCAGTACAGCCTGATGCTAAACAGTCAAACAATAGATCTAGTTATCAAACATCTCTTGAAGTTATCAGGAAAATTAACAGCTTTGGGGAGGTGGGGGACTGCAGGAGGCTTCAGAAGATAGCAAGTGAGGACAGCGGTATGTGTATGTGTTTGACACTTTCAGGTTCCCCTAATTCCTCCAAGGTGCAAAAGTCTCACTCCTAGCTCATTTCCTTTCTTAGACTCACAGATACATACTTTAACTGCCATGAGAAGCAATCCTCTATGCTCTTCTCTCCCCAGAAGCTCCTACTCATCCTTGTTGTCTCCTTGTGTGCTGAGGAGAGAAAGAAAATGCCAGAGCAGAGCCAGGGAATGGGGAAATAAAGGAGAAATTGCAAGATATGGGTGCTCCTTCCATGGTATCCCCAGGAGAAGGAAGGAATGCAGCTCCTTGTTGCAGTATCTACTCTTGTACATTCTCACCTCTGTGCTACACACCTGGGAGGCAGGGAGGCTTTTCAGGCCAGAACACACTGTCCCAAACTCCTCAGCCTTGCAGCAGGCAAGATGGCTACCCAGTAATGTGCTAGGAAGTTGTGCAATCTACCTACTTAGAAACTGGCTCTGCTCTGTAGCTTCCCTTGGTAGAACATCCATTCACTGTACAAATGGATCCATATAAAGGACCATAAAGTATTTTTTCTGTATTTCTATTTGTGCCTTATGTATATGTCCAACACTGTCTCTTATCTTAATCAGGTCTGGCAGAAAATTGAAGATGTAGACTGGAGGCCACAGACCTATTTGGAACTGGAAGGTCTGCCTTGTATATTGATATTCAGTGGTATGGATCCACAAGGGGAGTCTTTGCCACGGTAAGAAGATCCTGACAATACTGTATTTTCTCAGTGGCAGTTTTTTATCCATTGCTTATCAGATGGCTAACTATTAACTGTGTCATTGTTTGTGGGAGCCCCAAACTGAGATTTCAGTAGCAAGGCCTTTCTTTTTCATTTTTGGCAGTTTTTGTATCATGAATCCAAAAAACATGGGAGCTGAAAATGGCAGTTGGTGTGTCTGGGGCAGTGAAAATTAATGAGGGTTAGAATTGAGACTTCTGCTACAAGTTTCAAACCTTTTGAGGTTTGTGAGATTATTTCTGTTTTACAGGTGGGTAAGGTAGATTGCTGGTGTAAGCATGTAGAATTCCCCTCAAGTTCAGCTTGGCCCTTGCCATAAACAGGATAGAACTAGCTCAAAAAATGTTGTGAGATATGTCACAGTTAAGGGGAGAGAGTAAAGGTGCCTAAAAAAAGGTATCTAGAGCTAATACCCCAGGGTATCTGAGACATCTGCAAGATGCTGGCATATGTGACACAGGACCTGTGGGGAGATCCATGCCTTCTGGAGTGGTACCTGGAAGCCAGGCCTGATACCCTAGAGCCATTAAAATGGCACCAGATGCTTTCGTATATTCAACTGATTCCTATTTTATATGTTAGGCTTAGAACCCACATGACTATTCTGCTTCTTATGCTGATGCTAATTTTCAGTGCACTAGATTAAGCTACTTAAATAGATTAAGGATAATAAAATTATATATGCCACAGTGATAAATTTATCAAGCATAAAAGGTATACTGTGTTCTATTTCATTCATAATTTAAGCGGATCATGACAAAATTCCTCTTTGGCTGCATGTGTAAAACAAATAAAGGAGTAGATTACAGTGAGTTTTCATACTACCCCTCTGTTTCTCTCCAGATCATTGAGATACTGTGATCTACGTTTAATAAATTCATCCTCCTTGGTAAGGACAACCTTGGAGCAAGAGCTTGGCTTGGCAGCGTACTTTGTGAGCTCAGAAATTCATACAGAGAAAGCAGTTGTGAATGATGTGTTAGAGAGCGACCCAGAGAAACTAAGCAGCACTGATAATGAAGATGAAGAAATAGCGACAGAAGGTATTAGTAGAAACAATAAAAGAAGCTGTAAAATGACTGAGCTGTATTAGAAAAAGCAGGATTGCATGGGCATCTAGTCAATGAGGCTTTCTGAAGTTAGCCTTACTGAGTCAGCTCTGCTCCGCTCCTCTGTTTCCCTTCATCTCACTGAATCTCTGTTTCCTCACCCTTCCCTGCTCCCTGCCCAGGGACCACTGCTGCTGCTGCCTTTTAATCTGTGGCAGTCCTGCTGCTGCATTTCTGCTCTCTTGGCTTTCTCGTCTCCCTCCTATAGTGCTATTTTTTCTTTGCCCTATACATTCTAGCAGCTATCACATGGAGCTCAAGTGAATACACCTGGTAAAGCTCACTGTTAGGAGGTCTGTGCTGTGCTGCACTCCCCCTCAGCAGGGAGGTACGCACTTTACTGTTTCGGAAGCAGTGACCCAATCCCCTTCCTCACAGCAGAGGCAACTCCACCTAAACTATCCCTGACAAATGCTGCCTAACCATATGCTTACATACTGCCAATGATGAAGACTCTTCCTGGGGGAACTGTATATAGTCAAGCTGAAAAATCTCCAGTTTTGTAAAATTAGATAGTATGGCTGGAGAATATATTGGAGTATACTAACTTTTGAGTACTGCTTGAAAATGTCCATGAATTCAAATGGAAAGTGTGAAGTTGCTGAGTTTACTATTCTTTAGTGTAAAGGAGAACATATAAAAGTGAAAATATGCAACAATAATTTACTCAGGAACTGGATTTTTGTTTTGAGTGGTAGATGATGGACATTATCAGGCATCATTAGGTTCTTAACACTTTTTCTTTACTGTCTATTGTGCCTTGCAACTGTGGAAAACAAGGAATTTTTAACCCCCTAGGTTAGTTAAATCTCATGCTGTGTGCTGTCATTTCTTTTTCTGTACTGTGAGAAGGAGGGTAATTGATTAATGTTCATCTATTAAGCTCCTACTTATTAATAATAAGGATAGCAGATCAGGGTAAGGAAATAATCAACTATTTACTTTAATAAAATATATACCTTTGATATAAGAATGAAATACCTAAGGTCATCCTCAGACTGTCAACAATAGCCAACTACTTTTTCGTGATGGCTACTTCTCTCCATTTAGTGTAAAGTAAGACAAGACTGTATGTGATTGGAGTCTAGTTAGGCATCTAAGTTATGAGACTACTCTTCTAGTCCATGAAATATGGTAAGCTCCTCCAGAGTCCAATTCAGAACACTAAGAAAGACCCATGGTCCAAGATGTCTGCTGGAGGTGCTTACATCTCTCTTTGTTATAGTAAAACTCTACAGAAACAAGCATTTTAACTTAGAAGCCTAAGCGAGGAACCGCAAGTGTATATCCTTGGTGGCTGTCTAAGTATGGCCTGTCATCACCAAATTCTGAGATATAATCTGGCCACAAAGCTGTGGTATATGGGGTAGGAGGTAATTTCATAACATACTGACAAAATAGGGCTTGTTGTCAGTTGGTTTCCCTGACAGTGGATTAGAGTGGAAAGTAAGGCATGGGTAGGAAAGAGATAACGTGACTGAGACATGGCTAGTAATTGCCAGCTCTTGGCTGCAGCATTGACTTTGTGAGGCCATTGCAGCTCAGCATAATTAGATCAGTCCATAGGCTGATCCAACATTGCATGATACAAACAAATACTCTCCACACTGAGAACAGTGTCAGAATGCAATCAGAACCCAGACAAACTCTTACCTGCTTTTCCTCACCCTTTGATTTTGACAATGTAGCTGTCACTTCTTAGAGGCTTGCTTAAAATGCATTTTGTTTTCATTTTCCCCTGTCACCATTCATGAAACAGGCTCTACTTCAGAAAAGAGAAGTCCTATGAAAAGAGAAAGATCTCGTTCCCATGACTCTGCATCTTCATCTCTCTCTTCAAAAGCTTCCAGTAAGACCTTAAGATCATTTATATTAAGTTATATTTAGGACATAAAAGAGCCCTTTTATTCAAATTGCTAGATGAAGAATAAAAGGCATAAATCATTAAGCTTTTGTCAATGCCTACTTTAATGGGGTCACTGTAAGACACCTTTAAGAATCAGTCATTTAAGAATCACACTCCTCAAATACATGAAATAGGATCTTTTCTAGCTTGAATGAAATAAGATCTTTTCTATCTTGAAAAATAATTGTAAGGTGGGTTTGTTCTATAACAGGCAATCCTCTAATATGTGACACTGAATTATGAATCCTCACTTAGTACTGTCATGCCTGAGTGTGTTCACTGAAGCTATAACAATTTACCAAAAGCTGTATGAATGTATTAATGCATTACGCAGCACCAGAGAGTTGAGAGCCAGGTTATATTGCATCAGATGAAGTGTTGCAGTAATGCAGACACATGATTGTCAGATAAGAGCTGACTCAGAGCTGAGGGCTATCTCTAGATGTCAGCCTGTGTAGACATCTCTGTAGTCTATGAAGAAATAGCCTGTGAACAGGCTAGATGAGCAGACAGTGAGGTGGATTGGAAACTGGCTGAATGGCAGAGCTCAGAGGGTTGTGACTGGTGATGCAAAGTCTAGTTGGAGGCCTGTAGCTAGCGGTGTCCCCCAGGGTCCAGTCTTGAGGCCTTCTACAGACAGCTGGAAGTAGCCTCATGATCCCAGGCCCTGGTTCTCATGGGGGACTTCAACCACCCTCATATCTGCTGGAAAGACAAGACAGCTAGGCACAAACAGTTCCAGAGGTTCTTCCTGCAGAGCGTTGGTGACAACTTCTTGACACAGGTGGTGGAGGAGCCAACAAGGAGAGGTGTGCTGCTGGACCTCGTACTAACAAACAAAGAAGCACTGGTTGGAGATGTGAAGGTCGGAGGCAGCCTTGGCTGCAGTGACCATGAGATGGTGGAGTTCAGGATCCTGCGAGGAGGAGGCAGGGCACTGAGTAGGATCACAACGCTGGGCTTGAGGAGAGCAAATTTTGGCCTCTTCAGGGACCTACTTGGAGGAATCCTATGGGTTAAGGCCCTAGAAAAAAGGGGCGTTCAAGAGAGCTGGTTAATATTCAAACATCACTTCCTCCAGGCTCAAGAGTGGTGCATCCCTATGAGTAGGAAGTCAAGCAAAGGAGGCAGGAGACCTGCATGGATGAACAAGGAGCTCCTGGCAAAACTCAAGCAGAAGAAGGAAGTATACAGAAAGTGGAAAGGGGGAGAGGACACTTGGGAGGAATACAGGAACGTTGTCAGAGTATGCAGGGATGCAACGAGGAAGGCTAAGGCCCATTTGGAATTAAATTGGGCGAGAGATGTCAAGGACAACAAGAAGGGCTTCTTCAAATACATCAGTAGCAAGAGGAAGACTAGGGAAAATGTGGGGCTGCTGCTGAATGGGGTGGGTGCCCTGGTGACGAAGGATGCAGAGAAGGCAGAGCTACTGAATGCCTTCTTTGCTTCAGTCTTTACTGCTCAGGCCAGCCCTCAGGACCCCCAGACCCTGGAGGCAAGAGAGAAAGTCTGGAGAAAGGAAGACTTTCCCTTGGTGGAGGAGGAGTGGGTTAGAGATCATTTAAGCAAACTTGACAGCAACAAATCCATGGGCCCCGATGGGATGCACCCACAAGTGCTGAGGGAGCTGGCGGACGTTATTGCTAAGCCACTCTCCATCATCTTTGAAAGGTTATGGAGAACAGGAGAGGTGCCTGAAGACTGGAAGAAAGCCAAGGTCACCGCAGTCTTCAAAAAGGGCAAGAAGGAGGACCCAGGGAACTACAGGCCAGTCAGCCTCACCTCCATCCCTGGAAAGGTGATGCAGCAGCTCATCCTGGAGGCCATCTCCAAGCATGTGGAGGACAAGAAAGTGATCAGGAGTAGTCAGCATGGCTTCACCAAGGGGAAATCATGCTTAACCAATCTGATAGCCTTCTCTGGTGGAATGACTGGCTGCGTAGACAAGAGGAAAGCAGTGGATGTTGTCTCCCTTGACTTCAGCAAGGCTTTTGACACTGTCTCCCATAACAGCCTCATAGGCAAGCTCAGGAAGTGTGGGCTGGATGAGTGGACAGTGAGGTGGATTGAGAACTGGCTGAATGGCAGAGCTCAGAGGGTTGTGATCAGCGGTGCAGAGTCTAGTTGGAGGCCTGTAGCTAGCGGTGTCCCCCAGGGGTCAGTACTGGGTCCAGTCTTGTTCACCTTCTTCATCAATGACCTGGATGAAGGGACAGAGTGCACCCTCAGCAAGTTTGCTGATGATACAAAACTGGGAGGAGTGGCGGATACACCAGAGGGCTGTGCTGCCATTCAGAGAGACCTGGACAGGCTGGAGAACTGAGTGGAGAGGAACCTCATGAAGTTCAACAAAGGCAAGTGCAGGGTCCTGCACCTGGGGAGGAATAACCCCATGCACCAGGACAGGTTGGGGGTTGACCTGCTGGAAAGCAGCTCTGCGGAGAAGGACCTGGGAGCGCTGGTGGACACCAAGTTAACCATGAGGCAGCAATGTGCCCTTGTGGCCAAGAAGGCCAATGGTATCCTGGGGTGCATCAGGAAGAGTGTTGCCAGCAGGTCGAGGGAGGTGAACCTCCCCCTCTACTCAGCCCTGGTGAGGCCCCATCTGGAGTACTGTGTCCAGTTCTGGGCTCCTCAGTACAAGAGGGATGTGGCACTACTGGAGCAAGTCCAGCGGAGGGCTACAAAGATATTTAGGGGACTGGAACATATCTCTTATGAGGAAAGGCTGAAAGAGATGGGACTCTTCAGCCTGGGAAAAAGAAGACTGTGAGGGTTATCTTATCAATGTGTATAAAGTATCTGAAGGGAGGGTGTCAAGAGGATGGGGCCAGATTCTTTTCAGTGGTGCTGAAATATTTGCAGGACAAGAGGTGATGGGTACAAACTGAAAAACAAGAAGTTCTGTCTGAACATGAGGAAAAAATTCTTCACTGTGAGGGTGACTGAGCACTGGCACAGGTTGCTCAGAGTGGTTGTGGAGTCTCCTTCCTTGGGGATATTCAAAAGCCATCTGGACATGATCCTGGGCAATGTGCTCTAGACGACCCTGCTTGAGCAGGGGGGTTGGACTGGATGATCTCCTGAGGTCCCTTCCAACCTCAACCATTCTGTGATTCTGTGATTCTGTGATTCTGTGAATGCTTATTTTCTTACACTCTTTTAAACAACAGTTTCAGTAATTTTGTATTTATTTGTCTTGAGTGATGAAAGTATCTGAAGAACACTTGATTCAGTTAAGCAAGGAATCAATAAGGGGAAGAGATGACAGGGCAATCACTGACAACTTTCCTGTGCACTTCAATACTTTGGAAGCCACTTGTCATGTTCAGCAAATACTCCCAAGTAGTCCCATTAAGACTTCCTGCATGTGTAAAATTAAAGATAGCAGGAGCTGGTGTGGGTTTGCATTATTTGATGGATACTCTATATAAATGATTTCTTTGTGTTTAACTGTGGCTGTTGACCAGCAGAGATAGTTGCACTGTGTTGAAATAGAATTTTTCTTTTAGTTACAGCATTCTGCAGTGAGTCATCTCCTCCTTTAATAACAACAGGGGATACAACAAAATCCTCCCACCAAGTCTTAAGCAGCAGTACTGAAGAAACTACAAATAACTACGAAAGGCAGAAGCAGAAAGTAGACAAGGGGGCACAAACAATGATCAGCAAACACTTGCCACCTGTATCTGAACAACTGGATACAAAACAAAATATAAAACGTGCCCAAATTTCCATCACCTCTTCATCCTCTTCACCTTTCTCCTCTTCTTCCTCCTCCGCATCTACTCATAACTCCTTCATCCTACAGACCTCTCAATGCTCCATGACCAAAACATCAAAACAGCCTCCCATAGTTTTCCTGCCCAAGCTGGTGTATGATGTTATTACCTCTACTGACAGCAGTGGGCTTCCAAAGTCATCTTCACTCTTGCCTTATCATTCTGTGATGTGGGCAAGTTCTTTCCGTCCTCTTATGAGTAAAATGATGACCTGCACGGAGCAGTCTCTATACTACCGCCAATGGACGGTTCCCAAGCCAATCCATATGGACTACAATAACAGAAATGAGGGCAGACTGGACACCTTTCACCCAAGGAGGCTGCTGCTGAGTGGGCCACCACAGGTGTGTAATAAGAACAAGGTACTCTCATTGATTTATTTTATTTAATTTTATCATCATCTCAGTAAGATTAGATTAATGATATTATTCAGACTTACCTGAAGTTTTTTTATTGGAGAATAAGTTGCGTATATTTTATTTCCTAATTCTCTTCTAATAAATAATCTTCCTTTCTTTACTGTTAAGATGAGTTCAAGGACAATGAAATTGTAGCAATGTTCTTTCTCTGTCAGTCTCTCTGTGTTAGATCAATGTTTTAAAATATAGTAGGCTCAGAAGATAATTTCATGTACCATTTCAATTTGTTAAAGGTGAATAAGCATTTACATTTTAAATAAGGATTAAAGATCTGCAAAAAGAACATTTTCTTATGATCAATCTGAAGACAGTTGGCAGTTTGTAATTAAGGCATTTCGTCTATTTCCTCCATGTGGCAGACAGAAATAGAAGCTGTTGTGAATAACACATACAAGAGGCCTGATCTGCATTTGCAGTGCCATATTCACAAGATAAGGAGCTGATTGAAGAGTTTTTAAATTATCCTGAAATGATACATAGAAATGGATATATAGCAATTATGTCTGAGCAAGGTATCTCCTAGTTCAATGCACGTTACACGCTAAAGGTCTGATGTTTTGCTGAAGTATCAAGCAGTGAGCTAGGTAGAGGAGAGATACCATGCCTATAGAGAGCATATACATAGCATATGAAACTCAGAAGTGAGAGGGGACAAATCCAAACCAAGACGAAGACTCATGTTTCCAGTTATTGTAACATCAACCCAAAGAATTCATCTAAACATGGTCACTATTTAAGTTGCCCCATGATCCCCTCTTCTATGCTCATCCATTGCAAAAGGAAACTACATTTTGTTATTAAATGATTTTATTCCTTTGTATACTCAAATTATGGTGCAATAGAGTAAGAACAGCACAAATTGGCTTTTCGTGTTGTGACTACTTGCAAATGTTGCAATCCATAAAGGATTCTGAAAAATACTTTGATGAGCAGTTCTTCACTACTGTCCCTGTCCATTCCTTTCATCTAAATTGTCCATATTTGCTGAAGATTAAGGTATTACATGAACAAGAAAATGCATGTCATATTGAGCTGTGGGGCAGAAACAAATACATTCTGGAACAGACATATTGTATATTTCTATCTCTAAGAAAAACACAGGCTGAGACAATTTTTGATAGAATTTTATATACATATCAAGAAATCCAAAGATACTATTCCCAAAGCTACTCTAAATATCAAAATTAGCCCATAAGTAAATATGGTAAATATGGTAATTAATTTTATTGTAAAGTATTTGTTTTCGGGTCCTAAATGCATATCTGTGGTTCTCAGAAGAGCCATTCAGAGACATCTTGAGAGCATACTCTACACCTGTAAGCAGGATTTGGTGTTTAACACACATGGTACTTGCCATTTACCTAGTTGTAATTAGACAGACAGCTTATTTATTCATTGGCTCCCTTCCAGAGTGTGACATTCACCACTTTTCAATATCAAGTGAAACCCTTCTTTGAAATATTGAATAGGACTCCTTTTGGCCCTTGGTATGGCAGTGAATTTTACCCTCAATTTCACTTCCTTTATTTGAAACTCCATCCTTTCTCCAGCTCTCTCCAAAATGCAGGTTATTTCCTTGTCTTGTATTGGGTCACACAGTTGGATCAATTCCTAAAAGATACCCTTCACATGTTTATTCATTTTATATTCCCCTGTTCTTTCTGATGAATATACCTGTTTCACACAAAACAGATTTTTGGATTAAATTAGGAATAACATGCCTTCTCCCTAAGTGTCCCAATTTAAGGGTATGTGTTCATTTCAATATGTGGGAAAAGATAGTAGTTTTGCTTCCTTTAGCATTTTGACCTGACAAAGTATTAAAAACTGCTGTAAAAGAAAAAAAAAGAGCTATAAAAATATGTTGGTTGTTTATTGGGTTAAGGTTTGTCAATATAATGTCTGTTCTAGGTAAAGGTCTCTTATAGGAATAGGTAAAATAAAACATAGACAAAATAGAATTCCCCTTCTCACTTTCGTAATAAATCATTTTCCTTCCAGAAATAGGTTTTTGCTCACATGTTTGTTTGATAATATCTACATTGTACCTGGAATTGTGCTGCATACTGCATGAAGAGATATAAGCAGAAGATTGTGGCATTTTCTCAATAGAAGTCAATTATTAGACAGTACCAATTTGAATGTGAATAACATGTCAGCCAGAGTATCAGACAGTGAGAGTATTGTCTTTCTCAAAAATTAGGAAGTACTTTTTTTTTTTTTTTTAATCAGGCAGTACTATACTAAACTTCAAATTAGGAAGCAATTTATTGGTTAAAATGAAAAATATGAAATCAACATTGGAGGAAAATAAGCATGCTTGTGAATCAAAATTATAATTTTCACTGTCTATGTAATTGGTAATAAAGTATGTGCACCCTTCTCTCACAGAGACATTTTACCCTCTAGACTGGTCAAAATGTTTTGCCATAAGGCTGCTTTTCATCAATCCATACACTCCAGTGCAAGTGACTCTCATCCTGTTATATGCCTCTCAACACTAACTGAACATACTAATAAAAGCATTGGGTTAAGAAATTAAGCAATGGTCTGAGTGTATCCTTTGGAATGAAAGGACAAAGTAGACTTTTCATTACATAATTCCAGTATTTTCTTTTCCTTTTTTATAGTTTCATATAGAAAGGAAGTTTGGTATATTGAACCCCTTCTGAATGTTTAGAGTTCCTTCATTATATCCAGATAAGTCCTGAGAAAGAGGATCTTCAGGTTTTGATTCCTCTAAAAACTTAACTGCATTTCAGTAAAGGCACTGGACAGTTAGTTTAACTGATCTGCGTGGTATCATTGTGGTACTTCATTCAGTTCCCCGAAAAGTTCCTCACCTCACTTTGGATTCCATACCTACAGCACCCAAAGAAACTTGCAAAAGATTTACTATCTTAATACATCCTCTTCCACCATTACTATAAAACAATTTTACAGGTGTTCTGGAAAAAATCTCTCTTGTTTTCTATAAAATAAGCCATTAAACTTGATGCATTTGTCAGTGGACAAGTATGTACATTAAAAGACAATACATTTATTATTTTTAAAGGAGGCTTTGGGAGATGCAGCTGAATAGGTATAAAGAAGACCAATATATTTATGTCTAAGTTAGCCCACATTATCTATGTTAAGACATTGGTTAGTGAGTATGAATAAACATGCACCACCATAAACAAAGTAGTATCACTTCTATGGACAGAAATATAGTCTCTAGTGCACCCAAGAAAATGCTCACCAGGATGCTTAAATTGACTGAAATATATTTTTCTTGGAAAAGAAACATTTATCTTAAAACTGCAAATCAGAGTTTTGTGCTATTGGTTTTTAACTGGGTATTAGCCCCTAGAACTAGCATTTTCCATAAGCGTGGAAGCTGCTCATGGTGTGAAGGTAGCTAACTGCTCAGTCCTATGGCATAGGAATTCTTTCACACTTCTTTCTAAGGAAGAAAACTGCTGCCCATATTATTTGGATTTCCTCTGCTTCTATTAAAATCTTATGACAATGGGCTTATTTACCATGTTGCTTATGTAAGAAAATAATATCAGGGAAATATTTAATATATCTATTGTTAGCTGTCTTTTAGCAGAACATAGGAAGTGGAAACAAGGAGAAGAGCCAGCACCATTTGACCAGCTGTCTGTGGACCATCAGCATATTTTCAATGAATCACCACTGGTTTGCAGACCACAATTTGAAAACCACTCCTGTGGTATGTTAAGAACTATCTCACCTGGAAATTAAAATAGAAAAGCCTTATGCAATTCCCCCTTTTGCCATATTTATCCAAATGTAAAGACTGAAAGCAGATGGTACTTTTTAGCAACATATAAGAATAATAAAAGACTTGTTGTGGTCCTGATGTCCAGTGTCTGGAATAAGTTAAAAAAGGAAACTCATTACTGTTAGACCTGCTACAACAGCACTTTTAGATATCACTTCTACAAATAAGCATGGAGGCATGTACATAATTTCTCTGACTGGAATATCTCTCCCTGATTCTTAGACAGACAAACAATTTGTTTTCAGTTTATCATAGATATCTATGGAAAGTACAATTCAACGGTCAAACTCTTCGGATAACTTTCACTCATGCGGGTACTGTGTGTCTTTGTCAAAGACCTTCAGACCACTTGAATTCTCTGCAGGAAAAATCTGAATGCATATTCCTTCTTCTTGCTCACATACAGCTACATTCTTTGTGAATGAAGAGCTATAGGGTAAATATAGTCTTAGTTTTTGATTGGCCAAATCATGCACTGCACCAACGATGAAAATAGAAATCAAACTGGTAAATCTTTGCAAGCCCCACATTCCTCGGTTTTCAAATGCAATCCACAAGACTGAGATTTTGCTCTCTTCTAGGATTTTCTTTTTCCGAGACTAATTGCATCAGACTTCTTTCTTCCAACTTCAGATAGACAGAAGCAAATTAGAGTAATACTTCCATATCACAAACTTTTTAAGAATGTCTGGACCCCATGTGCCAGATCTATTAAGGCACTGGGTACTACCATACATTTGAGGAACCTCTTTCTGGGAAGAAGTAGAGCTGTCTGTCGTAACAGCACCTCTCATGTACTTTTTTTTCAGGAATTGCAAGAATTCAACACAGTTCCAGGTTCCATCACTCTTTTAATTTGTTTGCAGAAGGATATTGCAGGATATTGAGAAAAATACCCTGCTCAGAGTCCTTTCTTACCAGTCCGTGTCATTATTAATAAATTATATCATGGTTATGCCCAGAGTCACTAATTAGAATCAACACTACATTGTTCTAGGCCTTTCTAAAGACATGCAGTTACAGTCCAGTCATGTATCCAGTTTAAAATTTCTTTGCAAATCTTCTATTTTGTTGCAGTTGGGAGATGGACGATGGGCAAATATGGGGTTTTACGCTTCAAAATTGTGCGTATCCTGCTTGCATGATCTCTTTGCTTCTGCCTAACAATGTCCAAACAAACTGACTCAAAAGAGGTGTGGTAGCAGTTAGGACAAGGACGCTCTGCAGAGATGTGGAAGCTCTGATTATTGACTTCTACTCAGTACTTTCAAACAAGTGAAGATACTCTCTGCAGTTCCATTTAGTCTAGAGATGTTACACACAGAAAACTATTATGAAAGTTAAAGGTGCGCTTACTTATTTGGGCATGTTACAAAATCATTTTTTCAAATTTTTTCCTTTCTGGAGTAAAAATTGTTTAGTAAATGAGAAGTCCTTCTTCTTTTTGAAAATGTTGTTCTCAAAATGAACTGAGAAAGATGTTCTAAAAGACCTGGAAATAAGAGGCTCTTTTTTCAACTTGTCTGTCTGTATTTCAGCAATTCATTCCTTCAGCAGAAAATGCAGGCAAATGTGCAAGTCAATGGAGTCAAAATATGAATATTGTCCTGTGTTCAGCGTGATCATTCTATTTGCAGAGAAACATTCTGAAAATGTGGAGACGTTCCTGCCAATTCCCACCAGAATTTTGTATACAGTATTGCTAATATCTAACAGTTCATAAAGCTCATAGTACTCTATTGGACACTTTTTTATGTGACAGATAATGAAGTTGGATAAGATATGATGCGTGAAATATCAAAAGTACATATGTTTTAGTTTAATGGTTAGGAACTATTATCCATCATCCCGTGGTTTTCAACATTTTCCATTTGATTTATGAGTGTCCAGTGGAGGTGTTTGAGTCAACAGACAAGTCATACCTTTCATGGACCACTTGGTAGTAGCCCACTGACCACCCAGATATACTATTGAAAACCATTGATAAAGACCAGTCTCCCAAGGGAAAGAAAAATATTCTTGATTTTGATAGAAGTTTTAAAAGGATACCAGAAAGAAAACCATAAAGAAAAACAGATTGTCTGTTGATGATTCTAAATATATATTTTAAACAGTTTAGGAATTACAGTGTTTCAGATAGATACCTGATATCAAGGGAACAGGATGAGTACTCTTGACAAATTCTCTCTAATTTGTTTGGAACTGTTAATCTGTCAGGCCATACAATGTTTAACAAATAGATGATCAGAGGCACTTTAAAAGAATATGTTCATAAGGGCATATAAAAGTAATCCCAGACTTGAGAGACAACATGGAAATTACATTCTTATAGAACAAAGTGTGATCAAGTTTGCCTTAAATGTGGGAAGGTATAACATTTTTGTTTAGCTTACCAATAAATGGATCTATGGAATTGCAAAGTAGCCATTTGAGCCAACTTTAGGACCTTGTTCCAAAGTCAGCAGAAAGATTTTCATCAGTCTTAATGGGTTTTACATCAGACCCTACACTGGGAGTCAAGAACATCTCATCTGTAGGCAGACTATGGCCCATGCTATAATTTCCTCTATGCACAGTCACTTTTTTTCTGTGTAATTCCTGGATAGCATAGTGTGTGCTAACACATGATCTACCATGTATATCTGAAAGGCTTATTTGACTCTGAACAGGGAAAATGGTCTCCTTTTTCACCCTTGGTAAGCAACTTTCAAATGCAATCATCTGATTTAAGAATGACAGATACTGAACTTTGACAAAAACAAATGTTTACCTACTCTTGCTTCAGCTTCAAAGCCTCCCCTTCAAAGCACAAAACTGTTGAGTCTTTAAACATGTCATTTATGCTTAGGAATATACAAATATAGGAATATACATGCACTGAATATTAATGTACAGCTTTGATCTATATTTCTATAAAGTTATATTACATTAGTTATTGCAGTTCCAGTTTCCAAATATGTGGAAAAGTAACATGTTGAGAAAAGAAAGCTTACTTTTTTATTTTCTAATTTATATATTTACAGATAGGGAAAACAGGTGCCTACCTGCAATTTCTCAGTATTTTGTCCAGAATGCTGATTAGACTGACAGAAGTGGATGTTTATGATGAGGAAGAGATCAACATTAGTAAGTTCTTGATATAAAAATATTTGCTTCTGGAGACTGTAGAAGATTGCTATGTTAATTTGAACAATAGTTTGCCTATATATTCTGTGCTTTTCACCTTTGACTGCAACTAATTTACTTTACTGAAATATTTTTAGAAAAGTTTAGTGTCATCTTTAACTGACACTTGAGAATATTTTATTATTTTACTCGTCATTTAGAGTTTAGTCTTCCTCTCAGTCAAAAAAACCACATACTTCTTTTTCTTGGAAAGTCATCATCAGCATTTATGCATATTGTGTTATTCAGCCATTATTTTTGAGTTTAGAATTGGAATAAATTTTTGTGGTAAACCGTATAAAAAAATCAGTGAAATTTTGACTGATTTAGACTATGAGGAGCAGTTTCATCATATAATCTAAGTACCCAAGATCACATAAACAGGAAAATTATTCCTGCTCTCTAATAGCTGGTTTTAATCTAAACCTCTTTTATTTACAGTGTATTACTTACTCCCCTTTGTTTCCAGATGTATTGCTGAGGCTCAGCCTGAGTAATTAAGGGCTGATTTACATTAAAAAAAAAAAAAGTCCAGAGCAATATTTTATGGGATATATGTAATTCAGCACTGGGTCATGGTCCTGGGCAACCTGCTCCAGGCAGACCTGATTGACAAGGGGGTTGGACCAGATGATCTCCAGGGCTGTGGAGAGTCCCAGGTGGATGCTACCTGCATGCTATCTGGCTCAGTCACCTTCTGGCTGGAAGCTGTTTAGCTATTTCACTGTGGTGCTGTGCCTCAGCTGCTGTCTATGAGGACTTTTTTAGGCAGTAGCCAGGAGTCTTCCTCCACACTGAGCTGTTCTTGAGAAAGAGGCAACAGTTCCCCAAGGTTTATCACAAAACCTGTGGTAAAGGTGACCAGTCTGTGAGTGGAGAGGTTTGTGTAAGCAATCATCTGTGTGCTTTGGGCAGAATTTTAGGGATAACTCACATTCAGGGCATGAGGATGAGTAGAAGGAATCAGTGACCTTGTCACTGATGTAGCTTGATTTGGAGAGGATATCTCTGTATTGCCTTCAGCCTCTTGGTAGGACTTACTTGTTTGTGCCCAATCTCCTGCTGCCTGAGTGGCTTTGGTATCAGCTATAACTTAATCTCTGTCACTTAGGTGTATGTGTGTGGAAGGATTCCTAATGCCTGGATGCAGATAGATCAGCCTTACCAGGACTGTGACACTGTTTGCATCATCATTCTACCAGCTGCTCAAGGCAGATTCTGGAGGTCCTAATTTTTTAGCAAAGGTTTAAAAGTCAGAATTGCATTGAGGTATGGGGTACATTTGTTCAAAGGTGCATTTCTTTATCCATAATAATATTGCTGCCTCAGAATTATAGAATAAAAAATGATGCAAAGCAATAGGCATGGGAAAACTATGTATAACAATGTGGACAGATTTTTAAATTGTAATTCCATGAATTTTTGTTTTTCAATAATATCATAGACATAAAAGAAGAATCTGATCAATACTACCATCAGCCTGGAGATGTGTGGCCAGATTTGGAAACACTTAAGAAGATCCCTTTTGACTACACTATCCATGATCCGAAATACGAAGATGCAAGTCTGATTTGTACAAAACTTCAGACTATAAACAGTGAAGGTTAGAATTCGAAATATCTGGAGTGATACACATATATGTATTTATTTATTTGTTTTTAATATGAGAATCCCATTGACTTGAAGGATCAGAGTGCAACTATCAGAATTACACTTGACTAAGGCATATTAAGAAAGGATTTGAAGTTTGCTAGATGACACATCAGAGTATGAGCCTTACAATTGTTTTATGGACTACTAAATAATTTGTCTTTCATTAAAAAGCTGTGATTTGACAAAAATGTGTGTATTTGAATGTTTTTATGTCGTGGCATTGTCCTGTTTTGTAGCAATGAAATGACTTAAGTGGGTAAGGGTATTTTTGTACCTAAAATTGTTTTTAGGTTTGGATTATAAGGGTGAGGTTCATCTGCACAGATTTGGATTTCAGCAGTATCAAGGTGTGATTTAGGCCTCTTGACTCCCTTAACAGTTCTTAATGAGAAATAAGCACTTCTAAAGCATAATTTATCTCTTTCTACAGTAGATGTTTAAAATAGTTCAGGTTAACTGCAGACTAGATGTGTCTGTTTCTTTCTGTGGAATATAAAAGGCATCTAGCTTATAGGCAGATTGATAAGTGAAAGTGTCTACAGTGAAATAGATCTCTGAATATGTTCCTATACATAAGCCAGCTGGACATACGCAAGTCCATGGGACTGAATAGGATGTATCCAAGCATGTTGAGGGAGCTGGCCAACATCATTGTGAGGTTGCAGTCTTTAAAATGTGATGGCAATTGGGGGAGGTTCCTGATGGCTGTAAAAAGGCAAATATCATGCCCCTTTTCAAGAGGACAAGAAGGAGGATCGATGAAGCTACAGCCTAGTCAGCCTACCCTCAGTCCCCAGAATAATTATGGAAAATATCCTCCTGTAAAACATGTCCAGGCACATGAAGGACAAGAAAGTGATTGGGAACAGCTAGCTTGGATCTATCACAGGCAAATCGTGTTCAATCAACTGGATTGCCTTTTATGATGAGGTGACTGGCACTATGGACAAAGGAAGAGCAGTGGTTTTACCTTGATTTCTGCAAGACTTTTGACCCAGTCTTTTATAATGTCCTTATAGCTTAAAATGGAGGCATATGGTTTAGACAGGTGGATTATAAGATGGGTGGGAAATCAGCTGGACCACAGAACTCAAAGTGTGATAATAAGCTGTACAAGATTCAACTGACAGCTGTTTAATCATGACACTCCTCAGGGGCTGATAGTGGGGCAAATGCTGTTTTAGACTGTCATTATTGAGAGAACAGTTGATCCACTGGAAGGTAGCACTGACATTCAGAGCCTTGACAGGCTGGAGAAATGGGCTGATGGGTTTCTCATGAAGTTCAACAAAGTCAAATGAAAAGTCCTGCACTTGGGTTGGAATAACCTTTTGCAGCTTACAGGCTGGGGCCAACCATTTAGAAAGCAGCTTTGAGGAAGATGACCTGCTGATTTTGGTGGACAATCTGAACATGACTGATCAGTTCTCCCTTGGGCTAATGGCTTACTGGACTGAGTAAAAGTGTAGCCAGCAGCTGAAGAGAAGTGATTATTCTTCTATACTTGGCACTTGCAAGAGCACATCTGGAGTACTGTGTCAAGTTTGGGTTTTGCAGTGCAAGACAGACATTGACATATGGGAGTGAGTCCAGTGGAGGGCCACCAAGATGGATAGAGGCCTGAAGCGCACGATGCGTGTAGAAAAGCGGAGAGAATTAGGTTTGTTCAGCCTGGAGAAAACTAGGGGGGGAGACATCTGATTGCACAGTGTAATGACAAGAGGCAACAGACACAGGTTGCAAAATGGGAAATTACAATTAGATAGTAGGAAAGATATTTCCAGAATAAGAGTGGTCAAACCCTGGAGCAGGTTATTCAGAGAGGCTGTGAAAACTTCATCCTTGGTGATTTTTGAAACTTGATAGGACAAGGCCATGAAAAACCTGATCTAATGCTGAAGTTGGCCTTGCTTTTGAGTGCAGCATTGACCAGATGACATACAAAAGTCCTTTCCAACTGAAATTATTCAGTTCTGATGTAAAGGCTACGTGGCATCTATGAGAATGAGTTAGCAGTCTCAGGTCACTTCTGCATAGGTGGGTGTCCTCATCAGAGGTTGCCATTAAACCTCATCTTCTTTCAGTCTGCTGCAAAGGAGAGACTTTTTTTTTTTTTTTTAATGTGGATTTCTGCTAAATAACAGCAACACTAGACTTGCCAAGTTCATTTCACATAATCTACGGTGACATCCATCACAGGATAGCAAATGTCTTGCATGGCAAAATACAGTCGGATTTAAGCCTGTGAGCTGGGGCTGAAGACTCTTTTTTATGTTTTATTGCCTTTGCAAGCATTCAACCAGTAACAGCAGCAGCGACAGTGACAGTTATACTAATCTGGCTTTGCTTACACCTCAGCTTTATCTGAAATCCCTACAGAATTATCATAACTGTGGACTTACAGATGTTTCTTTGTATTCTCCTTTGCTGTACAAAGCAATTTATAAAACATACTATGCTCAGAATGAATTCATAGTTTGTTTTGCAAGTATTTAATCCTGCCGCTGTTCCTAGAAGTTTATTACAGTGACAGAAATGGTTCATCACAAGGGAATATATTCTACTCTTGAATATATTTTACATTTATGTTGCTTCTTTTTTAATAGACAGATCAATGAGCAGGAGACAGGAGGATATGTATACACGACGTCAAACAACTAGGATGAGGTTATCCAAGTATGCAGCGTATAACACCTATCATCATTGTGAACAGTGTCATCTGTATATGGGTTTCAATCCCAGGTACCAGGTAAAGTCTTCCAAATCATTACTTTTCAGGTCAGAAACCTAAGCACACACAACCCAAACCCAGTTTGTGTGCACTCACACTATCTGAATTGGTTTACAAGTTGTATGTATGTAATCTACAGTTCCACAAAGAGCTGATTTACAGATTTTGATACTTTTTGAGATTTGCCTTCCATTATTAGACCACAGATTTGAGGACTTCAGAGGACTGTTTCTTGCCTCACTTACTTACAGTAACTTATTCAGTGCTGTAATCACCATTCTACATGTATACTACCAGTGAAAACTGATTTCCCAATAAGCTTTTCTCACTGGGACTTGCTAACATTTTGATCTGAGTAATTGCAAGAGTTGCTAATTCTGATAATGGAGCAGTGCAGCATAGGGAGTTCTATATATAGTGTATAGATTGGTACTATTCAGAGTAATCCTGCGCTTTCCTGCCTTAATAGGAATGTGAGGAAGATGCATTAGTAAGGCAAATACTGTGGCTTTTATGTGTGAAATAGTATTTCTAAAAGCAGAGTGGTCTACAAGTCTTGGTACCATCAGCAAGACAAAACTGTACTAATTGTTTCAAAAGAAAGAACAAATTTTTTTTTTCTTTAATATGTTCTAGCCCGGGGGGGCTCACTTAACACTTAGTGAACTGTGAGGTAAAATATACTGCAATACAGTGAGTGATTGTTTTAGTAATGTTATGAATGTGTTTGAACTACGCTGAGACCTTTCAGGAAGTAAGTTTGACTATAACCACTGGAATTACTTTTTTTTTTTTTTTCTGTCTTCAGCTTTATGAGTCCACTCTTCATGCATTTGCCTTTTCCTATTCCATGCTGGGAGAAGAGATTCAGCTGCATTTTATCATTCCAAAGTCAAAAGAACATCATTTTGTCTTTAGCCAACCAGGAAGACAGTTGGAAAGCATGAGGCTACCACTAGTCACAGATAAGGTGGATGGATAATTATATTTTCTGTCATACATGGGAGAGACACAAGACCTGTTTTAAAATTTATTAAAGTTTACACCTCTGAGCCTGCTGTCAGGACATCATGAGGCACTAAGTTTGTATTTTCTCACAGAAAGGGAGACATCAAGCAAAACCATCAAGCCGCCAATAATGTTTCTTTTGCTCATTATCCAGAATGGACAATTTATACATTCTTATCTGGGGTAAAACTTCTTTGGATATGGGTTTAAGATTCTAAAGTGAGAATGATTTCAGCAATGAGCCTCAGAGATATGGTTGTGCTTATCAAATAGTTTGATAGTTTGTGATAGTTTACTAAGAGGAAGCAATTTTTCACTGTAGAGGAAGGTGCCAGAGTATCCCATCTTATTCTGCACAAATGTTCAAATGCTTTCATATAAAAATAAGGCTTTCACAGAAACTTTGTCATGGATTTAAGACTGTCTGAAGAATCACATGGCACTTGTAGAAAACAGTTTGTAAGATCATTCGTCCGAGCAGGCTATGCAATCTCTGATGTTGGCCTTTACAGTGACTCCTAATATCCATGACCAAGCTGTGCCTGGTTCAGGTTACACTGCCTGAATTATTGGAGAAATCAGTGGAACAGTAGCAAGCAGTGGCAGTTCTATCCTGGAGAAAATAAGCTTACGAAAAACAAGTACTGTCAATACAACCCTCCAGTTTTATGTCCAGCTCAAGCCTGAAATGGGAGAACCTAGATAGCCACACAGCTGCAACTGTGCCATGTGACGATGGAACCTCCTGCTCATCCTCACCCAATAAACTTGTGCTCAGCTACATAATTGGAGCTGTGCCCCAGGTCCTTGTGGATTCTTTTCCTGCTTCTGCTAATGTCCTGCTATGAGGCTTTGCCAAATCCATTTTTTCTTCCTTTGCTTTGCTGTCTGTAAAAAACCAAATGTTTATCTACTATAAAAAGGTGCTTGCAATATTGCTGCAAGTTTGAAAGGTGCTATGAGATATAAACATAGAATATAAAGCTCTTATAAAATATTTTTCTCCATGCACACTAAGTTACCCTTCAAAGGACTCCACTGGAATCAAAACCACCATGTTTTTCTTTGGCAGTTTTAAATCTGCTTAACTGTGAGGGCCTTAGAGAAATTCTGTAGAGCAGCACATCTCCATCCTGGATCCTTAAAGGCCTTACTAGGAACCAGGCTGACAGCACTTGCCCAGACTGGAACAGTCCTGAACATGTGTAGAAACAGGGTTCTGAGGAGCAACTAGGAGGCACCTAGTGAGTTTAAATGCATTCAATGCATGGTCTTACTTCATATAGACCTAAATCCTTTACAAGATCTAGCCTTGAGGTGCATGTGTACTTGGCAGGTCAGAGTTAGCAGTCCTATCCAGTCCACTACATTCTTACCAGTCAATTAAGCTTAGTGACAGAACTTGCTTTTTTACAAGTCTTATAAAAGTTACTTTTTTTTCCTATTAAGCTGATTTAAAATGATGAAGTTTCTCCAGTGTCAGGGAATCTGATTTCTGCTGAAGGACTTTGTCTGCTTTGTTTAAACATCATGCAGCTTAATATGAAAACTCACATTTTTGTTTCTTTATTTACAGAGTGAAGATTACATAAAAAGTCCTACTTTTACTCCCACTACTGGGCGTCATGAACACGGGCTTTTCAATTTATATCATGCAATGGACGGGGCCAGTCATTTGCATGTTTTAGTTGTCAAGGAATATGAAATGGCCATATATAAGAAGTACTGGCCCAACCATATCATGCTTGTTCTACCAAGCATTTTCAACAGTGCAGGAGTAGGTAAGTGTAACAAAAAGTTCTTTACAAATGTAGACACACAACTTGGGCCCTTGAGGTGTTATTCATCAGTGAGAGGTAGATGTACACTTTGTAGCTAGCATACCTGATCTGGTGATTTGGACTTCCTTTGAAAAGTCAGAGAGTCACAGTCTAAAATGCAATTACTTAATCCAGAAGCAGTCATCTAAAACAAACTAGATGAATCGCACCCTAGAAATACTTACTCTCCTCTATTGACTATAAAGGAAATGGAGGGTGATTAACTCAGACAGAGTTACGTACTCTATTTCCTTGTGGAAATAGTTATGTAGTATTTTCAGAATATCTATACTTCAGAAACGGCAATTTTTTCCTTTTAACAAAGATGAGATGATGACTATGCTGTGAACCTTAAATATGCCATAATACATCAAAATCACATCATAGCCATGAAGTTATTGGTGCTTAGTACTATGGCCCATTAATCACCATGATGAATGGAAGGACTCTTTCTCCCAGACACAGTGTGTAGACATGGGTCTTCCACAGGTCACGTGTCACAGCTGCTAACTTTATGGGGATATCTCAGGTGCCTCAAATGGCACTAGATACTTCTGTTTAGTCAACTGAGTTATGCTCAGGCTTTTTGCTAGAGGAGGGACCTACAGCATCTCATGGAAATGGAACATCTGCATTTGTGAGGCTGGAAGCTCACTAATGCAGTCTCAAATGTGTGTGTGGGTGAATAGAGATGGGAAGAGATTAATGGGTATAGGCAGTGATGCACTGATTAAGTGCATCTCTTGCGTAGTTTCTGGTAATATGATCTCTGTGAAATATTCAGCACCCTGCTTTCACTGATGGAACAGTTTGTAGACAGCAGTAGTGCCAAACATTCAGTGTAGACAAACAGGGGAAATTGATCCCATGCTATTTGGTTGGTCAATCAACATCTGTACATGTTTGCACTGAGAGATGCCAGTAGGGGCAAATATTTGTCAATTTTAAAAAATCAGTCACTAAACTCTTAAGACACTATAAATCTTTACCACAGAAGTCAAGCTTCGTTTTGCATGTTTCCCAGTGGGGTCCTCTAAGTCACTTGTTTGGCAATTGACAGAATAAATTGGCTCTGGGCAGTGTTACGGTATTAATAAAATCTTCAGAGTCATGAGCTCCTGAATATTCCCTTCAAAAGGCTTCCAAGTTAGAAACAAATAATTTCTGCCCCCACTTTTCATCTTACGGTTTATGTTCTTGGTTTCAGGTGCTGCACACTTCCTGATAAAAGAGTTGTCTTACCATAACTTGGAGCTAGAACGAAATCGGCAGGAGGAGCTGGGGATTAAACCCCAGGATATTTGGCCCTTTATTGTCATTTCAGATGACTCCTGTGTTATGTGGAATGCGGTAGAAGTTGATTGTTCAGGAGACATGAAGAGGTAAAACAGTGCAATTGAGGAACATATGCTTTTTCAGCTGATCTCTTTTAAGCTTTCACTGCATATCAGTTTTGAAATGCCATGTTTGAAATACTACAACTTTTAGCCTGTACAAGCAGAGAATAGTATTTGCCTAATGAGATAAATAGTTTCTTTAGATATCTGCCTTTGCATAACATAGTTTAGTACCTGCTGTTCATTCCTGTCCCCTTAGGATTTAAGTGCCTTACAGCCTTTGCTGTATAGCTTGACTCTGGTTATGTAGACAATCCCTGATATACTGGGCAAACACTGGCACTCACATGTACATTTTTAACAGGATTTTTCAAAGGAAGCTAAAAGACATATCTTAGCAGACTGGGCTGCTAACTTCCTCCGGCTCTTTTGTCACTTCTGGTCTGTATGCCTCCTTTATTAGGTCTCCAAACCCCCAAACAAGTGTTATTTTCATTACCTTATTACATTATTTATACTAGATATTTTTATGCGTTCCCAGAACAGTGCTGAGCTCAGCAATGTTGCTATGAAGGATTTATAGTAAACCTTCAAAGACAGCTAAGCTCAATGAAAACTTTTAAATTTATGGAGTTTTAAGGTGGGTTGGGAGGGTGTTATACTTTGCACTCAAGTTATGACACAAAGTCAGCAACTGCCCCTGAGGCATTTGGAATATTACCCAACTAACTTTAAAAGTTGACAAACCTGAGTGACTGTCTGGAAAGATCCAGACTGAGTTTTGAATCTGTCATTTCAGTCCCCACTATATGAACGCCAGTCGATTTTTGGTTTTGATTAGAATGAGAGGTGAGAAGTTGCAGTAGAGTAGAATGGCACTGACGTTACCTTACTGATATTCATGACTACTTTGGACTGTTGAGAACTCCTGTTCAGTTGAGTAGATTCTGATTATTCCCTATATACTTTAAATTTAAAATATTTTCCTAATTATTATAGTGATTATACATGGACTGAAAGGAATGTTTCTTTGAAGCAAATTCTGCAACATATTGAAGCAACTCCCAATGTCACTCACTATGCCTTAATTGGTATGAGGAAATGGGCCAGTAAAACAAACAGTGCAGAGATCAAGGAACCATTCTCCTGTTGCCACGTGCATGATTTCGTCATGCTGAATGTTGATCTGACACAGAACGTTCAGTACAATCAGAACAGGTAAGTGAATCACTAGCATCCTCCTATAGAAATAATGGACCAAAAAAAGTTAGGTTTACAGCAGGTCTTGTTGGATTTTTCAGGAGGTTGTTAATGTGATGCAGACAGATTTTGTTTTTTTACTGATGACTCAAATTCTTCCCTAATCGCCAGCAGCTGAAAGAAGACATTGATCTCCATACTTCCAAATAAATCAGTCATATTTGAATTGCAGGGTAGACACACTCTGCAACATGCCCTGAAGTCCTGGTCCACCAACTGTCTAGACTAATAGACCAAATGGCCTTTGCATAAACACTGTGCTTTCCTTCCTGCACACTAACCTGGACTTCCTTCCAAATGAAACCAGGGTGCATGGGTGAATGGTGCATAACCAAGTCTTGTTCTGATATGGAACTGAGCTATAGCTGGGTTTCCACCTGAGGAGCAGAACACTGGGGCATACTGCTTGTGTGCTTCTCAGCATGGACAAAACCAATCAGAAGAAAGGAATAAGTGAACCCTGTTAACATTGATGATCTTTTCTCACATTCAACTGTCTTGGAATTCCCAATTTTTCATTTATTGTGCCACATAGGATATTTCAGATTATAATATTACCACGCACCGGATCACCGCAGTTACCAAGACTGTATTCACTAGGTACATCATCTCACAGAAGTTCACAGACCTATGTGAAATAAACTGTGGTTTTGGTCCCATTTCTGAGGGACAAGCAATTACTGCAACAGAATGAGGTAGATGTCACTAGAGGTGGGATTCAGTTGTCTAAAGCCAGCCAGGTAGTGACACTTTAAACATCTTAGGATATGCAGTACATCCACCTGGGACTGACAGGTATGATCTAAAGGAGATCTAAAGGAGACCCATGTTTTTCTGTCTATCGTAGGGGATACCCTAGGACATCTAAAATGGCCCTACACACCTAGACTTAGAAAATTGAATCCCACTGTACTTTTCAGAAGAACTCTCCTGTCTCAGGAAGATGTCCTTTAAAGTCTGAGTTTGCTTATAGTTGTGAGGAAGCACTTCTGCTTTCATTATCCTGTGTATAAACAGATGACCTAAATCTCTATAGCAACCAGTCTGACACTTTTAGAGAGCATTTTAAACTTGCTCCCATACATCTTGTACAGAACTGTGCTCCCAGGCTGTCTAACTGTATTATCTTGTGAAGCATTATGAGGGACTAATGAAGAGAATGACAGTGTAATAAAGCAAAGTGATATGAGTACAGTCAGTGATGCTAAAATGTCAAGAATGCCAGACCACACCACCCATTTCCTGTCCATGGGTTTAAATCATCAGCGGCTCACCATAATCCTGCAGGTGGGTTGCTCTTGAGCTTGGAAGTATTATATGACATTCCAAGCTTTAGCTGGTAAGGGAAAAAGTACATTTAAAAAAAACACAGAGAAACTGACAGTCAGGGATGAGAAAAATCCATGTAAATAATACTGAGACCAAGGACGAAGTTTTCAAAACAGATAATTACATTTCAGGTATCTCATTGATGTCCATTGCTGCAGTAATTGGTAAACTCTCTAAAGTACAAACCCTGGATCTTAACCCCATGGTTCTACAGTATCATCCAATTCACTATGTAATATCTACATTCAAAATAGAGAATTGAATCTGAATTTACCAAAGGCCAGAGTGTTTGAATGTAGCCAGCTTTACAAGTTTAAGTTTTGTTCTGTTCCATCTTATTTTTAAAATGAGTCAAGTTTAGCTCAGGCATGTTTTGCCTCATTCTGCTGTGTTTATTCCTATGTCTCAGCAATTCTGTTGTAATAAGAAATGATTCTTTGTCTTCAAAAAGTTTTGTCTCTGATGTAATCTGAAATTATTTCTGTAGAGAAATATTGAAAAGGTTCCTGGAGATTTGTATTCTAAGAGAAAAGTGAGTAGTCAGAGACTTCTGTGCATTTGACAGATCAAATGTAGGGCCTCATACATTTCCTTCTAAGTCAAAGGAATTAATTTCCTTGACCTTATTTGGGGAAGCCAGATGACTAGCTATGTGGTGGCAGCTGGTTGGCGGGCAGTATATTTTGACACCTGACCATCCCTCTGTCCTTTCTCTGGTGCTGATCAAAGATTCTGAGTGTTTGTATTTGTCAGTGTATAATAAGAAACATTGCTCTGAATTGCTATGATTTTATTCTTCCAGATTTACATGTGATGATGTTGACTTCAACTTGCGTGTCCACAGTGCTGGCCTTCTCATCTGTCGGTTCAATCACTTCAGTGTCATGAAAAAGCAAATTGCAGTAGGAGGACAGAGATCCTTCCACGTTAAGTCTAAGGTGGGAAATGAGAATTCTGCTTCATTGTTAAATTTCTGTTTGCCTCTTTGAACTCTGTAACACGGAGAGCTGAGGTATTATGGTGCATCTCCAGTTGCCAGTAACGGGGTACATCTGCCATGTTTTTTTTTTTTTCCTGAAATCTACAATATTCTTGGTATAAAGATTCATTTAACTTTAATAATTTTCCTGTAAAATTTTTAAAACCATATAATGGTTTTTTTTTGCAAGCTGGGTAACCATTCACTATGAGCTTTTATCTATAGCTAGTGAATTGATCATCTTTATGCCATTTCATATTCAGGAGAACTTTGTGTTCAAAGCAGAAACCCCAAACACTCTATAAATACCAATATAATTCCATGAACATCTGAAACTTTTTTGATAGTAGATATTTGGCTGAGTAATTTTGCTTTTTATATAGATCTTGGATTTGTAGTATAGAGACATATTTTGTACAAACCAAAATTCAGATAATTAGGACTTGATGGATCAGGATTGATCTGTACCACAAATATTTTTTCCTCATAGGTATCTGACACTCCAGTTTCAATCTCACCTGCTCAGTACATTTGCGCTCCTGACAGCAAGCATACCTTCTTGGCAGCACCTGCTCAATTGCTCCTTGAAAAATACCTCCAGTATCACAGCCATCGATTCTTCCCTCTCTCACTGAAGAATTATAGCCATCCAGTGCTATCTGTGGACTGTTACCTTAACTTAGGACCACAGGTACTGAACAAAATAATCTTCAAGCAGCTCCAGGAAACACATAGCCTACATTTTGGATGAGTTTTCTGATGCATTCCTTCACAATAGTTACATAGCCTTCAAAAAAGCAAATATTAGATCACTATAATGTTGAAATCAATTTCCAAGTCCCATACAGATATTGATTATTAGAGGCTACAAATAAAGTACACAGAGAATGATACCACAGTTGTCATAAATACTAATATAATCTGGGAGTGGTATTAGATTCTGAATTAACAATGCATTAGAAGAACACATTTTTCTTTAAGAAGTGTTTCCTTAGTCTGTTATAATTTGGCCCTTTCTAGAGCAAATTTCTTCCACAAATTGTTTTACAAATACTAGCTAGTCCTTAGAAAGCACTTTACAATACAAATGTCTTAATTTGCTTTTGGCTAATAAACTGAAGCAGAGAAGCTGAGATTAGAATTTAAGAGCTCTTGGCTCTCACTAATCCTTTCAGATCTAAACCCAGGGTCATATTTAAATTCAAGTGCAGGCTGGATAGAAGTGTGACACTAAGGGGGTGGTGTTTGAGAAAGAGGAATTTTTTTCCCCTTCTCACCAAAATTGAATATTAAATGAAATTCAAACTCATTGGATTTATTGATTAACTTAACTTCTTTACCAAAACAGTTGTGTAATGGCCTTCCCATCTCTGCTGTTCCCAGAATATTTTGAACTATATCTTTTAATTTCCTTTCTATCTGAGCTCTTATAGGCCTAAGTTCCCATCATGATTAGATAAACAAACTCTGTGGAGGGGGCATCATTCTGTTACTCTCTTCATCCATTGCATCCTTTCAGCTCTAATCCATTCAGAACATGAAATGAGTTCAATTCAGTTCTTTAATTGTTACCTGAGTTGGAATATGGTAAAACAGGATTGGAGGAATATGCATCCTGGACCAGAATCTCAACTGCTGTGAGTCAGCCTTGCTCTATTGAATCATGATGACTTATGCTAGCTGGGGCCTCAACTCTGTAGTACAATGGCACTTTGGAAACAAAGCCTTGTGTGGAAGTGGAAGACTGCTTAATCTGAGACTTACTTATAAACCCTTAAAAGAGTGCTATAAATATTCCTGGTTCCTAGCGGGTTTGAGGAGTAGCCACAGGAACAAAGTAAGTAGACTACAGGAAACCCCACACAATCATGCATATGCACAACTACTGACTTGAGTAATCCTACTGTGATGTAAATGAAATTAGAGATTTTTAAAAGGTTCTTCTTATGTAAGACTTCACAGTTACTTTGTTTACTCATGTGTATATAAACTCTTGTGCTAGGCATGTCACAGAGTTATGGCTGTAGGGAGCTATTGTTATTGCAGATTTCAAACCTTATCGTATCTAAACTTGATAACAGTAATGAATAATGATGACTAATAAATAGTTATGAACACTGGTCTTCTAATTAGTAGAGGGATATTTAGAAAGGAACAGTAAAGATCACAACAGCTGGAGCTGCAAAGCTGAATTTGAATCAGGTGCAAATACTGAGAGCTTGATGTGAAGCCCCAGCTAGTAACTTTGTATAGAAGCCTGAAGATAATTAATTTTTTTTTCCTTTACCAACCAGATTGCAGTTTGCTACGTGAGTTCCCGGCCTCACTCTCTGAACATCAGTTCCTCTGGTTTGACATTCAGTGGTCTCCTGCTGTACCTCTGTGACTCCTTCGTTGTAGCTAGCTTTTTGAAGAAGTTTCATTTTCTTAAAGGTGAGCTACAGTTTTATTACACGGAATTGACTTGATCTGTGGCAGCCAGCAACCTGAGGAAAGGACTTTTTTGCTTTTTATGTGTGTATAAATAAATAAATAAATAAATGTGTGTGCGTGTGTGTGTGTATTTGTATTTGTTTTTGTATGTTCCACACTCCTTTGATGTTGGCTTATGCTGGGTCTGCCCTGTTGTAAATTGCTATATAATAGTGCTCTAAGTTCTGCAGATTTCCAAGTGGCTAGGCAACGTTGAGTCATTATGCCTGGTGTATACGCCTAACTCCTTACCTTATGTTTGCAAACTGGTATTTAGCTTTATGCATGAAGCATTGCCCGTTGTGTTCTTGCAGGTAATGTTTTCTAATTTTCAAAGAAAATGCATGATGGACAACATCCCATCAAAATCTTTTTACTATCTCTGGAAATAAAAACTCAATATTTATTCCCAATAACTAGTTTCTCCAGGTAGTCCTGAGGTAGGGTGGATGGGCAGCCCTGGAAACTGCTTCTGCATAGCAGGCGGTTGCATTGAAAGCTTCTTTCAAATTGTTCTCCCCTTATCCTGGTCCTGTGCTACTCTAAGGATTTGTTTTAGTCACAGCTATAAATGTCACTGGGGTAGGTACATCTTTGCACATGCCTTATTCAAACAGGCAGAATTGTTATAAACTGCTATTTTCTTTGTTGAAGTTAATATAGTTTCATGCAGGTATGTGTAGCAAAGTGCAAATTGGGATTTGAAGTGATTTTACCTGCACATGCTAGTGGAGCCACTAGGGTGCCAAGGTCTATTCTCATTCTGGAGCAATTTACATTTTTTAGCCAGCCTATGGCTTCTCAGACAAGGCTATCAGAGTAATTGCAAATGAAAGCAGTGCTTTTGTGCTGCATTTTTTCCTCAAAGTGATCAGAGGCCATCAGTTTCATTTTGCATAAACGAGCAGATTTTTATAGTGTGTAACACAAAGTGTTTTCAGGATTTGTCCTTCTCCCTTTGTAGTCTACTTGACCTTCTAACCAGCCAGCTGAGCATTAAACAAGCACAATGTGACCATCTCTCTTGTTTCTTTTTATTATATTCTGAGCTCTTTCTGTCTTGGGCATTTCCTCCTACCTCACCATCTCTCTTTCAGAGTATTGAATGATGGCAAGTTAATTATTTCACCAAATTAAGCACTTTTTTCACAAGCCAGGAAATCATGCAGGCAAGTTAAAATGTTATCAACATGCCATTCACATGAAACAGTTACATGTTTCAGATATTGCTTATTAAAACATGATATTACTTACTTCACCGTTCTGGACTCAACTGCGTCCGTGTTCATACAGATGTGATTCTTCTTTGGTAGCACATTAGCTTACCAATCACAAAAGTGCTTAAGTATGTGACTGGTTTTAAGGACATGTTTAGACCATTTCTGGTCAGCAAAGCACATAGAGCTCTATCAGCCGTCCTGGTGATTGGCTTGTAGTTTGAGTGCTTTGTTGAGTGAAGGTTTAATTCAACTATGTGATGATCAGTATGGTTATAACTGTAATGGAGGTAGGGCTTTATCTTGTTTTCTGTTAAGACCCATCACGACCTCCTTAGATCTACCAAACAGATTTACCTTTCCTTACTCCACAAGTTGGGGAATGTGTTGTTAATCTTGCTTACTAAATAAATACTAGATACCTGAGGTTATGCAAGAAGACCCTGGTAAATAAGGAGTTGGATATAGCTCTCCTAAGTCACATGTGAGTGTCTTAATTTTCTCTCAAGCATAGCTGTAACTCCTGTTTTGATCTGGTGGAAGTTCTACAAGCTAAGGGCTGGGGGGATCTGGTCGATTTGGAGAACAAAGGTGATACTCACACAGGTTTCTTTTTTACTGTTTGCTTAGGTGCCACCCTGTGTGTTATTTGTCAAGATCGCAATTCTCTTCGCCAGACTGTTGTCCGGCTAGAGCTGGAAGATGAATGGCAGTTCCGACTGAGGGATGAATTCCAGACTGCCAATGCCAAAGAGGACAGACCACTTTTCTTCCTGACTGGACGACATATTTAACAGAAAGCAGACACATTTCCTGAGAAACTAGAAAAGAGGAGTGTCACAAGAATCTAATTGTCACCAGCTCAAAAAATGACCTTTGAGAGGTTCTGCTTTCTGAACAGAAACAGGACAGCTTTCCATGGTTTATTAGAATGATATTTAATCAGTCAGTTTTTGCTTATATTTCCAAACACTGGAAGTGACTTTTCTATTTAATTGTCTGAAGGAAGTAATTCCTGATTCCTGGGAGAGAGGCAGAAACTTACTGGAAATTATTTTGGATCAGAAGAGAGGTCAATGAACACATTTCTCTTGTGAAAACAAAGAGCACACACAAGTTCATAAGTAGAAGTTTTAGAAAAATTTTTGTATATTCCAGAAATAGTAAATGTAAATTTAGGAGCAGATTTTGTTTTATACAAGTCTTATTTATCTAACAGTTGGCACAAGGTGACAGAAATTATTACAGTCTAGCAGTATACTGCTACTGATTGATCCAGTTAGGCTTTTTATATGAAGATATGTAAAGTATATTTCTTATATGGTGAGAACTGAGTTGGAACCTTAAGTTTTGGAACAGGTGCCACACTGCATAATTTTACCATACAGGAATCTTGGGAGGGAAGTTTATTTATATGTCTGGTTTCCTTAGCATAAGGAAGAAAGTCAAGAAAGTAGACATAAAAGTGAGATCTGAACATTTAAACCTGAAAAAGAAAATTTCTGGGACAAATTAAGAAACTAAATGGTGAGACTGACCTTCAAGTGACCTATTACATCTAATACACTGGTGTTTTTGGGTGCTGATTAAATAGTTGCACTGGCTGCAAACCTCAACCTGGGCCCATGCAGTCGAGACAGCAGATGAGATGGTTCTGAAGCCCTCCCAAAATATGCCTTCTGGGGCTGTTTTCTTGCCAAGGTGCTTCAATAAAGCAAGAAGTTGAGACTACAACTCTGAGGAATATAGGTAGAAATCTAAAAACATGTTCTAGAAATGCACCAGGCAGCACAGTATTTTGTACAGTGAGCTGTTAAATGTAGAGTTTGTCCCTGTTTAGGTTTATGGAATTATTCTCTGAGTTGCAAACTTCATGTTTGTCTTTATAGAATCAGTGTTACTTTCAGCCAGAGATGGCCACTCTACCCAGGTGCAGGAGGATGGTTCAAGATATTGCCAGAAAGCTTCTAATATATGGGCAGTCCTTTCTGGCTGGATACACCAATGAGAGGACCATATTTTGTGCTGGTGAGATGCCATTAGGTGGCTAAAACCATTACAATATTGGCTTTGTGATGGAAACATGAATATGACTGTGTCAAAGAGCTGATTTAGGTTCATTTTCAGGGAAAAAGTAAGTTCAGTAAGTATGAGAGACTTAGATTGCTATTTTCAAAATTACTTTGCTATAAATCAGTGTGTTTGTATAGTTCATTGTTCTTGTTTCAGAGTGAGAATTCTCTGTGTTTAAGTTTTGGGAAGGAAGGAGGTAGTTGTCCTGTGTAAATAATATCACCTGTGCAGTTTTCACCAGCTGATTAGCTAATTTAAGCTTTTTTAAAGGAGTGTAACATTCATGTTTAATCCATCCTTTATAAATAAAGTTCATACTGCATGGACATCTGTCTTGGTGACATACAGCAAAGTCGAGCACACTTTGGTAGGGGAAAAAGGGTTGGATGAAAGGAGCAAGTATGATTAAGCAATACCCTGAACTGATCAAGGGGAAATACAGTACTGCTTAATGGCATGATGTATAATGCAGTCTCAAAGTTATAAGACTTTTTAGAAGAATTCAGGATTAAAGACATAGGGATGAAATCTCCCTTCCTGTTACCGAATAGTCAAACAATTTTAACCAAGAATTTTAGCTCTGTCTTTAGACATGCATTTTCTTCAGGAATTATCCTGTAAACTGAAAAAACACCAAAAGTATTTGTTGCATTGAAACAAGAACCCATTCAGTTCTGTTTTCATAAATGCTGGCTTTGCACAGTGATATTTCCTTGACTGTTAACCATAATTTTTAGAATTTCCTTCAGTGGAAATATAGGGCAGATTTTTAGACAAGGAAGTGGTAGAGAAAAGGAGTACTGTTCAGCATGTTCATAAGTAATTTCATTATTTTCTATCAGTGTTTTAAAATATCTAGTTTGACTGCTGGGATACTAGCAAAACAGACAGAAATAACCACAACTCACATGAGGCAACATGTGTTTCCTAGTAATGTTTCAAACACAGCACTGTGTTGGGAAAATCAATTTGTCTTCCTTTTCAGCCTCAGCTTGCATATGTCCCCATAAACTCACAGACCAGTATGTGTTAGAATACTTCTCCAGGCAGTACTCTGATAAAATTCACCAGTGTGGCTACCAAGGTTCTTCTGCCCTTGCAGCCCTGCCTGATGCTGCGCAGGCTTCCTACCATTTCATGGGGTTGCTCCACTATGCAGTCTTCTGTATCCCATGTATCATAATTGTGCTCAGCTCTACTAGCAATGCAATGGGCAGATCTTTTGGAATGATCGCAAGCTCAAAGCTTTCTGCTAAATGTCTGTGAGATGAAAAAAACGCATTTAATCTTCATGTTAGAACAATTTTTTTTTTTTATGAGAACAATTCGTTGTACTTGTTAGCATGGTTGCTGGTATTCAGGCAGTCTAGAGTCTACAGCTAGGTGTGAACAGATCATTTATTGTCAGAAACACAGAGGTAACAGTTAAACTATTTTGCAAGAAAATTTTGAAACTTATTTATTAAAAATACTTGTAAAAGGCTTTGACATGCACAGGCAGAAGTATTATGAAAATGCAAAATACTTTAACTTTAAAAGTTTCCTGTCTGGACAGGATCACATCTCCTGTAATTAAATCATTACAAAATTTTGGAGTTTCAGCAGCTAAAGAAAATGGCCTACTTAAAACATACAGTAACTTGAATTGCTTCATATTCAGAATAAATGACCTGGGAATACCTTAAGTAATTATAGCAAGACATATTTAGTTTATTGCTACTATGAGGCTATGCTTTAGCATTCTTCATTCAAAACTGTTCTCATATGTCAAATTAAACCATATCACTAGATTAGATGGAAATAATAAATCCTCATTTGAAGGATCACTAGATGACATCTGCTTCAACATATTCATTATAGCAGTTCACCTCTATGTCTCTTAGTTGTTATCCTAAAAACTGAGGCCAAAGAATATCATAATTTTAAAGAACAGCTTTATGCTTTCCTTGCTCACATAAAATTGTAGCTTTTCTGCAGAAAGTGAGTGGATGAATTCTATAGCAATGCCTGATATTAACAGGACTTTTTTTTTTTTTAATGTGTGCTATTAAGTGATACACTAAATGTAATAAAAATGATTGCAATAGTTATATTTAAGTAAATGAAGATAAATTCATTTTTGGGGAACTGCCCTGCATTTAAGGATGCTTTAGTATTTATATGCTAACAACAGAGGCCTGGGAATTCATAAGTCTTTGTTCTGCTGCAGTTTGGACAGGAGACAGTATTTGCATGTAACACAGAGGCCCTCTCATGGTACTTATTTTGAGAACAAACTTAGTACCAGCTGCAGGTTATGACTGGGTGCTGCTGCGTACGGTCTGCTTGGCCTAGAACAGTCTGTTTGGTACAGCCAAAGGCCGGCTAAGCAGCAGTCTGTGCTTAGCCTGCAGCCCTTGTGCTTCAGTCACGTCTTTGGGATTCAGAGCATACAGGGCTTCCTCCTCCAGGAGCTGTATTTCTCTTGAAATTCCAGTAAACCACCCTACCATCCATTACATTCATCTGTCTATTTACTGTTTCTCCCTTTTTTTCCCCATCAATTATAATATTCTTCCCTTCTCCCTCCCCATTTCCAGGCTTTTTTTTACCTCACCTTTCCTATCTTTCTCATGTGGATTAAGAGACCAATACACACTTCAGATCACCCCTTCTTGGTAGTAGTCTACTTGCCATTTTATTGAACATGCACTACATATTTTCTCTTGGGTTTACCCTCATGCTAGTCAGGAGCTTGTTACATATCTTCGCAAAGCCACATCTCTATTCCCAATCACTTCCTTTCTTAGCATTCCCTTTTGCCATGAAACCTACAAAATTTTGACAAAATCCAGCTGCTGGTGGGTTGAAGCCGGTGCTGTCTCACTGTTCCCTTTAGTTCTGTGTTACCTACCCGCTGCATCCTATCTACAGGATAGGGTCTCAAGACCTGGCCTGAGATGTGTGTCTGTCATGTGACCGAGGTTCAATTATTGCACTTTGTATGTACATACGTATATATTCAATCATGTGCTGGAACTTGCTTGCACAGCCCATTGTCTGATGGAGCATATCCTGTCGTAAGACCAGATGTCTATTTCTCGTGTGACAAAAACGCAGTTACTCCCCACCACAGGACCAGCTATGCACCTGACATATGTTAGAAAAATCTGGCATTTTGTTCCTGTGATGTTCTCAGATAGGTAATGGTCGGCAAGTCAGGGAGAGGAGCTCTACAGAGCTCCATCCAAAACTGTTGTCATCCTTGACTTAGTTTACAAGATAAGCTCCCCTAGACTGTAAGCTTTCAGGGACAGTGACAACTTAGGATTTGTGTCCAAATGGGACTCTGAGGTGATACAGTAATACAGATAAATAATCATGATAAATAAAAAGAAATCTGTTCAGGGGATTCTGGGTGGACTGGCATCTTGTTATGTACACAGGGCAGCAACTTCTTTGTGCTGTAGTTTTTTACCATGTGTGTATGTGGAGAGCTGGGAACCCAGGTCCAAGCTACATCCTTCTCTTCTGTTGCCCTTTGTTGGAAGGAATTATTGGCTTTTAGTCACAGTGACCTTTGCAAGAAAAATTGGCACATGCCCACTGTGCAAACAGATCCTTTTGTGCGGCCACTGGCCTTGGAACACCCATTATTATTCATGCCCAGGTCCGAAATCTTTTAGTCTTTCCTTTCTGACTTTGGACAGGGCAAGAGGATAGAGCTCTCCATCACATGGATTGGCTCAATAACATAGTAGCAAACAAAATAAAAGGCTAAAGGGCATTGCCTGCATGTTGTTATGGACTTTTATCTAGGCGCTACCTTCTTCTCTAGTGCCTTCCGTGCTTGCTGATTTAGTCATCCACTATTATCACCTGCAGATAGTATTGTTAGCATGTTCTGTATTGTGTGTCAGAGGGTGAAGTATTTTATGATTCAGCTTCTGCAAAAGACAGTATCCAAATATAGAGAAGGTTACTGGGAAGGTGACATTATTTTCCTTCTTACTATCCTCTCTACACTATCAAACCACTCTTCACAAGCACTTAAGCACTAATGTCTGGTATTTGAATAGCATGGGGATTACAGATGATCTGAATGCTAGAGGATGGGAGGGATTTCATCCTTCTTCCCTCGTAAGTGCCTCCTGTTGCGATAGGGAATGTACAGATCTCAGCTCCCACTCTCTGGGTCTAAAAGCAGCTGCTAAACATTGCTTCACAGAGGGCTGCTTTTAACTCACAGTTATCTGCAATACTCCATGGCGAGTGGTATGCACCCATCACACAGAAAGAGAGAGGTACAGGTAAGAGTCAGACAAGCAGCCCAAAGGAAGGGTCGGGGGAGAGATACATAGGGTGGAAAACGGGGAGCAGAGGAAGTGGGGGGCTATGAAGGCAAACAGCAGCACAGGGAAGTCGGGAGGCAAGCGGGGCTCCTGGCTGCAGTGGGAAGAGCTTGCTGGAGCGTGAGGCCCCTGGGCAGGGACTGTGCCAGGGCGACAGCACCAGGCTCCCCGGCGGGGAGGACGTAGGCGATGGCGTGAGTGCCCTTCTGAACAGGTCCTGGCCATCTGCCACAGGGCCTTGGCCGCTGGGCTGGCTCTGCTGGCTGCGGGCCTGGGGACCGGGGCTGAAAAACACCCCTCCTTCCCGGGGCCTGGGCACAGTGTTCCCCCGCCGCAGCCGTGGGGCCTGCAGCAGAAACGACTGCGCTGGAGCTGTGTCTCAGAGCGGTCGTGGACTGCAGCAACCTTAAAGACCGACCTCCCGCTTGCGTCCGCACACCATGCCACCGCTCGCCCAGTGAGCGCGGTCCCAGGCGCGGACGGGTGCCCAGACGCCCACTGCACAGCCTGTCACCACCCCATGCACAGCCCACCCTTGTTCTGCCACCCCAGAGTCGTCCCCTCACACGCCCCCTCAGCAAACCGCCCTTCCTTCCTCCCACGCAGCCCCCAGACCCTGCCCGCGGGCGCTGGGGCCGCTGGCACTGCCAATGTAGCAGAGAAAAACAAAGGACTTGCTCATGTGTTTCACCTTTTTATACCTCGTCTTCCTAGTTCATCAACTCTCACTGAAATATGGTGGTTATGCGGTGTTAAATGAAATCTGTATTATTATTTCCTTTTTCCTATTTGCTTAAGGACCCAGCTCTTTGATGAAAAGTAAAATTAGTCATGTACGTCCTCTCCCTGTTGACTTGCTTCCACCCCTTGTCCCTGATCTGGTGTTCACCTGAAGAAATACTCAGTGGTCCTTAGTCATTTGCAAATGCTTTTATAACATTTCCAGTCCTATTTTGGGAGGAAATAGCCACAGGTGGTCCTGAAGGACACAACTCAGGGAGGTTTTAGGCATTAGGCCAGTTTCTGGGACTGTCCATTGCTGACGTATTATTCAGGAACAGAGTGATGGTACGTCGTTTGTCGTATCACTCAGATATGACAGTGGGACCTCCGCTTAGCGAGGAAAAAGTCTGAAATCTACTACCACAATTTTAAGAAAGGCGTCATAAAGCTGCTTCAACTGCAAATGTTGTGTTGATGAAAATTCACAAACTGAAATATTTGATTTAGATTTATATAATAATATACGCAGAGGGAAATTTCTTTACATTTGTTACATCATCTCAGAGCTAACACAGGTTACATTACTTCTGAGGTGTGGATTATGCACTTAAACTTTAAACATAATAAGAGGACCATTCTGACAAAGTGTGTGCTTTAAGAGCCTCTAAAATACAAACAAGTGAAAAAAGCTGAGAAGATATAGAAAATAAATGTTTTAGTGGCTTTGTTAACACTAACTTATAGTTTTATTTTTGCTTAGAAACAACAGGACTGATATGAAAGTGGGTTTTTACTTGTTCCTACCTACTGGGATCCAGTAACAGTTTGGAGAGCAGCTATTGGATCACAGGGTATTGCAATAACCATTGGATTAATTCTGTGCCGTATGATGCCTACGCAGGAGGTGGTTTTGCTGGGTAAACAGTCACACAGTTTAGAACCTCTTTTTGGTGATGGGGCATTTTTTTTCTATTTGAACTTAGATTATTGTTGTAAATACTGTTGGTTTATCAGCCATAAATCAGCTGTGGCTGGGCAGAAACTGCAAGCATCAGCGCTGCCTGGCAGCCTGGGCGGTACCGCATGGCTCAGCACAGTGCCAGGGCTCTTCTGCTCTGTGCCCAAAGCCACCAGGCAGAGATCAAGGTGCCTCTTCCTGTTCCCTCTGGTGTTCAAGGTCTCTGAGCTGGAGAAAGGCCATGACATCCACTAGCACATAAGAAACCTCCCTAGCTGAAGGGGATGATGGACAGAAAACCAATTTATCTGTCGGCTGTGTGTTGTGTCTGCAGTGACCAGCGTCAGAAACACTGGTCTGGAGACCCTGTCATGCCTTGCATCTGTGGGAAGATGCAAATTGTGTAGATGCAAAGCAGGAGGGTTACAACTTGGCAGCTGTGTAAGATCGATTTTATTCCTGCTTTCTTAACACAGCCCTGTTTCGTGTGCCAAGATGCTATAAGTGCTAAGGGTGTTTATAAGACAGAAGCCTCTTCAGAAAGGAAATAGAGAAAAGCAGTTCCACAGGCTTTATCCACAGCAACTCTGGTAACGTGAAAAGGCTGGTGAAAGTTAAACTGTTTTAAGTGGCTGACTCTGTCTCAGTGCAGTAGACTGGTGATTGTATTTAAAAATATCTTAAATTAATGTTTAAGTTGAACAATTATTCTATTATTAATAAGAAGACATAATCTTATCAGCTCAGAGACTAAAGTTCATACCAAGGCTACCATGAGCTAATATTGCTATTTTTAAATATTCTGAGATGATTACAAATGTTTTTCTCCCTGTCATAATAGAGCATTTACAAATGTTGTTTGTAAAAAGAAATTGGCACCTATTTACCCTCTGTCATCATGCAATGAAATCATTAGGCATTATTTAAAACCGATATAAAGATTTTTGTATACACTGCATAACTATCCAGTGAGACTCATTACTACAAGATCTCACACTGGCTAAGAGCTGAGTAGGAGTCCAAAAAAAGGTGGTTAAGCTTATATGAATAATAAATCTGGTTCAAACCCTCCTGATGATACTTAGAATATCTTCTGTGAATTTTGGAACAGCTCCAGTGTTCCATGTGTGTATTTGGTTAAAAAGAGTAACTCTGGAAGTAGCAACAAAGTCATAAAATCCTGGGAATGGAGAAACGGGAAGGGAGTGAGGAAAAAGCAGGTGGGAGGCAGGGCTGAGAGGGACCACTGCGGGAGACTTTCAGGGGCGAAGGGACAGGGGCTCTGTGGCAGGGGAGTGGGGAAGAGGAGCAGGTGGTGGGAATGGGAAACCTGGGAAAAGCCTGGGTCCTAATTATGAAAATTATAGAGAAAGTTCTCTTTACATCTGTTTTTTATTCCATTCTTGGATGTCCTGACTGGAGGTGTCTGGTGTTGGCCACCCTTGGACACTGAGAGACACCAGACTGTCAGAGCAGTGGTCTGGGTATACCAATTGCTGGCTTTGTATGTGAGGCAGCAGACATGCTCCTAGTTGGTAGGTACTTCCTGGTGAAAGCAGAAAGGTCCCAAGGTTGAAATAAAGAAATACAATGTGCTGGCAAAGATGTACAACCACTTCACAGAATCACAGAATCGCTGAGGTTGGAAGGGACCTCTGGAGATCATCTAGTCCAACCCCCCTGCTCAAGCAGGCTTTTGAATATCTCCAGAGAAGGAGACTCCACAACCTCTCTGGGCAACCTGTGCCAGTGCTCTGTCACCCTCACAGTGAAGAAGTTTGTCCTCATGTTCAGATGGAATTGTCTGTGTTTCAGTTTGTGCCCGTTGCCTCGCGTCCTGTCGCTCGGCACCACTGAAAAGAGTCTGGTCCCATCCTCTCGACACCCTCCCTTCAGATACTTGTACACGTTGATAAGATCTCCTCTCAGCCTTCTCTTCTCCAGGCTAAACAGGCCCAGCTCTCTCAGCCTTTCCTCATAAGAGAGATGCTCCAGTCCCCTAATCATCTTTGTAGCCCTTCGCTGGACTTGCTCCAGTAGTGCCACATCCCTCTTGTACTGGGGAGCCCAGAACTGGACGCAGTACTCCAGATGTGGCCTCACCAGGGCTGAGTAGAGGGGGAGAATCACCTCCCCCGACCTGCTGGCAACACTCTTCCTGATGCAGCCCAGGATACCATTGGCCTTCTTGGCCACAAGGGCACATTGCTGCCTCATGCTTAACTTGGTGTCCACCAGCACTCCCAGGTCCTTCTCCGCAGAGCTGCTTTCCAGCAGGTCAACCCCCAGCCTGTCCTGGTGCATGGGGTTATTCCTCCCCAGGTGCAGGACCCTGCACTTGCCTTTGTTGAACTTCAGGAGGTTCCTCTCCGCCCACCTCTCCAGCCTGTCCAGGTCTCTCTGAATGGCAGCACAGCCCTCTGGTGCATCGGCCACTCCTCCCAGTTTTGTATTGTCAGCAAACTTGGAGGCTGAGGGTGCACTCTGTCCCTTCATCCAGGTCATTGATGAAGAAGGTGAACAAGACTGGACCCAGTACTGACCCCTGGGGGACACCGCTAGCTACAGGCCTCCAACTAGACTCTGTCCTGCTGATCACAGCCCTCTGAGTTCTGCCATTCTTGAAGAAGTTTATAAATAAACATTAGGTAAAGTATTGCGATGGTTTAACCATGATTTCTGAAAGATTACTATGCTTATCCATCGCTACATGAAAGCAAATTTAACAGAAGCAATTGGGTGGTACAATGGAAAATTACTCCAACAAACAGCGGTTCATATCTTTTAAGTTTAGTGAATAGGCCTTTCAGCAGAAGCAGGAATGCCATTGAAATGCAGTAGGTGTGTCATTTCCCTGTTTAACAGCAGAGGAGAATTGTATTGAATTTCCTTCCCTGAGTTTGTTCCAGGAAGAAAGCATGATGTTTCAGATAACTAATAAATGGGTTTCTGTGTTTACAGTCTTAACATTTTCTGTACAGCAAAAACAAGTAACTTGAGCATCTTCATTCTGGGTAACTTAAGTGCTGTGCTGTTGTCTTTTGGAAGTGTTAGCCTGCAATTTTAAAGTGACTTGGCTATTTGGCCATTGCAGAGTCTGAGTTTCTAATGTGAAAGAGTCCGAGTAAGCAGCAATATTTCTGAAAAGTTGGCCTCTTCTGCATGCCTTCCAAGTCAATACCCTGCGATAGGTTATCCATCAGGTGGGAAGTCCAGCAGGGACTGGGATCAGTTGGCTAGAGTAAAAGCATTTGAGGAGCCCAGAGTGGTGTGGAGCTGGCACCACGAGCCCGCCTGCCCCAGCGGCGGGGGCTGAGGGAGCCGCGGCCCCGCTGCCCCAGCCCAGCTCTGCAACGCTGCTGCTCACAGCCCATGTGCGCTCTGTAACACGGGCTGACGTTTCCTTTACCATGCTAGAGATTTGTTTCCAAAATTTTATTTTCCACAGTTTAATTATTTTCCTACTTAATTTGCATATAAGTTAATGTTAAATAGCAAACATAGTTGTGCATACTTGTTCATTTGATAATCATTATCAGTCCATAGCTAATGCTGGAAGCCTTCTGCAACAGCTTGCTATAAATAGCCCATTTCGTTATACAACTCAGTGGAAAGATTTAGCAGGCTTTGCCTGAAGCAGTAGATGCATCAGCAGGGTTCAGTTTTTTGATCACAATTTTATTTCACCAGCCTACTGTACCTGGTTGCCTCACATGCAGAGAAATTAATAAAATTCAAGCCAGCGGGTATCACCCTTGCCAGTCTGAAAGCATAACACAGCTGTGAATTGCTGCTCAGTTCAACAGCAGAGCCTCCTCTAGGCCTGGTCTGGGGCACAAAACTTTCATTCATTTCAGTTGCTGGAAGTGATTTTGAAACTGTCCCCCTTTACAGAAGCAGAAGTCTCTCAGGTAGCAGGGACAAGTTTGTCTGAAGCTATATAGGATGAGATTTATGATGACTGCATTCTACCTTCTGCTACATAACTATAAAGAAACATAAGACCAAAAGAAACAAATGAAAAAGAAAATGGCCTTCTTTCAGGCTCTTTGTGGTAAAGAGCAGAAAAGTGGTGCTGCCTTCCCATGCGCAGTCCTGTGGCTGGGCAGAAAGGCAATATTTAGATTGTGACATTAAGAACCTCTCTTGAAACAAAATTAACACATTAAAGTCCATACTAAATATGATTAGTGACAGTAATAAAATGTTGACAGAATGAAAATTCATTAAATTCTGTTCATAGCACTTGTAGCTAAGCAAATTGTCTGACCATAAAAACCCCATCTGAAAATAAGAAGGAAACCAACTGCTTGGAAGTTAATTTGTGTTTGTTAACCTCTAATTTTTCACTGAAGCTTATGACTTAAGGAGGATACTTGAGGAGTCAGTTGCAAGGAAAGTGTGCACTGCTTTTCTGAGCTCATGTTTCTTGCTCTGACTGTGGTTCCAAGAACTTCAGCAGGTAAAATTAGCAGGCAAACACGATCACTGGCAAATTATATTCTCTGGAGCTTTGTTGTCAACAGCTAAAACCTGAAGGCAGCATTTTTTTATATGGTCCAAACCAAGACCGCTTTCAGTAGCATATGCAAAGAATGGGGGAAAATGATCAACTCAGGATGTCATCTGAGGATGAAGAACAGCCAGACACTCCTACTGGCTCCCCTTGGTCCTGGGTAAGATCTCTGAGGTTGCATAAATAACATTTTAAAGTTTTGGAAGAGAATAACCAGCTGTGCTTTATGAACCTAGGTAGAACTGAGTATAAACAGTTTTTTTTTTAATTCTCCTGTTGCTGTTTGTGTTTTTCAATTCTATTTTTACCTACAGACATTTAAAAAAAATGAATGGGGAAAACCTTCTATTGCTTCTACTCCATATGTTCAGTGCTGCAGGAAAAGCATGGCTGTGTCTGTACTGTTTGCTTTGCTGTCTTATTGGCTGTGTAAAACAACACTGTTGAAAGATACCTTTTAGGTATAACAGAAGAAAAATGATTTAAACAATAATGTAAAAGTCTGCTACAAAGACCTGCCTTTAGAAAAGAGCCAGTAAGACCCCCTAATATATAGAAACGTCTTGCCATAGTTTTTTAATGAGACAGCCTTGATGAAAGACACTCGGCATTGATGGTCCACTAACAGTAGGTCTCTGGTCCTGTGTTTTTAGATCTGGGCTTGATGCCTAATGCTGCTAGAGGATGTGGGTCAGTATGGTTGTCTGTAACGAATACTTTCATTCCAAGAGGGCTTCAAACAGGAATAGGAACGTGATAAATTTTCTGGAAATTCTGCAAGTTTGAGAAAAAGAGGCAGAGGTAGAGCCAAGGCTTTCAACTGCTTTTTAAAAAATGTATTAAAAATATTAAAATAATTGAAAGTCTTGTAATAAGTATCCATGGTTTCACAAGAAACCTTAAATTTCTTTATCTTTTTATAAACATTCACATCTATGATCTGTCTGGAAACATCAGTGTTTGAAATGTTGAAATGTTAACAGCAATGCAGTCTCTAAGTATTTGTGGCAGGCATGAACATGTGTGTATGCATGGACTTGGTATTTCCAGCAGATACCCAAGGAGCTGTCAGAAACAATTGCTTTTTGAAGGCAAATGGCATGGAATAAGTTGTTCCAGCTGATAGAGTTTAATGTAGCCTCCTCTGGAAGAATGTGCGTGGAGGATGAAAAGGAGTGCCAGTTGTTCTCACTATCAGCATAAGGGATTCGTGATCAGCCACAGGATTTGTGTGTTGGTGAAGGTCTATTTTTGATGGGTAGGGAGACATTTTATGGATGTTTGTTTCTTAATAATTCTATTGCTTAAGTAAGTGGTAACTTTCCATTTTCAGTGAAAATCTATTACAGACTGCGCAGGATGGAGGCTGGGTGCAAAGAGGTAATTATTGAGTAGTTAGCAGACGGTCAGAGCACTGAGGAACATCTCAACTATTTTCAGTAAAAACCAAACTCTGTGTATAAACAAAGAAGGCAGGGATGGTTTTTAAACTTTATACTTCAATGGATTTCTTACAAAAAACAACTTTATCGTTAGTACTGGGCTGGGGTTGGGACTGGCAATCCCCTTTGAGCAAAGGCTCTGCGTGGCCACAGCCAGGAAAATGTCCTGTCGCGTCCCCCACCCCACTGTGTACGGGCAGGATGGAGGGTGCTGGCCGGGAACCGCTGCCTCGACTGCCCGGGAGACTGCTATCCCCGACCGGCACTGCTGAGGCTTCACCTGGAAATTCCTTTGAGGACTCCTGCAAAACCCACCGTGCTCCTCTTCCCCAAAACATGAAGAAATGGTGAAATCTCTGCAGGGAACTGATACCACGCGGCACGGTGTGCTGCTGACCATGGTGTGCCGGTGGCCCCTGCGCCCTGAGCCACTGTCTCCCTGTGGGGCCAAGGAGGCGCAAGCCAAGTCCGGGTGGTGGCACCATCTGGGGAAGCTCAGCCAGTTGCAGATGACTCCCCAGGGTTGGTGGCAAAGTCGGGGCATTTCCCTTCACCCAGTCCCTCTGGGGGTTGGGTGCCAGATGCCGCCTCAAAGCTTTGCTAATCCCTGGCCCCAGCGGGTTGATTCCGTGTCGTGTTGCCCTGTATGTACAGCTCTGCTGGGACGATCCAATGAGATGGTGGAACTGTGATGTCTCATGCCCACACAACACCAAAAATTTGAGTCAGGCCATCTAGAATAATTGCAGTTGAGGGGTTCTGGTGGGCAAGAAGGATGCGTGCTGGGCAAGGAAGTTTCATTTCTGATTTTTTGAGCAGGAAATGCCCATGTTGGGTGTGCGGTGGAGGCTGGGCTTGTGTCACTTGCTCTTGTTGGCAGCAAGCCTCGAGGGTGATGTGCAAGGCAGAGGTCTGACTTGGAGAAAGGCCCTTTATTCTGGCGATTGAATTGTTTGAATTCCAGCTTTTTTATTGTTCAGCCAGTACAGTTGAAGGGTATTTATTGTTTTCAAGAGTGTGCTTGAGACTGCTGTGTTCCAAAGCAAGCAGCTCTCTTGTCGAGTAAAGAATGGCGTGCAACTATTTTGGGTGAGAAATGCCAGGGGTGTACTGCTGCTTGCTTTCTAGCGAAAGCCACTCTAGAAACCAGGCCACCAGCCTGGGTCAACGAGTCCCAGAGTGGCTGAGGAGCTTCTCTTCCAACCCTTACCCCACAGGGCCATAGCTAGGCCATGTATGGAGAATGTTTCTGCTGCTCTGTCTTCGGGGAGAGAGGGGGGGGTCACATCTGGACTGGTGATGGGATGGAGACTGAATGCAGAAGCGGTGCCTGGCCCTGGCATGCCTTGGCTGCCACGTCCCCGGGCATTGCTGCCCCTCCTGCCGGTCCCTCCAGCAGCCCCGGCGAGGGCTGCACCAGGCTGTGCCGGGCTGAGCCCTGCTCGCCAAGTGACACTGCCCACCTTCCCCAGTTAGGCCAGTGAAAAACTAGCCTATTAAAAAAAAAAAAGTTAAAACTCTCTGCAAGGTAACTGAGCTGAATCAGCTCACAGGGGGCTCATAGGAGCAGCATAGCCAGTACAAAGCAGGAGACAAAACTCCTGGCTGGGAAGAGGAGTGAGGGAACGGGGGGATGGAGCGAGCCCGACCACCCACTTTGCAGCCATGAGCTGCCAGAGTGACTCGGCTACTCAGCTAATTGCATCCCTAATGCAGCCAAAAATGCCAGTGTAATGGATTAAGCCCTGGGCTGTGTGTTTGTGTTTTCTTGCTGAAGTTTCTCGGGAAATAAAGCAGTCCTTCAGCTTTCTTCTCAATGCAGACTGTCACTTTCTGAGTTACACTTTGCAGTGGGTATTGAAAACCAGCAATGTATTTGGCAAAAAAAAAAAAAAAAAGGAGGAAAGAGAGGATTATTAAAATGTCCCTAGGCTCTCTGCTTGGTATTGTTTCTTTCAGTTTGACTCCATAAAGATGTTTTTTTTCTGATAGTTAATAAAGTAGTGCAGGGTGTATATTAGCTAACAGATGCTATCACTGCTGTTCACATTTAATTATAGAAATATCTGGGAAGGACACTGAAAGTACTCACCTACCTCCATTACCATTGAATTTTAGAGCAGGACTGGGCCTTTCAAAGCACACAGGACACAAGATCTGTGCAAATTCCCAGATCAAATACAAACTTCCCATACAACCCTGGGCAAATGTTGGGTTTTATTTTTCAGTGTTTCCACTTATTGCAGGTAGTTCTGCTCTGAGATCCCAGCTTGAGACCTTAATGTTCAGAATTTCTAAAAACTTCAACTTAGCTGCAAGCACAGAGAAAAATCTACTCTGTCATTACTGGGTACCCAAAATAAATGGGCATATTTGAAAACAGTGATCTTAATTTCCCCTTCTCACTTCCTCCTGCCACTTTTTAGGTTTATTTAACTTGATGCTTATAATGTATTTTGAGATCCTCTGGGAGAACTCTTCTAGAAATGCAAAGCATTTTTGCAATTAAATTGCCATCTGCTACCGATGCTACAGCTGTAGTTGGTCCTGCCTTGGGATAGGGCCTGGCTGACTTCTCAAGGGCAAGTTTCTTTGACTCTCTTACTAACCCCACACCAAGCTCCTGAGTCACTGACAAAACGCCCTTGTTTCTCCAGGACTGTTGGCAGTCCTGGATGTACCACATTCCAAGCAGGTAAAAATTTAATTATTACAGGTTCCCTTGGAAAGCAAAAACATGTTTGTCTCTCACTGTGAGACTTTTACGGTAAGAAAACTGTTAAATCTGCATAAATGAGGAGGAGTGGGCTAATGCTGGAGGCTACCCTCACCCCACTGCGCCAGCTCAGAGCCCAAGACGCTTCGAGGCAGTGTGTCCCCAAGCCTTGTCCAAATGCACAGTCTTGCTCCCGGCTTTGGAGCAAGGCTGGGTGTAGAATGGTGACAGGATTTATCAGAGAGAGACAGCAAAGGGAAAAGGACAGCCTGCAAATAAGGAAATTTATTTGCTTTTCAATATGTTAATAATTCCATTGCTTTTCCTGCACTGGAGCTATAGGAGCGTTACTGTATCCAAAGGCTAAAATAAAGCCCATGGCCTTTTTGGCCCTGAGCAGACCTCAGGCCCTTCAGAGGCAGGGCAGTCTCTCCTCCAGGCTCTCCTTGCCCCGTCCTGCCAGGCAGATCTGCCGCAGCTGCAGCCCCTTGCTCCATTTCAGCGACAGGAGCGCCCGGCGCTCCTGCTGACCTCGCAGGCCTGTGGGGCTGGGGGGGATGTATTTTTGCAAGGGTAGATAAGTCTCAAATGTATTCACTGCAGATCTGCTTTCCTTCAGCATCAAGCACACGCGCTGTCTTCATTGACTGAAAAACAAACAATAAATTGAATCCAGACAGTGACCCTTTCTCTGTGGTTCACCCCACGCTCCCAGAGCTCCTCTCTGGGGAGCTGCCTGAAGACTGAGTCCTTCTACGTTTTCTTTTCAGCTGCTTGCTAGAGGTCAGTGATCCATCTGTATCTGGAGATCAGGTCTCAGTAGAGTCTGCCGTGTCTTAATATAGATTTGAAAGTTCAGCTTGGTCCACCAAGTCCAAAGGATGTGAAGGCAGTAACTGGTGGGCGAATAGTATCAAGGCCATCAGCTGCCTTGCCCTCCAGTTCCTGTCGCCTACACAGCGATCAGGCTTCTTTACTTACATCATGAGTAATGTTTTAATAATACTTCTTTATCTTACATCACCATAAATGCAAATGCAGCATTAACCTCTCTGTTTCTGATTTTCCTGCTCCCTGTGCTGGTCTGTGACACCCGGAGTCAGGAATTTATATCACGGCAAGGCCATGACCTGAGGACCTGTCAGCCCAAGGCCGAGTTTCTGTAGACGTGACCAAACACTTGAGCAAAACTTACACTGATGTCTGGGCTGCAAGCGCAAAACACACCTAAAAGTGGAGCACATGAGGAAAACCCAATCCAAAGAGACAGAAACCATAAGCATGGGCAAGACCCATGGCTGCCTTAAAATCGAAGATTTTCAAAAAAGCAGTGATCCATCCTTGGTTCTTAGCACTGATTTTCAGACTGCTGCATTTAAGAATTGACAAGCTTTTACCACTCATGGTGAAGGCTAACACTTTTTCCACGTAAAATCACCTGTCTCTGAGAGATAAGGATTTAAGAAAAAACTTCCTGAAAAAAAATAGAAATTTGGCTCTTGCATTGCAGAGTCCCGAAGAGCTCCTACTCTAAATCACTGTGCAGATAAGGGTGGGCTGTCATCAGCTCAGCATTTCCCACCGCCACTTACCCAGGGAAGCACGAAGCAGGAGGCGCCGTGATGGGGCGTGCAGGGAAAAGGCTGGTTTTGTTTGCGCCGTGGGAGCATGCTGCCCCTGGTTTCATGGGCACAAACCGGGGAGATATCTGAGATGAGCACTCACGGCAAAACGGTTCAGGAAGTGCAGAGCTGTCTTTTACATTGCTCCGAAGGAGATGTGTGTATGTGTGTTTGTGTGTGTGTGTGCACATGGTAAGGAAATGGGAGCAAGTGGTCTTGTGGGTGTCATAGCTTTTACAGAGCTACAAGTAATCCAGAATTTGCAAATGGATTCAGAGAGCTTCAGACAGGCGTGGAAGTGAGACTGGAGCAGAAGGGAAACCTGTGATTGCCTCTGGAAGAAAGCAGCAGAGAGAGCAGAAGGAAGTGTTTTCCCGACAGGGTCTGGGTATGCCCATCTGGAGTGGGACACCCAGTTCAAGCCCCCCCACTCTCAGCTGTGTTCTCCAAATTCGCCATGTATTAGGGATGAGACACATCCAACCTGGAATTATAGTTCACGAACTAAGGAGGGAAAGTGACCCTCAGACTCTCCCTCAGAATTTGTTTTTTCTCTTTTTTTCCCTCTTTCTCTCCTTCTTATTTTTCTTTCACTGCCAGCCCTGAGATCTGCTCTGTGACTTGTGAAATTCCTGCGCTGGGGGAAGGGGAAGGCAGGCAAAGGTCCTGAACCTACTGGGCTGATGTTCAGAGGGTCCTGTGTAATCACTTAGCAAGCAAAAACGAGAACAGGCAAAATACACGATGTGGCTGAAAAACCAGCACTTGAACTAGAGAACAAAGCATTTCCAGGGAGCACAGTTTATCTGGCATCCTCTTGCAAATGCATTGTCTTAATTTGGGCAATTTTAGAGGTAGATGGGGTCCTTTTGCAAAGCACAATTTTAACCTGCACTGTCAGAGAAACATGATCCACCCAGCCAGCTTCAGGGACAAATGAAAGGCATGAACACCCACAATATTTGATCATTTGATTAAAAAGAGGAGACATTAAAAACTTGGATTCATCAAAGGAATTTTGGTACCAATAGCCGCCCATCACGGGAAAAAGACTGCTGCTATCAACATACAGTCATATATATGAGTGTGGAAAGAAAAAGAAGCTCCTGAAGCCATTTCTCAGTCATTTAGCCTGTGATCTGTATTGTTCGAACTAAAGGCAGTACCTTCCGTTTCATCTTCACTGCAGTCCTCTGGCTCTGTACTCCTGCACTGCTGCCCGTCACTGCTGCATCTGGTTTCCCTGCAAAGCTAATGGCAAAGGAAAGTCTCTGATCAACTTTGCAGTGTGTCCTCTAGGGGCTCAATACTCTCCTTTTGTGTGCGTGCATGTGACTTTTGCTTAGGTTTTAGCAACTGAAGTAATAACTAAATAAGCCAAATTAAAAAAATATATATTTTTTTAATGAGGCCTTTGGGGACATGAGGTTTCAGTATCATAAAAACTTCTACAGCACTGTCATAGCACTTAGGAACAGAGGTCAGGAGTCTGTTCATCCTTCAGCAGTGCCGCTTAGAAGTTATAGCACTTCAAATCTTCAGTGTGTGGCAAGCTTTTTATCTTTACAGTCTCCCAGGAAGTTCATCATCAAAACCACAGACCACAGCACAAAAGAGCAGTCTTTTACCTGAACAGAGCAAAAGATTACAGGCACCATTACCAGGCAATGGTAATATGACCCTTCACAATAAACTCACCATCCTTCCTTCTGTGAGGCCAGGAAGAAAACACTCGATGGAGGCATTTATTTAGTTTCTGTATTCTCTTGCTCTCTCTCCCTTTTTTCCTTTTTGTCTTCTGAACTTCACTATGAGCCTTGGCCTAATCTTGGGTTCCCAGTTCTGCCCACAGAAGTTAATAGGGATTTTGTGTGTGCAAAGAACATAGGCTCACTTCTGTATAAACAAAATAAACCCTCCCAACCCTAAACTCAAGCTCACAGATCACTGTATGCTGTGAACTACAGGAATCATTATCACCATACAAAAGACTAAGAGTAAAGCAGGGTGTGATTAAGCTATCATCTTTACTGCATCATTCAGGCCAAATCTGAAGTCAAATGTGCTAATCATCTAAGAATGACCTCCCTCTCCCACAGGAGCAAGATTTTGCAGGATTAATCTAGTAATTAATTCAGTGCACAGAGTATCGCTACTTTACCTTGTTCCTTCTTTGCTTCTTTGGAGGCAACAGCTAGAAACGGAGCTTTTGAGCTAAGATGTGTGCGATATTTGATCTGCAGATCAGGTGAACAGTTGTAGCGTTCTGCATAGTTACAAAGGCAGAAAATACATTCTTGTTCATTCTAACCCAATCCTATAGCTGCATTTATTTATTTATGTCAGTGGCCTTCAGGCAAAATATTTGCAATGCAAATCTCTGAAATCTGGAAATTTTTTAGTGAAAACAGCTGTTTCATGAAAGTAATTCCCTAGAAACAACACTTCTGGGCTACAAAATATCCTAAAGTGAAAATTCTTTGGAAAATATTTATTTCATGAATGAATTTGCAAACTTATACAAAACAATCAAATGCTTCTTTTTTCCCAGTTACATTTCCCCTCTTTTTTTTGCTTACTTTTCCTGTCTACATGTTGTATTTTACTCTTGTTTTGATGATCCTAAAATAAATGTTGAGTTAAAAAAATAAGTCGAGTGGGCTCCTTTCTTCTTTGGCAAAGGTTGTATTGCTACTAAAGGACTCCAAGGCTGAGGATTTCTAGACCAAAAGTGACCTCCAGTGGTCACACACATTATTTATGGCTGATGCCCAGTTATTTGTTTTCCTTTTGTTAGAAAAGAGGCAATGGGATAACTAACAGCCTACAACCCTGCAGCTCTGCCTCCCTTGCAAATGTGGTCAGTTAAATCTTTCCGTACATACTTTGTATGTATATCAGGGGACTTGCTAACTGTCATGAAAATTTTTCATTTATTTACATCTCAAGTTTTCATCTCTGGAGCAGCTTTTCTGCACTATGTTTGGGTGCATCTGCGCCAGTCTCTTTGCTCACGCTCTGTACGTAGTAGAGCTTTGTGCTGCTGACATTCTCCAAAGAGCAACCTACCACAGGGTGAATGTGACCTTTTAGAAAGCAAATTATGAGAGATTATACTGTCAGGAATCAATTTTTAGGCACTTGCACAGCAACTAGGAGTTCTGCATAGCTTTGCTAACAAAATAACAACATTTCCTTTCAAATCTGGAAAGCATGATGAATTTCCCTATCTTCTACTTACTTCAGGACCCAATGGGCCCATCAGTTCTTGGGTGTTTGAAGGTACAGAAACGTGAGGCAGAGGTATAAGCTGCGATGTTCAAAACGGTCTAAGCAGGGTAAGGCCCTGGGTCAAACAAATCCATGGAAAAGGCAAAGGAAGATTGGAAAAGAACTCAGGAAAATTAATTAAAATTAGCAACAATGTGAAGTTAAAGTGCCTTATTTTAATCTCTTTGGGGGCACTGACACTCAGAGCTTAAGTGTATAATTGACCTGATCAGTTGGGATCGGTGCTCAGTCCAGCTGCCAAAGTGCCCTGGAAATCTGTCCCTAAGTCTCTGTACATCAGTTTTGCAGTTACTAAAGTGAGATGAAATAATCCCCCTTGCCCCCCCGAGCCTTGTAGAGATGAATACAGTGAAGGTTAAGAATTGCTCAGGTGCTACTAGCAAGTATCTATCCCAGTGAATACCTCTGAGAAATCGCTAGAGTTCAGAGCTCTCGTTTCAGTATAAACGTTTGAAGCACCTTCACTCTGCCAGCTGTTACTTAGGTGTTTTTATGAGTCAAAGACAACCGCAAGGGGGATTTTCTGTAGAGGGACACTTAGAAAAGTCAATATAAACATACTCTTTAATAAATAAATTACAAGAAATCTTTGTCTAAGAACTCTCTTGAAAAATGACAGCTTCCTTAATTTGTATTAGCCTGGTATGAAATAAAACAGATTAAATTTGAAGGAGCATTTTCCCATAGGAATTTAAATGTGCTTCATCTTCATACCCTTAGTTTAATTGGATTCACTGGCCAAGCCCCAGCATTTTTGGAAGGTCAATGGGAGTGAAACAGTCATTGCCATTTGAACTGATTTAAATAAATAGAGACATTATCTTTGGTAAAAATGTTTGGCTACTCATAAATCCCTTCTCTTGAGGGTTTTATTTTGTAGGGCCAACAGAGGGAATGACTTGAATACTCTTCACGTAAGCCTGAGAAATAAGCTGCAGCCGTTGGCCTGAGACAGGATGACAAAGCTATTTGCCCTTGTGCTGCTGGATGAGCTTCAATAATCCACTGCAACTTTCCCGGTTGCTCCATCTGTTAAATGGGATTATGCTAATAACAGCTTTTGTAATATGCTTTGAGATTCACAGAGGCTGCGCTGTATATAGGCGAGGGATAATTGTTTGAATAAATAGATTATATATAGAGTAATACATTTTTTTCCTCCTATGTAAAAGGTAACACTATGTGAAGAGAGTTAAAAGGATGTAAGAAGGCAGTTTGCTTTATTTTTCATGATGTCTGTTTTCATGATACCCTTCTGCTTCCCTCCAGCAGCTGTACTGGATTTGTAAAGCGGGAGCACACGAAGATGTCCACAGAATATTTCTGTGGTGACACATCTAGATATAAACCATGCCATAAAGCTCAAGTTTTGCTTATACGAAATTAAAATTCTTTCCCTCTCTCCTTTTCTCTTTTTTCCCCCTAGGGTTACAGGCTGTGCATAGATAGGCCTTAATGGTATTGTTAAGGACAAGCAGGTTCCTGTAACTGTTGCGTATGTGACTAGGCCTCTCATTTTGATATTCTTCCTCCTCTTACGAGTGCTGCGCAAATTGCAGTAGATTAGATAATGGCATAGAAAAGAAAGCTGTGTTAGAATCAGTCCCTGGGTATCTGGGAAACATGAAGAAGGCGGTGGTAGAAGGGAAATGGCATTTTATCTTGGCATAATCCCGCGATAGACAGAAAGGTGGTTTATTAATAGCGGTTTGGCAGACATACTATACCAACACTTAATGATTGCAAAAACAAGGCTGAAGCAGGTTTCTAATTTCCTGCTGGCAGTATGTGCCTAATGGGCGATAGGTTAGTGCACAGCGAGAGGGAATGGCCAAGTTTCCCGACCCCGTTTTCTTGGCTGTTCTGGGCAGCTTTGTAGGAGAGGAAGATTTTTACAATAGATGAGGCACTTTGGAAATGTTATGGACTCAGGACTAAGTATTAAGCCAGTGCTGAGTACAGTACCCGGCTGTTTAGCTTTTATATGGGCCGGGGACTTTCCCTGCGTGTGGTCTGTAGGAAAGGGCTGCTAGAGAGACGGCTGGTGGGAGAGTCCGTTCGGAAGAAAGGGTGGGCAGAGGCGGAAGGGTGAAGTGAGCATGAATCTGGAGCTGGCGGCGGGAGAGGGATGACGGATTCGGCGAGATGGGGCAGGGGCTGGTAGGGGAAAGGCTTCCCTTCCGCAGAGCACCCGTATGCAATGTATGCAACGGCTGGGCGGCATCCAGCCCGGCAGCGCTCTCCTTCAGGCTGGTTTTGGCAGAAGCTGGAGAGAGCCGTGGCCCACCAGCTCCAGAGGGCTGCCAAAGGTCAGCGGCGCGAGCCTCGCGCCCTGCTCCCGCAGCGGCTCAGGGCGGAAGAAGCCTCCGTCCCCACCGTGATTGCTCCCGCCTGCTTTCCCACGCACCCAGCTCGACTCCAGCCGTGCCAGAGGGAGCCAGATACGGAGCTACACAGCTTTCTTACCGCATTTGCATTCAGCGGAGAGAAAGGGACGCTGCCACAGAAGGGTTTATTTCGATAATCTATCGCGACAATCTCATGTTGGAATAAATCATTGCCTTGAAATTGTCTCTGCCTCTCGGCTGCCTGCAGAGGGAAGTGTAACCCAGCTCAGGCTCAGCCTAGGTTAGGGAGGGTGTTAACTCACGGGGAATCTGCAAGATATTTCCACGTCTGAGAGGTAGTTTCTCACTTTAACATGCTTGTGTCAGTTCATAGATATTAAAAAACGGCAGCCCTATTTGCTTAGTAATGCTGGTGGTTTATTTTCTGCTCTGTAAACTGCCTTTTAAAGTCCTCGGATAAGTGTCACTGAAACCAGAAGCCAGTGAGCGCTGGCCAAGCCATGTCTCGTGACGGCTTCCCTGACTCACTGCTGCGGGTTGGGACACTCCAGACGCTAGCGCAGGGATCAGGTGAACTTTTCAGGTCATCCTAGACTACGTACATGAATGACTTCTTGTTTCTTATTATATTAATAAAACTGGTGACAAGCAGCAGCTAATGAACAATTGACCAGAGTCTGTTGAATGCTAGTATTTGGAAATACCCCAATTTCTTTTTAAATTAGTGAGGATTGCATGAAAGAGAGATCCTGGGACTAACTTTTTGTTTTGTTCCTGTACAACATGTAGCAAAGTGTCCACAATTAGTGCTTCTAACTGCTGCTGAATGCAAGCAAACAATAATATAAATACAATAAATATAAATACAAAGCAATAATATAAAATGTGAGCCCTAGTGCATGTTCTTTTCCTTGTAAACCCTGGGATAATATAATACTGATAAAAGTGAAACTAACATTATTTTGACTAAAATTTTGACTATTGTGCTGATCTTCAGGATGTATTTGTATTCATTTTGTATTGCCCATAAGAGGTTTGCTGAAGAAAAGTTGACTTTGTATCACGGAGCTACAACACCTGATTGAAGCAGTATGTTTTGGGCAAGGTGCAAAAGCAGATGGATGCTGTACGGGGAAAAGGGTGCAAAAATGTAAAGAAAAAGAGAGTAGTGCGCTGTTATGGGAAATGGTTTTCCCAAGAAAGGCCAGAGGTCCCTCTGCAGTAAACAGGCTGTGTTCAAGTGCTGCTTGTCATACCACCTTAAGGTAGACTTCTAAAATAGGTCAAATGGATCACGTTGCAGCAATACTACTTTTTCCTGTTGGCTAGAAAGGGAATCCAGAGGTAACATCTTCTTTATGGATGGTCCCAGGATTTGATCCCACTCTAGGTAAAGAGGCCTTGAAGTCAGGGGGACTATTTTGTGTCCTTCAAGTCAGATATGTACAACTGGGCTGAATATAGGGGAGCTCCTACGTTAACAGTCATTGCACTGAATACAACGGGCACTCTGAATTGAATGCTAGCTTGTTCAAATAGTAATAAACTAACCCAAAGGCAGGAAATCTTTCTACTGTACTGATGCCACATAAAGAAATCTCTGACCTCGGTGAGAAAGGCTTTGAAAAGAGATAGTCCTGTGTTGCCATCTGGAGCATCTTGATCTGTGTGCTTGCTCTCTGCAGGAATTCCTTTGCATGAGAATAATTACATATAGGCGTTCTGCAACAGAAAGACAACGAGTAAATATGCTAGTCTGCTACAATGAACAGATTATTTCTGCAGTGGCTCTCTCGCTACTCTATTGACTTCTTAATCTGTGAAGCTGATTTAAAAATAGATCATATTAGCTTATCAGCTTATTAGCACATTAGTATCAGGAGGTGTTCATTTTCCACAGAGCTCTTAATATGCCTTGATCCATCTGAATGCAGGAGTATCTTTAGAGCCCAAAAGATGATTCACAAAATGGAGCTTTGGATGGTCCCTTGATTTTATTTCTGGGGAAAAATAGACTTTTGTAGGTAGTAGAAATACCTGTCAGGATCCTCTATTGATTGTTCTTAAACCGCAAATCTTGCAAAACAGAGGGCTCAAAGCATTCCTAAGGGCAGGTATTTGTTGCTGTTTTAATCCTGCACTGCTTCAAAACCAGAGCAGCAGCAATGGCATCTTCATGAGCGTAAACAAGGGACCTGTAACTAACGTTAGGTCCTGGTGTTTTAATCTCGGGTCAGCCAGCCCTGCTTGGCGCATCTGCTACAAGCTCTGCAGCCAGGTCTTCCATGAAGCTTTGCCTGCGGCATCGCACTGCTGGGAGAAAAATTACATGACGCTTGTCAAAACAGAGTGATACCAGTCCATTGAGACTGTCTTAGGCAAAATACTGAGGGAGCTAAGAGGAGAGGCCAGGAACCTCTAAAGCTCTGATTTTATCACATGGTGGAACAATTTGAAAGCAAATCCAATTATTTTAATATTAATTAAAGCCCAATTAAGCCCAAAGGATTATTAACACGTTTTAAAACATTTCAAAAGGTGTTTAAAAGCTTTCTATATGAGCAAGTACTAAACTTGTATCACAAAAGCAATATAAGCTGCAATGTTTCTGCCTAATAAGTTCAGCCAAAAATTTCCTCTTGTTTTGCATGTGCTGTTTTTCTGCTGGTCAGCAAAGCTGTAGTGTACTTTGATTGGGCTTCACGACCACTTCCTTCTTCCTAGAAATAGTTCTGAACAGTGTGTAGCATTAGTGAGAAAAACAAATCACATCCAATGAAAAGGCACACTTAGCTTTCCCATTTTCTGACCTCCTGGATAAAATCCAGTAGAGAGCTGCTTCCAAGGTCTATTTATGAACATTTATTGACTCTTATATATACATAGTCTTTACTACATATGATCCTATGTACTGATTCAAGGAACTCAGAACCTTTGCAAACATTAAGAAATATAGTTTCATAACAGTGGTCTGAGGTTGATATTATTTTTTCCATTTTATATTTAATAAACAGAAGCAGATTGAGGTTAGCTGAGTTGCACTGTGAAGCACAGAAAGTCTGTGGTAGTGCCAGCAGAGATGACAGTTTCCAAATTTCCTGACCTACCCCTTAACTGTGTGATTGTCTTTCCTCTCCTGTTGTTTCCCCTCTAGATATCTAATCTGGGGACACAAATTCTGTTCTCCCCGTATTATGAACATACCCATGTTCCACTAAACAGCCTAAATTTACTCCCTAAAAAGCTGTGTCTAGCAAATCCCTTTTAAAAACTATGAAGATTACACATAACACAATTACACATTTTTTCTGCAGTTAGTAATGTGCATGTGAGTTTTTAGGATTTGATTCCATGAAAGGTTTGAAAGAATCATAACAAACCTGGATTTTTGCCAGATGTACAGAGAAAAATGAAAAAAAAATCAGATTAATTTTAATGTAATTGTACACTCTTTTAAACCTGTTACGAAGTCAGATCTTGAAATGTGATGTGCACGTTACTCTGGTAGCATACTTACTGACTCTGTAACTTACTTACTTACTTACATGTAAGTACTTACACAGAACTACTGACTCTAAGCCACCATCTTCTCCATCCTGCCCAGAAGAGGTTCTTCCATCCGTGGCAAAATGCAGTCTGCTCTGAATAAATTGCAGTCTAATGGGACACTTACCACAAGTGAATGGGCATGGGGACGGGAAGGATCACCTGCAGTCTAAAATAACTATGACAGCCACTGGAAAGATCTCTGAGTAAAAGTCTACAAGCAAATAAAGCGAGTAAACAGAGTGAATAAAAAGTGCAGTTGATTCTTAAAGATACATCCCAGATGTGACCACCACCACCTACTTGTCTCCACAGTGTTCATGCCACATTACAGAAGCAGTTGCATTAGACAAATTGACAAAGAGTCCAATTCATAAAATGAAAGGCTTGTTCAGCTTTTCAGTGTGTGGCACCAAGTTTTGTGTCTGACTTTTTCCTCTTCCCACACACAGCCACAGTGAGTCCCAAAACTCATGCCCAGATTTACATGAGAAACAAATGGGATCAGAGAAATGCTCCTTTTCTTACAGCCTTTCGAAAGCTCCTCACAAGCTTTTATAAAGCATTTGTATGTGGTCTATGGCAAAATTTACTAGTGAGTGAAAATAAAACAAATTATACTGCAGCAAAAGTTATAGCAACCTTTTATTCCTGCTTACTTCTGGGTGCTGTGGAGCCTAGAGAGTCAGTGTGTGTTACAAACACAGTTTCTCAAGCTTGCAAACAAGACTTTGGGTTTAGCTCAGCTATCTTACCTGTTTGACCAGAATACATCTGACCTAAGTCAATAGCTTCTTAATAACGCTTTTTTTTTTTTTTTTCATTCCTGAGGGTCTTATGTGTATATGACTAAACATGTATCTGGTGTCACAGTACAAGAAAACAACGGGGCAGGCATAAAATTGGTCCATTTTCTATTTATCATGCAAAAGTTCCCAGATTCTTCCTGGGTGTAAATCCCAACGTTGTGCTGATTTTCAGATCTAGATCAGAACTCTGGTGACTTGTATTCAATAGCAAGGGCCCTGACGACCCACAGTTCACCACAAGTCTAAGACCAGGGCACACCAACATGCAAGGGCCATCACCATAGCTGTGCGGCTCCACCACTTGCTCTAACAGTGAGGATGAGGCAGTCACACTCTGCTCCTGGTTATAACCCTTCTCAGGTGGAAGCCACGTATGGGCTTCCTCGGCAGTTTGGTGGTGAGCTGCACCTGGCAGCCCCTATTTCCAGGTGTGATGGTGGGGCTGTCCTGCAAATTAGAAGGTTGGGAGACCACAGAGTCTGGAAAGACGCGTGGCATGAGTGAGGGTGTGATGATCGGATGATGTGGATTATACCTCATGAAACACCTTTGGGTAGCCTGGGGTCGTTCCTAACAGGAACATTCCTAGGTGTAGTGTTATTTACAGTGATTAAAATATCAGCTGAAAGCAGGCAGAAGGCGTGACAGTGGGGCCATCATGTGAGCCAATGGAGACACCTTTTAAAAACACTCCTTAAGCAGAATGATTTGGTGAAGATGAGGAAATGGTCTTTATCATCTGTCAATAGATGTGTCATAAGATTTTAGATAAACAACTGATAATTTTCTATGCAAATGACTAATGCAGGGTTAAGAAATGGGAGGGAGCTTGGGAGAAAGAATTCAAATCTGATGTAATGCAGGAAATTATTATTGGCAGGTATATTTCAAAGAACTGGTATTGGAATCCATTATTTTAATCCAATGTACAGATGTATTAAATGAGGTGCCTGGCTAAATAATTTACCTGATGTGTAGCATTCTTCCACCAGTCCTTATTTTTACCTTTACTCAAACTCACTTTCAAATGTGGTTAGAAAACCACTATGCCTGGACTTTGCTGAATCCTCAGATGAGAGTAGTCTAACAGTTCTTCCTCTCCCATTCATGCTTAGAAAGAAGATTGGAGCTCTAGGCCAGATACGCCATGGTTATTCTTGCCTTTTTAATTTAGACTGGGTTATTATAATGCATTCAGCAGAGATCTAGATTTTAAAATCATTTAGGAACTTGATGTAGTGCAAAATGCAAGTATCTATATCTTCAGTAGTGACGGGGCAGGGAGTACATTATACTTGTGCTGCATGAGCTGCCCTGGCTCCCACGCTGCTCCTGGTGCAACACAGCCTATAAGGGTTAGGCAAGCAAGGATATAAGTCATTTGGGATCGTCCCAGTCTATCCCCATACCTCTCTGTTCATGTGATGCCTTGAGACCTTGCAGCTAATGAAATGCTTGAACGCAATGGCTCTTTTGACTGGAAACGATAAGGTAGGCCGGGTTTGAGTGAGGTGATAGAATAAATTTGTTTCTTGTTGGGCCCCCTCCACTTCATACAATAAAGTGTCTGACTACAACTTTCATGTTGCAAAGTACTTTAATTGTGCTATGCTGATCTCCACGTGCCATAGCCCCAAATGTTACCTCCTACAGAACAGTATTTATATTTTTGTAGCCTTCTTATAGAAAGGAATTCTTTGGCTTAATGGGTTAAGAAGTTATGCCTTTTGAGTATGAACTCATTATTGTAGTTTCAGAGTTTCTGACAGAGCTCTGTAGTTACATTTCTGATATGTTCTGAAATATTAATCCGTTCTTTGACATTATTTTCTGATGTCCCAAGCTTCAACTGACTCTAGCTACACCACTCCAGGAAAACCAACATTGCCATTCAAACCTGACTATTCCAGATACCAGGAAATGGTTTTCTTTCAGTAGGTCATTTAGAAGGTGATTTAGCCATGAGCTGAATTTAGAAATGTCATCTTGTCTTACAAGAAGGCCTTCCTTCTTCTCTGTTGCTTAAAAGATAATCTGTAGTAGAGATAGCATCCTCTTATCAAAAGGTATTGGCTCTGTATCTGTGAGAGAACAGATCACCCAGCCTGCATTTTGCGCCCACACTACAGAAAAAATGCTCCGTGGTCCAGAGGTGGGTCTTATAATTGTTTTTTAATCTGATACCCCTCAGGGTAAGAAATATTTCTACCTGGTGTTACTAGGAAAGCAAAGAAGCATATGTACTATGTGCATTTAACTACATTTGGAGGCATTATTACCACAGGAACCAGATTTAAGTTACTTGAGTAATTCACAGATGAGTAATTTTGTTTACGACATCTGTTGCAATCAGCACAATGAATTAATCAATGGTCAGGTGATGTCATGCAATTGACTCAGAAATTTGAGACTGAAGAACCTCTTGGTCATCCAGTTTGTCCCTTTGCTAGAATGGGATGGTTCCCTGAAGCTCATTTTTCAGTATTTTCTTAGTCAGATTCAAAACAGCTCATGTGTCAGGGCTTTCACCACCAGTTTTTGAATTTTCTTCTACTGTGAGATTTTATTGCTAGGAAAGGGCTCCTGAAAATGCTGCCTCATCCTACTGTTTCAAATTTCCACAGAACAATAGAATAAAAGACTGGAAGAGACTCAGGAGATCATCTAGTCCATTTCTTTGCCTAAAGGCAAATTCAGCTATAATTAAAACACTTCTGACAAATGTTTGTTTAGCCTGCTCTGAAATATCTCAACGTCTTCAGGCAATCCATTCCATATCTTCTCTGCTCCTGATAGTATAAGTCTTCCTAGTGCCTAAATGCTCCCTGTTGCATTATCTGCCCACTGTATCGCCATGTCTCTCCCGAGGAGACATGGTTTACAGTATGTCACCTTTTCATTTTTCTTACAGATTTTTATAGCAGATATTATATTTTTCACTCCAGTAAGGGTATAAAAACCAGACTGACTAATCTGTTCTCCTGCAGATACCATGTTATAGTATATGTTATCTCTGAGTCTTCTCTTATTTTAATTCATCTTCTATCAGCTATAAGAAATCTTCACCCTCTGATTCTTAAACCTGTCATATATAGCTGGGAAAAGTACAGCTTGACTTAATACTGCCACATTGGCCAAGCTGGGGTTATAAAGCCTATCTTTAAGGGTTAAAAAGCAAATTTTGCTTTGTGAAACAAGTTACAGTTTCCTTATGAATACTAATGAATTTACCCTGGCAGCTGAGGAGGTTATTATTCCTCTTAAACATAAGGAGAACTTAGAATCAATACTTATAATATGTCCACACTCTTGGAAAAAAGCGCAGGCAGCTTCAGAGGAGCTTGTGGCTACATCAGCGTTAGTGAATGAAACAGTGTCAGGGCCCAGTCTCTGACTTGGAAGCCACCTGGCATGATTTAGCGACCTCCATGCTATTGGAAAAGATCTGTGCTAATTCCCAAACTCTGCCGGGAGACTCTGGGAGACTGTTAGCTGGCGAGGACTGCAGCCACACCAAGTGCTGTTCTACCAATTGAATGGTACAGATGATTGTGTTCCAGTGCCTAGGCCTGTGCCTTGACTCTGTTTAGTTTGGAAGTACAGGAATAGCCCTTTGTGTCCTATTTCACTGGCTTAAGCACGAGGTCATTTTTCGCCTAAGTTAGCTTTGTCCTCTAAGGTCAACAGAGTGACTACAGATACTAGCATAGTTGAAGGCAAGATATGATGCATTGCATCTTCTCTAAATTAATTTTTACTCATGTCATTTTTCATTTTCCAGCCTACTAAATAGGAAAGCTAGATAGTGGATTTATAACGGTCACCTTGGAAAAGAGGGTGCTCAAAACAAAGGACAAAATATAATTCAGTAAATACTTAATTTTCCCATTGGCTGCAGGACTGAATGAAAGCTCCTTAGGATTGCTTTTCAAATGCAAGAGGGATATGAGATTAGACAACTCTAAAGACCAAATTCTTAACTGCAACATTAGCTGTACTTTTAAACTGCTGGCAGGGATCCTGGAGAGTCGCGTGGTTGTTACAGCAGTACACAAAGAATGTTTACAAGACCATCTCTGGTCAATGTTTTTCAGAGGAACTGCATGCAAAGGCAGCAGTACTATTGTACAGTTACTAACTTTATTGCAACGTACTGTTGACTTCTCTGCTAATGAAACATACTGTTTTCCTGTGGCAGTTCCCATTATTGTGTTCTTGATGTGTATTTACTTAATCATGGATGTGATTTATCAGGAACGTTATTTTTAAGAAATAAAGAAGGGGAAGGAGAGAGGGAGAGAAAGAAAGAGAAAGACAGAGGGAGAGAGAGAGAGAGTAAGAAAGAAAAAGAAAAAAGAAAAAAAGACAAAAAGAAAGAGCAAAAGAAAAAGGACAAAAGAAAGAACAAAAGAAAGAGAAAGAGAGAAAGAAAAAGGAAGGAAAGAAAGCATGAAAGAGAAAGAAAGAAGGAAAGAAAAGAAAGAAAAAGGAAGGGAAGGAAGGAGGGAAAGGGGGAAGGAAAGGAGGGAGGGTCGATCTAACCCTTCCATGAATGTAGATATTTGAAAATAAATCTACTCAGCTGAACTGTGTTTTCTAGCTGGGTGGGATCCAGACTAGCCTGCAAACGTAGAGGAAGGAGGAAGAAGGATGAATTAATACAGAATACCCTTGATCTATTCTGCATGTCCCTGACGTTGGGAATAAGGAAAAAGGCATACTGCCCGCCTTCACTCCCTGTTTCCAGCACAGCTGATCATTCCAGCCCATCATCGAAGTAGCTCTTCCAGACTCAGCGGTGTGCACAGGTGGCAGCTTGCTACCTCATGTATTTCTGCTTTTGCACAACTGATTTCCTTTGGGAAATCCTGAGGTTACAGCCAAAATGTGGGTCAGGCATTTTCTGGGGAATGACTCACAGTTGTGGTCTCCCAAACATCTAGCCTGTACTATATCTAGCCTGTCCTTCTTAGGCAGCCAGGACATGGATGGACTGGCACCACTCCCTGGGAGATGGAAGTCCTCCCTGAACTTGAAGAGTGACAAAGTCGCATGCTGAGACACACCCTTCAGGCTGCATAAAAGGGGATGAAACTTGTTCTAGCAAAATCATGGAACACATACACCATATGCATTTTATATATACTAGAAATCATTAAATATATAAAAACTTACTGTGAATTTGATTTGATATTTGATGCTCCAGATACTCAGGGCTAACACTGAGTAGTCACCTGCTATGATACTTTCAAGACATCATCTTGGTCACCAAAGAAACAAGATACATCTTGAACTCAAACAGACACATACAACTGGAAAACCTAATTACATTAAATCCAACATTTGCACACAGCACACATCTGCATTTCAGTTAATAATTTAGCCTGCAAATGTATTTCTGTTCATTTATTCATTGGTATAGTAATACCAGTATTTTTTGTTTTGCTCCTGAGAAGAGAAAGGCTAGTCTTGTTGTTAAAGTAATGGGCCATATGGAAAGAGATCTGTTTCTAATTCTGATGCTAAACTTCCTTTGTAACCCAGAGTAAGTCATTTATTCAGGGTGTATCTCAGTTTATTCATCTGGAAAATGGAATTAATAATACTTCTTGGCCCATAAGGTTGTTGAGAGACACAGTAAATTGGTGTTTGAATAGCATGGTGAAATCCTTAATGGAAGGCTCTGAGTGCGAGGTATTGTTATGCACAGTGAAGGGCTACGTGCCAGACCTCTACTGTCTCCTCCGGATGGTGCCACCCCAAACTTACTTTTCATGTCACCCACAAGAAATGTTATTCTAATTACATATATAGTGTGTTTGTGAGTGTAACGAACATTAATGGAACCTTTAAGAAGGTTCACCAGAACTGGGTGAACTTATTTCTGTAATGCTTGTTTTTCTATTTCTCATTCCTCCTTATCTGTTATTCTTATTTTGTTAGCCGTATTTACGTGAGACATAGTTCAGAAAAAGGGTAATTTCATGCCTTTTCTATTTGCTATTTAAAATCCAAGGAGTATTCTGGGTGTCATATAACTTTAAAATGGTAAGGAGTAAATGAGTTTTGTTTTGCTTTTCTGGTGAGCATTCACGCTTGAAAAATTTTGAGATTTGAATGTGTGTGAATCTGGAATGTTTTCAGAACACATACCACCACCAAACCTGGCCAAATCTGAATGTTATTTTTACTAAACATCAAAGGGAAATCTTTCAAAGGATTTGTTCATATCACCGTGTTTATGGATCCTATAGAATTACAGTGGCATTCCCTTTGGTATAGAATTTCAGTATGGAATAACAGTGTAGAAGACAGTTTAGAATTTTTCTTCAATAACTTTTTCTTTTATTTATGTACCCCATCATCTCCTGCAATACTGGAAGCTTTACACTTCTTATTACATATTAATTTATTTCAGTGCATCTTGCAACTGTGGCTTCTTTAAAAATAAAGTCATCATTACTTTCATTCATTCATTACTTCAAAAATTCTGTGTATTCAGAAAGAGGTTGTTACAGCAGCCATTTGTCACCTAACCTTGGTGTTCTGACTCAGAAAGTATAGTCACTCAATTTAGGCTTCTGTGCTGTTTGTCAGCAGAAGCCTACCCAGAGGATAAAGTCCTGGCTCTGCTGCGACAGTGCAGCCTCTGAATCTCAAGTTGCCCTTCTTGTCCTATAGAATTATTTCCTTCATTGTGTTGGTTATTAGTGATCTTCCTATACCATGAACAAGTACCAGGGATGATGAAACATGATAAGATCATTTTGCTATGTAGAAAGCCAAGCCAGGTGGAATTACAGGTCTGCCTCTCTCCTTTGCATAGGGCATCCACATCCTGCAAAAGAGTAAATAGAGCTTGTTGTGGTCCATGCTCCTTCGGTGCTCACAGAGATATCCTACTTCCAAGCTCTCTCCAGCAGATGATATGGCTCCATTAAATCCTATTGCAAAATAACCCTGAAAACAGATGGTGGAAAGAGAGAGATCTGAGACCATCTCTCAGTATAGATAAAAAGTGAGGATGACACAGGGCAGTGTGGCTTACAAAGGAATCACAGGAGATGTATGCATTAGCACAGTTGGGTTTCAAGGACAGTAATTGAGGACTGGATACATTAACTTCTGTGTATAGTTAATTAACTGTATTATTCCCCATTATTCTTTGTTTCTTTCAGATTCCATTGATGAAAGATCCCGGTTGGATCCGAAATGTCTGGACTCGCAATCTGAATGTAGGAAGCTAATTATTCTGTTTGCTTTTTAATTCCAGTGCCTAGGGCAGGCCAAGCTTGATGCCTTGTGGGCCTCTCGGAAAATAGGATAAGTAAGGCAGTGGTTAACTCTTGTCCAACTTCCAGTACCCCAGGGCAACACGTCCAAGTGTTGCCCTTTGGACACTGTGCTACCATATGTCCTCTGTGGTTTTATTATCTCTCTGTAATGTTGGAAGGCTCTGTGAAACTTGTGGCCCTCATATGTGGCTGCTACTAACAGGATGAGGATGGAAGCAGCAAGAAAGTCTGGGACTTGACCTGAGCAGTAAGAATAGAATCTGCAAAGCTGTGGCAAACATGAAATAAGAGGCACGTCCCAAGCAAGGGAAATGCGCCCCAAAGCTCTTGCTGCTGTCCAGGAAGGAGGAGTGCACATTTGTGAGGCTGTGGTCTTGGGACACATCCAATAATTGGACTAAAGAACCACTCAGGAGAAATAATGAGAGAGGGAAAAATCCACTTCCTGCCCTGGTTAGAGAACTGTCATTGCTGCAAGGTTTGTGAAGGACGGAAGTGAGGCAGATCCAGACAACCTGGTGATTTCCTAATGTCTCTGGACTGTATCTCTCAGCAGTAACCTAGACTCACAGTGATGGGGGGGCAGAATATTTGGAGGCAGAAGTGCTTGAAATCTGCTGTAGGATCCAGCACCAAGTGGTGCCATGTAGACACATTTGCCTAGCTAAAGTATTGGAGTCACTGTAAAGCTCCATGTAGGTTTCACAGGAGATACATTAGGCTGGGTGGAGTATCACGTTGACATAGCTGTATTGCTATCTCACTTAGATCCTGCTCAGGTATTTCCACACAGCCTACACTGTGCAGTGTAGGATATACTTGGTGATTTATGGAGGAAAACCTTCCTGATCCAGGAGTCTGTGGCTGACTCGTACGTAGCTCCTCTGTGTGCTAGCTGGTTGGTAAAGCCTGGCAGCTTTTTAGTTTAGGTCTGACAGATGTAGGTCAAGATTTCCATGGAGATATGCCAACTTATACAAACTGAGAATCTAACCTATATGATGAGTTTGGTATTAGCAATGCCATGTAAGCTGGACAGGTGGATGAGTCAAACAGGCAGTCTAAAATAAGGGCTGGGAGGGTTTGTCAGGGATTGGGTTTGGACATTCATTTCCGTAGCTGAGCTCTGTAGACAGACACAAAGGCACCTGGGAATTAAAAACTCCAGTAAGATAACAGAGAAGAGCTCCAATTTAGCAAGGGATAGAGTAACACCTGGAAATCAGATGGGTGTAAAGCAGTACTATGGATGTGATCTTTCCATGCCAAACCTGGGAAACACTTGGATCTGCATGCAGGTGAGATTCTGAACTTTACGACAAAATCTCCTGGGCAATAAAAATGTCACATGAATTTGTGTTGAAAGAACTGAGGATAATGTGTTCTTGAAGTAAGATTATACTTTAAGAAGTATCAATTCATGTTTTATTTGAGCAAAATTTTGAATTCATTTTTATAGATCATTATTATGCTATTTGTCCTGGATTACTATCAAAATGTAGTACAGAAATGACTGGAGAAGGAGAAAGAATTTTGTAAGGAGAACATGATGTATTTAAAACATGCTACACAGAAGGAAGATCATGGGAAATTAGTGAACTACTAAAGATAAAAAAATCCAAAGAATGTTGCAGACAAAAGATGTGTTCACACTAAACTGTATCTATGTCTGCGCAGACAGGTTACCTGTTTTGTAGGCCACAATCTGAAACAGAAAGTGAGAAAACTGTATCAGACAGAATCTGCCACCAGAAACAGAATTACACAGGATGAATTGCATCTGACCTTGACAAGGTAGATGAGCAATAAGCATGATCCCATCTGCACGCAAGCAAGATGCAACACATACACTGTGAATGAGCTGGGCTGTCACTTAGGCTTGCAGGGGAGGGCCATCTGATAGCACCAGGATGACTACACTGGGAGGCCTTTTTGTTTGTGCCCAAATTGCAGAGTGTGGAGGTGGTCATGGGGAAAAACAGGGTATCTGAAGAGTTCAGATCAGAAGCAGACATGTACCTCGACATGACTCGGAACTACCTGTGGGTATGACTTTGTTTTTTATTCTATTAAATAGAATTCTTTTCTATATTTTCTGACCAGGCCTTTGTTCTCTTCTTGTACTATGGCAGAGCTAAATACAAAGGCCTATCTGTTGACCTGTTCCTAGACCTGTTTTAAAGAAAAAAATAAAAAAGCTTCACCTGTTTCAAACAATGAGCAAGATCCTTTGCGTGATGTAAATCTACAGATTTCACTGACTTCAGTGAAATTGTGTTGCTTTATGTGAACTGAGTATGTGGCCTGATTGTTTTCAGACTCTAAACTCACTGGGACGAGAACTCTCTTTGTGCCTGATATGCTGAGCACAATGTCGCTAGTGTGCAAATAATAATAAAAAAAGCTTATGTTGCTTTTGTAGGCAGAAGCTGCTAGGTTTGAGAGATTGTTCATGGTATGTAAATTTGTCTGCAGGAGATTTTACTATAAAAAAGATAGCAGGAAGGGGGAAAAGTCTCTGATGAATTCTCGAATTTGCATAACAGAATATGTAAAACACACAGCCTGACAGAACAAAAGGTCTGTAGTCCAAAACATGTTAGACCTCATGAAATGCACTTCACTAATTTCATTGAAGTAAATGATTTCCATGGACTTTATTCAAAACACTTGTATGTAAGAAACACTGATGCCAAACTTATGGACCAGGGATAAATGTTTTTGGCAGTGTGGTGACTCCTGAATGCAGTCATTTTCTCAAAACAACCCTGAAATATAATTTTTAAAAAGTTCTTGTATGTATATGCAAGTGCTTGTAAGTTATTTTCAAATTGTTAGCTGAACTACATGAGTTGACCTTCTCTGCCTTTTATGTAAGGGAAGAGCCTAGAGAATGATGAGTAGAGCAGGCAGAGTTGATCACATTCATTTACAGTATTTTAATACTGGACCAACTAAAATTGTTTCCACTTAGTTCAGCATTGAATTAGATTTACTTATAATGCATTATTGTCTCCTCAGAGCTGCTCAAATATGTCCTACTTTTTGGCCAGATTACATATCCATAATAACCCCCCTTTAAGACAGGTTTTTGATGTACCGCTTCCAAAAACTTTCTGTGCATTTTATTGGTAAAGACATGTTTATATTTTAGACTTTTTGTTCAAATATCAATGTTAAAATACTGACATTTCCTACTAGGCAAAAATTCTAATTTTTGCTCAGCTTTCAGCACAATGGTAGAAATGAGAAACAGGAAACACTTCCTTTAATTCTACAGACTGTACCTCCTCCATTAAATACTGCATTTTCCAAATCCAGATTGGTTGATCTATTTTTTGCCACAGCAAACTTAAATCTAGTTTTCCCAATAATTATTTTCAGACTGGATGGAAAGGAACTGCTTTTGAATTGCATTTATAAAATAACATTAATTAGCATATTCAGGGATTGTGGTGCTACAACACTTTTGGAGAGACTACACTCATTTCAACACCAAGAATATTTTGAGGGAAGGATTTATTATTGAGTTATCAAGGACACTTCTCCCTTTCATAGAAATTTGAACACAAAGCTGAAACAAGAATAAAATGATATTTTCATCATTTTGCAAAGCCAATCACATCTATTAACTACGTAACTACTCCAGATGCAGAAATCAGAAAATGAATCCAGTACCTCAGTCAAGTACACACGCATTTCCTCACAGAGGAAATAAAGATAACATGTAAAACTGAAATAAATTATGGTGTTCCTGCTTAAAATCCATGATTTAAGGGCAACAGTGAGAGCTTTACATAAGCTTTCACTCTAAATTTGGAGAGGGAACGTTTTGGACTAAACAAGAGCTAGAGACCTTATTTACTGATTAATTGCTCAGAACTGATGCAAATAATTAAAGAGCATTGATTGCTCTGTGACTGCATCTGCAGGATTTAATTCTGTGCCTGAACTTGTTTCTAGGATTTCGGTGAAATTTTGATCATTATCTTTATCAGTAATGGTATGTTTTTGAAAACAAATCATCCCAGAAGCAATAAGATTAAGTTAGTTCTGACATCAGGCAAGACTGAGAAGATCAGTTGTTTAAGCCAAAGATATTTTTAAACATAATTGTGTTTCCATACAACTCAAATTTTGACTGAAGATATTATCACAAGCATTCAAAAGATAACTGTACTTTAAATCCAGAACAAGCACAGTCCTTGCTATAAACCGTAATCACTAAAATCCCCAGGCATGGAATTGGAAAGGAAATGCCTGTAAGACAGGTTATCCCAAAACAGTATCTCACCTTTGGCTCTGAATCATCTGATACTGATTCAGAGGCTGAAGATCAGTGAGATCTATAACCTGTGCTGCCAAACAGTGCTGCCAGATTAATGCCTCCTCATAGCTCTGCAGCTGGCAATGGATGAGAAGACAGTGTGCAAAGACCTGAGGGCCAAAGGTCCTGAACAGACTTGCATCCTAGTGAGTCTCGCTGTTACAGAAAGCCTTGCTGAAGGGCCCTTCAGCTGTGCAGGCTCCACACCTCCCGCACAGGCTGAGTTGGGAAAAGTGAAAAAGCATCTTTTTACAATATACAGATGTTTAAGAAAAATGCTGGATACATTCTATCATTTCAAATATTCAAGAAGGTTGAGCCTTACCAAGCGTAAGAAAAACTAGCAAGGGGCTGAATTATCTCAGTTCTTCGGCAAAATCTGTAAGACAGGGTTGAAGAGGAGAACTCTATAAAGTCATCTTGCAGAGGTCCTCCACAATCATTTCACTGGTGGGGGTAAGAGCAGCTAGCATCTGTGTTTCCTCTTGAGCCTGCTCATACTGCTGGGAGTCTGCAGAAAGCCCATTGCTCTAAGTGCCTCTTCCTCGAGGGGATTAAAACCCTCTTCATCCAGTTTATATAACAGCTTTTGCTAATGACATTAGCTGAGATACTGCAGAGATTTCTGACTTCAAAGCCAAGTAAACCTGCTTCTGATAACCACAGGCAAGCAACAGGCAGAATTAAGTCATTCTCCAGGAAGCAAAAATATAGAATAAACACTTCTATATATTGGGCCGCACAGAAGTTAAGGATTCTTCTGCCCCAGTGAGAAACAACAAATATTGGTACTTTTATTATAAAACTTATTTTAGTCACTTTACTCTCCCAGTGGGGTTACAGAATTAACTTCAGTCTGAGGTCTATTAGCATTTAATGCATAGCTTAGTATAAGAAAAGGTTTTATATAAAATATTTATGTATCTTTCTTTTATCTTAGGTTGGTTATAGCTGTTACATTTTTGCTAGCTACAGGAAAGAGGGACAGGTTTGCATAGTGATGAATTAACAATACAGTGAATCATGACGTGCTGGAAACTACTTCACAGCCTCCGAGCACTAACTTTTGAAACTGGCTAGCTAAGGATAATATTGGTACGCAGTCTGATGTAGAAGTTATAGACATGAGATTGAGAAGAAAGCAACGATGTTCCCAGCAGAAAGAGTTGCTTTTCAAATGTCATTAGCTCTTCAGGATTAAGATCACTAATTTAGAGTTTGCAAGAGATACAGGAATACTAAAGAAAAGATTATACCCTGGGAAGTACTGCAGCTTTGTTTACAGTTCTCTAAGCATGTTTTATACTATTTCCTTTCAAATGCACAGCACTGATCATCTTAGTTTTGATTTGCTGTGCTTTGGAAACAATATTTGGGGCAAAAGCTTTGCTAGTCATGCATGGAGTTACTGGATTTATGAAGAGCTAGCTTTTGGGCTGGAAAGCATTTCAGTCCAAAGCAGGATGTTTTCCATAGAGGTGTACATGATCTTGAATTTCTTAAATGTGTGTAGATTTAAACACTGGTGCATATTTTGTCTGAGCAGAGTACAGGTCTGTGTTTGAACATCTACTCAGGAATTCTGGGCTTGGGTTGAAGAAAGAACATGCTGATGACTTCACTGTTACATCCACAATGTCATATATTGTGATCGTTTTGACTTATCAGGGCTCAGTATTTTCTAAGCTTTCTAAGGTTTTATTTAGATAGCTCAAGCTTGATTATTCACAGATTTGGAGATAAATTACTTTCTGATGAGATTCCACTGGTACAAGTGGACCTCCAACAGGGCTGATATATTAAGCCTCTTTTTTGGTAATTTATATATTCCTACGTTCTTTTGCTTTGGCCATGTCTGGATCATAGGAGTCAACACATCCCTCCTTTTTTAGCAGCCAAATATTTTGTAGCAGAGTAAGTTGAGTTTTGACTGTGGAAAGCTCTTAGGATATAAAGGCAGCATTAAGGTTTTCATGGCTTTCCAAGCCTGGATGCAGATCTAAAGGAAAAAGAAATGCTCTTTTAGGGACTTTCATCTCCAAGACATGTTATATTCTGAGAAGGAAAAAAAACTTCTCCAGTGGTTCACTGACTAGAGATCCCCTTTTGGGGACTGTTTTTTTAGTGGGGGGAAGGAGGAGAAGGCAAAGCTGTCACAAAACGAAGTCCAAAAGCACTTGGTACAAAATCAAGTTATGCAATAGAAGCCCTGACAGCAATGCGAGCTGATACGTGTGTTATCGTCACGGACGGTCTGGTACATGATCAGTGCCTCCTACCCTGTCCCTAATTCCAGCCTTAACAGCTCCTGCAAAACTGCAGTCCTAAAATCGATCATTTGGCAAAGAAAGCCCCTCAGTTTCCCTTTTCACTTGTCACTTCCCCTCCTTGTTGATGATTTGAAGTTCATAGTACTTCTGATGATGTCATAATCCCTCTGAGCATGATGTCATCATCTCACCTCTTATCAGTGAGGCCGTAGAAGGAAGAGAAGAAGGGTGTCACCAGGGTATTGACTAACACACCCGCGACTGAAGGAGTTAGCAGCTAGCTACACTACTTGGGAACTGGGACCATATGGGAAGCAAAATCCAAAAGCTGAAACTGGCAAAGGGTGAGGAGCTCACGCCATAAGCATCTGCTTAAATGCGACGCTACCAAAACCGAGATGGTTTCATAAAGAATAACGTCACTCCTGTATTAAGAGGCTTTACATGGGGTAAGGATGCCATTCTATCTTTTTTTAAAGTTGTGAACTACTCAGTTCTTTAAACACGTGCCATTGAAGTCAGTGGGAACAGTCAATCACAGGAATAGGGACAAAGCAGGACAGACGAAATTGGCAACATGTTAAAAGAAAAAGGGGTCAAATGTTTTAGAAATCTGTCCAACTAAATAGCTTTTATTTACATGTTTTTTAAGAAGTTCTCAAATAAGACAAGCACTAAAAAGCTGATTAAATACCAGGATTTAGACACTACAATAACCAGCACTACTGTGACATAAATCAAGTGAAGGACAAAAGGTAGTATTAGACCATTCTACTTGAGGGGACAAAGAAAGGGAAATTTGAGCTAGACAGAGGAATTCAGCAGATCATCACAGATACTGTATAAAAATGTCTACTGACTTGAGTTAGGAGAACTATTCTTTTTTAGATGGTGGGATACTTAATCGGGTAATTGGAAAATCAGAGTCCAATTGTTTTCTAATGTTTACAGTGGAATGAAAATAGATCAACTTTTAATACCAGTTGAGCTACTCTGGGTTTCATAGGCTAATGCAGAGAATATCAGCACCAGATTCTAAAGCCATCTATGCTTATGAATTCACTATAAATTAAAAGCTCATCTTTTCTCTTTATTGAATCATTTTTACATGCACAGTGTGCATGCATTAGCAATTGCAATCATTCACAATCCAAGCACTCTGTGCCTGAGGATGAACTCCAGTTTTAGTGGGGAAAACGCCAGATATTATTGATAATGCATTAAATAATTAACTTTTTGGTTTGAGTAGACATTTTGCTCACTGGCAGAATACTTGCCAGGAAAATCTAGTGTTCCAGGTTGTAATCAAAGGCTTTCATTTTATTTTCTGTATGAGCGTATGTACTGCTCTGCAGGGAACTGTGCCTGAATTTTGATAAACTTTTCTGTTCTTTGTATTTTTTTAACCTAGTTTTACTATCAGAAAAGTACACAGCTCAACTTTGTTATTACTTGCATTTTCATGGTAGCTATGAACCCAGACCATAGACTGGAACTCCACTGTGCCAGAAATTGTACAAACACGAAGTGAATAGATAAACTACAAATTCTTGGGACAGGAATCAAGAATTAGGTGAGTGATAATGATTGGATACAAACAAACCAGTGAAAGAGTGCAAAGAAAAAAACTTCAATGAGCAGATCTTTTGAAAATTTATGGACAGTTTTAGATTCAAACCTTAGGAAACAAGCCAGTGTTGCCCAACACAATGCCTCCAGAAAGAAATCAGGCAAGGTAGGGGATATTACAGCAGGAAAACTGTACTAGTTCAGAATTTCATCAATAACGAGTGTCTTTTAGAAATGACACCACCAGGGACTGTTCTCTTGCAACAGCATGGCACACCTTGTGACCACACAGTGAAGCTCTCTTAGCCATCTAGTTTAGCAGGTAACTCCAAACTGCCTCTTAGGAATGGTCCCTGGCCGTGCTATCCTCCAAACTGTGCCCAGGCACTAGACTGAGCCAAAACTGCAGCCAGGACCATGCTAAGACTTGGATGGTATGGCAGATTATGTACTAGTGCTTGGTACTCTAGCTAGATGTAGCTGGTGAGAGTCGTTATGAGCTAAAGGACAGCACAACACAAGGAATTCAGAATCCATTGGTAGAGGGATTTTTCCAGAGAAGTAATCTGAGGAGTACTATCTCTCACTGTCGTCACCCTGTCAAAAAGAACAGAATATAAAAGAAGGATGAAAATAGTGTCCTGCTGTTAAGGAAGCTTACAGTTCTTGTACAAGCATTTGGCATTCTCCACAGCATCTTATGCGTACCATGGCTATACTTACACTGTAAAGTAGGAAGAGAAAACATGACCTAGCACATGGAACCATTAAAAATGCAGAGCGTTACTTTGTGGGTTATTTTATGTCAAGCAGCAGATGGTTGGACATGCTAAATAACTGAACACAATACAGAACTTTCTGAAGCTAAGAATCTAGTTTCTGGATTTCCTAAAGAAGCAGAGAAGTGTGGGTGTTGTTGAGACTCTGGAAAGACAGTAGTTTTGATTACATGTGTTGTGATTATGTTTTTAGTTAAGTATAGTAGTGAAAGACAGTAGTGGAACAGTATATTAGTGCAGTCCTGAACTGTTATAGCTGGAGGATTTATATGGATGCCGATTTACTAAGAACACACAATACAGGATTGTATTCTACACTAATGCAACAAAGCGAGCACTGGTCAGAAACCACAGCCAGCACAGGCAAAGCTAACTGTATTTATGTCAGGGATGGCATTATTTACCAGTGCCTCTCACTGCCTGGAATGACTGCCCGTTGACAAGAAATTAGATACGATGTGCCTGGGAAACGAAACTGCGAGTATTGCCAGTGATTTCTGGGCTCAGTTGCACATTGTTTTCTCTTCCGGATTAGGTGAACACCCTTCGTAGCTGTATCCTGGTGGAAACTGTCTTCACTGGCTTTTTTGTTTTAAAACTGAGGTGAAATCATTAGTGTGGCTTTGTAACTGGAAATACAGGAGAAAAACAAACAGGAACTTGAGTTTGTGAGATTGCATCAGGCCCAGTCAGCCAGTAGTTTTGTTTTAGTTGTGAACTGTACAAAGATTAGCCAATGTGGACACAGAGTTAACAGAACTGCAGAAAGAAAAACTGTCAGAGAAAAGAAGCATGAGGGGTTACAGTTGGGTGAAAAACTAGAGATTTTAAAATATAACTGAAAAGTTAACAGAAAATGGAAAGATTAATTGCTAACTACTCAGGAATTAACTCCTTTCAGGCTTCAGCTGTGTGCATGTGTTGGGGACTAGCACATGCCCAAAAAACAGCTCCGAAAACCTGTTCTTGAAGCCTGCAACTGGCAGTCTCTTCTTTAACTAACTTTAACCAATTCTTCCTTATCCTCTTTTTCCTGCATATTCTGTCCTCTTTCTCCAGTGTTGTTTCCTGTTCATTTGTTTTGCACTTAGCACAGCCCTCTTCTGCTTTTTGTAAACAGACTTGAAAAGTGCAGGAGATTCTTCTATCAGTTTATTTTTATCCTGGACATCCACTTTCCTATTTAGTTGTGTAAGACACCCAGTGTAAAAGGATATTACAATATGATTTTAATGGAAGGGAATCACTGACAGGTGAAAAGTTGATTTCATTGCATTTAATTACAATGATAAAATATGCAATATTGAAAGTGCTTCCTACTGCCTAGAGCATTACTTTTTGAACTGAGGGGCTTGACTTTAATTCTTGCCTCTTTCAAGGACTGCCAAATCCTTTAGGTAGAATGATTCCCTTTCCCAGTCTCTGGTTTTCCAATCTACAAATCCGAATAAAGATAGGTTCTTCGTTAAACATTTTGACATCTACTGAAAAGAGCTTGAGAAAAAGGATACTTCTGTGATTATCATTTCAAGCATGAAATTATGGTCTAAGTAAACCAACAGAAGATACTACCCAAGGAAAAAAAAGGCGGGGGCAACCCCCCACATACTGCTTCCATCATGAAAGCTGTTTGACTGAACTCCCCTAGTTTCCCAACCGCCACTGCTGTACGCCTGGCGGCACTTCTAAAATACCAAAGCGAAAACCAAGACAAAGAACTGCAGCTTTCCCATTAAGGCTTTTTCCTGTGGCATAGCTAGCGCAGCTCCCTCTGATAATTCATCCCTAAGCAACGGCAGCGCGACCTGCTCTGCCAGGGGCTTCAAGGGCGAGGGCGGCGGCGGCGGCAGCACCGCCCCAGGGCCCTCTGCAAAGCGACAGGCGGCGGCGCAGGGCGCTGGGCCGAGCGGCCGCCGCCTCCCCATTGGCCCGCGGGATCACCTCAGCGCACCGCCCCCGTGCTGAGTCACCGCGCGCCGCACGCCAGGGGCGCCAGCCGACACGCCGCGCGCGCACGTGTTGGGGGGGGCGCCAACGGCCGCCGCGCTGCGCGTGGGGCCGGGGCGACAGCGCCCCCTCAGCGCGGCCGCCGCTTTACGCGCGCAACGCGCCCGGCACGGCGGGCGTTCAGCCGCGGCGGTGCAGGGCCGCCAGCGCGGCAGGGGCTCGCCGGGCTCTGCTGCCGGGGAGGGCGCTGCCCGGGGCTCCGCCGCCGAGCCTCCTCGTGGGGTCAGGCGGGGCTGCGGGCTGCCAGCGGGCGCGCTGCAGCCGCGCAGATCCCCGCTCGTGTCATGGTCGCCATCAGGAGCTCCCCCCCCCCCAAGCGAAGAGTTTTCACGCCAAGGGCTGTCTGCAATGCAACGTGAAACACCCCGAGTCGCCCGCAGCCGGGCCGGCTTCACCGGCGGCACTGAGCGCGGCAGCGGGCTGCGCCCCCCCGTCCCCTCCCGTGGTGGCGAGCCCGCCTCAGCAGCTGCGCTCAGCCCCGCCGAGCCGGCTCTGCGCCCGGCCGCCCTGCCCGCCCCGCCCCCGCCCCTTCGCCGGGTGCCGTGGTCCCGCCTCCGGGGCGGCACCGGCCCGGCGGCCGGGCGCGTCGCCGTCCCCGCGGCGGGCGGCGCGCACACAGGCGGTGGCGGCGGCGGCGGCGGCGGCGGGGCAGCCCGAGGCAGCCTGGGCTCCGCCTGCGCCCCCGGCAGAGGTGGGTGACGGGCCGCCCTGCGGCAGGGGAAGGGGCTCGGGGAGGGCGACGCCGCCGCCCTGCGCGGAGCCTCGCGGGAGGCCGGGCTGCTGTCCGCGGCTTGGGACCCGCGGGCAGGCGGGTCCCCCCGGCCCGTGACACCTGCCCGGGGCACCTTTGCCCCCATGGGGCTCCGGCCTGAGCGGCTGCGCCATGCCTGCCGCGCCCGCTTTTCCTCTGCTGAAGGAGCTCGCTTTTAGGAGTGAAGATAAACAGCGGTGCTGTCGGGTTCATCTGGGGTTCACAGAGGAGAAATCCCGTGGTTTCCTGGTCCATCTTCGGGGTGGAACCGGCGGCGGGGAGGTGGCGGCGGAGGGGTCTGCGCCCTGCCCGCGCCGGGATCCTGCTGCCCCGCTGCGGCTCCGCTTCGGGGCCAGAGGTGACGGTTCACCTCCCTCCGGCCCGTGACTGGTGATGCGAATTGCCGAGTTAGTACCGCTTGCTCACTAACACTCTTCCTGAAGTGGGGTAAGGAAAGCAGTAACACGCCAGAAATATTTAACGGCATGGCAGAGCTTGGCTGGCAGTAGTGGGATTTCTGCATGTAAAACTGAACTTTCAGATATTTTGGGTTTATGTTGTGTCATTCTTCTTCTTTTTTTTTTGTAGAACAATTACCAGTTGTTTTACTAATTAGCGTTATCTCCTCTAAGAGGTTTTTGAATTATTTTTCAGATACTTTAAGATGTTGTAGGAAGGTAATTAAGATCATTTACTTTTTTAAGATTTCCTGTAAAAGGGAATGTATTTTGTAGAGAGTAGGGAGGAGACAAAGCTGTGCAATATTTTTGTTATCTCTGTCAAAAAGAGGAATGTATTTTGCAATTCTGTAGAGGCCTCTACTAATAATAGGATCTCAGTATTGATGTTACAGACTAACTAGCATATCATTTTTCCTTTCCCGTATATATTCAGCAACCTCAATAGATCCATTAACCTCTGATCTGGTTCGCAGTCTGGAAGGATTTTGGGGGTGGTTTGTTTGTTTGTTGTTTTTCTGTGTGGTTTTATCTGTGTCACGGCTGTCTCAGGAAGCAAGCATTGGCAAATGTTTTGTATGTATAGTTAAAGTTTTGCTGTCGCTTGTGTATCTGGTTGGAAGTCAGATGGATATGCTCCTGTTACAGTAAAATGGGCCTAATTCCCAGAAAATAACTTAAGAAAAAAGTGGGGAGAAGGTGAAGGAGATAAAATGGAAAAGATCCAATACAATTATGTTATGATTTTGGGCGTGAAGCCATGAAAATTATATCTAATGGTTTTAGATACTTTCTGCTTCTCCAGTAGCTGTGTTTCACTAAAGCAGAGTAAAGATTATCTGATAACATCTACTTACCTGACTGAGTGTGGACTGTTGTAAGGGTGTTGGGCAAGATTTAGTCTTTGGCCCTTTTCCGTACCTATGGATAAGCAGGTGTTCACATGTTATATATCTAATATCTCTGTATGAATACACATACACTCAGCAATGATCAAAACCACTCCAAATATAGTTAAAGTCTACTTTAAACTCTGAAAATGCAGAAAATATAGAGTTAAAATCTAAAGAAGAAATTTATTTTCTAATCCACTGAAAGAAAGGATGCCAAGTCACATAGAAGTATCAGCATAGAGCTGAACTGCTGCTGTGCTTCCACTCTGATTTATATTCCTCCTCTGACATCAGGACAGTAGCATAGGGCAGCACAGTAAATGACCTGCAATATATTCTCCAGTTATTTCAGAAGTTCCAAGATTTCAAGCATCAATTTGTACTTTTCGACTCATTGTAAAGTTTGATCCTGTTTGTGTGATGTCAGTCCAAAGGGGTGTCAGTCCTTGTATGCTTTCCCTCAAAGTACCTCTGTGAGATGGGAAGCGTTGTACAGCTAGGAAGCTGCTGAGGCACAGAGACCAAGGGAAATGTGGAAGGTCTCCCAGGACATCTCTGGGAAAGGAGGAGATGAGCCTTGAGATGTGATTTCATGTTTGCCTGAAATGCCAAAAGAGGTGTCCTTGGTGCTACCCACTGACGACACTTTCTCACTGTCTCTCTTGAGTAGATGCTAGCAGTTGTATGGGTATATGGTGAGTCAGATCAGCTCACTGATCCAACTGAAAACTACTTTTTGTATGTCTGATTTTTGTGGTTTTAGTTTTCAGTTGGACCTGTGAACACTTGAAATGAACCTGCATGAACCCAGTACTGTTATGAGGGGAGGATTTGGGATGGTTGGAAATGAATGTCAAGAGGTTGTTATGAGACCATGAGCTTAGATAGGCTTAAACTGACCATGAAAGGTTACATTTGGACTCTTCAGTGACAGTCAGATATCCTGATCGTAGGACTACAGGCCAGTCTTCCCTCCTTTTGAAAATATCCTTAACGAGAACTTTGTGAGGAATTGGACCAAATAGTGTTTCATATATTTAAAAGATAGTGATGAGAGCTACTGCTTTACCAGTGCTCAAGTGAATAGTTATCTGATAGTCATAGTCCATATCTGTGTAGTGTGTGTGTGTGTGTGTGTGTGTGTGAAAGGGTGAGGGAGTGAGAGTGAATGAGTGGGTTCTGGCAGGTATTGGCAGCTTGAAAGCAAATAGGTTTGACATTTGATCCATTTGACTCTCTGAAGAAGGCCCAGTTTTTGGCACTGGCCTTGGCTAATGGGAATAGGAGTCAAATAACTCCTAATAGAATTAAGTAGTCCCAACCCTAAAATATTTATGGAGATATGGCTGGCAGGAAGCAAAATGCTTTTTCTCTGGTGTTGAGCCAGCCACATGCTGTATGTTGCTTTCTGATTTGGGATGCAAAGTGAGTTGCACCTGTTTCACAATTGACCAGGAGTATTTGTCAAATCACCTGCAGGAATGTGGTCTGTCTCATACCACTGTGACTATGGTGAGGTCTGGAAAAAATGAGCTTATAATGAGGTTTGGACTAAAGTTTGCCATCCTATTTACAGAACGGCCAGAATCACACTGCTCAACACAGTGCTCTGGAGTTTTCCCCTCACAACTTGTCAAAATCAGGGACATGGCTGCTTATGGCTCTCTTCCAACTCATGTGTCCAGGTTTCCTTTCCCAGGAAAATAATGTGCAGGCAGGGTGCTTGTCCATGTCTCACTCGGATGTGCTTGGCATGCTGCAGTTCAGATATAGCCAGACTGATAGAGCTCACTTGAAACCAGTGGGACAAGCCTTAGTGACTTGACCAAGATCATGGGGGAACCTTGTAGCAAAGTAGGAACATAAACTGTCTCCTGAAGTCCTAATGCAGTGCCTTCACTGCTCCTCAGGAGAAAGATCGAAGGTCTGATTTTGCTCTGGGAGACGCATGAGCAATGACTTTGGGGTTCTGATTGGGAACTTAGTCAGAAAACTGTGATGGGGGTTCATGGCAATCACCCTGGGTTGGACTGATCTAGGAACTAACAAACATGTAAAGAACAAGATTTCAAAAGTTACTAATGATTTTCAGTGTCCAGCCTGAAATGAGTTAAAAAGCTAAGAGGTTTGAATGTGCTGGTCACACAGCATTAGTCACTTCATAAAATGCTAACCATTTAATAATAAGTAGAAGTACCTCTGTTAAAAATATAAAGCAATAATTTTTCATGAGCTTTTGCAGTTAATAAGTAATCATTACTGTAGTTGCTGTACAGACTTGTAACATTAATCTTAATTTGAGAACATCCATCTAGGGAATCTTCATCTGAAATACTTCCTTCTCTCTCTTACATTTTTGTCATAAATCTTTCTAGAAGGTAAACTCTCATACTGTTTTTCAAGGCAAAGAATAAGTCAATAGAAGAATGCCATTAATTGCTGTAGAGGGAGTTGGTGTTTAATAATGCAAACAAAATTGAATTGCCCCAGAATCAAGAAAATGTTTGATACATAATAAAACAGTAGCGGTAAGTACTCATCTAAGAATTTTTGAACTGCCATCAGTTGCTTTCTTGTGAATTAGGAATAATTCACTTGAAGGGGCCAAAATATAATCTCTAGGTATAGTATGGACTCCCTCAAGCTTTGCATCTTCTAAACAGAAGCCAAGGGCAGATCTGGATACCAGATGGATCAGGTTTGCAAAATTGTTGTAGTTCCAGTGTCAGCAGCAGAGCTATGATGATTTATTTTAACTGAACACTAGCCTGTCAGATTTTGTCTCTGTTCCACCATTTCATAAGTTATATGGGAAAGTTCTTATGAAAGCCTATTTGTTTTGTGCTTATGCCTATCACTTCAGTCATGGACCAGGGTCTCATCATGATGTCAGGTATTAAAAACAAACCCAAAAGACATGCCTGTACGTATTGTTTTTCTTTGTGCTAAGCATACTTGGTTTGTGTTATGTTTACCATTGCTGCAAATCTTCCCCTGGTGGCCTGCAAAACTAGTGCACAGTTTTAACTGTAGAACCCTAGAAAAAGGGCTGGAAGGGACGTAAATGTTACATCCATGTTAATAAACTAAACAGTGCCAAAGTCCGTTCTTTGGGGCTGTGACCAGCTAGCACAATCTGTTGACATCTATTCTGCAAAGCTCTCTAAGCCCTGAGAAGAAGATCACTGCGTCCAAAGTGGCCATGGGAATTATCCCCAGTCGATCTTCACTTATGAGCTGTTCCTGGGAATTGCTTGAGAGAGTGCTAGTTGGCCTGTACCAAAAATGTACCAGAAACAGAACTGGCAGTTTAAATAGATTTAGTATAGATGATCAGATTCTAATGGCTATATCTTTGATGTGATATGGTTTAATTTAGTACTTTGGATGTAGCAAAATGACCATCTCTGTTAGGATCACCTGTCCCTAAATCATTTTCAGCCCATGTCCTGCTCTTCAAAGTTTTCTGCATGTGAATTTTTATACCCTTCAGAGGAGGTCTTTTCCAGTTTTTAGTTACCCTTACAGCGTGGTACCTAAATCATGGCTTTTCAATAACCATCTGTCTTTGGAGTGTGTTGAATGGGACTTTTATCCCTAATTAACTCATATGTTTTTGGATATCTAACCCATTATTCATTGTGTTGTAGAACCCAAAGAGACACTGGGTCTTGCTGAAGCAAAAGAAGTCTTCAGCTCTAACAACTTTCAGTTTTTTATCATACCAAATACCGTAAAGAAGGATGAAACAGGGCAGAGCTTGGGTGTAAAAAAGGGACAGGAAGAATATAATTATCAGCTTTTCCAGTGGAAGTATGACTTGCTACCTATATAAAAGAAGATGATGATTTGACAGGGCCTTTAAACTTATTGTGCCATCCAATAGAGTGGGACTTCAGGAGGGACTTACAGAATTAATTCTGTTAGGTCAATCTAGGATAAGTTAATAAACGAGATAAATATTAAGGTAACACCTAGATATTTATTTTTCACCTATTTTTCAACCTGATGATCAGTTCTGAAAGATGATGTCTGTCTTTAACAGTCAAAGGAGTTGCAAAATTTCAGAGCCTCCTGGCATGGGATGCCAGTTAATCTGACATAAAAAATGATCCTAGAAAATACTTCTAACTTCTTAATAGATGCAGAATGCACAGCACAGCCCTGCATTATGGCAAAGAACAAAACTCAAGCCGTTTTAAAATTCTGACTGAAGCAGTACAGATCGTTCTCACTTACTGTAAGCTTAGGTCAAAAGGATTTTGAATTCTCTCAGCAGCAAAAATTCTCCATAATGTGTCCACTAGGGAAACTTGCCTCCTTGGTATGAGAAGACGACTTTTACTAAATTCAGTTTAATTAACAAACAGGCGTTAGGGGTTTAACTCATGATGTAAACCCATGTTTACTGCTGAAGTTCCTGCCACGTGATCAGTAAGTGAAAGACTTCTTGGAGCAGCCAGAGTAAAACGTTGCTCCAAAACCACATGCAGTCTCTCTGGGGTTTAAGGAATGTTGGTTTCCTGGAGTACTGACATTGTATGGAACCGACTCTAGGGTCAGAGTGTAAACCTACAAATCTCAGACTCCAAACAAGCTTGGCTGTGGTTGGAGTGCCCTTTCAAAGTTAGGAAAAAGGGTCCACATGCCTCAGAGTTCAATTTCTGAACTCACATCTCACATTGTAACTACAGTGTCTTTTCTTCCTTACAGTTGAAATATAAAAGCATTTTTGTCTGGTTTCCTGAGAAAATGGGGTTTATGTGATTAGTCTGTCAATCTGTTTTTTTATTCGCTGGTGATTTTATTCCACAGGCCAGGTTCAGCCCAATTTGAAAGAAGTGTCCTTACCAATTGGCAGTTTGAATATGCCCCTTTCTTTTAGGATATAAGAGACTTTCAGTGTGTGGGTGCCAGCTGTGCTGTGCCAGTTGGCCTCAGAGCTTGAGGACGGTGTCTAGCCCTTTGATTACTTTTATACCAGTAAATTAATAGTGTCCTATGAGAAGGCAGGCGGTATGGCTAACACCTGTGAACCAGAATAGTTGTGAAATTCTCTGTTTAGGGATTTAGGAGCTCTCCTGGTGTAACTTGTTGAGAAGATGCATGAATCTTTGTATCCCTGATCATTTATTCATAACCATCACAAACTGTGGGGCAAGTGTACTGTCCCAGCAAGTCCTTCCCCACCAGCGAAAAGGAAGTTGTGGCTCTGTTGCACCTACAAAGCATTAACCAAGCCTTAACTGGCGTGAACTACAATATTTAATTTTGAGACTAATTGTAGCCATTTTTAAATTTAATGTTAGCTCAATAAGAAATATGTTTTTTTATTATACTTTAGGTTAGAAAAATCACAAATAGAACTATTTTTCAAAAGCAAAAAGATAATTTTAAAGCTTTGCTTATAACTGTCACCTTGGAGACTCACTTCTGAACTTAAGTCCATATATGTATGCTGCCTGCTTTTTAAGGAGTTCAGATGAGGGCCACCAAGATAATTAGGGGCTTTGAACTTATGACTTATAAGGAGAAGCTGGGAGGAGAACTAGTTCTGTTCAGTCTTAAGGGTCTTCAGCTACAGAATCGGGAGAGTAAAGCTGAAATGGAGCCAGACTCTTTCTTCCTTAGAGGTGCAGTGATAGGACAAGAGGCAACAGGCACAAGTTGCAAGAAGAGAAATTCTGATCAGATATTAGGAAAAAAAATTTCACTGTGAAGATGGTCAAACATTAGAACAGATTCCCAGGAAATCTGAGAAATCTCCACCCTTGAAGATATTCAGAACTCAGCTGGACAAGGTCCTGGGCAGCCTGGTCTAAGTTGGCCCTGCTTTGAGCAGACTTTTGGGCCGGACGACTTCTACAGGTCTGTTCCAGCCTAAGTTACTTTTAGGTCTATGACACAGCTTAAGGTGTGTCATAGGTTTAAAGTGCAGTTTCCTATGAAACTGCTTACCTTTAGATTTGTATTCAGGAAGCTACGTGTCTAACGCATCTATAATTGGAGCCCAAAAGTGCTGCTTCGGGTTGAATGTTGGAGAACTGACTACGATTGCTGTCTCCACCATGAAGTTCTCATGCTGACTTTTCAATACATGGCACTTTGTAGATTGAGAACAGATGCTTTCTGAATTGAGAGGTGTGCAGAAATGCATCTCCTAACAATATTTAAGATTGCTCTTTCAACAGTTAACTTCTTGTATAATGCTAAATACTTTGAAAAAGCTAGCTGGGTTTCCGAAGTTAGTGCCTGCTTTCAGTCTTAATCTTTTTGTGATTCAGCACCCCAGTTATCAACAGGGAGAGCATCATCACTTTTCACGGGTAATGTATCATAAAGTCCCCCAAAATATAAATAATTCTTTCTTTAGAGCATGAGTTGTGTCTTGATGCTTATGTACCACAACAGAAACAGAGAAAAAAACAATGCACTGGTCTATCCCAGGAAGTGATCATTAATTGATTAGAAAAATTATGCACGAAGAGACAAACCTTAATTATGGCATTCCTAACTTTCCAGTGTTTGGCTGCAGTGGTTGTATTCCTTTAATAGTTTTTCATTTCTAAGTATAAATCCCTATTAAAAATTAGAGCTATTTTTATAGCACTTCACACTTGCATGGTTTTGTTGTTTATGGAAGAACACAGCTGAAAGAGTCTCTATTGTAGCAGATGGTGCTGGTTAAAACACGCCATGCAGCTCAGTGCAGTGACTGTCTCTCAGACTCAGTTCTGGTATCATCATCATCCATGGGAGTTTTACCATTGACCACCCCGGGAGCATTCCTTTTACTGCTGCTGATATCCCATCATCCAGGTGATGCAGTACAGCGCAGCAGAGAGCTTTGTGTGTGTAAGGCATATGCTTTACACTGAGCGAACACGAAGAACTTGTCTGAAATGAGTATCTTAATATCTGCAAGAGGTGTGGAGCAGTAATGAAAACAATAGACATTGGAAGTCCTTAAAATCTCTAGTGTTCAGTAGAGTACTCTCTTAAATACATTCATACTTTGAGAGCGCTTAAGGATTTTCTGAATTTTAAGGTATGTCTAAGTATGCATGCTGTCCTGTGTAGGGGACTAAGTGTATTAACAGAGCCTAAACAGGAAGTGTATTAACAGAAACTATGCTAAGTAAACCCAGGAGCAGGGGAAATAGAGCCAACCAAGCGATCACTTCAACCATCAGCCCCCGCCTAATTTTAAATAAACCTTCTGACACTGAAAATCTGTTTTAAAAGAATAGTAGTGTTGCATTAGGAAGCACTTCAAAGTTAGGAAGTTCTGGAGTGAAGGTTGCTTGTCAAACCTTAAGGCATATCTATTTTACAAGTGCGTTATGACAATCTTTTAACAAAAGCAATCCCTATAAAGTGGGAGAATAGTCTTTGACTTTAATGTAGTAGAAATTTAGATCTACCATTCACTGGCCCTGCCCTTAAAAGTCCTTAGAAATCTATGAGAGAAGCATTTTCAGTGTTGAGAGCACAGTACATGGTAGAAGGAAAGACATTATTTTGGAAGTAATGCTTTTCTATTCAGAGATAATTGGAAACATATTTATGAGCTGCAGAGTCTGAAGGTCTGACAGGGGTTTTGAATGCAGCTAATTTTATGACCTTTTGAAACTTGTCATAATTCTCCGAGTAACAAGGTGTCTTTTGTTATTGCTTTCTAATAGCTCTGTTCAAACATGTCAGCAGTAAATAAATTAGATGGGATATCCCAATTCTAAGTTATGTTATTAAATTGTAAAATAAGAGAATAACTGACTCCTGGAATCTAAAATGTGCTGGTCACTCAAATATCTCTACAATATAAAGTAGTGATCAAAAACTTGTTTTTTTCCTGTTTCTTTTCAGGTCCAAACCATGAATTATGTTGGACAGTTAGCAGGGCAAGTGTTTGTAACTGTGAAGGAGCTCTATAAAGGACTAAACCCTGCCACATTGTCAGGTTGTATAGATATAATTGTTGTACGTCAGCCAGATGGAAATCTTCAGTGTTCTCCTTTCCATGTACGTTTTGGGAAAATGGGAGTTCTACGTTCTAGGGAGAAAGTGGTAAGAAAATTGAAACTTTTGTTATGTTTTTTCTGTGGGTCAACTCTAATAGCATGAAAATTACTGAATGTTTTGCAGTATGTTAGTCAAGATTTTCTTTAGACATTTTACAAAATGCCCAAATAGAGTCAAGGTTCAGTTAAATTGGTTACTACTGATAATTGCATTTCAAAGCATAATTTGTAAAACACTGACTGTAATAGCTACAAAATAAACCATTAATTTTGTAACATTTATTTTCAATAGAGTAAAATTTTAAATGAGCTAATTTGGGCTTATACTAGATTTTGTTAGTGACTAGGTACTAAGACCCCTCTGTTTAACATGTTTATTGATGGTTACAGAAAGAGAGTTAATAATGAAGTAATATTTTCAGATAACAGAATGTTTAGGTTAACTGAAGCTGGAAAAGGCAGTGAGGAACTTTAGGGAAATGTAACCAAGTTTAATGACTTGACAATACAATATGAGAAATTGCCAGTGACTAATACAGGACAGATTATTTTAGGGCATAATGTGTAACTACATATAGTCTAGGTTCTAATGTAGCTATAATTGTTCAGCAAAAGCACCTGGGTGTCGTCATGGACCTTGTTCAATTCTTGTCTGAATTGGAAAGGAATACCAATGTTTACGAAGGGTTAAAGTTGAAAATATTACCATGCCTGTAGTATACCCTATAGATGTGTATACCCTATAATATGCCTATAGAAATACTACAAATATGTAAGGTTGTTCTAGTCTCAAAAAAAAATACAATGAAAATGGAAATGGTGGCAAAAATGGTTAGAGGCAAAGGAGAGAGCTCTTCATGAGAAGAAATGGAAATGGTTGAGACTGTATAGAGTTGAGGTAAATACGCAAAAGAAATAGACATCAATTGTGTAGAGATTTTAAATTAAGTTTTCTTATTTATGCCTCTCAGTAATAAGAGAGGTCTATTTAATGAATTTGAAAGGCAGCATATTAAGAATTTGCATGAAGAAGTACTTTTCACACAATGCCCAATTAGGTTATGAATTAAAAGAAAGCAAAGATTTACGAGGTTAATGAAGCATCTAGAATTGCATTTAAAAAAATACAGAACTTTATATAATGGCTATGTACCTTGCTGACTGAAGGAGCAAGCCAGGAATGAGCTGAATCCATTAGGAAAACATTCTGACAGCGCATAGACTTACGAGGAAGTGGGGGAAAAGAAGAAAGGAGTTCAATATTTAGTATTTGTTGTAAGGTTTCTTCCAGTTCCCTGAGAAGCATTTGGCTAGTGACAGATACAGGATAGCTGAACAGGAACTGTGTACCTAAAATAACTTTGTTTTCATTTAAGAATATATATATTTTTTTCAAGGTTGACATAGAAATTAATGGAGAAGCTGTAGATTTGCACATGAAGCTAGGAGACAATGGAGAGGCCTTTTTTGTGCAAGAGATGGATAATGATAAGGTAAGAGTCAAAACTAATTTTAGTTTGTTAAAAAATTTGGTGCCTACTTTTCCAATTTAGTTTTCAATTTAGGAATTTTGTTGAAAAGTGTATCTTTATCCAGCTTATAATTTCAAACATTTCTGGACATTTTTCTCCTATGGAAATTTGATAATAAGCAGTTATTTCATTTTTGAATCACTGAGATTGGAAAAAAATCTAAAGAAGGTAGTCATCATAAACTCTGGTTTATTTTTTAGTTAATGTGCATGCCTGTGTGTCAGCAGAAATAATATGTGCACAGTTGCATGCTCCAGAGATATGTCCATGGACCTATTTTTTGCAGAAATTTTTAGTTGGACATATGCACTAAGCAGATTGTGAGTATAGAAGTGCACATGTCCTCTACACATCTGTGCATACAGTAATGATGGTACTTGTTAAAAACATGATTTTGCAACTGTTATTCATGAGGAATTGTAATGAAATGAGAATGCCCTGCTGTTGGGCTGTGTGATTAAATAGTAGTCAGTATAAGTTCTGGCCACATTAATTTTGAATAGTCTACCTATAACATATGATACCAACATAAAAAAGCCTTTTACAGGCATTTCTCTTCAGATATCCCCAATAATTTTTGTTACTGTCCAGGATGGATTGGATTTTCAAGTTCTTCTACTGAGTACCATCCTGTTAATTTCAGGTGAGAATTGTGTTCGTGTGCAGTTTTCATCTCCACATCTTTGTATTTAAAACCTTTATATGGTAGCAGTTATTTGGTGACTGAAAAATGCTAGAAATACTTCCGTGTGTGTCTAGAGATGTGTATATATTACAGCCTAAGAGGATGTTCACATGACCTAATTATAAGCAGCTGACTTATTGGAGTAGTATCTGTCATTTGAGTTACAAAGAAAAATTGATTTTACAAAACTTTCAGACTATAAACTAGGATTTTATTTCTGCTTTGTATCTAGCATCACTTGGATAGAGACTCATGCCATAACCTTGCCAGTATTAAAAGCTCTGAGGATCCTTTCTGGAGGGTACAGATGCTGCTGTTGAAGAATTTCCATGCACTGTGGGATCATATTGAGCCCCCAGTTCTCTAGACTATATTACTTTTCTGAGGAGCAAATGACTTATTTGTGACTAGATTTAGAACCATATTTATGACTTGCTGAGGAACTAATAATGTCATGTGGTTTGGATTTCTTTCTCAGGAGGTAATTCCTTATCATCTCTCTACATCCCCCATTCTGTCTGAGGGAACTGCTTTAATGGAAACTCAGCTGAAGAGGAACTCAACAGACAGGATAAGAAACCTGGACTCCAGTGTATCCTCACAAGTACCACCCCAAGGCCATGGATCCCAGCCTGCTATTGAAACCTCTCTGGCCTGTAGCTCTGTGAAAAAAAGGAGGAAAAAGAGGAGGAAGTCTACCCATAAAATGGACAGCTTAAAACGAGAAGACAATGGAGACACATCAGAAGATGAAGATATGTTTCCTATAGAGATTAGTTCAGAAGAAGAAAAAGAACCATTGGACAATTCAAGGTATCACAGTGGCATTGAGATGTATAATGGAGACCTAATGCTGGGTTAATGTTCCATTCCACATCTTCTGACAGTAAATTCTATCAAGTCAGTACACATGGTTGAGGGACATGTTTCTCTAAGCAAAAGCTTTAGGCTAGAAAGCTGTCAGGAACATTACTAACAAAAATAATGAAAATGACACTGAAAACATAGCAACAATCTTCAGTCACTGCTGTGAACTAGAAGGTGGGAATCAGATGACACATCTCTATCTCTGTTTAGTTCAGCTTAGACTAATTCTTACTTGCAATAGTTTTTTCATTAACTGGAATATATGACTGCTGGGTAATGAAGTACGGTTTTTAACTTTCATTTTTCCCTATACCTAGGATCCCTGTTCCAGAAGTGTGTATCGATGAAGTATCTGAGATAAAGACTCCTGCAGTTGCTACATTTTCTCAGTCTGCATCTTACCCTCATTCAGATGGAGAATGGTCACCTCTTCAAAGGTACTTTTTGTGATAGTAAATTTCTAAATAATCTTCCCCTTTGCATTAATTTCTTATATACAAGTGCTGTATGAAGTTTTGCTACAAGTTTTGGTATCAAGCTGGTCACTGTCAGCTACCAGATGAACGCTTTCTATATTTGAAATCAGATAATGCACAACAATTTCAGGTTAGCTCTGCCCATGATTCAAAGGATGCAAGCATACAAATGCAGGTACCCAAATTCTGAAAAATATTTAATCTGTTAATGTCAGTGCTTGCAAATAAATACTGTAGAGAGGATGAACATTTTATGGAAGCTGAATCTTTGCCTTAGTGTGTGCACACTGTGTAAGGATTTCAATTAATTCAGGTGATAAATCTTTACTACTTCGGGTATAAACTGTTTAGGAACTTGAAAATTTGTATTTGATGTGTAAAAATAAGATTTTTTAAGGACTTAAGAATATGAACTTCTTGTGTCCATTTCCAAAGTTAATGTATTGAATTGTAAAGATTGATAGACATGAAATGTTTGTTGCAGGAAAAGAACACCTACACTTACAGTATTTTACCTGCTTTTTTTCTGTATGTGTATTTATGTGCATGTGTATACCTTGATGTCAAAGCAGATGAATTTGGACCTCCTTTCTTGCTCCTGTGGAACACTGTCAAAAGGGACAATTGTTCACTTGATGCCAGTTGCATTGCTTTATAATTCCAATGAAGTTGTGTGTGCGCGTGTGTGTGACTGCACATGAGTGCCCCTCATCTTCTGTCTATACTGTTGCGGTGGGACAGTATTCACAATACCTTATCCTAAGAAGTCTAATCTCACTAGACTGCCTCTATAGTTGGGGGAGGGAGGAAGGGAGAGCAAGGTGATTTCAGAGTAAGAGCTTAATTTAAATGTTTGGAATTGCATTCTGGAAGAAACTTTCTTCACTGACTGTAGAGCCTAATGAGATTGTCTTCACCAGTCTGGTGATAGTATGTGTGAATACCCCTTTGGTAGCTTTTTGAACTTCATATTCCATTTGTTTCTTGCAATTGCAATTTTTTTTGCAATATTCTGGATTTTGAAAACTCTAGATGTAAATTCAGAATTCATGTAGTAAATGCACAAAGAGCTTATGTTAATAAGCACTTGTTGTGAATAATGACACCCTTTTTTTCTTTCTCCTAATGTGCTGTGCTGTGCAGTAGGCCTATAGTTTGCACAGGACAATCCTCTCTTCTCACTGTTCCAGCAGACGGAGGTCTGTCTAACTCTTGCCCTCATCAATCTTCTCACTTTTCTCCTCCAGACAGGTAGAACAGTTGTTCTTCCTCTTTTCTGGGCTGCTCATTAATCCTTTAATGTGTTAACAGTATGTGAACTCTGTTGAACTTATAACTGCACTTATTGCTAACCCAGACAGGTAAGAAGAAAGTGACATTTTAAACCACTTCCTCTGCTTGCTTCTTTTGTGGGCGCTGCCTGCAGGTAAGTTGCCCCAAGGAATCATGCATTGCATGACCATATCTAAAATAAAATCAGGGCAATGAAAACCTCAATTAAAACTGAAGTTGATTAAGATGATATTAAAAAAAAAAAGCTTAGCTAGTGAAAACTTACATTCCTCTGCAGATTGAAAAGATGCATGGAAATTTCAGAGTTAATACATATTTCAGAGACATGTCTATCCCATGGTTTTCCTGAGGAGTTTGCTTTTGTATAGGGTGCAAACAAAAGCCTCAGAGATTAAGTGAGGAATAAGGAGAGTGAAACTTATAATGGGAGGAGTGCAGTGCCAAAAGCAAACCTCTCTTCTCTTGTTCCCTGGGTAGGGGAGGGGAAGATTTAAGCTTTTGCTGTAGTATAGGCTTCCTCTGACTGTGGATTCTCTTCTACAGAGCTGAAAGTGAGTACAGACATTCTTTATGATGTCTTAAATTCAAGATGTCTCAAGGCTCTCTTGACAGGCAGATCTGCTGCAGCCAGACCCTTTCTCTTCAGTCAGTGGAGAAAAGTTGCAGCAGCTAGGTTAAATCATCTAATGTAGGTGTCTGAATATGACCTCTACAGTTCTCCTTTAATGCTTCAATAATAGTCTAAATTGCTTGTTGCTTATCTCAGTGCAGATGCCATACTAGGTACCTAAGGCTGTATCTAAACTGAAAATCATGGGGGCTTCCCAGCTTCTAGATCTGCTTCTGAAACCTCGCCATGTTACAGCACCAAGCCAGGGTGAGGCCCTGAGGTGGTCAAGGCTGTTCCTCTCTGCATTTTTTATGGGAAGGAAGGGCAGGCGCACAGCTTGGCATGGAGCTGTGATGTGATCTGGATGGCTCCGGATAATTGCTTGAGAATGCACCTGTCTTGCAGTCCAGATGTCCAGCTAAAGCACTGTAATAACTTGTCTGAATATGGCCCTCTGTGTTTCTGCAATTGTTTTCCTGTGTGTGAAATAAGAAACCCTATTATGGTCCCTCAGAGATAGCTCGGAGGATCTCAGCTATTGTGGCATGTACATGAGATTGACCTCTTTCTTTCTGACTACCCTTCCCCTATTTATTTGGCCTCAGGGCACTCAGACAGGACTTTTTCTGAGGTCACGCTGCTGCTTGCTCAGGGCTTAGTAGGAAGCACTGCCAAGATCAGCATGGTTTGCTGTTGCAGAACTGCCAACCACAGGCCAAGTTCCTTACTCTGTAACATCAGATTGCATTCAGTGCAGTTATAGCTGCTGAAGTTAAGGAATGCATAGGGCCTTGACACAAATATTCAGCGTTTATGGGATGTGAATCAGATACGCTACTCTGAATGGCTGAACTGAACTTTCCCTTCATTCATGTGCAGTGTTGGTTTTATGTAGTCTTGTGCAGTGCAGCTCTAGTTTGATCTGCAGGAACTGCAGTGATCTGTGGAAGCCGGGACAATTTCAGCTGGGCTCGTTCAGTGCCTAACTTAATAGAGGAATTGCACAAAAGTGAAAGCAGAGTTCAGCCTGGGACACAAACATATTGGTTGTGTAAGAACTAAAGAACCCAGTCTGAATCTCTGATCCAAGACTGTGTTTACAGGATGCTATTGCTGTATTACAAATCCTACACAGTCTTGGTATTCAACCCTGTTGACCTGTGCAAGCATAAAATTAATCCAGGATTTAATTTGAATTTAGGGAGCTAAAAAAAATTTTAGAGGCAATGTGACTGTGAGCTTTATTAGTCTCCAATCTCATTTCATTCTGGTGGCAATAATATGAAGTGGATACCAGTTAAGATAGTCCCAGCGCAGAAAAAGGAGACTATATCTGGCATTACATACAGAGGCGGAAGTATCCAAACAGGAAGTATACAAACAGAACTGTTAGGCATAATTTCCATTTGCATCCATAAACTAGAGAGATTATTTTTGCTGCTCCAGAAGAATATTATTTGGAGAGAGTAGCTACCGAGTGTTAAACAAGGATATGGCATATAAAGAAAAAGGAAAGGTATTTTTCTGTGATGGAAAGACAGGTTTCCTCAGCATGCTACCAAACCACTATTGATGTTTGTGGCTTGCATGGAAGATTCCAGCTTATGTTCCACTTTCTATAAAGAATGAGAATGCTTTAGTATCCTTTTATACAAACAAGAAAATAATTTACCTTGTTTGCACTGTGGGTGAGTGTTTGGACCTTTAAATTAAGATGAGATAACAGTGATAATTGTGGTCCAGCTTGAGGTTGCATTAGCCTCTGTGTACTAAAAGGAGAAATCAACTGAAAATAACTTTGAAGATATAATATATTGTTACTTCTAAAACCTTACACTTTATTGTATATAAAAGTGTCATTTAAAGAAACTGAGACTATAGACCTCTCCATGGTGTTTGTGTCAAAAGTTTAGTAGATAGTGTGTACTCTCTGTTTTGGAAGAGCGGGTATTTCTGGGGTTAGATTCTCAGCTTGTTCCTAACTTGGCATGGTTATACTTGAGCTATATCTACTGTGAACAACAAACCTAGACTGATGTATGAATCTTGGGGCAGCCTTTCACAGCGAGAGCGTACTCAGAGCAGAACTCTGCCTGCATTGACATTGGGCTAGATGAGTGGACAGTGAGGTGGATTGAGAACTGGCTGAATGGCAGAGCTCAGAGGGTTGTGATCAGTGGCACAGAGTCTGGCTGGAGGCCTGTAGCTAGCGGTGTCCCCCAGGGGTCAGTACTGGGTCCAGTCTTGTTCAACTTCTTCATCAAGGACCTGGATGAAGGCACAGAGTGCACCCTCAGCAAGTTTGCTGATGATACAAAACTGGGAGGAGTGGCGGATACACCAGAGGGCTGTGCTGCCATTCAGAGAGACCTGGACAGGCTGGAGAGGTGGGCAGAGAGGAACCTCCTGAAGTTCAACAAAGGCAAGTGCAGGGTCCTGCACCTAGGGAGGAACAACCCCATGCACCAGTACAGGTTGGGGGTTGACCTGCTGGAAAGCAGCTCTGCAGAGAAGGACCTGGGAGTGCTGGTGGACACCAAGTTAAGCATGAGGCAGCAATGTGCCCTTGTGGCCAAGAAGGCCAATGGTATCCTGGGCTGCATCAGGAAGAGTGTTGCCAGCAGGTCGAGGGAGGTGATTCTCCCCCTCTCCTCAGCCCTGGTGAGGCCCCATCTGGAGTACTGCGTCCAGTTCTGGGCTCCCCAGTACAAGAGGGATGTGGCACTACTGGAGCAAGTCCAGCGAAGGGCCACAAAGATGATTAGGGGACTGGAGCATCTCTCTTATGAGGAAAGGCTGAGAGAGCTGGGCCTGTTTAGCTTGGAGAAGAGAAGGCTGAGAGGAGATCTTATCAATGTGTACAAGTATCTGAAGGGAGGGTGTCAAGAGGATGGGACCAGACTCTTTTCAGTGGTGCCCAGTGACAGGATGGGAGGCAACGGGCACAAACTGAAACACAGACAGTTCCATCTGAACATGAGGAAAAACTTTTTCACTGTGAGGGTGACAGAGCGCTGGCACAGGTTGCCCAGAGAGGTTGTGGAGTCTCCTTCTCTGGAGATATTCAAAACGTGCCTGGACGCGATCCTGTGCAACGTGCTCTAGGTGACCCTGCTTGAGCAGGGGGGTTGGACTAGATGATCTCCAGAGGTCCCTTCCAACCTCAGCTATTCTGTGATTCTGTGACATATTCTCTATTTCCAGCACTTACATGAGTGTGTCTGAGAATATACCTCATGGTTCTTTGTGCTGAGAAATCTGGGCTTATTCCCCACTCTGTTGTGTGTACAAGAAAACAGTACTTCCAGAAAAAATTATGGGAAAGGCAAGGGTTTCTTTTTTCTTTTTCTTTTTTTTTCCTTTGCCTGTGTTGGCAAAATGGATGGGTTTTAGCCCAAACTGAAGTTAACGCCTGCATTCTTTCACATCCTCTGCTTGGATAAGTGAACCTGGGTCGAACATACCTCAAAGCCTGGACTGGAGATTTTTCTAAGTAAAAAGGAGGTATTTTGAAGGTTAAGATTGTGCCTAGGTTAACTTGTTAACTTAAAGTTGCATTAGAATTATTATTACCTGCTGAGGTTTCCTCAGTGCCCAAGCTCCTAATTCCCAAGGTTTCAATGGGCCCAGATGTATGGAAAATAATGCAAATCCTACAAACTTGTCAGTGGGAGATGTAGAAAATGTCGAAAATCCCACTAGGCATTTCTTGAATCGTTAGGCTTGAAAATGCCTTTTAAAAGTTTCTTTCTTGATCCTTTCATCTGTCAAATGGTAAGTTATGCCCTAAAGACTCATAAATATTTGAAATCCTTGGGATAAAAATAGGTCTTCCTCAGTGGTGTCCCTTACAAACTTAATAGTTTAGTTAGATAACTTAATTATCTTTAGCTAAAAAGTCTTAATATTTGTCCATATTCAAGGTATATCTAATTGCAACACAGGATAAAAAAATCAATAATGTAGATAATTTAGTAGCTAGTTTCAGATGTGCAAGCCACAGATTTTTAAAAGCTGCTTGTACTAGTGTAATTATTTGCCTATGCACAGTGACTTCCTTACTAGTGAGGCCTGCAATACTGCTTTACATTGAAAGAGTGAAGTAGGTCTGGGTATTCAGTTTATCCAGAAGAAGGTAAAGAGTAAGTCAAATACGAAGAATTCAGACTAGACATTTTCAGACTAGAAGCCTTTTTCTTTTTACACCAGTAAAGGTAAATCAGCTCTGGACCTTCGATCTAGAAATGCTGTGTGTTCTTTTGTTGCTTGTAGTTTTAAATCCAGTTTTCATGAGCCTGCCAAATACATGCTATGGCTCAAACAAAAATAATGGGTTTTGTTCAGTGATTTCTGGGTGAAATTATATGACTTGCGTTATGCAGAAAGGCAGAATGAATAATTGGAGTTGTTCCTTTTGACCTTGAAATCAGTGAATCATTTATTAATGGCTGACTTGACAGGTTTTGTTCCTGCTTTCAGCACATAAAAATGATGCTACAAATTGATAATTTACTAATTTAATTATTAAGGATGTTGTATTAGTGTAGTCAGTAAGACAAACAGTTAATTCATTTTCCACTGGGAAGAGTCAAATTCCGTGTACGGTGCTGCTGCTGGTTTCCATATAAACATCTATCCAAGGGTAGAACTGAACAAGTCAGTAGAAGGAAGTAATCAACTGGATTCCTTAGACTAACTTACCACCTAATCAGGACAAAATGGCTTGTTGATGCCAGTGAATCATTACTACACTTTGCATCCATTATGACAATACTGACATCTGTTCATCTACTGCTGATGGTGCCATCTCCATTCCTTTTTCACATGCAGAAAAACAAAAATGTTCCTGAAATATTCAGGTCAACAATTTTCTTGTCCTGTCTCTTTCAGCTTCTCAAATCCTGCCTATATTATAGCGCTGGTTAAAAAATTGTGGATGGTGAGATCTCTGAGTGACAGTTTAAGAGGATCCCAAACTGTTTAAACTGGTTTATCACTCTTTCACCCTCTCAATTGGCTGAGTATAATGTAGATTTTCAGTGCTTTGAATTGGTGGATATCAGTTTGGAAAGTGCTTTGTGCATTATAGTTACTTTTGAAATACAGATAAGAATGCTGTATGTCACATTCTGGACTTCTGTTTTTGTAATATTTTTGTAAAAAGTACTGTTTCCTGTTGTTTGTTTTTCTCCAGCCCATCAGGTTCACGTCCTCCTACTCCTAAAAGTGATTCAGAATTAGTCAGTAAACCTATGGATAGAGGAGGACTGAAGAATAATCCACAAATGCACTGGGCTTGGGGAGAGCTACCCCAGGCAGCAAAGGTATCGAATGTAATTTGTTTAATTCTTGCCAACATCAATTGTTCTTTACTGCAGCAAACGTGCTTATTCTATTGCAGACTGCTGAAAAGGGAATCAGTCTCATTTTTACATAAAAGTGTAAAATTTTATATAAGAAAATTACATCAAGGTTAGGATCTGAGTGCTGGAGAGACTTGAAAAGACAAAGAGAAGCTAATATGTATTGCAATGAAGAAGTAAGACAGAGTGAAGCAATTTGTGAGGGGAAGCTGATGCCAAGATAACTTAGAAACTTAGTTCTGGAGTAGGTTGCTTGAGATGAGTGTCAAAGAGGAGAAACTTGTACTAATGGGAGATGAGAGGACCATGGCCTCAACAGTTAAAAGTTTTGGTCTCTAAAATATAGTCGGTGAAGACTTGTGTAATTATGGACATGACTTTCCAGGAACAGAGGAAGAGAGGGAGATATTGAAAATGTTATGGAGGTCCTATGAAAAGCTTAGAGTTTTAGTTTGCTTGGGGAAATGTTGGCATAGGGAAATATTTCTGCTAAATAAAGAAGCATGTTATCAACAATTAGATGTGCTTAGTATTATTTGTATTGAACATTGACTGAAATGCTTGTGAAGTTTCTAGCCAAAATTTTAAGACACAGTGAGTTATCATGGCTATTTGTCTTTTTGACTATTAAACTGGAAAGCTAAAGTATCTTAATTTTCAGAAAATAGGCAGTGACTTCCTCAAAATCAGATCCTTTCAACTATGGAGGCAAACAACCCAGAGTAGTGGCTTTAATTATTAATTCAAGTTATTTAATCCTGTACATTTAAAGATTAAATCTGTAAAATCTTTCTGTAAGATTAATTTTGCAAGTCTGCACTATAGATAGTTTTGATCACTAACAGTGCTCCTTAAGAGGTGCAGGAAAGTCCAGTGTCCCACAGATTCTCTTAGGACAGGTGATATATGGTAGAAAATTCAAAAGTACCTGAGATCTAGTCTTGTAAAAATTACAGACTTAAATAGCCTAAAAAATCAAAACCAATGTCCTCTGGTAAGTCACTGAAATTTGTAAAGGACCTTTGATGGAAATCATGTGCTTGGTGTTAGCAGTGTGATTCACAAAAATTAGAATTGGCCGCTTGGGTACATAAGCATCCAGAAGCACCTGCAGTTCTGTATCTCTGCACGCCTAGACATGCTGCTCTCTTGGCTGAGCGGACTGGCTCAGTGCCTGTCTCCTGCCTGAAGCCATTTGGCTTTTCTGGGGGCCCAGTTAGACAGCAGGATCTGTAGTGTGCCAGCAGCACTGTCTTGCATGCAGCGCTGCAGCCCTGTGCAGCTGAGTACACTGCAGGTCGTGTGCTGGCCGGCTCCTTTGGGTAGCTTTTGAGTCAAGTGTTCATTCAGGAAAGGAGAGACGTAGGGCGTCCACCTGCCTCAGTGTGAGAGATATGAAGTTCCAATGACATATTGTAACTACCCGGGTGGGGATGGTGCTGCTTTCGGCCCCTTCTGTTGAAGCTTGGCTTCTCTGCGGGAGTGATAGGGACAGGAACAGAATAAAAGGACAGAAGCCTGACTTTGCAGTCCAGGGAAGTGGGTATCCTCCTCGGAAAGACTCCTGTACTACTCTGTTGCCAGCTCTGAGTGCTGTTTATATATTAATGTACTGTTAGTAGCCAGTGGCTAAAGCAGGGTTGGGAATACAGGTTTCTTATTTCCTTCAGGAGAGCTCTGGCCTCTTCTTTACTACACAGAGGATGAGCTGTCCCATCACCCCACATTATTCTTCTCCTCAAGTATTTTACAAGAAAATGGGGAGCCATTTTCCATACACAGAGAACTGATTTAAGTGCAGAGGACCAGACAGGAGTTTCAAACTGGCAATCCCAGTCTGAGATATAGGGTCTTGTGTTAGTAGATTTAGGTATTTCATTTTTATCCCTGTCACACAGCCTGCTGTGTACTGCAGATCTTATTCCTGGATGCTTTCCCTTCTACACTCACTTTCTATGTCCCTAGCCAAGCTACTCTGCGTTAATCTGATCACGCCTTAACTTGGAGTTATGCTTGGGATGTTGTTCATCTTCTTCGTAAAAGTTTGTTTGTTATGACATAAAGCTTACAGCAGCAGCTCTGAGCACAGGTCCCCCATGTAAGAGCACCTCATGTTCCGTATTCAGAGAAGCTCTAGAACTGTGCCTACAAAATGATTTAAAAGCTTAATCTGGGTGATAGATGAGCCACAGTACACCACAGTGCTACTCCCCAGGAGCATCCTGACTGTGCAAGGACTCCAGACTGCGCTCCTTCTCATGTGCATAGGGGTTACCTTCCAAAGAAAACCTAGCAATTGGGGCAGGAAGGGAGGAGGGCAGGGAGGGAGTAGTGGTGTGTTCCCAATGAGGACAGGGAGAGAGCTGTGGTGTGCTGTGGGGGGGGTGCATATGTGTGTACGTGTGTATATGTGTTTGTGTGTGTGAGAGTAGGCAGTAGAACACACTGTGGAACAAATCTTTCCTGGACTCGTGATGCAAGTGAATTGGGCATCCTGAAATCAGGCAAGGTGCACAGTGGATAGGTCTTTTGTGCACTGTGGAGTCCAGCCCACCTAGTTGTGGCTTTCTGCTGTAGTCAGGTATGTTGAGAATGTGATTTCAATGGATGGGCAAATGAATAATCTTAAGAGCCTTAGCCAGTGCATTAGGAAATGCTGAATGCTCTTAACTCCAATGGAACTTGAAATGAAACAGGAATGAATAAAACAGGTTAAACTATTCAGTGCTTTGCATTTTCTTAAGAATTTTTCTTTATACCAGTCCGTTTATTTTTCCTCACAGGCCACTTCCCTGCTCAAAGCAAAGGAACCCAGCGTGGTAGATGTAAATCCTTCTGAAAGCACTCACTTTCGGGTCATCCAGAGTGCTCCTATAGAGGAGTTTAACACTGTGTCTCCTCTACCTGCCCTTGGACAAGCAGATGTAGCAACTGCTGATGAAACTGAGCCCTTGTCAGCTGAGACAAGTAAGCCAGAGACACAGTCTCCAGTAGCAGCTGTACCACCATTGCCTGCCAATGAAGAAATAAAACAAGCTGCAGCTTGCTCAGCCCAACCAGTTGGCAAGACAGATTCCCCTTCCAGAAGGAAAGGTAAAGCTGTTGATTCTGCACTTTTATGCACATGATTTTGCCTTTGGATTTCATAGTGATAAATCACTTCACTTTCATATAAATTAATCTGTGCCCTTAGGATGTTTTCAGATGTGGAAAAGAATAAGCTTTTGAAACAACCACCCAAACCTAAGCTGTGCAGCAGGCCCTTCCTTCGTAAGAGTCATGTAGTAAGATAGAATGTTCTCCTTGGTCTGGGATATTTGGCAGCTCTGTATGTATGAGCAAGGCTGCATAACTTGTTCCAGATTCATCTGATTTCAGAAATTCGAAGTTTTCAGGTTTTGGTACAAGCATACTGTAGATCTACCAGGTCAACTGCTCTGACTGATTTCTGAGTTGCTCTGTCTTGCTGTTATTTGTGGAACCTCCGTACTCCAATGCAAAATTGTAGTATGTCTTTTGCACGAAAAACAGACTTAAAATATATTAAAAAAAATAAAATAAGATGGTTTTGTTTCACATGAGCAATTTCAGTTCTGTGTGGTACACATACTGTCTTGAATTTATGAGATATAACAAGTATCTCTGAAATATAACTGAAATATATTTATCTGCTTTTCTACTTGCTGATTTTGGGATCTATAGCATACTATTTTGTTCTAAGTGTTAGAATCTTCAAATGAAATTTATTCACTCACAGATGTTATGTTTTAGATTCCTAAATATTCTGTAATTATCTAAGCCTTATATGGTTGGTTTGTGAAGTTGTTCTTCATCAGTAAACATGCTAATATGAACAAATTTCTTAGCTATTTCCCCATGTGTTCCATGTCGTTGTTATTCTGCTTACTTTACATACCCTTTTTCTCATTGCTTTTCTGATGTTTCATGTTGGAAATTGAGACAATGATAATTTGGGTATTTCTGAATGAATTCCAGATGAGGTTCTGGCCTTAGAGCAGTTACTTTTCTGGATATACTGGCAGCAACAGGACAGAGATGACACTGTGTGTTGGTAATAATCTAAGACTTAGGAGGGCTGGCTTCAGGTCCCTGCTGTCTTACTTGTCTGCTGCAATGCTGCACAGGCTCATGTGGCACATTAGTTGTATGTACTAACCAGTGAGTTGTCTCCATAACAAGCTAGTTATATTCTTTCAGTGACTGTAGTTTATAGTGTATTATTGTGTTATTTCCCTTATGGAAAGGGGGATTGAAGATGAATTTTCTGGAGATTAAATGCTCTGATGGCCTTAGTGCGATAACAGGCTTATGCAAATACTCCAAAAAGTTTTCCTTTTGCTGTTTTTCTACAGTGACCACTGTTTTCTAACTTCCACCGGTTTTCTCTGGAATTGTGAGGCTTCAGCATTTTCCAAAATTAGACCTCTACTATCTCATTTTGTGCATTCAAAGTGTTAACACTGAATATCAGTGACCAGTTTTGAAACTTGTGGCCCTACTGTTTTACCCAATTGCAGTTTATGCATTATTATAACTTGCCTGCTTTCCTGATCTTCAAATAAGTAGTTAAATAATAATAGCAATTCTGGCTTGTTACTCAGAAATTAATAGGCTTATTTGTGCAATCCCTTACAGACAAACGAAGCCGGCATCTTGGTGCTGATGGTGTCTATTTAGATGACCTCACTGACATGGATCCAGAAGTTGCTGCGCTTTATTTCCCCAAAAAGTATAAGTTCTTTGCTAAAATTTTTACTATTCAAATGGCTCTCTTCTTCCAGATTTAGACCAAACTACCAACAAGATAAGACCTCTTTTTTTTTCTTCTCCAAATTACAAGCTGAGGTGAAGACAGAAGGAAAATAAAACTCTGTAGACAGGAGTATTAGAACTTTTGGAGAGCTCTGCATTTGTGTCTAAGAAATGTGCTTAAAACTGATTTTCCGTTTTGGTCAATTAAATACTATATATTGATTGTGGATTGTTATGTAATGTACACTGATGTTTGTGAGTGGTACTCACATGTGTTGGGAGAGCAGTTGGCCTTGGGATATATATATACCCACGTCCTTGCTTATTACCTTGAAGAACATAGTTTACTGTTAATAGTATTAGCATGAAATTATTGCTCTAATATTGTTCTACTGTAGGTGATCAAATATAAATATGAATGCTAGAAGATCATTTTTGGATGAGATGCAATACAGTTATTTATGAAAATATTTCACCCCAAACATATAATTTCCAATTTATTTTAATCTTTGTTAGAACTTCTGTTAACATTTATAGTCTTCTTTTCACATCATACTCTAGTCATTTGATAAAAGTCATTGAGCAACAACTAAAGTAGTTTGCATAGTTTATTTTTCTTTCTTGCTTGCTTAAACTCAACTGTTGTAATATTAGCATTTCAATAAAACATCAAGATTAGTAATATATATAGAAAAAGGTTAGATTGCAATTCCTTTCTCAAATGCATTCATATAAATCTGGAATGGAAAGCAGAATTTGACGAGCCTGCACATTCTGGTAATGATCTTATTGGTACACAGATTTTAAGCTGGTATAATTATTTAGGGAGGTGCCTTTACATTTCTTAATCCTAATAGTTCGTATGTAGAGTCTTCATATATACTTATATATGTATATAATATATAGCCTATAAATATAAACACACACACACAAACATACATATCCTTTGTTGTGAGTTTAGCTATCATTTTATATAATTAATACAAGTTTGAGAGCAAACTATTATTTTTATTCTTGTTCCTGTGTGGGAATAATTCTACTGGTATAAACTCTGCTTATAGTGGTGCTACTCAGTCTACTAAGTTTGTACAGTTTATTGTAGCTTCATTTATTTATACGAGACAGGAAAAATAAAACAATCATACCTGCCTAGTTTAGGCAAAGAATTAGAAGCAATCTAATTTTTGAGTGTACAATGAGGACTATTCTACTCTGTTTAAATTTTATGGCAAAAAGAAGTTAATTTCTTTTAGAGAGTATATCATTTTCCTATGTGTGTGTCAGATGTAAACTCTGCTTGTTGAAGGGAGAGTATTTGGGAATGAAAACATGAAGTCTGAATGCCTGATTTTTCTTTTCCAGTGGGGATGATGTCCAAAGTAAGAATACAACTGACAACGGGCCGCGGTCAGCCAGTCAGTCCCCTCAGTCCTTTGGGAGCTCAGGTGTTGACAGTGGTGTCGAAAGCGTCTCAGATGGAATTAGAGATTTGCCCTCCATTGCCGTTTCTCTCTGTGGAGGTCTTACTGACAACAAAGAAATAACCAAAGGTACAGAATGACCTGAATTACAGGGATGTGCTGTCAGCCACGTTTTAGCTTCAGTGACCAAGGAAACAGTGCCCTCCTGTGGCTGTACCTTGGAATTTGTTGAGAAAATAATACTAGCTCAGAAATCAGAAATTTCAGAGTTCCATCCCCAGACTTTCACTTAGCTTCTATTATGAAGAGGGAAGACACCCAGCAGCTTACATAGGAACCCTCAGGATCTTCTGAGAGTCTCTGAACATGTTGCTTCCATATTACTGCTAATCTCAGCACCTCAGTAATAAAGAACTGACCCTGAATATGAAACCCAAGCGTCTGAGATGTTCTAAGAGGTTTAGATTGGCCCATCCTAAGCATTTACAGGTGCATGTTTTACAGATGTATTTTTTCCCCAACAGAAGAGTTCTTAGAACATGCAGTAACATATCAGCAGTTTGTGGACAATCCTGCTATTATCGATGACCCTAACCTTGTGGTTAAAATTGGAAATAAGTAAGTATATTTCAAGAGAAACATACCTTACTTTTGTAACAAAAATATTTCTTTGGCCCTTGAGTGCATTAAACCAATTTCACCATAGCTGAGAAGTAAGTTTTGAATGTTCATACCGTAAATTCATCCAGAAAGAGTCAAATCTCCAGTGAATTCAGCTGCCTCTTCTAATTCGCTTCTCTAAAGTGAAAGTGAAGAGCAGTTTCAGATGTGACAGCTAACTAACACAATTTGAATTTCAAGAAGCTAGTATTAAATTCTAATAGTGTTCACACTCAATTGGAAGAGTAAAAATGAAATGGAATATGAATTGCTATGGTTTGCCTTGAGCCAGTCTCAATAATTAATATTTGCAGGGACATGACAGTCTGCTTACAAACATTCTGTACCTATCAGGGTGTCTGTATATGCTGAACCCCTTGCTTATATGCCTCTACAGAGACATCACTTTTCAAGACTTGTCAAGCCTCACTCACTGAGTATGAGACTTCTGTCCCTGTGAGGCTAAGACTTTATTTCATATGCTTATGTTCCTGGCAACAGTGCAGCACTATGGTGTATGCCAGATGCAGCTGTTTAGAGGGTATTTTAACTTACAATATGCCAGATGCAGAGGATGTTGTTGCAGACTATAGGAGAGATCATGGCACCGTGCTACAGTTAGAGGTTATGCTATCCTTAGTCATATACATCACTTGTATGAATTTGACATGCCACGTGCATCCTTATGTGATAGTTTTATCACATATGTGATGGCATGTGATGGCCTTGTCTTACCTATTAGAGAAGGAGAACTCAAGAGGTATATAGCTGACCTTCTCAGTGGTCCCTCTGTGGTGGTAATATTTATCTGCCTACTGATGTCTTGGGAAGAGAAGAGTACTTAGTGAGGATCTCATTGTCATATTCCCTGGATGTCATGTGAGATGTTGGGGAGCTTCAGGTTCCCTAGGTGGGTGGTCGATACTACTATGTATTTGTTTTACTGTCTGTAGCTGGAGTTGAGCTGTGTTCAGCACATTGTAGCAGAAGCTTGACATCTTACAGATTCCAGCCTCTAACTTCTGTATAGTGCCTTGATGCAAAAAAACAATGAAAACAGCTTGTAAAAACCATAGCTCATGCTGTGATAGTGAGGTATAGTAAGGACAGGAAGAATGAATGACAAATACCATTTTTACTTAAGGACCTAGCTCTTCTTGCATTTCTTGAGAAGTATTTGCCATAAATACTTGTAAAGATACAGTGAAATTAGATGGGCCTGCTGTTGCTGAGTTTGACTCAGATTAAAGGGGCTTCATGGCTCTAACCTACCAGATGGTAAATACTTGGTTGTGAATTAGGACCTTGGGATTACAGAATACAGTAACCATCTCTCTCGAATGCCTAGATACTACAACTGGACAACAGCTGGTCCCCTTCTACTGGCGATGCAGGCATTCCAGAAACCTTTGCCAAAGGTGAGATTGAACATGAAAGTTACTCAGAGTAGGAGCTGTGACATTCAGCAGTTCATTAAGGCATATAATTCACTAAGACAGGGAAAATGGCTGTTTTACAGAAGAATCTGCACATCAGTAATATCTATCCATGTGTAACCATTCATCTGGCTTATAGTAAGGGCTAAATAAGCAAGACTAAATTTGTTCTATGAAGAGTATTTATTCGCTAGGCTAAAATCATTACAGATACTTGAAGACTTGATCCTTTATCTTCTACTTTTTTCTTTTATTAGTATGGATTGTAAGCATAAATTGTGTTTACCTACATTAATGTTTGCTGTAGCTGAATACTTGGTGACTGACTCCCATTTTACCTGTATATATCATATGTTATCAAATAAAAATAAGAGGCCAGGAATTTTAACCTTAGTGAATAAACTCTAAGTACTAGATAAGAAAGGAGGCCTGTAACTTGTTAGTTTTCTATTTCTAGGTTGTTCATTTGTAAACAACCCATGTGGGTAGTGGCAGGTAATTATCACTATGTGACTGCTGTATGGTGGCTTATATTAAGTGCATCGATGAACTTAGTACTATTCCATGTGACCAGATGCTGCATAGATGCTCAGGACAGAAATACACACCACTGTATTTGTTTATAAAGAAATAGGTATCACCATTGGCACTAATTTGTAATCCAGTTAGCTATGGATTTAATAAGTCTTGGAACCTGAACTTTTCTTTTGCCATTTGCAGCACTCAACTTTTGCTTTCCACACATATAGCATCTTTGGGTTTAAGTGAATTCACATGCCATCACTGTTGCCATAAACTGTGATAAAAATTCTTCCAAAACCCAGAATCTCTACCACTGCGATATTTCTGTTTTAGTGTCACAATACCTATATATGCAAGCATGCATAGCTTCACTTTAGCATCCAGGTATAAAGTCAACTGACTGTAGAAGTTCCAAACATCTGGTGAACCTGGCCTGAATTTCAAGGATGTCACAGAACCAGATATGTTTTGTGTTGTACTGCAAATATTCTACTAATAATCAAAAGTGGGATTCATCCCAAATAATTCAGCTGGCTACAGCAGGAGTACGGTTGTCCTACTTTGCATTTGCCAGGCCCTTCCACAGAGTGATCCAGATCTTGATAGATGCCTGATGTGTCCCGCATGACAATAAAGAGAATGCTAGGTAACTGCATTTTTAATTAGACACTTAAAAGGCAAAACATCTGGCTCAGGCATCTGTCTTTGGTGGATAAACTAGAAAAATAAGAATGTAATATTTGCCCCATTGTAGTTAAGGGAAAAGGCAATGTCTTCAATAGCACCATGGTTTCATCATTTCATAACCTATCCAAATGGCTCATCAATTAAGAAGAGTCTTTTATGAATGTGAAATTCACTGTGTTCATTTTTTACAGCTAAGTTGTATTCTAGAGTCTGATAACTATCTAGACTGAACAATTTTAATTGAATAGACAAGTATATATAGTTGGAACAGTATATATGATTGAAAAAATTACTTGGCTGAGCTATACCTCTGAAGCTGCAATTACTCCTTTCTGCTACCACTCATCCTACTTGTTTTCTTAATTACTCATTTGTTAATTAGAGTTTTGGTTTCTTCAACAATGGAACTAAGGAATTGAAATATTAAGATACTTTATCAAGATAGGTTTTAGGAAGTGATTAAAACTGGAGTTTTTGCAAAAATTCACCTATGTTCAGCAAAATATATTTAAACAGTAAGCATGTGAATTATCTCATTAAAAGTCAATGGGGCGTCTGCTTGAAGTTGTGCATCTGTTTGAGAACCTCCTTAAATTGTAGCCATTGTTCTCAGCAATTCCATTCCATTCTCAATAGCTCCAGCTGCTTCTCTGTTTTTTAATATTTCCATTTAAAAACTTCTCAAAACTTATTTGCTCTACTTTATTCCTCTGTCATTTCTTGTTTTTCTGATATACTTTAGATAGTATACTGAAGGGGAACCTTTGGAAAACCTGAAAGAAGGATATATTTTACTGTCTCATACATTAGCTGAACTCAACTTACTCTCTCATAACTGCTAACAGATCTTGGAATCAGTTCTTTTTTAAATCACTGATCAACATCATAGTTTTATTACAGTGACTTGGTTCACAGTGGAAAGCAATGTTCAATACTGGAAGGCTATCATCTCATAAAAACAGCTGTTGAGCAATTCTAGGGCTTACCAAACGCTATTGCCACCTTTATGTCGTATTTCCCATTTATCCTTTGTTTGCTTTCTGAGTGAAAGTATTCAGCTTTCGTTGTTATAATGCGTAAGGCTCCAGTCATTTTGAATATTGGAAGAAAATTTTCTCTACTGAGATCCAGTATATATAACCAATGAAAAGTAGCCAGGGCTAAAAAGCAGTCCTGACACTACCCGTTGAATTCATACCATCATACTAAACTCATACAAATTGGTAACTTCTTTGCTTTTCCCAAACTGATGATTAGATATGAACTTTATCATTATTTTTAAATGAGAGTTCATAGTTATATTTAAATGAGAGTTACCATCTTGCATGCTAGTTTTGTAAATGTCCTGCATGAGAGCTCTTTAAAAAAGTGGTCTGCCTTTTATTTTTGTTTTTTATGATTTGCACTAAGCAACTTCAACTTAAAGACTGTAGGTTCTCCATTCTAGACATTATACTAATACCTGTTTATGCTTTTTTTCTTCTTTGATTTTTATCTTTTTTTTTCCTTTTTCTTTTTAAAAATTCCATAAGTATTCATGCTTAAGTTACTTCAGGGCAGCTCTGGATACCATTAGATTTTGCTTTAGTAGAATTTATGGTCCACAGACAGTATGTTTCCTTTTATTCTATTTATCATGAGTTAAAATTGTGTGCTTGGCACTTTCTTTTATTTACATATATTAGGTTGTCCTTTGTTTTGGGCTGTTTGTTTTTTTTTTTATGTTACCATTCATTTATCACAGGCCACTGTGGAATCTATAATGAGAGATAAGATGCCCAAAAAAGGTGGAAGATGGTGGTTTTCATGGCGAGGGAGAAACAGCACTATTAAAGAGGTAAGTTTAAAAGCAGAGTTTCTTTCTGGGTGCAGTTGGAATGCTGGATACCTCCATATTCATCCCTCAGAGCTTTGCTTCTGGGGATAGCTCCATACTCGCTGACTGAAGACACTCACGTTAAAAGATGTATAAAGCAGGACCCAAAGTCTGACTCCTGTTGACTTCAGAAAGCCTTGGATTAGACCCTTATCTGAAACATCTGACTGCGGTGTTTTGATTTTACATTTCTGTTCATTACAGAGACTTGAAGCAGTGTTATCTAATGGGTTAAATCTGTTTCTGGGACCTAGAACTGAAGAATTGTGCCACTAATTTGATGTCTTTGTGCAGATTGCCTACCTTTCTGCAGCTTTCTTTTGACATTTGAAAAATATAGATATTTATGACTAGAGTGAGCTGTAAAATTCAGCAAAACCTAAGATGGAAAAATGAGTATATATTAGTTTTAACATTCTTTTTGAATTTCTTTTCTGGGCATTAAAAGTTTGTGGTAACAACCTTAAAACCATGGATGAACTTTAAAGCACAGTGAAAAAAAGCAAAACTTTATATGAAGTATTGATCTCCTGTCTAGACATATTTAATCTTTAAAGTTGGCTAATAAAATCTCTCCAATTAATTTACAGTATTGAAGCATTAGAACTTGAGGGGAGAAAATGACTTCTAATTCATTTTTATGGCTGTGTTTCAGTAGATGAACTTTTCAGATTTGTATGAAATAACCATTGTACTTATCTGTGGGTATGAGCTTCAGAACATGAAATTTTAATTTTTACAATTTGTTGAACTTTTTAGAATTTCTTTCTGAGTAGAATTATTTGCTTATATGTTGAGCTGTGGCAGCTCAATGGGAAGGTGTTGCTGTCATTCATTTCTCTCAAAATCATTGTGTATTTAAAAATCTTTCTTGTGTGGGACGAAATTTATCAGAGCTTAGCATCTATTCAAGGTAAAAGCAGTCTGGAAAGTTTTATTGAATTAAATATTTTAGTGATTCCTTGGAATGTAATTCTAAAAATTTGCAGAATCATACCTTGCTTTTTCAAGTGAAATCTAGCTATTTGAGGTGCATGAGCTGAGGTAGCTATGGGATTGATCCCAGAATGTCAACAGTGCTAGCCATGTAAAATCTGGTATTTCTGTACCTTTTCCATGCAAAACCAAATCTTAATTCTTCCTCTGAGTTTTATACTTTCAGCTTTTTAGTTCTTTGTGCAGCCTTATTTCTTAATAAAACCACAAATTTTACTTTTCTATAAACAAAGAAAGAAAAATCTCACCTGTTTTTGTGTATGCTGTTGATTTTTACCAACTCTGTACACCACAGAATTTCATTCTCAAATATTTTTTCTAAACACTTGCTCTGTGCCCAACAAGAGAGCCACGGCATCTCGTACTTGTATTTTACAGGAAACAAAGCCAGAGCAAGGTATGAGTGGGAGTGGACTAACAGGAGACAGCTCTTCGCAGATGATGGCAAACAGGTACCCAAAAAACTACTTGTACCTGAAGCAAACAGGAGTTACTGTCTCAAAAGGAAAGCAAGCTACATTTGAACAAAGGAACACCGCAACAATGAAATATGTTCAATTTGCTATTCATTTCACCAAATGAGTGCAGATAAGAAGGCTCTAGCCCTGGCAGGGTTGCAGACCCTGCAAGTGTGCTCTAGCATTTCCAGCTTATGGTTTGGTTGGCAGTTCTGTGACAAGTGTTCCAGCCTCCGGTATTGAACAGATATTCCAGCCCCTTGAAAACAAGAATAATGGGAACAGTTCTCCAAAGTTATCTGTATCTGTCTGAGTTCTAAGGGAACATCATAGATGACCCCAGGTTGTTGTATCTTCCCAGTTGCTAAAATTTCTGATTTAAGCATATTTGTGACCTGACATCTTTATATGTTCCTGCATATCTTAGAACTTCAGGGGCCTAAGACTTGCCAGGGTTTTTTCATTGGCAGTAGGTAGGAAAATGTCATGGTTTCCTATTATTTCTTTCAAGGATTGCAAGTCTTCTGCTTCTTGTGTTCTAAACAGATAAACTGTATGGCCAGAAACTCTCCTTTAGGAGGGTTCCACAAGATGGGCCCCAGAAGCTCTGGAGGGATGAGTTAGCCAGGGGCAGCTCTCCTGCCTTGCCTCTTTGCTGTACATACAGATCTTACTGCAAGGACAGCCCACATCTGTGTTGTCTGCACTTAGAGCTGAAGAGGGCCATAAGACCCAGATTTAAATATGCTTTATGCTGATGAAGCTAAGTTATTAGTGAAACAAAAAGAAAGAAGAAATGCTATTTTTGCATTAGCTCTCATTCTTTCTGGAGGTCAGCAGTTGCAGTCCAGGAGAATTTGCTGGAATGAGGATTCCCTATTCTGTAGGAGACCAGCTGTTGTCTCAGTTGCCTCTGTTTTCTGAATTTGTGAGATCCACAGAATGAATCGAAAAGATTGATTTTTCTCTTTAGTGATGACAAATGGCATTTACGTCTGTTGTTTCTTATATCGTTGTTTAAAGATAAGCTTTAAAGTGGGATTAGATTTAAAGCAGGCTAGATGCTGTAATCAGCGTTCTTTGTTTAAATTTTAACTGACCTTAGAAATCTGTCGTTAAGAATTTATTGCTTACAAGCACAGTGCGGTGACTGAAATGCTGAGTAGCGCTTTTGAGATGTGATGTTACAAAGGATAATAAAATGCTGTTTTAAATGTTGCTAATTATGAGAAGTGGTGTCTTGATATTGGGTCAAGACTTTCTAACATCAAACATAATCCAGCTGTGGTAGAAATAAGAGGCCAAATGCTGACTGTTTTAAAAATGAGATTTGTAGGATCTTAAAGGATATTTTAGCTGCCACCTGAGGTGATAGTTTTGTTTACTGTAGGAATACCTTCTGAAGAAAAATATCCTTAAAAATTTTCTGAAAAAAGAGATGTGTCAGAAAAAAATGTTTTTATACTGCTGTGTATTTAAAAAGACATAGTGTGAAGGAACTCCAGTTTATGGCTTTTCATTGTCACAGCCTGAACAGGGTAATCCTGCAAAGTATCTTGGAAAAGAATAATCCAGGGCACAAAAATTGTTCACTGAAAGAGAAGAAGAAGAGGGAGTTATTTTCTGTAACAAAATTACCGTCACCATAGTTGGGATTTTTTTTTATTAATTGCTAAATTGTATGGAAAAAAGCCAATATGACAAAACCCCATTTCTTCATCTGAATTGAGTGATTTTTTGTAGTTACAGTATCTAACGGGTATTTTTTACCATCTATGAGATTTTTATGAGTCAACGACATATTAATTTACATCTATTAAGTTAAAGTGGTGAGAAATAGCATATAGACAACTGAATGACTAGAAGAATCCAAGTATGAATAACGGGGAACAGGCATGAATGAAAATTCAGCACTTCACTGATATATTTGCAGCCAGGTTGTGAATGACCTCTTGAGAGACAGTACTTAGGAGCAAAGAATCAATGACTTATTTGGTGATTCACTGTTAATGCATTTTTAATGGATACTGAGATGCACTTACTGAGATAGCATCATTTTCTGTGTTCGCAATGTTGCAGAATAAAAGATGAATCTTCGTCAAGTGATGAAGACCCTAGATCTGCCAAACAAAACCTTGAGTCATTACAAACCAGCTCCAGTCATCTTTCATTATTGTCTGGAGTCAGTTACAAAAAAACCCTTCGACTCACTTCTGACCAGCTTGTGAGTTAATTTTACCTCCTTGTCCTGAAATGCCATTTCTAATACAACAAGAACCATGCTATTATTCAGGCTTGCAAGGCTTAATTAGTTCTTACTGATTGAATTTAATCCTGTCTTTTATTACATTTTTCAAAAAAATTTTCCTTTTCAGTATTAAGCATGAATGTTGTACCTTGCAATAAGTGTTGGGTTTCAAAGATTGGGAGACATGGGATCCCATTTAGATAAATATCAAAATTAAATTCCAAAGTCTGTATTTTGTAAAGTGACTAAGTGTGCTGGAACCACATCCTTTCTAAATTATGTATAATGTGCGTATTTGTGTAGATGTCAGCTCACAGGCCTATATTTTTTTCCTTTTCCGTCATTCTTAGGCAGACAGGCACATTTTACGCAAACACAGTCTTCTTTGAGTAGCTTCTGAAAGAGCTGCTTGTGAATTTACTCTGAGGGCAAGCTATTAATTTCTTGGGAGCCAAATCTCTTCCTCTGTGACGGAGATGTTTTGACTAATAGTGACAAAACTTGCTGTTTTGTGTTCACTTTGTTCCTATTCGATTTGGAAAAATTGGCTACTTTAGAGGAATACTTTTTGTGTTGTTATCTACAGCCAATTAATTTTCTAAAAGAAAAACACACAAGGAATACATCATTAGGCAGCCCATCACTCACTGGCTCAACAGTTTGTAAGAAATGTGGAATTTGTTGCAAGAGACAGATGGGTTTTGTTTGTTATTGTCTATAGCAAATGGAAACGGTTACACAAACATATTGATACTTAGTTTTCACATTCAGAAAATAAGCAGGACTTAGCTGAAGCCAAACTACTTTTAGATTGGTTTCTTAAGGAAACACTCTCTATAAGTCTTATCAGTTACCTGTCAGTTGTTCAGCATTTGCACCTCTCTTCAGCTGTTAACCCGTTGACTAACTGCAGTGAAATAGAACAGAGGAAAAAGAGACACTTAAAGTGTTAAACTCCTGCAGCTTCTGTGAAAATGAATGTCTGCGTCCATAAATAAACACAAATCACTAGTCTCTTGCCCAACAAGTAGCTAAGTGACACAGGAGGCAGTGGAAGAGAAGGGCAGGGAAGTGGGAGAGTTAAGGAAACTTGGTGAGGACTAGAGGGTGCTAGGTCATATGGTGTGAAAAATGGGTTATTATAGGAAAAAGTGTAGTACCATAGAACACAGATCCATATATAAGCACTCTTCATTGGTTTCACTGTTCATGGAACTTCTTGTTAACCATTTTTCTTTCTCTCCCCATATCTATATATAGATGGGGAAAAAAACCTGACAGTCCCTAGTCCACAGTTTGTTGTTTATGTGAACTTTTCAGGGTTGTTTTTTCATATCCATTACTGTAAAACAAGTTTTTTTGTTATTTTCTGCTCTCTAAATCAATGCTTAAAGATGCATCATGTGGGGCAAACCTCTGCTACCATTTAGACAATAGCTCTGCTGAAAGCAGTAAGATTCAGTGTGACCAAAGCAATGATCATCTGTGCCTTTGTGTTTGTACTAGGTCCATTTCACACACTCAGTTTGTTGATTATCTTGCTGATAATGTCTTGCAGAAAAACTTAAAGCTAAAGAATGGCCCCAATGATGTGACCTTTAGTGTTACAACACAGTATCAAGGCACTTGCCGCTGCGAGGGCACCATTTACCTGTGGAATTGGGATGATAAAGTTATTATTTCTGACATTGATGGAACAATCACACGGTGAGTTCATGAACAGGGAGAAGCTTTATCTGCAAGGACAAGTTGTCCTTTGGACTAAAGCAGAAAGAGTATTTAACAGGGAATTAAGGCAAAGAATGATCACATTCCAGTATTTTTTAAAGTTTGCTGTCAACCAATACAAGAATCATTGGCTGGATTCTTAATTTCATAAAGACATGTGCCATATGTGCCCATTATTTGTCACTACTGTTTTCTCATGATAGTATTTATAGTAGTATTGGAAGACCTTCCACAAGATCATAAACTCTTTGCCACATTGCACTTGTGAAGTACACTGGATACGTTAAAAAGAAGAAACACCTAAATTCTGTTTTAAGAGACATTACTGGGGCATTCCGGTGGGAGGCATTATTATCTAGAAGATAAGGCACTAAGTTCAGTGTCAGAATTAGAATTTGATAGAGTGTTTCAGATAGCACTTAGGGTCAAAAAAGGTGATTTTGGAGTGACCAAAATGGTTCAGTCGTTGGGTGATTATTTACATTGTGGAAAACAGTTGTTTGAAACAGGGAAGCACTTATGAAAAATGTAAAAATTTGCTTTTGACCTTTTAAAATGAAACACTTAAATTTGTTTCAAAATCCATTTGTTTCAAAAATCAAACTTAGCTATAACTAATTTAAAAAAAAGGAGGAAAAATAATTTCCAAGACCAATTTTGTGTGGATTAAAATACTTGATTTAAACTGAAACTTTTTTTGTGTGTGATTTTTCAGTTGTAGGGCAATTTTTGTTTTTTGGAGCTAACACAAATGAATTCCCCTCACATGCTTTTTTTTTTTTTTTTTTAAGCTTCAGGAAAGCAAGGGGTAGTCTGCTCCTCTGTGTGCTGTTGAGCTGACTGGACAGTTATTGAATCACTTTTTCTTACAGTACTTCTGCAAATTCATCTTAGGTGACTGCCCAGTCTTTTTTCTCTAAGATGCAAGACATTCAGAGTGTGGATTATATGTCTGGTGTATTTGCATAATGCTTAGTCAAATGAGATACTCAGTTGTTGGAACTTCTAGATGTTACTACAATGTAAATAATTTTCTTTTATGTAAAATGGGAAATACACTGAAATCAGTATAGCTATTTCATAATACTTTGTACGTGATCAGCAGGCTTGTCTACGTGGAGAAGTTAATCTGATGTAAGCTAGAATGTGACTTTGTCTTGTGCTTGCCATTTCACATTAACTCCCCTTAGGGGTAGTTTTGGTTTATTTAGAAAACATTCAACCTAAACTTTATAAAAATATGCTTAGTACTGACCAGTCTACTGCATGCTTTTGACTGCTATATGCTATAACTTCCATTTTATCCTGTAGCTCACTAGCTTATTCATGAAGACAAATCTTGGGGTGCAGAGTTATTAAAGCAACATGGCAAAAGATGGGCATGTCAGTCTGAATTGAAAGAAATGATAATAAATTCTTCTGATCACAATCGATGCCTTACAGAAAACCTTAGCTTTTTGTGTCACCAGCCAAATAAGCGGTCAGGGGTATTTGTATTAGCCCCATCTCTTATTACTTAAAGAGTCTAAGATTGATTTTGACCTTTTTGAAGATTTTTTTTCAGTTCATTTTTATTGTTTTTCCTTTATTCAGGTCAGATACTTTAGGCCATATTCTGCCTACTCTTGGCAAAGACTGGACACACCAAGGGATTGCAAAGTTGTACCATAAAGTGAGCCAGTGAGTATTCAGTAAATCATGAGTCTGTGTCTCTGTGTGTGTTTATTCATTTGCACATAAAAATTAAAATCTGCAGACTTCTCTTAACCTATAAGACTGACTATTTCATCATTATCTCATCACTTCAGTGATGTTTACACAGTGTAAACATCTGCTCTGGGGTATCCAGAACAAAAGCTGTTTTGTAATATTAAGAGCAAAAGCCCCCTACCAATGAGCAGTGATTGCTATCCCAACCATCCCAAACAGATAGTTAGTTATAGTTTAGTTCTGAAAACTCTAGTAATTTGAATGGGTTGTGTCACTTGAGCGAGAAGAACTTCTTTGCAAACTCGCAGTTGCAACAGGATTAATTCACAAAACGCTAATACATGTTCCCTTCTCTCCTTCTTGAGGATATTATGAAATACATAAGGACTGTTCAACTCAGGGGGTCACTGTGGGTGGGGTTCTTCTTGCCAGATGTTACTTGCCTAGAAGTTAGGTTGATGCAATGGTGAGGACAGAGACACAGGCATCTTCATCAGTCATGCAAGGCTGCACAGGAAGAATCAACTTGGGGGAAGTTCCTTCTCTTTCCACTGAGTAGAAATAGTTTGGACTTAAACTGTCTAAACGCTAAGCTTCTAAAGCCTAATCTCACCCTTAAAGCAGCAATGTCTTACCTTGAACAGAAATGGGCCCCTTTCAGATACTCATTGCTAATAGCCATGTATTTTTGTTTGTTGTATAAATAATGATGAGCTTCCAGGACAGGCATGATGGTCTTTGTTACTGATGGTTGTACAGTTTTTGTTATTTTCCTTGTATATATTTTTGTTATTATTCAGTTATTAAATTGCAAATTTATGCAGATTCAGTCTTAAAATATTTTTGTGTCACTGGTTAATTTCTAGAGCAGGTGTTGAGTAAACATTGTTTGAAATGTAATTTAAAAGCATCAAAAGTCAATAAGACACATGCTGTGAAAAGCCTGTGGGCTTGTGTTACGTGGAAAAATCAACTACTGAGCTACATATCCCAGCTCACACTGATCTGCACTAGCGCCTGTTGGCCCACAGAAATAAATACTTTCTGTGTTACAGTGGGTGAAAGGACCTGGATTCGTCATACTCACTTGTTACTTGTGCACCTGATGTAAGCAGTGGAGAAAGACAGGCACCTTCAAAAAGAGATTTGATATGCCTGAGATCTAATGGTGATTTGAAATAACTATTTTTCTCCATTGGCTATTGAGGAAATGTTGGACAACAGTAGAACAGCAGAGCTTTAGGTCAGTTAATTTCATTAGCCTGGAGAGAATCCTAGAATGACATAGTACAAGATATCCCAAAAAACCATGGGCTACTTCCTCTGATGTATACGAACAGGAGAAGAAACGGTCAAACCGTACTAACATACGTGGGGTGTTGGTGTGGGAATGCCTCTATGTGAGTAAGGCTAGTGTAAGAGTACAGATGCAGTGCTGGTTCTCCAGATAGATTGTGCAATGTAGTCAAGCCATTGTGTGCACTGGCAAATCAAAAGCTGAGAGTATACTGAGTTTTTTGTATAGTGATTGAGGGGGGAAAAAAGGAAATGAGGAGAAAAATTAATTGATGTGTGGATGGGATTGAATGAAGTATCCGTTGTATTCTGATGTTTAGGTATTTAAATTTTAACTTCTACCAAAAGCATGCCTGGTTGTTCCCCAGTTATTCAGGTTGATACTTCTGCCCTCTGCCCAAAACCTGTTTTCCTTTATTTCATTAAATTCAGCTATTCTTACATATTAAAATTACCATAAATGTTTGAAGAGCCTCTGGTACACATCACAACTCTCCTCTTAGTTAATCTGATTTGTTCCATGCACTAAGGTTATGTTAAGGTTGATTTATTGCTTTTTGTTTGACACGGATGATAAATTATAAATTATGGATGATGGAATCTAAATTATGCCAGAGACACTGATCCAGGCTTTTACTCTGTATAGGTGTAAGTGATTATAAAAAAGGCAGGACAGCCTGGGAATTCACATGCAGAGCAGTATTTAGTTCTGTTGTTAACTTCTACATTACATTTGGTGAAATTGTTAATTAAATTTTTTTAATTGCAGTTGTTATTTCTATGCCTGCCAGCATTGCCTATTGTTGGAGCTTTGGTGACCATAAACATAGGGAAAAAAGATTTGAGTCATGTTGTTATTTGAATTACTGAGTTAATTGTGTAGCAGCTACATATTATAGCAGAACGCTATGTAAATATGTAATAGTTAGATTTAATGACCATGAATACAGTCAATAGTGTATTCCTTTATTTCATGAACAATTTCTTTATAGGACTTGCAAAATAAATTGCTATTGATTGCTAAATAAATAAATAAATTGCTAAGCTGAACTGACATCATCAAACTCTGTTCTAACATGGAGAGAAGCAAGGTATCTGGAAAAGGGTAACCTGTGACTTCTCCTGAAACTTTTATTTCAGTTTGAAGTCAAAGATTACTTCTAATACTATGTTTTGAAGTTCAGATTGCTCACATTTGAAGGAAAATGTTGCACATAAACTAATCTTTTTCTGCAGACGCCCAAAGGCAGGAATAAAGCACTGTTAATACAGCAAAGATTAATACACCATTGTTTGCTTTATGGCAAGTGTTTTCCTCTTAGCAGATACAATTTCAGTTAATTCTAAGGAGTATGATTCCAACATATAGGGGCAGATAGATGACCATAGCCATGAAAAGATCAGAGATAAATGAATCCTCTCTTGGTGTAAATCAGTAACATCAGTGGGGCTAGACATATTTTAATTACGCAAGGTTCTGACATCAATGTTTTTACTTCTTTTTAATAAGTCTAGGTTAAACATAAGTCTGTTTAACAGTCATGATTGATTCATGTAGAAACAAACTCACAGAATTATTAATATCAAAACACTTGCTTTATTTTTACAGTGATTTCTTCTTTTTTTTTCTTTTCACAGAAATGGATATAAATTTTTGTACTGTTCAGCACGTGCTATTGGAATGGCAGACATGACCAGAGGGTACTTGCACTGGGTCAATGAACGAGGAACCGTGCTGCCTCAAGGGCCAGTGTTACTGAGTCCAAGCAGCCTATTCTCAGCTTTTCACAGGTATTGTAACGTTACTTTATGCAGAAAGAAAAGAGGTTGGTGAAGGCTGAAGCCTCGGCTTTTTTGTGAGTGCTAGAAATCATTCATAATGTTTTTCTTATGCATTGATGCAAAATTTAATTAAGAGGAAATTTGGTTAGAGAAAGACCAAAATCTAATAGATAATCATGTTGCTTATTTGATCTCTTCGACAGGCCTCACTATACATCTAAGTTCACTGTTTAGCCATAGGTATTGCTTGTTGGCTTCATCATAGGTTTTTTCTTGTTACTAGTGTGTAATATTTACCTGTGGTAAAAACGTGAGCATTTTAATAGCAACCACTCTGTCTTGACTTGTAAGGTTTCTAATTTGCATAAATATTTTTTACGGAAGAATATTACCTGGTGGGTTTTGAAGAAATTCATGTGAAAATGAAATGAACTTGCTATGCGCTTGACTGCATTGTGGAATTCTGTGTGGATGGTGGTGTTCTTTCTAGATGTTGATGTGTAATAAGTGAGTCATAATAGCACAGATTGTGAATATCATGCCTTCTTCCTAATTCAGTGAAGCTTGTCAAACGATTACTGAAAATATTGTATGCTGTTAAAAGCTGCTGTGACAGGATTTATTTCATTAGAATTTTTAATGAAAAGTTGTTCAGATGTTCTCCTGATTGAGTGGCATGCTGCAGACTGTCTTACCAGTTGTGTTCTAAATATAAGAGACCTTGGAGACATTATAGTGCAGTTCTTGGACTGATTGAATAATAGATGCACTGAAAGGGTAGCTACTGTTATATTATCTGTATCTAGAAATATATTTAAAGTGATACCCATTTTGATATCATTTAGACTAAAGGATATCCATCTTTCAGTATATACTATCTTAACTACTGTGATATGTGGGCAAGAAATGACATCATTGTTACCCATAGATTTAATTATGTGGTTTTAAGGGCTCTGAGATCAGGTGTATGTGACCTAGGGAAAGATTGTTTTATCCCTCTTTTGCACGTTCTCAAACTTCGATTCACGTGCAGAGCTGCTGTGCCAAAGGGCTGTATTATTCCTGTAGGCTTCTTTACTGTTCACATCTTCCCCTGCATGTGTGCCAGGGCTAGGATGCGGGATTCTGAGCTGCTTCAGTGCTTTTGTGTCATGCTGGTGTCTTCCCATGTTATGGGAGCTCCAGGCTCTGCCACCTGTTCAGCCTCCTTGCCAAGAGAGGTGATTGTGAAAAGGCTTTTGCCTAGATTGAGATAACTCCTCCATTCATTAATGAATTCTATATTTTGAAATGAGCAATTAAAGAGAAAAAGAAGATTCCTTTGTTCCTTAACTTCTGCTAATTAGCAGTGATGGATGACCCTGACCATAAAAGTATCTTAACAGGCTGAGGTGCTTCTAGTACATATGGTAATTGCAGTCCTTTTTTTTTAAAAAAAAAAAAGGCTATACACAGTGAATGGTAATATAATCTATGAATCATTCTTCAGTTCTCAGGAAGCAGTTTATTTAATGCCAATTCATGTCTCATAAATTTTTATTTAGCAGTTACTCCTTGTAATCAACTGTCCTTGCTCAGTAGGCATCTTTACCTTTAGATTTCAGTAGAAGTTCCCTTGTTTCAGAGGTTTATTTACTGTGCACTTTTACGTAAGCTTGGGAATGCTATTTTGTTTTCACAAGCACTTTGACTTCCAAATGAAGATTTACTGGGAGAAGGGTGGGGGGCCAATAGGAAAATCCAGTTAAGTGAAAAATGGTGAATAAGGAAAATAAAATAGATTATGCTGTATTTCATATGCGGTTACTTAACACTTTTTTTCATCATTTCAGGGAGGTGATAGAAAAGAAGCCAGAAAAATTTAAAGTTCAGTGTTTGACAGACATCAAAAATTTGTTTTATCCTAACACTGAACCCTTTTATGCTGCTTTTGGAAACAGACCTGCTGTAAGTAATAGCTAAAATTTATTTCTGTTGCAGGGAATGGAAAGGTTGCTGTTATTTCCCGATTCTGTTATATTAAAGCCTGGAAGTCTTAAATGGGAGTTAAGATTGCATTTTATTAGACCCTGTACAAAGAATAATATAAAGGTTCTTTCTCAAAGATCTCACAGTTTAGCATGCAAAGAGGCAAATGGAGAAGGAAGAGGGGACAAAGTATAACATCTGCATAAGTTAGCATAATAGCAAATACTGGTTGAAACTCTAACTATATAAAAAATCCCTGTGAAAACACTGATCTCAGTCTAGTCCATACTGCTACAGTCCCAGTGAGCTACTTGTGGAAAAACACACAAAATTCTTCAGATGAGTGTCAGTGGGACATAGACTTCAAACCATAAGTATATTTAAAAGAATTTGGTTGTCCTACTGAAATTTAATGGTTCTGCTTTGCAGAAATACTTAAGTATTCCTTGACATAGGGATGGGAACTCAGGTCTTCCTCACCCAGATGAGGGCTATAAAATTTGTCTGTAGGCTTTTCTTAATCCTGTCCTGGCCTCCAAAATACTTAAATGCATCCCCAAAAGGAAACAGTCAAGTGAAGGAATCGAAACTCCATCTAATCTAAGCAGAGGCAGAAACCCTGGTGTGTGATCTTTCCTCCTTTAAATTGTTAGTTAGCATGGTCCTGGAGATCATTTTGGTACATATGACCAGCACTCTCCCAGGCAATTCCAGCCTCAACCATTCTGTGATGCTGTGAATTCCTCGATATGATTCAAGTGTTAGCTTGGGGCATAGATCTTTCCCAACAGGCATTTCAGATATAGCCATACTGGCTTTCTGTGGAGGGGAGGAGTATAGAGAGTTTAATAGTACTGACAAGACAGTATCACTTTGCTTCAAAGTCAGAGAAGGTAGATATTACGATGGGTACCTAAGAAAGGATAGAGGTTTTGTCTCTCTCTCTGAAGGTCTTTGATAGCATCTAGCTCTCAGCAGGAACATCTAGCTCTCAGCAGGTAGGAAACTTGCTTCCTTTTTCCAGATATTCACTGTTTTGCTAGGCACCTGAGTTTAGAAGCTAACTAAATTAGGCAGATGGGCCCAATATTAGTGCCCAGGAGCCCCACAGAGCTTTTGGTATTTCTTCCATCTCTATATTGGCAGGTAATATTTCCAGTAGAAACTGATGTGTCATATAGTAACGTGTAACGTGAAACATAGTGACATCAGTGTGTTGTTTATGGCTAAGGACCATTGACATGCAGTGTGGATGTATCCACCCTGTTTTGGAAGCTAAACGAATTTAATAGTGTGCTCATGTCCTGGCCATGCAATTTGGCCTTAAGAGAATGGTCTTTGACCCTTTTTATTTCTTCATATGAGTTTGAGAAAGAGCACTCTAGTTGGTTACCTCTTGCTTTTTCTCTAGTTGGTGGAGAGAGAAATAGGCACTTCTGAAGAGTGCCAGCTGTCCATCTTTCTCCACTGACTACAGAGGAATTAAAGGCTCTTAACTGAAGTGCCTGTGGTACGTGGAATGAATTTCAGCCGTAACTGCTCTGTGCTCTAACAGCTTAGATACGTCCAAGAGCTGAAACATTGATAGCTGGGGGAAATTACCACCATAAATATGGACCCTGGACATTATCAGCATGAATGAGGATGCTGGAGGTTGAGAGTTTTAGATGCCTAAATGTTGGACAGAGGTGCCTGACACGATATTTTGACATCTAAGAGATGTTTGCAGGAGTATTAATGTAGGCACAGTTGGAATGACTTCCTTTCGTGACCATGTCCTTACAAACTAATCACTGTTTTAGGGGTCAGTTATGTTTTAACCACTGTACAGTGCTGCAAGATACTCAGTACAATACACTCAGGAAAACAAATATTCTCTGAAAGAAAAATGAAAGTACAATACCTTTACACCCAAATATCATTATTTTTTCTTTTTATTGAATGTTATTTTTGTGTCAAGGGAAATTATTGAAAAAACAAAACAAAACGTGATTTCAATCAATAGTTTAAATTAAAGTAGTAGACTCCAAACCTAGCTGCAACTTATCTGTTTCATGAGAATTTTATTAGGCTGAGTTCAAGTTTGTAACATTCTAGGATAATTTCAGATGCACAATAGTTATGTAAATTTAATAACAATACTGTGCAAATATGTTCTTCTGCGTAGTGTATTCAAGCAAGAATAAAAGCTACTGTGCAAAGGCAGAATCATGTTTTTTTTTTTTTTTTTCCTTCTGTTCAGGACGTTTATTCATACAAACAGGTGGGAGTTTCTTTAAACAGAATATTTACAGTTAACCCCAAAGGAGAACTTATACAGGAGCATGCAAAGACAAACATCTCATCGTAAGTAATCTTTTATCCCTAGCACCTTATAGGCTAAATTAATTTCCTGTTATAATTTATGACTTAAGTTGTCCAAGGATGGATATGATTTTACTAATGAAAGTTTCTTTAGAGTATTTCAAATAAAATATAAAAAATTTAAAATAATATACCAACTTCCCACTTTTCTTCAGTTGAACTGAAGAACTTGTTTAAAGAAAGAACTTGTTTAATATTTAGTTTTAATATATTCCATCTGCTTTAATCATGTAAAGGAATAATCTGTATATAATTTAGTCTGTTTAAAAATGAGATAAATTAGTTTCCTGAAGTCATTTGCATTTTCATGGCCTTTAAATGTATACTTCTCAAAATTTCCCTTTCCTGGAGCTCCAGTCTAGAGGAGCCAGAAAACAAAATCTGAAGATAGGGCTGAGGGCTTCCAACAAGATACTTAGGCACTGTAGCACCTAACACTCAAGGGAAACTGCTTTTGTAAGGTTAATACTGCACACAATGAATGGGAAGGAATAGGTGCATAAAATATGAATACTCAATTGAGCAGGGAGCTGCTGAAGCAAAGCTGGAAAGAAACAGAGAAGCAAAATATGGGGCTTGGATATTTTAGCAGCTGATCTGGGCAGAAAATGTCATCTGTTTCTTACTGGGCAAGTATCTTCTTTGCTTAGAATGAAATGATTTCTGATTAACTGTACTGTAAATCCTCTTTGAAAGCTAGGCACTGAAATCAAGGTTCATTTCATTCATTCAAGAAAGAAGATGATTTGTCCTTGTAAGGGTAGCCATGCCTTGTGCATTATTATCTTAATTCAAAGTAGGAAGATTTGAAATGGTCTGGAATCCTATTTATTTATTTTTCAGTTATGTCAGACTATGTGAAGTGGTTGATCACATTTTCCCTTTGCTGAAAAGAAGCCATTCTTCAGACTTCCCTTGTTCTGATACCTTCAGTCAGTTTACCTACTGGAGAGAACCTCTGCCACCTTTTGAAACTCAGGATATACATCCAGCCTCATCTTAATTGCATCTCCAAATTCTTTGCTTCAGTTCAAAGAATTAATTGAGTGGTACTGAAAGGACATAACTTGACTTCGCAGTCGACAGTTCATCTGGAATCCATAATGTTGTGAGCATTGTATTGATTTGCTGTGAGCAAACTTAGAAATGCTTTTTCATACTAA